>NC_090863.1:10288174-11488174 GCF_024217435.2 Syngnathus scovelli | reverse complement strand
AGAATAATTGAATAAAATAAATACAAAATATACTTTAAATTGTATTTCTTTTGCAAATGAAAGGATGTACTCTCGATACAAATATTTTCATTTGATTGAAGGCAATGGCGTTAACCACTCGACCAGAGCCTGCTCGGAAACCAAAGGAGATTTGGTCATATTGATAGGGTATCCTCCATCCAAACATGCTCGGTGTTGAAAGTTTCAACGGATAGTCAGTCCGAAGCAGCCCTTTCCACAGTAGTCACCATGACAGGCGACCACCTGGTGGCGTCAGTGTGCCGAGCGCCGTTGGACGATCAGGAGAAGAAGATTTGAATCGACGGTTGTGACGTCAGGGCTTTAGGTCAATTGAAGTCAGGTGTGCTCGCTCAAGGGGAGTTATCATATGCAGGTGCCACCAAACGCGGGCCGGCGGCGGCGGCGGACAGTTTCTCAGGTAAGCGAGCATGCTAGCAAATGTTTGTCGTCTCCTGCCGTTTTTCACGACGGACGCCGTGTTTGTTGCACGATTGGCACGCTTTGCTGCCTTTTCTCACAAGCCTTTTTTTTTTTTTTTTACATTTTGTTTGTCGCAGGATTGTCGTACTCTCGTGACTCGGCAACGTCGCGTCCACCGTGACGGTGGGCCTGGAGGTAAATTGTAGGCCGCAGGCCATTTAGCCCGTGAGCAAATGTTTGCAGTTTCTTACGATGCCATTTATTATTTCTTGCAGGATTTTCGCTGTCTAGGGAGTGCTTGAGGTTTCGGCACGGCACGACACGGCACGCCACAATCCACTTTGCGTCGCGTCGCGTCGTTGCGCGTTTTGGTGGTATTTAATGTCTTTCGCGGTTGTTTATTTTTCATGCTGGCCAGCATTTTTTTCATTCGTCCGTCTGTAGACGGTTCGTAAATGACGCCGCCGATAAGCGCGTGTTTGTCTGACTATAGGAAATGTTAGTTTGACTCTAGTCAACTTAACCATTTTTAAAATTATTTTATATGATGCGTGTGCCATTTCCGTGTCATGCAAACTGGTGAATGCAACGTATATGTTACGTCATGTCCAAATCGGACCAAATCCATTCAAAGATGGCGCCCGCCCGCTCTCGTTCCGTTACGCCGCAAACATTTGCGTGTGTTATTTTCTCCCGTCTTGGACGCCGCCAACCTGGATCATCTGTCCAATGTGAGGGGAGTTGATGAATGATGAAATTAAAATATGAATTATAATCCTGAATAATGATCATAATTTACTTCAATGTGATGATTATATTTTTTCAAATGTAAAACTCTACTTAGAATGTATCAAATTCAAATATGAACTATAATTTTGATCAATTATCATACAACTTACTACAATATAATTTTTTTTTTCAAATGTAAAACTCCTAGTATGTATAATTGTTGGTAAAAAATCATGCCATTGGCACTCGACTCAATGTCTATTTTTGTTGCAATCATTTGCTTGTCTTTTGTAGCACTAAAAACTGCCGCCCAGCCAGCATCCTTCTATACAAAGCAAGCAGGAGGCTCTTGAAGGAGCCCTTTCAGTGATGTTGAGGACACTGAGGAAGAGTAGTCCTAAATCAGGTGAAAACCTGTTGTAGGCTGCAAGAGGAGCCGACCGGGATAATTCCATATGAAAAGGCACAATGGCCTATCCAAAGGAGCGATGGCCTATCCAAAGGAGCCATGGCCTATCCAAAGGAGCAATGGCCATATGCAAAGGAGCAATGGCCATATCAAGTCAAGAATCAAGCATCGCGCTGCAAAAGTCGACGTGTGCGGATCATGTGCCCAGGAGGGGGCAGTGTGGTTGCCTTTGGTTATGGGTGCACGACGGAAAGGTTGCAGGTGTGGACAGTGTTTGGGGGTCTGACGGTTGGTCTTGCTTAAGAGGTTGTGGCTTATCTGGATCCAGCGGTGTCTTGCGCTTGGTTGCCATTGACGGCTCACTTAGGGGAGGACGTGGTGACTTGGATGGAGACAAAACTGAACTTTGACGCGGAGCCCAATGTCCAAGCTTGCCATATGACTTGTACCATTTTGTGTCTTTTTCTAACCTGCCACTGTCGTGCTCGCTGCGTTCTTTGTTCTCCCCCATCGGTGTAGGGCGGCGTTGGAGCGAGCCGATCCCGAATGTCCAATTTTGCAATTTGACTTGTGACATTTTCTTTTTCCAACCTACCACTGTTGCACTTCCTCTAACCCTAACCTACCACTGTGGTACTTGTGTTCTTTGTTCTCCCCTAGTTGTTGGAGCGAGACAGTCACATTGTGTCTTTTTCTAACCTAGCACTGTCGTGCTTGATCGAAGCCTAACGTACCACTGTGCGTCCTTTGTTCTCTAGGTGTAGGGGGCGATGTTGGGGCGAGCCGGTCCACGGTGAAGACTTAATGATGCGAGCAGCGCCCAACTCATTGCATGTTCTGCCATTTGCAGGCCGGACGCAAAAGGGGGGGGGGGGGCGCACGGCCCGATCCGACCGGGTGACGCTCACCAATAGTAGCTAGCCGCTGTGCTCAAGTAAGCAAGTGACCGACAACTTGGGGTGCTCTTTGAGTTTCTAACATTTGTTTCTGTTTCTGCAGATGGCGACCGGGATGTGACACGATCTGATCAGAGGTGAACGGACCGCTGTGGCATCGCTCTGAAGTCGCCGACTTCTGAGGGAGACCCGCTTCCCTGGAGGCGTCGACCTGCGCAGCTTCGTGTGAAATGGATTTTTTTTTTTCTAAATTACACCAGCGGTGTCCCAATGTCTGCTTGAGGGCTGCATACTGAAACAAATTCAGAATTCTTTGACACCAATTACTTCAATCAATCACGAAATGTTGCCATTGACATTTTGTGCTACAAAGCAGTGTTGCGTTCATTCATGTGGTGTGTTGATCAAGTTGCCCCGAGGCTGCCATTTGGACACCAATGGTGACGTGTGTGTAGGGCTGCACGTGTATTGGAAAACTGCCATATGGTGGTCTAGGTTATTGACATGCACTTTAAGACAGCAAAGATTTGTTTTTTCATGTCTCAAATGAAACATGTTTTCTTGCCTAACTATTTGTAATGAGTTAAGACGATAAGTCATTGATGTAAGTTAAAGTTAACTCATCTAACTGATCTCATTGCGATCAAATAGTTAACCTCCATCCAAGAATTTTGCACAACTTGCCTCAATGCAGTGGTCTGGCCCAATACTGCCATATCATTGATTTTCCAAAATGTTGTGCAGCCCTCATTGAGTGCCAAACGCGCAGCGACGGCAAGCCCAAGCGACGGCAAGCGACCGCGCAGCGACTGCAAGCGCAAGCGCCCGCGCAGCGACGGCAAGCGCAAGCGCCCGCGCAAGCGCCCGCGCAAGCGCCCGCGCAGCGACGGCAAGCGCCCGCGCAGCGACGGGAAGCGCAAGCGCCCGCGCAAGCGCCCGCCCGCGCAAGCGCCCGCGCAAGCGCCCGCGCAGCGACGGGAAGCGCAAGCGACGGCAAGCGCAAGCGACGGCGCAGCGAGACTTTTGTGCTTGTCTTGCAAGGTGGAAGAGCTGATGTATGAAACGAAGAGCCGGTGGACGGAGGCCACCAGACCCGCGATTGGTGAGCGGGTTGCAAAGGAAGGAATCACCCAAAGAAAGTAGTCGCCAAGTGTTGAAGAGGAGCCTGATGCATGAATGGCCAAGGCTGGCCAGAGGCGGTGACATGGCAATCCAATCTGCAAGCGTAGTGTACACACGTGTTGGTTTTAATTTGATTTCCTTACTTTTCTGCCTTTCAGCTGGCAGCGGATGGGGCGATCTGATGAGTGCCTGCACAGAGAGGGACGGGACAGGACCGCGAGACCAGAGGGTAATAATAAAGAACTATTTGTAGAGCACCTTTCATACAAGAAATGCAGCTCAAAGCACTTTACAACAAAGAAAGAAATTATAAGCATTGAATTCTTCATATAGGAACAAACATAAAAAGAAAACATTCATGTGTACATACGCTATTAATAAAGGGAGCTTAAAATAGGAGCACGCTTTAATAGACAGGTAATGAGTACGTCCACAGAAGTGAACCGCATGCAACAGAGTGCCGTTTTTCTTTTTGCAGTGGCACGAGGCGGAGGATGAGTCCAAACGTCGAATACCGGCCGGGGGGGGAGCCAACCATCGGCCGACCTTCGCCCGTGATGAGCGGCCGACACGAGGCGGACGGGTGCGGATGCGGCGAGGGCAAAGCGCCCAGCCAGCATTTAAGGAGAGTATGAATTTGTTTTTTCTTTTGTCCTTTCTTTCCTTCTCTCCCTCCCTCCACTTTTTCACTGGGTGTGCACACTGGCTATCTGCATGTGCTATCTGCATGATGCCTCTTTCTTTCTCTCTCAGCGCTGCGTCATTTTGCAATATTGTTGTTTTACTGTTGTTTTTTTAATCATGAAATGAACTGTTTGTACTGTAATTGTGTGTGTGTACCACTGAACTGCAATTAAACTGTGAACTGAATTCAAGTGGTCCATTTTAAACATTGGCATTGGCAGTCTATCGTGCATACAAACTGGAATCATTTGAGACATTCTCAATGACAAGACAATTGTAAAGTTAGGCTGAAACAAAATTGACTTGTTAAATATGCAGTGTCAGGCTTTTTATTTTATTTTTTTAACTACACAAAGAAAAGCTGGATGCATTCTAAATTGTTGACAAAAGCCAAGTAGCCAGACACCCGTAGATGCAAACGACAAGTGTACAAACGGTGTCTGTTGCGATCAGCAAGTCATCTTTGGCAACCCTGCTTTAAAATGGCCACCGAACTCAGAAACTTGCAGAATGTTGGTACATTTTTCTGTAAGAGTAAAAGCTGTTATATGAATCTAGTCGGAGCCATGTTTTGGTTTGTTTTGAATCGTCATGCATCATGTGGGCATTCTTGTGAATAAAATCAACAGTGGTGTGTTTGCTTCTTGTTGGTGGTCTTGTAAATAAAGTCAACTTTGGTGTCAGTCATCATTCGCGATGGGCCTCAATCGATGGTGCATCGCTTGAATGTGGAACTTCTTGCATGTTTTGTTGCAGGGCTTGGCGTCTCCATTGGCTGTCTGACCACAAAGAAGGCTGCTGCTGTCCAGTCCAGGTTGCTGCTGTAGTCAATTGAATGTATAAACATAGCGTGTAACTTCCAGGACCTTAGCTTTCAATTCAAAGCAGTTGCTTAACTACACGGCCAGCGTCGGTACATGTACTGCGTGGTACCACCCAGTTCAGAGTGAAGTAAAGGCCAGAGTGTTCTTATTCATACCGGCATCCTTATGAAATTGTCCATATCAGAAAGGCTAGATGAATTCCAAGTGCTGCCACCGAGTAGCAGCATATTTGCCTCAACCTGTCTGATGCTGGGTCAATGCAATGCACCTTTCGTTGTTTTGCCCAAAACAACCTAAGAAATAAAGAAGTACTGCTGTTATCTCGCCAATGTGCATGTGTGTTAAAAGTACAAGACAAACTCATTTGCATGATAGACGTCTAAACCACATGCTAGATATTTGCCTCAACCTGTCTGATGCTCTATTTAACTATGCGATAATTTTTAAGTACATTACAAATGATAGGCACCCCAATTAGACAGCTGGGTCAATGTGACCCGTCTTTTGCGGTTTGTTCTGCCCGAAGCAACCATACAAATACACATAAGTACTGCCGCCATCTCGACAATGTGCATGTCTCTCAAAAGTACAAAGCAAACAAGTTCATTTGTATAATACACTTCTAAACCACACGCTAAAATAATTCATGTGATGCAGAAAGTCTTCTTCTGTAGCTTGCTATGATTTGCCAATTTGAGCGATGACGTATCCGGACCCGAGGCTGGGGGTTGCCCGTCCATGTGCCTGATCGCTCGGGCATTGATACAGCAGCAATGCTTCTTTCTAGGTCTCCTCATGTCCTCAGCACTGCAAACCTTTGTGCCGGTACACCATATGAAGTAAATGATGGAATATGTTTTTTTTTTTTTTTACACTTCTTCTAATGTGTATCACACATACCAGATGGTGTTTTGGAACAGCCTAGAATAGTAAATTACAAAAAGTAAAAAAAACTTGTAAAGTTCAAAAAAGTTATTATTTTACTTATTAATCACTGCAAGTGAGAAGTACAGGCAAATGTCTGCCTAATCATAGTCAACGCAATGGAGCGGATATCGCAGCGCGGCGTATGCAGCAGGCGGCGCAGGCGGCATGGAGAGCGCAGGCGGCGCAGGCGGCATGGAGCGCAGGCGGCATGGAGCGCAGGCGGCGCAAGCAGCAAGGGTGGGGAATCGAACCCTGGATCTCAGGTGTTCAAGCGCAGCGACGGAGCCACTCGCCAAGCGTGGCGAGCTCGGCAGTCACCCCGCTTTCACTTCGAGTCATTCTTATACGTTCAGTATTGCGCTCCGCGCGCGCTGGGTAAGTACAAAAGGGACCAGAGCGCCGCCGGCTGTCAGGTCACACTGGCCGACCGGTTAGTGACACGGCCTCTTGCCCCGTACAGTCCTGGTTCGATCCCAGGGGTGAGAACATTCACCGGGCTACTTTTGTAAGTGTCTGGATACATGCATATAGATTGCATATCCAAGTATTTATTTATGTGTAAGCACCCAGTGTGGCCCCGCCCGGAAGTGGGCGGGGCGATGCAGCTGGCCCCGCCCCCGTCGAAATGGCCCCGCCCCTGGCCCCGCCCCCTGCCCTACTAAATGACAGTAGGGTAGGGGGCGCCTACTGTCTTTCAATACACTTTCAATTGTCTTTTGTAGGGCAGGGGGCGGGGCTTCGCCCCGCCCCCTACCCTACTGTCATTTGATAGGGCAGGGGGCGGGGCTTCGCCCCGCCCCCTACCCTACTGTCATTTAGTAGGGCAGGGGGCGGGGCTACGCCCCGCCCCCTACCCTACTGTCATTTAGTAGGGCAGGGGGCGGGGCCAGGGGCGGGGCCATTTCGACGGGGGCGGGGCCAGCTGCATCGCCCCGCCCACTTCCGGGCGGGGCCACACTGGGTGCTTACACATAAATAAATACTTGGATATGCAATCTATATGCATGTATCCAGACACTTACAAAAGTAGCCCGGTGAATGTTCTCACCCCTGGGATCGAACCAGGACTGTACGGGGCAAGAGGCCGTGTCACTAACCGGTCGGCCAGTGTGACCTGACAGCCGGCGGCGCTCTGGTCCCTTTTGTACTTACCCAGCGCGCGCGGAGCGCAATACTGAACGTATAAGAATGACTCGAAGTGAAAGCGGGGTGACTGCCGAGCTCGCCACGCTTGGCGAGTGGCTCCGTCGCTGCGCTTGAACACCTGAGATCCAGGGTTCGATTCCCCACCCTTGCTGCTTGCGCCGCCTGCGCTCCATGCCGCCTGCGCTCCATGCCGCCTGCGCCGCCTGCGCTCTCCATGCCGCCTGCGCCGCCTGCTGCATACGCCGCGCTGCGATATCCGCTCCATTGCGTTGACTATGATTAGGCAGACATTTGCCTGTACTTCTCACTTGCAGTGATTAATAAGTAAAATAATAACTTTTTTGAACTTTACAAGTTTTTTTTACTTTTTGTAATTTACTATTCTAGGCTGTTCCAAAACACCATCTGGTATGTGTGATACACATTAGAAGAAGTGTAAAAAAAAAAAAAAACATATTCCATCATTTACTTCATATGGTGTACCGGCACAAAGGTTTGCAGTGCTGAGGACATGAGGAGACCTAGAAAGAAGCATTGCTGCTGTATCAATGCCCGAGCGATCAGGCACATGGACGGGCAACCCCCAGCCTCGGGTCCGGATACGTCATCGCTCAAATTGGCAAATCATAGCAAGCTACAGAAGAAGACTTTCTGCATCACATGAATTATTTTAGCGTGTGGTTTAGAAGTGTATTATACAAATGAACTTGTTTGCTTTGTACTTTTGAGAGACATGCACATTGTCGAGATGGCGGCAGTACTTATGTGTATTTGTATGGTTGCTTCGGGCAGAACAAACCGCAAAAGACGGGTCACATTGACCCAGCTGTCTAATTGGGGTGCCTATCATTTGTAATGTACTTAAAAATTATCGCATAGTTAAATAGAGCATCAGACAGGTTGAGGCAAATATCTAGCATGTGGTTTAGACGTCTATCATGCAAATGAGTTTGTCTTGTACTTTTAACACACATGCACATTGGCGAGATAACAGCAGTACTTCTTTATTTCTTAGGTTGTTTTGGGCAAAACAACGAAAGGTGCATTGCATTGACCCAGCATCAGACAGGTTGAGGCAAATATGCTGCTACTCGGTGGCAGCACTTGGAATTCATCTAGCCTTTCTGATATGGACAATTTCATAAGGATGCCGGTATGAATAAGAACACTCTGGCCTTTACTTCACTCTGAACTGGGTGGTACCACGCAGTACATGTACCGACGCTGGCCGTGTAGTTAAGCAACTGCTTTGAATTGAAAGCTAAGGTCCTGGAAGTTACACGCTATGTTTATACATTCAATTGACTACAGCAGCAACCTGGACTGGACAGCAGCAGCCTTCTTTGTGGTCAGACAGCCAATGGAGACGCCAAGCCCTGCAACAAAACATGCAAGAAGTTCCACATTCAAGCGATGCACCATCGATTGAGGCCCATCGCGAATGATGACTGACACCAAAGTTGACTTTATTTACAAGACCACCAACAAGAAGCAAACACACCACTGTTGATTTTATTCACAAGAATGCCCACATGATGCATGACGATTCAAAACAAACCAAAACATGGCTCCGACTAGATTCATATAACAGCTTTTACTCTTACAGAAAAATGTACCAACATTCTGCAAGTTTCTGAGTTCGGTGGCCATTTTAAAGCAGGGTTGCCAAAGATGACTTGCTGATCGCAACAGACACCGTTTGTACACTTGTCGTTTGCATCTACGGGTGTCTGGCTACTTGGCTTTTGTCAACAATTTAGAATGCATCCAGCTTTTCTTTGTGTAGTTAAAAAAATAAAATAAAAAGCCTGACACTGCATATTTAACAAGTCAATTTTGTTTCAGCCTAACTTTACAATTGTCTTGTCATTGAGAATGTCTCAAATGATTCCAGTTTGTATGCACGATAGACTGCCAATGCCAATGTTTAAAATGGACCACTTGAATTCAGTTCACAGTTTAATTGCAGTTCAGTGGTACACACACACAATTACAGTACAAACAGTTCATTTCATGATTAAAAAAACAACAGTAAAACAACAATATTGCAAAATGACGCAGCGCTGAGAGAGAAAGAAAGAGGCATCATGCAGATAGCACATGCAGATAGCCAGTGTGCACACCCAGTGAAAAAGTGGAGGGAGGGAGAGAAGGAAAGAAAGGACAAAAGAAAAAACAAATTCATACTCTCCTTAAATGCTGGCTGGGCGCTTTGCCCTCGCCGCATCCGCACCCGTCCGCCTCGTGTCGGCCGCTCATCACGGGCGAAGGTCGGCCGATGGTTGGCTCCCCCCCCGGCCGGTATTCGACGTTTGGACTCATCCTCCGCCTCGTGCCACTGCAAAAAGAAAAACGGCACTCTGTTGCATGCGGTTCACTTCTGTGGACGTACTCATTACCTGTCTATTAAAGCGTGCTCCTATTTTAAGCTCCCTTTATTAATAGCGTATGTACACATGAATGTTTTCTTTTTATGTTTGTTCCTATATGAAGAATTCAATGCTTATAATTTCTTTCTTTGTTGTAAAGTGCTTTGAGCTGCATTTCTTGTATGAAAGGTGCTCTACAAATAGTTCTTTATTATTACCCTCTGGTCTCGCGGTCCTGTCCCGTCCCTCTCTGTGCAGGCACTCATCAGATCGCCCCATCCGCTGCCAGCTGAAAGGCAGAAAAGTAAGGAAATCAAATTAAAACCAACACGTGTGTACACTACGCTTGCAGATTGGATTGCCATGTCACCGCCTCTGGCCAGCCTTGGCCATTCATGCATCAGGCTCCTCTTCAACACTTGGCGACTACTTTCTTTGGGTGATTCCTTCCTTTGCAACCCGCTCACCAATCGCGGGTCTGGTGGCCTCCGTCCACCGGCTCTTCGTTTCATACATCAGCTCTTCCACCTTGCAAGACAAGCACAAAAGTCTCGCTGCGCCGTCGCTTGCGCTTGCCGTCGCTTGCGCTTCCCGTCGCTGCGCGGGCGCTTGCGCGGGCGCTTGCGCGGGCGGGCGCTTGCGCGGGCGCTTGCGCTTCCCGTCGCTGCGCGGGCGCTTGCCGTCGCTGCGCGGGCGCTTGCGCGGGCGCTTGCGCTTGCCGTCGCTGCGCGGGCGCTTGCGCTTGCAGTCGCTGCGCGGTCGCTTGCCGTCGCTTGGGCTTGCCGTCGCTGCGCGTTTGGCACTCAATGAGGGCTGCACAACATTTTGGAAAATCAATGATATGGCAGTATTGGGCCAGACCACTGCATTGAGGCAAGTTGTGCAAAATTCTTGGATGGAGGTTAACTATTTGATCGCAATGAGATCAGTTAGATGAGTTAACTTTAACTTACATCAATGACTTATCGTCTTAACTCATTACAAATAGTTAGGCAAGAAAACATGTTTCATTTGAGACATGAAAAAACAAATCTTTGCTGTCTTAAAGTGCATGTCAATAACCTAGACCACCATATGGCAGTTTTCCAATACACGTGCAGCCCTACACACACGTCACCATTGGTGTCCAAATGGCAGCCTCGGGGCAACTTGATCAACACACCACATGAATGAACGCAACACTGCTTTGTAGCACAAAATGTCAATGGCAACATTTCGTGATTGATTGAAGTAATTGGTGTCAAAGAATTCTGAATTTGTTTCAGTATGCAGCCCTCAAGCAGACATTGGGACACCGCTGGTGTAATTTAGAAAAAAAAAAATCCATTTCACACGAAGCTGCGCAGGTCGACGCCTCCAGGGAAGCGGGTCTCCCTCAGAAGTCGGCGACTTCAGAGCGATGCCACAGCGGTCCGTTCACCTCTGATCAGATCGTGTCACATCCCGGTCGCCATCTGCAGAAACAGAAACAAATGTTAGAAACTCAAAGAGCACCCCAAGTTGTCGGTCACTTGCTTACTTGAGCACAGCGGCTAGCTACTATTGGTGAGCGTCACCCGGTCGGATCGGGCCGTGCGCCCCCCCCCCCCTTTTGCGTCCGGCCTGCAAATGGCAGAACATGCAATGAGTTGGGCGCTGCTCGCATCATTAAGTCTTCACCGTGGACCGGCTCGCCCCAACATCGCCCCCTACACCTAGAGAACAAAGGACGCACAGTGGTACGTTAGGCTTCGATCAAGCACGACAGTGCTAGGTTAGAAAAAGACACAATGTGACTGTCTCGCTCCAACAACTAGGGGAGAACAAAGAACACAAGTACCACAGTGGTAGGTTAGGGTTAGAGGAAGTGCAACAGTGGTAGGTTGGAAAAAGAAAATGTCACAAGTCAAATTGCAAAATTGGACATTCGGGATCGGCTCGCTCCAACGCCGCCCTACACCGATGGGGGAGAACAAAGAACGCAGCGAGCACGACAGTGGCAGGTTAGAAAAAGACACAAAATGGTACAAGTCATATGGCAAGCTTGGACATTGGGCTCCGCGTCAAAGTTCAGTTTTGTCTCCATCCAAGTCACCACGTCCTCCCCTAAGTGAGCCGTCAATGGCAACCAAGCGCAAGACACCGCTGGATCCAGATAAGCCACAACCTCTTAAGCAAGACCAACCGTCAGACCCCCAAACACTGTCCACACCTGCAACCTTTCCGTCGTGCACCCATAACCAAAGGCAACCACACTGCCCCCTCCTGGGCACATGATCCGCACACGTCGACTTTTGCAGCGCGATGCTTGATTCTTGACTTGATATGGCCATTGCTCCTTTGCATATGGCCATTGCTCCTTTGGATAGGCCATGGCTCCTTTGGATAGGCCATCGCTCCTTTGGATAGGCCATTGTGCCTTTTCATATGGAATTATCCCGGTCGGCTCCTCTTGCAGCCTACAACAGGTTTTCACCTGATTTAGGACTACTCTTCCTCAGTGTCCTCAACATCACTGAAAGGGCTCCTTCAAGAGCCTCCTGCTTGCTTTGTATAGAAGGATGCTGGCTGGGCGGCAGTTTTTAGTGCTACAAAAGACAAGCAAATGATTGCAACAAAAATAGACATTGAGTCGAGTGCCAATGGCATGATTTTTTACCAACAATTATACATACTAGGAGTTTTACATTTGAAAAAAAAAATTATATTGTAGTAAGTTGTATGATAATTGATCAAAATTATAGTTCATATTTGAATTTGATACATTCTAAGTAGAGTTTTACATTTGAAAAAATATATAATCATCACATTGAAGTAAATTATGATCATTATTCAGGATTATAATTCATATTTTAATTTCATCATTCATCAACTCCCCTCACATTGGACAGATGATCCAGGTTGGCGGCGTCCAAGACGGGAGAAAATAACACACGCAAATGTTTGCGGCGTAACGGAACGAGAGCGGGCGGGCGCCATCTTTGAATGGATTTGGTCCGATTTGGACATGACGTAACATATACGTTGCATTCACCAGTTTGCATGACACGGAAATGGCACACGCATCATATAAAATAATTTTAAAAATGGTTAAGTTGACTAGAGTCAAACTAACATTTCCTATAGTCAGACAAACACGCGCTTATCGGCGGCGTCATTTACGAACCGTCTACAGACGGACGAATGAAAAAAATGCTGGCCAGCATGAAAAAAAAAAACAACCGCGAAAGACATTAAATACCACCAAAACGCGCAACGACGCGACGCGACGCAAAGTGGATTGTGGCGTGCCGTGTCGTGCCGTGCCGAAACCTCAAGCACTCCCTAGACAGCGAAAATCCTGCAAGAAATAATAAATGGCATCGTAAGAAACTGCAAACATTTGCTCACGGGCTAAATGGCCTGCGGCCTACAATTTACCTCCAGGCCCACCGTCACGGTGGACGCGACGTTGCCGAGTCACGAGAGTACGACAATCCTGCGACAAACAAAATGTAAAAAAAAAAAAAAAAGGCTTGTGAGAAAAGGCAGCAAAGCGTGCCAATCGTGCAACAAACACGGCGTCCGTCGTGAAAAACGGCAGGAGACGACAAACATTTGCTAGCATGCTCGCTTACCTGAGAAACTGTCCGCCGCCGCCGCCGGCCCGCGTTTGGTGGCACCTGCATATGATAACTCCCCTTGAGCGAGCACACCTGACTTCAATTGACCTAAAGCCCTGACGTCACAACCGTCGATTCAAATCTTCTTCTCCTGATCGTCCAACGGCGCTCGGCACACTGACGCCACCAAGTGGTCGCCTGTCATGGTGACTACTGTGGAAAGGGCTGCTTCGGACTGACTATCCGTTGAAACTTTCAACACCGAGCATGTTTGGATGGAGGATACCCTATCAATATGACCAAATCTCCTTTGGTTTCCGAGCAGGCTCTGGTCGAGTGGTTAACGCCATTGCCTTCAATCAAATGAAAATATTTGTATCGAGAGTACATCCTTTCATTTGCAAAAGAAATACAATTTAAAGTATATTTTGTATTTATTTTATTCAATTATTCTACTCTCCATACATATACAGGAATAGAACTTTACGTCTTTTGTTGTAATATAACTGATTTTAATATGGAAGCTGGTGTAACACTTAACAGATTTTTGTTGGTGGTGTGCCTCGAGATTTTTCCAATGAAAAGGTGTGCCGTGAATGAAAAAAGGTTGGGAAACACTGGTGTAGTGTACCTATCGAAGTGTCCATGAGGTGTACCTACACAGGTCATGTAGTCATATAAAGCAGTTAACCAAATGTCTGATTTTTATGTTTTAATTGGAGAATATAAAAACAAGGAATAAAACACCAGAGAAGTTTTAACATAAATGTTTATTAAAATAATAATAATAATAATAAAAGTAAATTTCAAACCAGCAATCCAATGTGAAATTGCAGTTGATATATTGGATAACAATATTTAGGCGTATATATGAATACACATTATTTAAAAACTACTACAAGTGTTATAAAATCAAGATTACCCAAAGAGAAGCATAATCTCCCCGTTGTTGCATAACGGCGCATCCCTTCATGCAATAAAGTTAGCCGTTAGCTTGGAGAAAACGTGCATAAAAGAAGTGGTGTTTCAGTGAGTGGTTCTTTCTTTCCTTGGCAAATCGTAAATCTACATTCTGGCTTCCATAGTTCACGCCAGGAGACGCAACACATTCACTGACTGATCCGTTGATGCACGGGAAGGCAGTTCACCCATTAACTCGTTCTCGAACGGGAAAGTCAGGATTCGTTCCCTCACTGATCCGTTCACGCGATGAACTGGAAATGCACATCACTCACTCACTGACTCGTTCACTCACAGATGTAGACTCGTTCGTGAACGGGAAGTTACGTCATTTTCTTCTTCATTTTGATTTACGGCGAGGTGGCACCAGCTTCAATGCGCATTACTGACACTTACTGGTTGAAGTCATATGAACTGAAAAAAGAACGAATCACTTTAGGAGGTGATTCGTTCACTCTCGTTCACTGAAAACAAAATCGTTCTTTTGAACGACTCGTTCACTCACGAGCTAACACTAACAGCAACACACACATAAACTGAGTCTGTGCCGATGCCACAACATGAAGTCTCAAGATTCTCCGATTTGCCACGCATGCACTATTAGCAAGTGGCTGACCAGGCCTTGCGCTAACCGACCTGTGGTTTGGCGATCCTGTTTACAATGCGCTCGGTATTTAATGTTGGACAATTTCCCACGGCACAGCTGAACATCTCTCACGGCACACCAGTGTGCCACTGGTTGGGAAACACTGTACTAGAGAACTGATGCAATCAGGCCCATCTTCCATGCAACATTGGGAAGCTGGGCAGAAGCGGCTGTTGTCCAAGCGCTTATACCCCTTGTTGTGGCCATACTGCTCCAGAGTCACTGTGGTTGCTAAACCTGACACACCAACATGGACCACTAACTGCATGAGATGGCAGTAGACTCTGCACTGCCTGATATTCTACAGGCACCTCACACACATAAAGATCTATCGCCTCACCGAGCCCCAAACACTCCAGTTCCTATCAGGGAGAAAAACAGTACTCAAATAATTAATCCAAATACATTTTTTAATTAAGTGGCACAGCCCTTGCTAAACAGTGTAAAGACACTTCAACGTGTTAATAGGAACTCGCAAGTCAGGCCTTACCTGTACTGCCACCCAGCTGGAGTTCACAGCATGTTCTCCAAAAGGCTCAAAACCTGAAGAGTAAAGAATAATTCCCATCTCTAATTTTATTGGCTGACCACGCTTTAAATAAAAAGGTCAAAGAAAATAACAATGCTCATCAATGTAAAGAGAAAATAATTTGGATTTAACCGGTCGTTTAAATTGCCACTCGTACTAGTAACAACGAGCCTCGATAAAACTATCACAATAACAACAAATTACGTTAAAAGCCGAGTCGTTCATTCGGCGAAATTATCTCACCCGTTACTATAACTTTCTTCTTGTTGCCCATTCTTGTTATTGATTGTCGCTCATCTTGAATGCATTAGGAAAAGACTGCCACCCCCAAACCCGCCCTAAGGGAGCTGTCACGCGTCAACAAAACACCTAAACAAAACGGGCAGTGGCCAGGAAATGACGCACTTTAGGCAAAAGTCCGTGGCTTTGCCTATACTGCCACTCACTGTACCGGAAGTGTACTACAACTAACAGAGGGCGAGAGCGAAAGGGAGAGATTGAGCGAGAGAAAGGGGGATGAGATGGAGCGAGATATGGAAAGAGAGCGAGACACACACACACACACACACACACGCACACAAAAACATTTTAAAGCACCGAATGCACTTGGTTACACCCCTTCATTTACAGATGATTTGAAATCCCTCGTAGATTTTTATCTCATCCTTTGCACGTTTGCAGCAATAATCTTCAAACATGTACAATGTATTTATAAAGCTATTTTTGCAATTATTTACAGGATCTATAAGCTGTTAAAACTGTAGGTGTGCAGCCCACTTGAGAGGCCACTTCCCAACCAACTCTAAAGGGAGAAAAACCAAGCCGGCTCTTTCTCAATGAAAAGTGTTTTGAGCGAGTGTGCGTGTGACCGCCCACCATTCGTTGTAGTGGCGCAACTCAGTTAAGAACATGTTCTAGTGTGACACAGGGCGTTGGTGACAACACGCATGGCTTGTTACACTCCCAAGGGAGGGTATAGAAGTCAAAGGCCACCTTAAAGGTAGTGGGAGGGGAGACTTTGTGGTACACAAAGTGACATTCACCACTGTACCATTTATAGGACAAATTTGCTCAGTTTGTTGTCATAATGGCAGAGCTAATCTCAGTTGTTTTTTTTTTTACAGGAAAGGAAGTTTTTCCCCTCCCTCTCCACTTTCAGTACAATCCACACCCATTTGGTTGCGAAATGAGTCACTCTGGACACTGTGAGCCTGTGGAAGGGCATTATGGAGATAATATGCTTCATATAGCATGGAGGAGTGTTTTTTTTCTTCTTATGAATATACACGTTGAACACGGCTCTATTCAAATTCCGGCTTCTTTAATGTTATTAATGACAAGACTGATTCATACTTATGAATGATGGGCCTCCCACTCATACGCAAAAACACCATCCCATCCCATCCCATCCCGCCTACACTAGCTGCAATGCAGAACCCATTCACCTTTCTCCGTCTCCTCTGCGTCACTCGCTATGTCAGTGTTGCCGTGGAAACTAATGATGCCCTTTCTGCTCACTGGTGGTGCCGATGCAGACAGTCTGCTGACGTCGTCGGCCGTGTATGGGCAGAATAACAAAATACAAAACCGCAGGTTCCACCTCATGGTCCTTGTGCTAGTCTGTACAGTTCTCATTCGATTTATTCTGCTTTTATTTAGCACGTTTTCCTATGAATTTTACTTTACTTTCTTAATCCTGGGAAATGTCTGAAATGACATTCAGTAAAATATAAGGATTCATCTCTACTGTCACCTTTCCATATCTATATTTCACTCTGTTATGCAAATGTGACTTTTGATACTTAAATAGGCACAGATTCCGCTGTGTAGCATTCTTTGCTGGGGAAAAGCAAACATTAAATCTGCTTTATATTACGCTGTAGCAAACGGTTCCATGTGGTTGTTCCAGCCTTCACCTCTCACACTGTCCCAGTGGGCGGAAAAGACGATTTCAAAATACTTTGTTGCTGTTCTTTAAGTGATTTTTCAGGTCTGTCTAATTTTCAGTATTTCTTACTTTTGATCCCTGTTCAAAAATGTATCTATACATTCTACTCCTTATTTGGTCAAAATAGGCATGTTACTTTTTTTCAACCTGTGAAATGACCAAAAAAGACAAACAGAGAGGTGAAGTTAATTGCAATTGAGCTTTTGATTGATTGTGATCGGGAGGGGAATTAATGGACAGAAGGTAAACCACGACAACAATGCAACGGATTCTGAGAATATTTTTGTCGTTCCCTGCTTCAAGAATGAATTGTGGCAATTTTATTGTGTCACGTGCCAGCCTCTAAAAAATGTGCTTATTTAAGAGAATCGCTTGCTGTCGTCAAATCCGAGAAGGATTTGTGGCGAATGCCTTGGGTCTTGTGCAAACCTAAAACCCACAACCTTCCGGCAATCAAAAATTATCCGTCTAATCTGCAAAAATACACAGTACAGCTAAAGTATTTGTTTTCTGTTGTTCTTGTTAACCTTATTTTTTTTTACAGGCAGTTCACAACATTAGCAGTTATAGCATCTCGTGATTTTTCCCCCCTTCACTCTTCATTATGCAAGACAGAGAAATTCTTTTGTGAAAAGTAGCAATGTATCAACATAAGCATTTACAGGAAAAAAAACTCAGTTTGAAAGTTTAAAACTATACACATTCCACCGTGTAATACTGCGCAAATCGTTCACTCTAAATGTGCTTTAAATTAGGCCGTTTTCTAATGGTTGCTTGCGGTTCCTCCAGCCCTCGTCTCTCACACCTTCCCCGCCCATGCAGTCTCTCTCCCTCGCTCTGCTCTCTTTTGGCGTCCCTGAGCTTTTTTATGCTATGACATCAAACCACAATGCATTGCACTGTTTGGAGTTTACCTAGAGTCTCCATGGCAACAAAGGCCGGCCCGGCCCTTTATTCAAATGTAACCGGAAATGCACGTCATTTTGGGCCAATCTGCGAGCTCTGGGGTGACATAATGGAATTTTTAGGGCTAGAAAGCGAGCAGTGCATAGCAGACGTGCCACAAGGAAGAGACAACGAGAACAGGAGCGCCCCCACGTCTGAAGCCCTTCAAGGAAAGAGGGTGGTGGTTTACGGGAAATAGCCGCCGGTTCCCTCCATGTTTTGGACACTAGAATCCGCGAGTGCGCGCCCTCATGTGAGGGCGTAGAATCAAGGAGCCTCTACCCTGGCACCGCGCTCAACTCTCCGAGGGGCACCGCATCAACACTACCTCCTGCCACAGCACCATGATGAAGAAGGACATTAATCTCAACCTGGACACGCAGACCTCCGAGCTCAAGGCCAATCCGCTGCGCGACGCCGACGTGCTACTCAACTCGCCAGACTTGGGTCTTCTCAAACTGGCCTCCCCCGACCTGGAGCGTCTCATCATCCAGTCCAACGGGCTGGTGGGCGCCGCCAACCCGGCGTCCCAGTTCCTCTACCCCAAATCGGCCAGTGACGAGCAGGAGTTCGCAGAAGGCTTCGTCAAGGCTCTGGAGGATCTGCACAAGCAGAACCAGCTGAGCGAGGCCGGCTGCGTCTCGATGGACAGGCTGGAGCTCCTCGGAGCCGCCAACGCGGTGGGCTCGACGGGGATCCAGACGTCGGATCTGCCCGTCTACACCACGCTGAACGGCTATGCAGCCAGCCCGCTGGGCGGCACTACTATCAACTACTCCACTGACACCATCCCTTTCCCACCGCCTCCTTCCCACCTCACCCCGCAGCAGCAGCAGCAGGAGCAGCAGCAGCAGCAGGGGACCACCGCGGCGGCTCTGTCCCGGCTGCAGTCCGCCAGCGGGGCCGTGAAGGACGAACCGCAGACGGTCCCGGACATGCAGAGCCTCGGGGACAGCCCACCTCTCTCCCCGATTGACATGGACAACCAGGAGCGCATTAAGGCGGAGAGGAAAAAGCTGCGCAACCGGATAGCTGCGTCCAAGTGCCGCAAACGGAAACTGGAGAGGATCTCTCGGCTGGAAGACAAGGTGAAGAGCCTGAAGACGCAGAACAGCGAGCTGGCGTCCACGGCCAGCGTGCTACGGGAGCAGGTGGCCCAGCTCAAGGAGAAGGTGATGAACCACGTCAGCAGCGGATGCCGACTTTTACCAAACCAGGTCCAAGCTTACTAATTTCACCAATGCCAAATGACTTTGGAGGCATGTTTTGAAAATGCAGCGTGCAGGTGAACTGAAAAGTTCATTGACAAGAGGGTGGGAACCGCAAACCCGTTGCTGTTAGACAATGGAAGCGGATTGTTGGTAAACAGCCATGTAGCAAGGTGCCATGCAGCACCGTGAGACGAGTGTACACTCAAGGGCGTCAAACTCATTTTTGTCGTTATTAGTTTTCCCTGACAAGGCCGTTATGGCCGTCGTAGTAAAATGTATAATCACCTCATCGTGTTATTTATTACATATAAGCTAGAGATTGACGCATTTTTTTAAAAAAAAGATCAACTATTGTTCAATTTACAGTGGTACTTTCACTTGATTTGTATTGCGAACATCAGTTCATCTGTTTTCTGGGTTTGGTCAAGTCAAATTTATTTATGTAGCCCTTAATCATTCTGCCCTCTTCATTTGTTTTACCATTTGAAGTTGCTTTTACCCCAGATTTGATTAAAGGAGTAAATAAATCTATCATGTGGCTGCCCATAACCCCGAACAAAACTTGAGAATTGAACTGCTCATAAGTGAAGGAGCCACTGTAATAATAATCATTTTTAAAAAAGGTTAAAAAGACTACAGATTTTTTTTTTTTTTTTTTTACCAAGAAAGATAAAATAGATGCGCCTGCTTTGTTTTATTTGGCCACATAAAAAATCGTGGCAGGCTGTATTTGGTCCAAGGGCCTTGAGTTTGACACCTGTGGTGTACAGGATAGTATGGATGGAAAATCAACAGCCAAATGTAAGGGTGTCAGTCACCAAGTGCTGTCATCCAATTGTACATATACTGCCTTACTTGTTTACAAGCACTTAGCTATGACAAATATCTATTTTTTATTTACCGAAGCATTTCTTTACTTTTTTTTTTTCAAAAAGTCACACCGCATGTTTTGTAGCCGTCGTGTCTGTAAACCAGCGTATTCCATTGTGTTTGTCTTCATGGTGGCTGCTTAGAAGACTTTAGGCACCAAACTTGTTTGAATGTACGTTCATGTATTGGAATGGACTCTCATCTCTCTTACATTATATTCACTACATGACTACAGCAAAAGTGTTTTCGCCCATATTGTAAATTAAAAAGAATTGCTTTTCTTACCATTTGTGATCTTGTCTTGATTGTCCCTTCTGTGGACAATGAGGGGCGGGGAACCTATGGACTCTGGGCCATATTCTTTTCGGGAGTACAATTCATCAAGGATAGCCTGAAATTCTAAAAACAAAAAAATTGTTATAAAAACCACAACGCTTATAACAATAAAACACGTGTGCTCAGAATGTTCATGAATTCAATAAGGCCCTTTATAGAATAAAATGGGCCTGGTAGGAAAAAGATCTCCACCCTGTAAAAAAAGGTTGGAAATTACGACACAATAGCATGATGACGCCCTCTGTTGGCCATTAGCTGAACAAGCAGTCCACGTCACAACCACACATTGATTAAATTACTGTACAGTACTAACATTTGGGAGTAATTGTAGCATTCCAACAACATTCAGCTGCTAGCATTTATTTATTGATCTTTCATTTGCGCAAATCTGGCATCACAATATTACAGCACAATTCACACAACTAATACCAGACGGGCAGAAAACAGCTATTTACAAGTTGTTCTTGAGTCATATGCACGTTTACAGCCATAGCAAAAGAATAATTCGGAGGTGAATATGATTTCAGATTCAATGTATTCAGTTGACTGACTTTTGGAAAGAACTGCCACTGCAAAACAAACTAGTATTATTTGGATTCTTTAGAGCTCGGTACACACTGCTTACACCCTCGTATTTTAGGGCACGTGTGAAACCCATCAGCAGACCCGTGTTGCTGATATTTGGGTGTCGGCGAGATAAAACAGGACCTCTTATTGCTCTGTGAGAACAGTCTGCTGTTACACTGGCATGTCTTTAAAAGTTACATAACTGATATGGAGAAGACAAATAGGCTGCCCACCAAACGACTGGAATGTTTTACTCTCCTTACGAGGTTGTAAACACCGACATGTTTCGAACAGAAAAAGCTAGGAGGGTGAGAAAGGAGATGCAGATTAGAACACAGTAAAAATAAATAGTTATAAATAATACAAAAGTGTCACCATAGTCTTGTATACCTCAGCACATCAATGAACGCATGTATAGTAAACACACAAAGGGCATTCAAGTTTCAACAGTGAACATGCTGGGGAAAAAAAAAAACCCAGATCACTTCCCCAAATAAACATTTAGTGGAATCTGATGGTGCTGGAATGTTCATAGTGAAAGATGAAAATGATCAACGCACTAACAACTGACACGTGGGTCAGATGTCAAAACCAAGAACGATTCGGTCAACCAGCAACACCAACAACATGCACCTTAAAGCCATTAGAAATCTTTTGGATCTTACTTCCGTGTTTATATGCACCTTGAAAAGCGCAACTACTTTTAAAAGATCGACATAGTCATTTTATAAACTACCCACAAAAAGTTAGGGATATTGGGCTTTTGGGAGATTTCGACACCTTTCTGTGAGTTTTCCTGTGGTAACCCGTCGATGACACAAAGCAAAAGTGGCCATAATAGCAGGCTGAAAGACGAGAAGAGTCACAGAAAGGATTTGAAAGGCCAATTTCCTTCGTTTGGTGTGAGGAGGATATCCTTTACCATGTAAGCATGGGCTGGTACAGAGGTCAAAGTATACCGTGGTTGGAAAAATCATTATTTCAAAACCAATAAAACTGTCCATCACCGATATTAACCATTCACTTATATATTTTTTCTGAGTTATACCACAGGCAAAGTGACTCGAAACTTCCGTGCCCCACTGTCACGAGAAATAAGTATCTTTGCATTATACTTGAATTTCATTTAGTAAAAAAATGTTTTTTTTGTTTTTTTCACGAAGCATGTACAATATATTTACCTAAATATTTCAAAACAATAAATTACAAGGCAGGACCTGCAATACTGTGATCCTGCAGTTTTATGTTATCTCACCATCATAATCTGTTATCGGCCCATGCCTGGTACCGTGTTAAAACTCTGGAAAAAATTCAATGACGCTAAACAGGTCAGCACGAAGGGGCTGGAGCACTGAAAACAAACTAACGCTGCTGTGCACGTCACATCACGAGTAGTGTTTTTTTTCCCCCCCTTGTTCAGTTAAAAAGCTTGCAACACAAATGTGAAATGACATTTGACTAGATGATTCAATGTTTCTTCCATTAAATACAAGTTCCCATCATAAGAGTTTCATAATTCTAGAAACACTTGGACCAATGACTTGGTAATAAAACTATACTCAACAGGATACTGCCAACAAGTTGAACACTTTGCATTCATTTGTACTTAAGGTGAGAATGTCAATTTCGAGTCCGGACGTGACCGATTTAAACAACGGTGAGGACCGACCGACTCTTGTATTCTATGTGCGCACACTCGTGATCTACATGTATTGAGGGGGTCGGGGGGGGGCGGCATGAAAATGTTTGCATGTTGAAGGGCCCGTGACTCAAATAGCACTATTCTGTGAGAATGATATAGATTGATAAAAAGCAAATCTTTGGGAATTGACTGTTTATGACAAGGAAGTGGGGTTGATAATCAGTCAGCTCTTGTGTACGTGTGCAGATGTGTGTGCGTCTCTCTCTCTCATTCTGTGCATGCTTACGTGACATCAACTGATATGAGAAATCAAAACATGTACCGTACCATATATGGGTTCCCCGACAGCGGATGTAGTGCACGAGTGTGTGTGTGTGTGTGTAAGAGAAGCATTTAGCAAGCACAGTCCTGATGGGACCTTTGCGGCTGCTCGGTGAGCTGTGGCCCCTGTTTGGCTCCGGTGACAGTGGGGTCGTTGTTGTCCAGAGTCTCGGACATCCTCTCGCAGATGATGTCGACCAGCCTCTCAAAGGTTTGCTTCACGTTGATGTTGTCTTTGGCGCTCGCTTCAAAGTGCTCGAAACCTGTCGGTCGAAAGAGGGCAGCAGAGAGACGTCAGTGATGCTCATCATCATCATCATCATCATGGCATCTTGTCAACCTTGCTTAAGATGTCTTTGAACTGAAATGCTGCCACAAAAGGTAAATTTCTTCGTAAATTCATTCATAATATATTTATAAAAAAAAAAAAAAAGCTTCACAGACACAATGTAACAAAAAAAGATCTGCTTAAGGCAGTTCCATATTTATGAATTCAACAACTTTTTTGTGTGTGCTGACTGTAATGCTCCAAGATGCTAAAATATGTCACCAATTCCCTGGCTAATAGAAAGAAGTCAAAATCAAATGTACCTTCAACCGGGACTTCACAGAGAATGAATAATTTAATTCGACCTTATTTGTGAAAAGTAAAAATAGCCGCAACCACTTACCAAGCTGTTCTGACAGTTGGCGGCCCCTCTCTGTGGCCACCACCCGTTCATCTTCCATATCAACCTTGTTCCCCACCAGGAGCACCTGAGCATTGTCCCACGAGTAGGTCTTGATCTGAGTGGACCTGTGGAAGCACAAACATTTACTAAACTGTGCATGGACTAAATCATTACAGATGCATTCAAGGCTCAGGATTTTTAAATGATAATCTTCAGCTTTAGGCATTTCTACATTCTACAATTACCCTTTTTTATATTACAGCATAAAATGGTGTCATCTTGGAGAGGAAGAAAACCACATTTTTGAAAATGAGACTCAAAGTGTTTGAAAATAGCCGCACATAACACTGAAATAAATGAGGGATTGGTTTCAAAACGTCCTCAGTATTCAGCGCAAGTGACGTTTCACCAAGGCAAGCAGACAGGTTTTAAACAAATATTGAAACTTATTTGGCTGACTGTTAAAATAAAAGCAGTCCAATCTATTCAAATCACTGGTTCCATGATTAGCTTTGTACAGTTTTTGCATAGCGTTGCTAAGGCATTTACCGGTCTTGTCACGAGCAGCCTAGGATCAGATAAGCAAAGTAAACATCTGAAAGAGGTGCTTTGCGACAACAGTGAAAAATAACAAATGCGTCCCCTCACCAGTCTTGCACGGCATTAAAGGACTCCTCATTGGTGATGTCATACATGAGGATGAAGCCCATGGCACCTCTGTAATAGGCTGTGGTGATGGTCCTGTAGCGCTCCTGGCCGGCCGTGTCCTGCATCAACATACGTGATCAAACATCAAATATGGAGGTATGCAACTCCGACATTCGGAAAACTGAAACCTTAAGCTAAGATTTGCAGCTATTGAAATGTTTTTTAATATAATATTTGGCACATGATTCCATTGATTACTCCCGTGAAAAAAAGCCCCTCACCCAGATCTGCAGCTTTATCCTCTTGTCGTTCCTGTAGATGGTCTTGACCTTGAAGTCGATGCCCACCGTGCTGACAAAGGCTGGCGTGAACGAGTCATCTGCGTAGCGGAAGAGGAAGGACGTCTTGCCTACGCTGCTGTTGCCGATGATGAGGATTTTAAACATGTAGTCAAAGTTCTGGTCCGAGGACTCCTTTTGTCCATACGTGGCATTTGCAGACGCCATCTAGCCAGCGGGAAAACAGAACAAAACTGATCAGTGAGCCGGGAGGGAGTTGGCTTGGGAAAACAGAAAGTTCATATTTACAAAGGGTGGTTCATCATATTCAATTTTTGGGAAACAATCTCAAATGAACCATGAATTATTACAAAATTTTATTTACCTAATTCTATTCGAGGTGATAATTCACTTAACACTTGTGTAAGTGTTCAGGATAATACTACCAAACAATTGCAGCAAAAACACAATTCATTAAGCCATGGGTCAGATAATGTAAATAAATTTATGGTATTATGCTTTCAACTTTTCATGAACCTACAATACATACTGGCCAGGATTGACTTAAAATAATTGTTTAGCCGCACATTTTTATGAACCACAAACATGATGCCTGATGAGAGAAAAAAAAAAAATCAGAGGCTGTCACCATGATAGCCCTGTTCATTGACTGACTGCACATACACACACCTCAGATGGACGCTACAAGTTTTGCTTTGTAGCCACAGATACACACCATAAAATTAAACTCTAAATAAAGTCAAGTATTACGTTATAACAATATATCGATACCGTCTATATCACATTGGTACGATTTAGTGGTTGCCAGCTGGATCTCGCTTGCTCCCTAGAAACTTAATTTTGTACCAAAAGATAGTTCTGCTAGGCCGAGTGGCTTGTAATGTAGTGAACTTTTGGGTTTTACAGGAAAAGCAGAAAGGCTGAGACTAGGTTAGCTTTTCAGTAAATAGTCACAGATGGGTTCCCACAATGAAGGGGGCGGGGACACTGTCACTACATCACACACTCCTGTCACACAGCTAAAGACATACCGCACTGCACGACTATGCAACTTAAAAAAAATGATGTAAAGTGTGTGTGTGCCCTTGAATGCATCCCAACACTAGTACATCATGGCCAAATTGCAAGATGACAAAACGGAAGTAGCGGGGCTTAGTAAGGCTAAGCATCAGATAAACTGGCTGACTGGATACAAGCAAGCTCCTAGGGAGGCTGGGCTAGCCAAACATGGACAACCATATGGTTCACAAGACCCCCTTATCCCACTTAGACACAGCCCATAATAATGGGAGTTGGAAAAAATACAAACCTAACACATTTCGAACATTTGTTAGAGACTTTTTACATTTAAAATGTTAGCAGGCTCGTAAAACGTCGCCGTGTCCAATTACCATAGATGTGTCCTTTCTAACGGCACACACAACGCCAAAAAATGTGAACGAGACTATTTATATAAAACACTTTGCTATATTAGTTATATATAATGAACGTGACACATCTTCATTGCTGCTAGTTATCAGTGACAGGAGGCACTAGCAAAGCATCCTTAGCTATGTCAAATGAAGGTTACTGTCCCTTATTTACGGCTACGAAAATCGTCTAAACAGACACACCGGCATTCGACAAACTATCAGTACTACTTTTAATACAAACAGGGTAACGGGGTAACATATAGTTACGTGATTTACCTCGAAATGCTTGTTTTATTATCGGCTTCGCTGCAGTAGTTAGTTAGCCCCGGAGCCTGCCCAGCTTTGCACCTGCAGTAGTGCGTGCGCGTCTTGATTGACAGGCCGGGCCCAAGTAGGTGTGGCCAAACACATATAAGAATGACTGACAAGGGCGTGCACCAATCAGAAATCAGGAATTAAAAAGTTCAGCATGGGTAAGCAAAAGAGCAGATGGAAAGTAAACTTTATTAGCAGGCTAAATTATTTTCCCTATTTATAGTAAATTCCCTATTGTTCATATTAGTACTGTGAATTTGGATTCATTGCATTAGATAAAGGAAGAAGCAGTGAATACATACTGAATGAAATGTTTTTCTTTTATTGACAAGGCATACAGTTCTAGTTGGAGGGAGGGCACAAAAACCCGCAGTTAAACAACAGAGAGATTGTCAAAGCAGTGGTAATCATTCCTAATCCATAAACAGAAGAGATTCTCATCTAAAATGACCATTTTGAACCATAATCTTCACTGTGGATGAACAATTTCGATCCTTCGTGACTGTTAGAGTGCAATGACAACAGAGGAAGACAATAGAAAGGAAAGGTTTCAGAAAAGTTGACTATTTTCATACCAACAAAACATGAAAATAAGCAATGATGCATGTTTATGTTATTTGCAGACACAAAATAATGGAGGAGATAAAACACATTTGAAACCGGTCCCGTAAGTAACATCGTACTACAAATGAGAAGTCAACCTTGGACTAACAAAGTCTTATTTTTCCATTGTGTCTCATACCCAATATTGAAATAAATAAACTGTACATGGAGCAATGTGAGAAAAATGTACACGATAAAACACACTGACCCCTTGTGCATGTTGTGCTGGTTACAAAGCTGTTCGATAGACCTTAGTTTTCAAGGCATCCTGTAGTGTTGGTCTTTGCGCTGCTGTTAGGGGTGACATAGAAAGCATTGCACATGTTTTCCTCCGGCATGTCGGTATTACGGCCAGAAAAATGAAAAGAAAATCCCAGGTGAGGAAAAAAAAAAAAATGAAACAAGAGAAAAGAACCATGACACATTGGATGGGAGTGATTTGTGCTGAAACAATTCTATAGTGGTCTTTGTACTGTTCATAGCTTGTTGTCAAAAATGTGCATCAAATACAGAAAGGAAAAAAACAAAACAAAGAAAGTCTTCCGTCCCAAAGTCCAATCTTTGACAGCTGTAGTGGTGTAGCCCGGGAATTCCACTCAACTATCAGCAACCCACCAAATAGTCACATTAAACACATCATGGAGGTACACAATTGTAAATTGTACTATACAAAGTGCTTTGGTTTTTATTGGCAAATACGTCTTTTTTTTTTGTCTCCTTTAAAAAGTCCACCCTGTCATTCACTCTCACATAGAAAAATACATCACCGCTTTAAGACAACATCAGTTACGGTTTGAAAAGAAATCGGAGGAGACACACGGGTCAGATTGGCACACGAGGTGCTACAATCAACCAACTTCATCAGTTTGGCGCTGGTGGAAAGTAGCCTGTGGCAAAATGGAAACTACAGTACGAGTTGTGTCACGCTTGCCTGGCACTTGTTTTGTCATTGACTTACGTGATGAAGAGCAAAATATTGATTAACAGTAGGGGGGGGGGGGAAGCCTCACTTGTTTACAGTTACAAAGATGCATCGTGCTTACTTTAATAAACACAATTTCGATGCACCCTTGCAATAACAGTGGCTGACGGAATGTCGCCTTTTACTATGTGCAGGTAGCATTTCAGTCAAAAGCCTCCATGTGCTTGTAGTTTGAATCGAAGCCCTTTCAAATCACAATGAGGGCTACTAGTTAGGAATTAAAAAAAGATCGAAAGTGCTCAACTTGAAGGCTAATTAAATGGGTGGCGTCCTATTAATGATGCAGACAAGTGACTTCAAATAAAACAAAAGACAGTTTAAATAGTAACAAAGCAGAAACTTGTCTGATATTTTTGGAGGGGAGGGGGCAACAGTGGAAAGTATTTTGAATGCACTTCCCATGCAGGCCATGCAAATACCAGCGACTACTTTTCAACACTAGAGGGCGTCATGTACACAGACCATATTTGCTGTTATTTCTTAGACACTTGATTTCTGACATTACGGCTTACAAGGATACCTGTGAATGTTCTGGCTAACATTTACAAGTTTGTTGTGCCCATTTCTCTCTGCTGCACTGCTTCTAGGGTGTGTACGATGTATTTATTCAATTTTTGTCTGATCAGATTTTCACCTCTTCAGATGATGTACATGGCAGTTATTGTGATTTTGCACTATATTAAAGATGGCTGCAATTGTGATGTGATGGTGGTGGTATTAAAAGGTGGTTTAGGTCACGGAAGGTCCCAGGTACCAAATGCATAACCTGCTAAAAAGGCTACACAAATAGAGGCAAGAAGCTGCAGGCAGCGGGTAATGTTAACTAAAATCACTAAAATCTCGACAACATTTCAGGCTCCGACAGGCTTGCACGGATTTGACAGTGACCTCAATTAGACAACATTAGAAAGCAAGGATTTCAAAGGCAGGTCAAACAACAGTTAAATTGCTAGTTTGGCAAAATGTCTCGCAAACTAGACTTGACTGTAGTTGTCACAACCAAAAGAAACACGTTTAAATGAGAGGCAAAACCTCTTCAAGTATCCTCAGCCAAGTTGAATTACTAATCACGGTTTTTATGCCATTCAGCACTTTCTCTCCATCTTTACATATAAACTTGAAAAAGAGGAAGACAATTTGCGAGTGGTGGAACCGAATCTGGCTACTATTTCTTATCACATAGTCTCTGCAGAATATCCACAGTGTGTCTGACTGTCGGAACAGAAACCCGGATTCATGTCCGTGACTGGACTTGGTTTCGCTTCAGTCATTAGTGCAAGCGCCTGCTTCAACTTGCAGGCCTCCTTCACAGCTGCACCCAAGTGGTCCTCATCCCGAGGCTCGCCGTCACCATGCCCGCGGAAACCAAGGGGAAGTTTGTGTGGACTTGGGGAAGCGGCGTGATGAGGCACTGAAATCAAGATGAAAAATACCCCCCCCCCCGCCTTAAAAAAAAATAAAGTTGGGATGGGTGCTATGTATCGAGTCGGATGTCTGATCCTGTCCCACTTTCTGCTGCCATGTCTTTATCGGACTGTGCAGACAACGTCCTTGTTGCATCAGCAGTGATGGTTTTAGGGGGTAGGTGAGCAGATATGGCATCTAATCCTCTGCCAGAATCAGTTCTGGATGCTTCATTGCCTCTATTACCTTCCTCTTCATCAGGCAGGCTCCCCGTATCAGATTCTCCTTCCTCCTCCTCCAAGGTCAGCTCGAACTGGAACTTGTCGGTGGACGCCATGCCCACACGTAACCCCGAAGCTTCTCCAGTGATGCCCCTTTCTTCTGGGCCTTCGGGATTGGGTGAAGGACTTCGGGGGATCATGCTCTGGTACCACTCTCTGTTATCCTCCAAGGTGTCTAGGATCTCTTGTGCATCGGGGTGAACGAGGTCGGCCCACGTTTCCCAAAGAGGATGGACGATGTAATCGATGAAGCCCACCTGAAATGAAAACACGACATGAAAGGGATTCCTCGCCATTGGATGGCTGTCAAGTCAGGTGAATCGGTCTACTGCAGCCGTGTCACTATTGACGATGCGGACACACTTTACCTGCGTCTTCTCAATGGAGGCGTTGTGTTTGTCACACATGGGGCTGATCTCCATGCCCTTGTCTCGCTCCCTGTCCCCTTGGGTGAAAAACTCCACCATGATCCGATCAGTCCACTGCCGGTATAACTCGAGTGGCTTGGTGGGGTTGCTCAGGTCTGCACAGTGCACCATGTTCTGAAGAACCTGCAGTGATTTTAAAAGCATTATTAAGGTGTTGAATAAAAGCAGGGGCTAGCAAATATTGGTATTATTAACAATTATTTTGCCCAGGAAAAAAAAAAAAATCTTATAAGATAAAAATCACAAAAAGTTCTCACCTGTATGCGGTCCGAGTAATTGTCCAGAAGGAGAACACCTAAACTTGTAACTTTCTTGGTCTCCACCATGGTTTTTAGGTCTGCCAGAAGGTTCATGTGTTTGGACATATCAGTGGCTAGCACCTGTGATCACAACAATCGCATCAGGAATTCTCACGAGAAGACAATTTAGATGCCACTGGCTGAACTTAACTCACCATGTCAATGACTAATTTGCGTAGTGAGTGTCTCTGTTTCGTGCTGAGGTTTTGAAAGATGTCACAGTTGTCCTCTTGCAGAAGCTTAAAGCCGACAGCCAGGTGGTGATTCTCTAACACCGATGAGTCGTTGTACATCAAGGCGAGCTCCGAATCTGAGAGGGATAGAGTTTCATGAATTTAAAGTGGCGCTTAATACACAAATGTACAGTGGCAAACTCACTTGTGTTGATGAGAAACTGATTGGAAACACCAGGATGGTCCACATCATGGATGGCGCTGGCAAAGAGAGCGGCGAGGATCTCCAGATCGGTAAACACAGCCTTCACCAACACACGCAGAGAATATAATTGATTCAAAACCATCAATAGTGACGTTTCTCCATAATACATTTTGGGGCTTGGCAATGCTCATCTACCTCGAGCGCAGGTGTGGAAAGGAGCACGTGGGTGGATTGGACGACATCCGCGGCGTGGATGTTGTTGTGATACGCTACGTCTGCGTGGTAGTGATCCTCCAAAGTCATCATGAAGGTGATGAAAGTGTCTACTGGAATCTTGAAAGACTTGAGCAAGTCGCGTTCCTGAGACAAAAGGGCCAAGTTGAATTTCTTGAGAACTGAATTTATATATAAAAAATAAATATATAGCCATAAAAAAAACTTTAATGACCAGACATTAAAGTGAAAAAGATATTGATAAAAACATGGCAGTTTGATCACCAGATCAAAATGAAGATGAAAATCGTGTTGCAATTTTAATTGGATTAATTATTCAGATGTTTGCCACACGTTACCTGGAAAATGGTATACATGGTGACCGTGAGTGGACGATTCCCAGAATGCTCGGAGACCTTAAAGATGTCAATTCCCCATCTATTGATATCCTCCAATTCCTGCACACAAGCATCCACAATTGTCAAAACAACGCATAGAAACTTCTCAAAGCATCCCTAAAGCTGTTCTCGTACCTTGGCCAGAAGTCCTTCCTGGGCAGCGTTGACCCCAAAGCGAGGGATGGTGGAGGGTGCCAGACTGGGGCTGTGAGTGGGCTTCTTCACGCCACTGATCTGGGACATGGGTCGCTTCTTCTTCTCCTCCTTGGTGGGCGGAGCCATGATGTCCATGTCATGTTGCTTCTCTGTCAGATGGCCACAGGCAAAATAAAGGGATCATTTTTGCATGGCATTTGGCAACATGATGAATAAGCACACATGCAATGCCATGAAAATTCCAAGTAAATTACCTAGGAAGGTACTTGAGATGAACTCAGAGACCTGGTTCCCTGAGCGGCTGGTCTCTGACAGCTGGGTGAGTTCTCGGTTCAACATCCTCTTGAACTGGACACAGCAAAGCAGACTGTCAGCTTGTTTCGAAGACGGCATACAGTAACGCCGCGTTGTCTTCCAATTTAAGCCATTGCCACATTTCACAAAACCAAAAAAAAAATCCCCTAAAAATCTGTACCGAAATAACGAGCTTGTTTCAGTTGAATCACATGTGGAATCAAAAGTATCCCTCACATTCCTCAACTTCAGTAGTTCTTTATTCACAAAGCCAGCAACATGTGAGCCTCCCCCCCCCCCCCCCAACTCCCTCCCTTACCATCCTCAAAGCATCTCCATCAGTTAAGCTCTCTTACCTGAATGAACATCCACGACTCCGAGATGAAAGGATCCACTTCTGGCATTTCAGCGCAAAATCAAGCATGGAAGCAAGAATTAAAACGTGAGCGATCCTAGTTTTGTGGTCATCGTCTGCCACTGCCCTGTCCTTCTTCACTGCTTCTCTGAGCAGAAGCTACTGCAAGCGGGAAATCCACCGGTTGGTAAACCCTAGGAATGCCTTGATCAATACAAGCGGAGGTCCAAGAGATGGGCTCTATGAGAATAGATCTTCCTTCCCGACTCTCCCTCATTCACTCTGTTACTGCTCGCTGTGTGTGTAAACAGTCGGAGAACGAGTTACTCTAATCCACGCCTCCCTCCAAAAAATATCTGAGAATAGCAGCCAATACGGCGAGTGCTGCAGTGGAGGTCGGGAGAGCCGCAGGCTCTCATTGGTCGAAAGCTACACAAACTGGGAGGGGCTGAGCGTGTCGGAGCTGGAGGTTGTGAGATGCGCCATGTGCACCAAGTTTGAAGATGATATGAAGAAAATTTTTGAAAGGGAGGAGTACGGGAAAGGGACAGGGGGGGCTGGTTCATTCATGAAGCCAAAAATAAAAATAGTACATCATGTACCAGAATAATGTGAGGACACTGACCATCATGAGCATCATCTACAGGAAAGGGGGGGATATATATAAACATTAATTAAATATTTGTTATTTTTTAAAATTGAAAAATTTCACAGCACACAATCCTCACATGAATTGAGTTCTCCAAAGTACAATTTCAGGGGTCACTTGCAATGTATCCACATTCATTTTCTATATTAAAATTGTTTGCCAAAGTTGTCAGTGATGCAGAAACAACTCTCACGTTCCCACCCTTGATCTTGATGTTATCATCTCCTCCATTGACTGATGCTGTTCATTGACCAAGAGAGAAACCCGGGCAGACAATGTATTATGTTTCCATGCATCCCTGTGCGTGATACTATGAAGCACGTGTATGCTGAGTGGGCGGTCTAATGGTGGAATCACGCGAACGTTGGGCTTCGGCGTGGAAAAAAGAAGATGTGGATGGAGAGATGGGGGAAGTGGAGGAGAGGGATGAAGGGGGTTGGGGAAAGGATGGATGGGGATGCCGTTTCATCCTCATTCACATTTTTCTGCACGAGTGGGGGGAAGGGCGTGTCTTGTCTTGGTTGGCATGCACGAAAAACCCTCACGCTCATTCATGGAGGAAACCACTTCTCAATGAGTCTATTTTCATAGGACACGGATGGATGCTCTTATGGCTGTGTTTAGGCAACAGTGAACATCACATGACTTTCCTGGAGTCTGAATCATGGAAATATGTAAAGGCCAAACATTGAAAACAGTTTGACAATTTATTGCCATAAGGGGAGCGCTCACTTTCTGATGCCACAACGATGCTTCCCAAAGCCCAAAACAACCAGCAGCTAATGTTTAAGGCATCAATCTAAAAGGCACGTGTTCCAATACTTTTGCTCACTTGAAAAGTAGGTGGCGAAAACAAATGAATGGTCCTTGCCGGCCATTCCAATACTGGAAATGACTCCGCTCCAAATGACGAGATGCGTCGCTCGTACGATTACCTTGTTAGAGGCCATTTCGCTGACAGAGTGTCGGGTTTTCAGGGTCTCCAGTTGTTCCAGACACCAGTCCAGCTCATCCAGAGTTTCGATGGCGAGCTGCTGGTGAGGCTCCTCTGTTCCAGGACAACATAGCAGGGTTATTATGGGATAGACTCAAATCCCCAAAATATTCTATATACTGCGAAGGCCTGTTTGTCACAACAGTGTGGGATTACTGTATTAATGAAAAAAAAAAAAAGATATATGCATGAGCATCAACTTCAATGCGGCCATCTCCGTCTTGTGTTTCAAACAAGGATGCAACTCGATACTGCCGCTAACCAATCGAATACAAGCACTGACCTGCCAGACTGGTGTTGCACATGGATGGCGGGTTGCTGCCAGAAGATCGAGTCCTGCAGACACAGATCATCCATTTATTTCATGACAATGAGATTGTATAATGACGTCACCTACTTGCTGGCTGGCCGATCTTGCTGGCCAGTTATAACAGCAAAATTGCTCCGGACTGTCCTCAGGCTGGCGAGGACCTGCAAAATGAAAGAAAAAAAAAAATCGTTAAACTATCTCAACATTTGTTTTTCATTTTATTCAAGGAGCACTAATCTATAATTTTGCTGTGTACTCAGAGCCCATTATGCATTTTGTCTCTCGTCTTAAATGTCTTTAATCATCAGGATGGAGTGGACTTACCTGTGCAAACGGTGTGACAATCATGTCTTCTGTGTGACTGCATGAGAGGAAAACACAAACAGGAAATGGATGACTACAAAACATAACACAGTGCTTTGTAAAAGAAGCGACATTTATTCTATATATACTGTTTGATAATGAACAGTATATAACTCACACAATGTAGAAAACTAAGCAAGTGTGATGGAATGCGGTCGTAAACAGTTACCGCAATATTTAATCTTTTTTTTTTTTTACACATGTATCTAATGTAGTGTCTGGTAAGGGTAAAAATCTGTTCATAATTATTCCATATTGTCAGTATGTAAAAAAACAAAAAACAAAACAGTAAGCAAAAATAACAGTAGGCAAAATAAACTCATTCAATCTCATTAAAATACATTAGTGAGTAATGGTGGGAATATTTTTTGTGTATCAAGAACAATGTACATGCACTGGTAAAGTTTAGTGAGGGGAAAAAAACAGGGTGGATGCAACACGAGGATGGAATACTCAAAATGTGGTTCTTTTTTCACAAAAAAAAAAAAAATGCCATGCACACACATAAAAAAAAACAAAAAACAAACATGGTGTTTAGGGAACCAAAGGGATCGAAGGTGAATTAAATTTGATTCAGTTAATGTTTCAGTCACTTTTGGTGGGAGGAAAGTGGGAGTGGGACGGCCGTGAAGCTAACAGGGAAGACACTAGGAGGGTTTGAGGGACGATTTAATTGGATTATTATCATGTTGGTCTCACCGAGATGACAACCAGTTGACCTCCCAGTGCTTCAAGCTTTCTTCCCTTTAAAAACAAACAGCCATGAGGTGGAGAGGGTTTCAAGTGTTTTGATTTGATCTGTCACTGTTTTGGGGGAGGCATAATCCTTTTTTTTTTTCCTGATTGTGAATGTGAAATGGATCCACAGCACGTTTATTCTGATATTCAGGTACAAGTAGAATGAAAGGCGGCAATTTTAGCTGTACAATCCAAAGAGTTGGGGAAGCAAATTGAATAAATTGCTGATTAAGCTTGTAATCAGATGAAGTGAACAAATGAACTTACAAGTCGCTCGCAGCGGAGGCATTTTTCAAAGGACCTTTGGGTGACAGGTCAAAGTCGGAGTCGGAGCGGTAGAGAAAAGATTCCCGCCGCTGGCTGTGAGGAAAGTTGGCCTGGAGGACCAGACCACCGGAGCTCGGGCTGGTCTGAGCGTCCAGGGGACTACGCCCCACTGACAATCCATTTTCCACATCAAAACTGTAGACAGAGAATGACAAAAATATGAGTTGCGTGACTTCACATCAAGTTCATTATACGACCGCATCCGCAGAGCGTTTGCTCAGGTCTGGATACCGGGGTCACAAAAGGTCAACAGCAATATAACGGGGGAATACTCTAATTGGTGAAACATGAAGCAAAGTCCACTCAACAAAGTTGAAGGTGTGAAACTTAATGTCAGAAAGGGGAAGTATAAAAATATACTGAAGATATTTTTGCGTGCACAAACTGAGTTCATACGAGAGTGAGAGTCTAAAAATAGGCAGGTGTTCAGGCGAGGGGGACTTCCTTCTGATCGCACACGACGAGGCCTTTCTTCACAGGCTGGCCACGTTGCTTGCATTGATCCACATTGATCCACTTTGAAGGGCAACGCAATTCTTGACCAAACAATCACAAATGTGCTGTGTTGCTGCTCCATGTGGGTTAAATAGTTGTTTTTTTACGTTTGGAATTACCCCAACAGCTACGCTATTGTGTTTAGCGTCTTCAAATTTAGCTAGTAAACATTCATAAAATAACATCTTGTTAAATATACAAATCTTAGTTGTATTTTGTTGTTCCCTGTGTGTTAAAATAGCATTTTTAAGGTATACGTATAATTACTGCAACATCTTCTACAGAATAGCATTTTGCATTACACGTTAGCATTAAGCTAGCAGGCTTTGATTTGATTCTGTTATTATGGATTGGTTGAACATTTTGTTTATACTTATATATGAGTGCCTGTTTATTTCTGAGTGTCTAAGCCATTGATGAAACATAAAATTTCAAATGCATGTTATCTACAACGATAAATGTGTGTTGAGGTAGTTTAAGTAGAAACCTACGGTATCCATGAAGATACATTTTCTATCATTGCATTTTAATGAAGAGCTATAGCAACTGCAGTATGCAAAAAAAAAGAAAAAAAATCTTCCTCTCTTCCCATCCTCCCTCTTCTGGCTCTGCTACCCAATGAGGGTGCTGCATGAGGACAAGACGCTGGTGTGTTACTGGATATTACATAACAACAGCCTTTGCTGCTCCATTCATGTGACAGCTTCAGCTACACTGACTGCAATATATGTAGCAGAGGAGTCAGAGGGAGGACAGTGTGGGGAGGGGGCAGAGGAGAGAGCAAGACTAAGTAAAGTCGATTTTGCTGAGTTTTCAAGGTGCATTCTCACCAAAATGTCTAAAAGTTTGTGAAGGATTAATTACATAGTCAGGACCATTGCCCATGGGACACACAACCAGAACACGGATACTCCAGAACATACAGTAATTACATTTTAGAAAATCAGATTATTTTTCTGCATTGCACATTGTGTTCGTTTTGAGACAATACCATGCTGTGCTTAACAATTTTATTCCTCAATATTGCAATTTCGTACACAATCATTTCTTTTCAAGGTCCTCTTCTCATATATTTTTTTAATAAACAGTTTATTCATCATTTTCAGTGAGACTGGCTAACTTACTACTTAGGTTTGCATACTTATTCATTATGTTTTGTATTCATTGTATATATAAAAAAATAAAGTCAACCGCTTGACCCAAATCAACCAAACACACACACATTTAAAAATCGCATTCATTTAGTACAGTAAATTAAGTTTAGCTTGGTCACGGTAGGAATTCAACTCAAAAGTCACTGCATTGTGATCTGTAGGCATTATCTCAGACTCTCCATCTTCCCTATTTTTCTCCATCTGTCGCATTCTGTCCTTACAAATGATGCGACACCCCTCGCTGTTCCTGCGTGCTGACCATAAACTTGCTTCTATTTTTATCCTCTCATCACGCTTCTGTCTCCAAGCAGCTAAATTTAGCATCTCCTCACATGGGGGAATAGACCGAGAGCGGAATCGTTGGAGCTAAAAATAGGATTTCAGGTAGAGTACACAGAGTACCCCCCCTCTTTTCCTCTATCTGCTCTGCTCTCCTGCTGCACCACAGAGTGCCCCCCCCCCCCCATGCCATTCATGCATATTTATGATGGGGTTTCTATTTGAAACCCAAGCTGAGATAAAATTAGCCCGCAGATGAAAACATCGCCCACGACTTTTCCTCACTGCCTGGCTTCCAGTTATTTTGCTCGTGCTTATTTGAGTTGAGCACAGGCGAGGAGACCAAGGCTTGGCACAACATTGGACTAAACATGAAACTCAGAACGTTTCTATAAGGGCCCAGTGTGGTAGGATGATTTCAAAATGATGAAAACTGAATGTTGTTTCACTTTGTTTTTAGGCCATTGATTAATAAGTTTACAGTTACACATTTTGTCAAGATAGTAACACTCAGTTCATAGGCTACTGAGTTGACATCTAAACCAAGCTTAAACTTACACACAACAAATACATTAACTGGGTGATGATTTCATGTGTCTAAAAGGTGGAAACATCAGTGCACATTCATTATTTTTTCTGAACAAGCAGTTCCCATAGATACAATGTGTCCCAAATTTGACTCCATTGTTTTTGTTTTTTTCCAAACGCCCACTGGTCTCACCCACCCACTTCTTCTCTCCTTTCCCTCACTTTCTCAGGCACGGTGCTAAAAATGCAAAGAACTATGTTTAATTACTTCAAAAATAACCCTGTTGGGTGTGAGGCCTGTTGTATTTTCTGTGAAGTGATTCTCAGTTTAAGTAGCTGCTGCTGCAGCCTTGAAAATTGTCAATGAGGATAGGGTCCCTCTACTGGGCATATGGGACACTGCAAGAGAGGTCACATCGGACTGAGATGTAAATGCTAGGCAGAGAAAGGTCATAAAGTATACAATCTAATGAGAAAAGCGTATTTTAAAAAAAAAAATGGTGCTTCTACGAACAATTTAGAGGCTTCAGTGAAGCGACCACGCATGTTTTTGGAATATGGAAGGGAGCCAGACTAGCTGAAGAAAACCTATGAAAGTTCGGGGAGAGTTGACGAACCATCATCTGTTGTTTCGAGAGAAGGTCTGCTCCATTTGCGAACGTAGGTGTTCTAATTTATTCATGTTCATAATAGTAGCCTCACAAACTAACTTTTTATGTGCACCTAATAGCAACTTTGTGGCCATTTTGTTACATAAAAGGCTGACTGGTAAAAAAATGAGATTGATGGCATCCTGTCAGCGGCCCTGATATTGGACACCCCGCCTGCGTCACCGCCTGTCACGTCAATGCCAGTCCCATCTGGGGGGGAGCTAAAAGTACAAGAGAGACCAAGCGAGAGGGTGAGGGGATAGGTCGCTTAAAGCGGGGCGAGCTGTCACCTGAACCTTCATTCATTATTCCGGGGCCTTTTGCTCCTGACACCCAGCTCTGACAATTGTTCACTGTGTGGAAGAACTTGACACTTGAATACATCAAACGGCTTCTTGACTGAAAGTATTTTTTGATTCTGATTTATGTAGTTCAAGCGGTTAGCACGTCTGGCCAAGGTCTAAGGTTCGGTGTTCGAATCTCGGCTCCGGCCTTCGTGTGTTTGTATGTTTTCCCATTGTGACTGTGTGAGTTTGCTCAAGTACTCTAATTGAATGTTTTAAATTATTTAGATTTTTTTTTTTTTTAATAGTATAAAACAACACACTTTTGCATTGACAATTAAGATTTTGAATCAGGTCTTTTTCTGTTATAGTTGTGGTGTGGCTAACGCATTGCTTATTCTAACAATAATTATTCAGCCAAACAGATTGCGAAAGAACATTTAGCAAAGGGGCTTTGTGTTCATCTGCCCTTTTCTCCCTTACTGACTAATCCGCCTTGTTAAATAAAACAGAACAGAAACCAAAAGGGAGGTTTCACCCTGCTACAAAATCAGAGGCAGGGTAGCAACCTACTCATGTTTAAATGACCGCTGCGCACAGTCACACCTTACGCAACTGCGACTGTATATTCATTGTTCAGAAAGAGGGTGTCGACTTTAGTTCGAAAAAAAAAGTCAACCGCTGTTAGCGTTAGACCGCCACCTCACTGACCTTCTTGTGATCGCTGATGATGTGTGTGTGAATAAGACCAGTACTGTGATTCATTGTTCACTCCACCGTTTAGGCATTTATAAAAAAAAAACAAACTATTTTTACAATACGCAGGTAATTCTGAAATAAAGTTTTGTGCCTTTAGTGTAGCAGGGAATTAGGAAGAGTTAGAAATCGCAGAGTAGGGTAAAAAAGAAACCTGCAGGCTTCTATAAGAAAAAAAAAAGCAAGAGTGAGAACAGAAAATTGTGTTTTAATATGTTTAGCCATGTTTTGCTTTGTTAAATGTTTTATAAACATGTAGCAGGGGTAAATTAAATGATTTAAAATATTTTATTTAGTCTTTCTATATGACACATTTTTAAGCGGGTCTGAAACGTACCCCGCCGTAAAAAGAATGCATTGAACTTTTTTAAATCTGTATTCAACAAAGTCATATGATCGAAAAAGAAACAAAAGTCAACAAATAGCTTCAGTTGAAAATGTTTTGCCAACAGGTAATCAAATTGTGACGCACACACATCAAATGAGCAGCTGATCTGTAAATGCCGCAAGCGTGTTTGCGTGTGTGTGAGATCGGTGCGCTGTGATTAAAGTGGCGCCCCAAACCACGTCAAGTCACTCGTGTGTGTGTGTATGTACAATTATTATTGTATGCGGACGGCTGTAATCAACGTCAGAGGCCAGCCTCAGATCTTTCCTTGGGAAAACAACACCATGCTGCTATGACGCCTGCCCTCCTGCACATGGAGCGCGCCGTGACCTCTGATACACTTTACTATATAAGCATGCTGAAGGATTTAGAGGGTGGAATATTATCCAGTCCATATGCAGGTTAGATCTTTGATCTGATTATTTTTTAGTTCATGCTTTTTATCTTGGCAAAAAGTATGTTGAACTCGCTGTAAAATTCCAGTACTCAAATTGTATTTCCAAGGCCGATCATTGCTGTTTTGCTTTTTGTAGAGCAGACGGTATCGCACATAAAATGACCCACTAGTTTCCACAAAATGTATATGTAGATGGGCAAGAATATATGAAATAGTAGGGATACAGATTAAGGTGATTGTTCAAAGATGTTAAAAAAGATACAATTGTGCCAAATGCAGGTGGTTGGTTTCTGCTAGCGAATCTGTTCCAAATGACATCATCATGGCCCAAAAACGTCTTTTCTGAGTCATCACCCTCGACGTCCAATACGCACAGGCAGACTGCTGTCCTGTGGAATGGTCTGGCACCACAGAGAACAAAATGAGACAAGTGAGAGGAGAAGACTTGGAAGGTTTGGAGGTGAGGTGAGACGTAAGGAGAGGAAGTGAGACCAGGACAAATGAGATGAGGTTGAGAAAAGTTCAACATTTGCTCGGTAAAGCTGACATATTGTGGTGTGAAAAATTACACTAATAATCTTTGCTCATTTATCAATGCCAGCAACGTCTAGAGACAAAAATAAGGGTTTTGTGTCAACTGAACAGATTCGGATTTTACACCGAATAAATAAATGTGTTGAGATGACATCATCATCAGCTTCCTTACAGGTGTCAAACTCAAGGCCCGGGGGCCAGATACGGCTCGTCATGTCATTTTATGTGGCCAGCGAAGACAAATTGTGCATCAAACTCGTGTGTCATTACTTTTTTTTTTTAATATTTGACCAGTTTTTACTTGTCTGATTTGAAAACGAGTAATTTTTCAGTTTGTTTTGTAGCTTTTACTGTATAAAATATGAGGTGCTCATACATTTATTTGGGTTGACAGTCATAAATCTTAAAATATTCATACAACTGTGATATTTTTTAAAAAAAAGCTCATTTCTAATATTGCGTAGTTGCTTGATCACAATGTGGTGAGGAAAATTCAGTATGCAATGTTCATAACATATTGGATGACCGTTAAAGTCTACTCGATGTTTATTTACAAGAGCAAATTGTTTGATCAGTGCAAAGACAAGACAAGAACATTGGGATGAGTCATGTGTCCCGCCCTATCTATGAGGCAGATATATGGGCGACCCGACATGCTCCCTGTTGGGCTATCTCCCATTAGGCACCGATAATTCAAGAAACGAACATCCAAAGACATATTTATGATGACAAAATGTACTTTGGCTTTGATGCCATGGTCAGCTGAAGGCATGCGATGACTTCATCGTTGCTACAAACAAAAAGATTCATGTGGTGCGGAACGCCTGATGGAGCCATCCTGGCCGCATGGACCTGGAAAGCGGAGCTAGCGATTTTTCCCAATTTCTTCCGCGTTCATGCAAGTAAATGACGCCTTTAAGCACTTTGGCATCGGAAATATTAGATCACGTCCAACTTTCGCACTTTAGAGAGTTTGATAAATCAAGAGGGTGATTTATCTTTCTCCTTTGTCCGGATTCTCTGATGAACTGACAGAGGAGGATTGAATTTTGGTGAAATACACTCAGAGCGCGTAACCTCGGTTACCTCATTCACATGCGATGTGCCAGATCTGCCATCTTTTCAGAGCTCTTAGTTCATATTCACTTTCTGCTTGCATAAATCAAACTGGCTCCCTCCAACATTGTTTGTTGTCAGTGCGGTTCAGTCCGAATACCTCCTAAAGTCTCCGGGGTTTTTCCATCCGGCTCCCGGCTATTTCATCGCTACTTCGTTTGAAACTTGGCTCATATCAGATACTGTTGATGGGAACTGGATCAATCAATTCATTCAAAATGGCACCGTATGCTTCTGGATGAGAATCCATCATGAAAAAAATGACACTGGTGAACAGCAAATTCTAATCGGATTTGGAATCGTGCGTCCCTAAATGGTGATTTCAAAAATCTAATCTACTTTTTTTCTTTTTTCCAGCACATCAGCTTTTACAGATATTTTCACGTTTTCTTTTTAAATTTGACCTAAAAGGTGATACAGATTTTACTACGAGTTGTAAATTGCAGTTTAGTGAAAGGATTATTCCAGTTAATGTGGGAAACTATTTAGCGTGCATAATTTTGTTTGCTGTGTCAACTTAGCAAAACAGGTATTGCTACATGTGACTCGCAATATTTAGTTTTCTTAAATTCAGGTCAGAGTTTGTACAGCTGAATTTTAGCATTTTTTTTAGGTAAAGAATATTTGGCCCTAATGGTGGGTATTACATTTTAAAAGAAGACATATTTATTATGTGAAAAAGATGCAGTGTCTAAAAGGTCAGTTTAGACATTAATCACTATTGGTTGTGTAATGAGTGAATTAAACATGGGGTGTGACATGGCTGTTTATCTCACATGTCACTTCTCCATGCAATTCCTCGGGAGAATAATGGAGACGGAGACCTTTGCTCATCAGCATTCGCTCGTTCCCCCCCATCAGTGGATGCACTTGCAAAGGTCAAAATCATGGCTCAACAATACAAGCTCCAGACGATTTGACATATGAAGCAAGGAGACTGTTTGGGCTCTGCTGTTCTCAAGCTCATGTGTGAAATTTCTAGTTAGTGAATCAATGATAAATGCTATCAAGCTAATGTTGCTAAGTGAAGTTCTTATTTTGCTGTTTGCATGTGGGCTACATTGTCTGCATGCAATTAATCAATTTTTTTAAAAAAATGGTGCGTGCTTGACCAAATTGGATTCATAACAACATCTGCGTGATGGAATAAATATGAAGTTTTGGGAAAGTTTTGTGATACTGACTCAGACATGATAAATGTAAAATACTCCCAAATGTTACACGTGTATTCCATACATGACACACCACAGAATATCATAATGTAAACAGGATTTTCTCTCAGCATATATTCTCCTTGGAGAAGCGCACTTAAGCAAAAGTAACGTGTTTGACTTTCATGCTGTGGTGACAAAAAGAATGAGAGCACTTTGTATGTTTTTTTTTCCTAACATGCTCTTAAACCACTTAAATGTAGTAAATGTAGTTCCATGATGCTCTCCTGCTAACTTACAGGCAAAGTAATGCTCATAGCAAGATGTAGTAAAAGATAATAATTACTTGGTGGTGCTACTCTGGGATCCTTATGATAAATTTGGAATCTTATGACTAAAAACACTGCTTCCTTTATGTGAGTTAAAAACAAATAGCAATAAGACCTGAGGAGTGTTTTTGAAAATACCACAGAACTAGGTAACCGCAACGAAAAGCTGACACTAAAGTTGTTGTTTTTTTTAATTATATTTTTATGAGTCTCTAAACACACATTTGAAATTATTAAAAGCAGAATTTTTAAACACGTAATTCTAAGCATAAAATGTACAGGTGCCTGTGTGTTGGGATGTGGCGGGGCTTGATCGGGTGACGTGGGAGGTCGATAAGACAATGTGTGAGTGTCTGAATGTGAGCTGTGGCCAACAGCAGGTCTTGCCTAAGTTGCGTTTTGCGGTTCAATAACCATCGGAAAATGCATCAGTGACTGTGGCTCTCCTTTCTCACATGCAAGGGCATTCAAGTTAGGAAATATACCGTACAAACTCATTCAAAATGAAAAGTGAATATCCATCCACGCCCATCTAAAGAGGCTTTTAATTGCCTACAGATGTCACAAGATACGGCCAAAAGACTACTTTTGCATAACAAAGCTCCCTCAACTTACCTAAAATGTATTTTTTGTGGATCACACCAAATGGCACCAAAGCAAGACAGTCTTTCAGAGAAGAACAAAGGTCAAGTGCCCAAAAATCTGTGACTAGGTGAATGTGTGAAATATGTGCAGGTTCAGTGTAAGTAACATTTGAAAAGAGAATTTAAGAGAAATGAGAAGGCTCTTAATTACCGCCTGCGTTTCTGAATGATGTCAATGGGCCTGTTGACAGCACAGGGCGATCCCCATTTGTTCCCACCGCGCACCGTGACCGTCCGCTCCATGGAAAAACAGAACCCGCAGCTGCTCGGCACACTCATGATCCCTCTTGCTGACCCGTCGTCGGCCGCCTCTTCCGGACAGCTTGCTTCTCCTCAACTCGGGTCGACTCTCATCCCTGGAAACAGCGACCCGCTTTCTGTTTTGCCTCTCTCTGTCGGACCGTCCGGCTCTCCCGGGAGTTGTCATGCCCCACGGCGTGAGTGGTGGACGCCGGCTCTAGGAGCAGTGGTCAGCTGGCAGAGGTAGACTGGATGAGGTGATGCAATCCATCCTTAAGTGTATTCTTGTGAATGAGTTGGATTCCCTCTTTGGATGAGGTGAGGAGATTGGAATGACTGTCTTCCCGAGCACCTCAATTGCTCGTCTTGTTTTTGTCCTAAGGACAAAAGGACGTCTCCCCCTCTCAGTAGAGCTGCATTTAATAGATCCCCAACGTGGATCTTAGCTTCAGGTCTAAATGCGGCGCCCCCCCTAACCCCCCTCTGTTGCCTTCGGATGTGACTACTCTCTCGCCTGCTCTTCTTCTGTTTCACTCTGCGCTTCCTCCGCTCCCATTTGGGCTACTGCACCTTTTAATCGTACAGCAAACAAAAACAAGTCCTTCCTCTTCCCTCCACCAACTTCAGCCACTCACACCAACCTTCTGCTCATGTCTTTGTCTTTTTTGGGTCTGTTTGTCCGAGTGCCCCTGCAGAATGTCCATGTGTGTCAATGAGCAAATGTGTGTGTGGGCATGTGACCCAGCAAGTGTGTATGTGTATCACACACAAGAGGAACACGTTTGAGAGTGAGGTCAGAGTTAAGAAAGGGGGCGGGGTCTTAGCCAGCATGGGTTCAGCCTTCCCCAAATGTTTGAGCCATTTTAACTCCTTGCTTTTCTTTCGCCTACACATTGAATCCTGATACAATCACAGGACGGGGATCTCCCTTTGGACACTATTATGCGTTGACTATGTTAGGTAAAGCAGACAGGCACACACACACACATTAAAAACAATATGTTCACATCCATGAGCACATAAGGTCAACCATGGCCAGGGGCAATGTATTTTTGAAGACCAGAAACGTAAAGTAAATATGAAACTGTAGCTGGTCGACCTTCCGTGCGCTCCTGCTGAAAACTTAAACAGGAAATATTTGGACATAAGACCAGGAAGATGAGGAGCCGAGAACCGACGGGCTATGTTCCCACAGTTATTAGTTTTATTAGTATTAGGTTTTAAAGAATTATCTGTTTTAATGAATCGGGCTGCCAGGAGAGAAATATTTGCTATTTTAGGGATTGAAAGGGGGAAGATTTAAAGAATGGATAGTCCCTGCTGCCTCCTCTACTGTAGCTTTCTTTTCACACAAATGGACATGGAGGCTGAGAAAAGCAAAGTTGCCAACATGAGTTAAAAAAAATAAATAAAAATTATGGCTAAATTTAGCTGTTGCCATTTTTAATCAGGTGCGTCTTGTGGTCTGGAAGTAACGGTACTATTTATTTTTATAATGTACAATATTATAGAGTTTTACTTTTTTTACACAATTTGACAACTTAAGTGTTTTGAACAAATTGAGTTTGTATATCAAGGCACCACTGTACAGGTACAGGTACAGTAAATAAATAAATCTATTTTTTTATGACATTTATGTTGTTAGGTTGTCTCCTGTGATTTCGAATGTAAAATGCATGGCTTGGCTCAAAAGTAGTTGTGAAACACTATTTTAAATGCACAAGTGTTTTTATGTAAAATGACTACCAAAAAAAAAAAAAAATTAGTCAACAGTCTTACAAGCCTTTGACAACTGTTGGCACATATACGAGCCAGCAACTAACCAGATGATTTCCCAGTTTTTCATGTGCTGCATGCGTCATCAGGGTGGAAGAAAATGGACATTTGAAGCAAGACAGACGCCAAGTCTTTGCTTCTGCATAGTATCATCTCGTCAAACACTTGAAATGGAGGCTGAGATGAGGGGAGGCAACCACTGAAGGGTGCACCATCCGTTGCCCCTAATGCGAGGTTATCAAAGCCATGGTGTCCATTATTAATTACAAAAGGGGCCTCATGACATCATATGTTGGCTACACATAGGCATGGCTGGCATTCCTGGATAACAAGCAAGCTCTTTTCAAGTGTGTAAAAAGCACTGCCGAAGCTGCTGCCTGTCAAACGTCATCATGTCTGTTTGCTAAGCTCTGTTCAATTGTGCAACAAAACCACAATTGCCAAATGGAAAGGACGCAAACAGAATGTTGGCACTTTTCACAGCAAAGGCCTCCACCAACAAGTAATTATCCTCAATTGTCTAAGCCTTTTCCTGCAAAAAGACAACCCAATACATTGCTACCTTGACTTACGAGTTTAATTCATTCCAAGTCAAGGTTGTAAATCAATTTAGCACCACCCCCCCAAGAAAATCTCCATTCAAATGAGTTGAAAAGACATTTAACTGTTCCAGCTATGTATGTTAACACCTGTCACATATATTTGGAATACTGAACTGTAGAAATTACAATGTTGCAGAATAACGACATCTAGTGGTCAAAATTTAGAACTGTTGAGGCATCCGAACAAATTGAAAAAAAAAACACTCAAACGGCACAAAGTAATACTATTGATGCTCATAAGCATTAACTCAAACTACCTTGTTAGACTCGGCCAAATTATAATTAAAATGCAGCAAACTTTGAAAGGGTGCATCTTCCTCAAAGCAAACAAAGCAGCCACAGCAGGTGTCAGCATTGGGCTCACATTACTTTTAGTATTTATATTTTAAAAAGCATAAGACACAGCATAAAGCCACATCTATAGTCATTTTTTTAATATTCGCTCAATAAGAGAGTTCCGAATATATATGACTGGAGTATGCAGAAAATGTCATATTACAACAGTTACAAATTTAAACGAGAACAAAAATAGCCCATATATTACCGAGTAGAGATTTAAAACCTGTTCTATTTGAGAATGATGATAAAATCTGGAATAAGAAAAAGGTAAGAGAAACCATTGTTGCTGTAAATCAGCCCAAGGCATAACAGTCAGCTCCCCCCTCTAGTGGCTACATCCAACAGTCATCTGACACTGTTGCATCAGAGCAGAGGCTACTGAGATAAAATGTTCTTTTCTGAAATACACGTTTGTCTCCCCCTTGCCCCTCCCAGCATTAGATACTACAAAGGTAGCAGCTGTTGTATGAACAAGATGTCCCGCCCGCAGGAGAGGTGTTGCTGGTGATTTGGGGCTATGTTGGAGTTGTCACGGGCTGCTGCTCCCCTCGGGGATCGATGAAGCTCTCGAGGCGATTGGGGAAATCAGTCATGCTGAAACTATAGAGTACAGCAGTGACGCACAGAGTAGTCACACAGGCCATATTGACAAATATGTGTGTGCGTTTGGGTAAGGGGGTGTAGTGTCAGCAGACCTCTGACATTGACACTATCGCCCTTTAGTTGCATGGCCTCACTTGACATGTTTGTTTTGCTCAAAATTCTTTGGATCTGAAATCATATCTGACCCTGGCCTCTCTTTGTCCAATTCACAAATGTACTTTTTTTCCCCCTTTGACCCTTATAGCACCCTCCTCATTTTACATTCCAACATCTGCAAAAATAAAAACCTGCATACACATCCTCTCAATCTGTGCATTTAACCTCTTTGTCGAAATGATCTCGCTGATTTGGAGCTCTCGTTCAAACCACAGCAAGAAGGTTTGGTGTGTGTGTGTGGGGGGGTAGTTGAGAGAGAGAGACAGAAAGAGAAAGACGGGGGAGGGGGGTACAACAGAGACAGAAAGACAGAAAGAGAAAGCAGAACTGAATAGTGTCCTGGTACTCTTGGTACACTTCAGAATAAAGCCATCTGTTGTAATGTGGCGCACAACACACTTCTTTGTGATGTAGTACATAAATTTTCACAACTAATTTAGGGGACACCAGTTAAATAATCTACATAGTTGACCGGATCAAAATATCCAAAATACAAGTTGTCCATGAAATTCCTGAAAAAATCCTAGCTCCCACAGACTAGACTAGATCAGCTGTGCAATCCTGATCTTAACTCGGGTGTATGAAACGGACCCGCACGAGACTGGAATGGGTAACAAAACCATCAACATAAGGAAACTACAGATATCGTTATTCAAAATCGGAAGTCGCGCAAAATGACGATAATCGGTAATCTTAATGTCCAAACTTTGCCAAAACGTAAATTACTCAGTGAAGACTTGGTAGAATGAAACCAAAGAGGAGTTATTTGACTCCAACTTGACCTGCCATGTTTGGAAGATGAAAAAATATGCACGTGCCCCAAAGAACCCGATAGTCAAGCATGAAAGCGGAAAACTGTCCGCACAGAGCGACTTCACTACATTGGGTAAAAATCTGATTTCCTCTTAAAAACCACTGAAGACTTGGTCATGAATTAGTCTACAGACCTCAAGCCAGTAGAAAATACGTGAAAGGAGATGAAGAACAGTTTCTAATAGGGCTGAGGGGGGAAACCAAAAAAAAAATAAAAAAATACCCACACCAACGTACTATTATATTTCTTCCACAATTCTGTAACTACTAATGAACCATGATTTTTTTTTGTAAACAAATATTCTTCTGTGATATTACATAATTATTTCTCCCATTGTGTGGGCTCGTGTCCTGCAATTCCAGTTAAGGATATTTTTGTTGCAATCAGGAAATGTTCCTAACAGACAAAATCTTCTTACTTTTTATCACCTAAGAGAATAAACGGTTTGTTCTGCTCACTTCTGTACTGTGGCTTCCAATCTCATGCTTTGATCTTCTCATATGATTCAAACAGGCTTCAGGAGATTTTATGACTCTCTCGAGCACATGTCTTATGCCCAGAGTGCAGAAAGGTTTGTTGAACACTTGCAATGCGGCTCGTCTTTCATAATGTCTGATCCCGGGTGTTACCATACTTATATTTTTGGACATTCCCTAGACTAACAACAGGTTGAAATTTGTAGAAATCATATAGACTGATCATTTCATACTTTGAATTTACAGAAGTTTTAGATTTACATAAAAAATATGAACAAAACAAACTATGTCCAAAACGCAGAATCATCGATTCAACAAGTGTAATATTTGGTTAGTCCTCTAATGAGATCCAAACTGTCCTTGACCACACAATGATCATACTGTGCCCAACAGACACAACAGCTTGGCTCTTGTCCAATTACCCGAAGGAGGAACATCAATGGACAAAGACATTGATCCACATTGCCCCCCCCCCCCCCCCCCCCTTCCCGGCCCTTGTTGCCACCATGGCAAACAGCATACCCAAAGTACCGACCAATTGTTGGCAGACATGGCATGAGAGGTCTGAAATAGCTCAAGATATTGGTGGAACGTCAAGGTCACTCAAGTCCCTGAGAATTAAAAAAGCCCTAAGATCCGGATACCGAAACTATAATACCTACAACGCAAAATATCTTTGTCAACATAACTATAACCCAACAAGCATCACTGTATCGGAAAAAGTAACACCCAAGATATGGATACATACCCAATGCATGAGTGTCTGCGGGTTGAAAAGCCGCCATGCATCTTCCGTTGGAAGCGAGAGTCTTTGTTCATCATCTTGTTCCGAGGTTGAAAAACAGCGATTTGAAATAGAAATGGTCAAATGTGAAGGAGAAATCAAGTCTGTGCTGGGAGAAACCATACCACGCGGGAAAAAGTTGTTAAAAAATGTTCACTTTGCCATTTGGCGAGTTTGGAGGGAAAACAAAAGCGCCAAGCCCACTGGTAAAGTCCGTCAGGATTTTGTGAGCTGATTGCTACATCAAGTCAGGCCTTGTTGAGTCCCTCTTGGTATTTCCTAGGTTCGCTGGAAGCGCTTTGCTTCCATCTCCATGTAGAATCAACGTCTCAACAGTGCAACAAGGTGGAAATTCAATTTATGATCCAGCTCCCGAGTCCGGCATTATGTTTAAGTCCGCTTGTTTGTATGGAAAGGACGGAAGCAGACATGCTCAGCACATGCCTAAAAAGGCAAAGAGCGTTGGCTGGTAGAGCCCTCGCATCACAGAGCTTTAACGTCTCATCTCAGAGAAAAGTTCAGGAGGTCGAAACAAGCCAAGTGTGTAACCAAAGAAACTGTCAGTCGTCAGTATTCGAGTTGACTCAACTAATTCTTCAGTTGACACGATTTTGTTAGAAAATCACTCATCTCATTAAGGTCTGATTGCTGTTCTTCTGAGACTCCGAGACTGAGATCATCCAAATCAACAGAGAAGCAATAAAATGGATAAAAGGTCCCAGAGCATGTTCTGCTCTCCAATAACCATAGTACAGAGGTGATCATTTGATCAAAAGTGTTCACCGAGAAGCTGCTTAGAATTAACCTTAGTGAGGGTGAAAAAAAAAAAAAGAGCTGGATTTATACTCCCATCGGATGCTCCCTGGAGAGGACCGTCCCACGTAGTCCTTGTCAGAAGGACGTCTGCTCCCTCTTCTGTTCTCTCTTGAGAGTGGTGGGATTGAACTTGGGCTTGTAACAAACAAACAACACTATCTCCCCCGAGTATGAGAGACCGAGAGAGACGCTGCTGTGGATGAGGAGGGGTGGGGTGCAGCACATCATCCCAGAGAGGCAGTGCGAGAAAGTCCCAATGAGAGACACGGGACAGAGAAGGCAGAGACTTGCGCAGGCATCGCTGGAAATTTGCGTGGTACTGCAAAATTACGGTAAGACGGTTCTGAAAAAAACAAAAAAACACGAGCGTGCGTTCCACTACGCTTTCCCTTTTCGTGTGAGCAACCTGCCTCCAAGCCAGCGGTAATAACAGTGCACTGGTTAATCAATACTTCAATATTGCATCTGTGTGGACTTTTTTTTTTTTTTTTTTCATAGTTGATTCCGTTTTCCTCTTTAATATTGAACTCTGCTCTCATGCGATCATATACTCGGACCGGTTAGCGTATTAGCGCCTTCGGTCAAACAAATAAATGAACATACAATACATGTTTTGTGTAGGAGAGTGAAGCACGGGACTTAAGTGAAGCTGGTTGGAGTCAAATAAAATAATGTGAGCTAAAATACACAAACTAGGGAACATTGTGCATTTCACGAGTAAACTATTTTCAACTGAGTCCAAGATGCAGAATTTCACAATCGTCGCACTATATAAAAATAACCAATTGCTATCATCTTGTATCACTCTTAAGCGGCATTTGTCTAGAAATAAATAAATAAATTCTCATACCGCAGTGTGAATTTGGATTTCTGAGAGAGTCGCTATAGCACTTCCGATACGTAATCTAATCACGAATATTACATAACTCTGAACGCACATTCCCACAGTACTTCGACCAGTGCAGTGGCGGTTCCTGGCATGTACACCATGTGTAGCCACAAAGGGCCACCCCCAGAACAACAACTAAAAAATAAACAAAATATGTGTGAAATGGTTTTTCATTGTGCAACGAGAGCTACAAGTTAATAAAACCCCACTTGAACGCTCCAATGGGCCAGTAAAGTTTTACTGGCCTTAGCCCCATGAGTGTTAAGTTGAGGAGGAGCAAATACCAAACAAGGACATCCTAGATGATTTTACTTCAAGGAAAGCCAGGAGGTAACCAAATGAGACATTAAACAAATGGTGGTTCCAATAATCGTCAAAATCAGGAGTGTTGTCTGTTGCTAAATCAGTCATTTGTTTTGTTTTATAATGCAACTTGTCATTGCGCTAAGCAGACATGAGACATTTTATTTTCATTGGAACTGTGCCCATGTATGAGCAGACTTCTTTACCCTGACTCAAGAGCTAGTGGAAAAAGGGTTCTTAATCAACTTGGACATTGAGTGAAAATTATGTTACACTTGAACATTGTGCTCCTTGCGACATTCATTTTCCACTGGATCCTCTCTTTGTTTAATTTATCCTCCTTGCGAGCCATCCGGCAATAAATTTTCTTCCTCAATTCAGCCGTGACATTAGAAGACACTCCACATATCCTTGCAGATGACTACTTTGCAAAACAGATCCATTAAAACGCCACAGTTTGACAGAGCTTTTCCTGAGTGAACCTTGAAATCTTCTTCCAATAAACCCTACCCGAGTCTAATCTCAATTTTCTGCAGACACTAAAATCTAGGAAGACGCTTGTTTTTTTAATCAGATTGCCTTTGCTGTACATATTGGAGAAGGGTAATCATTGACAAAGAGGAAGGCGGCGCCTTTTGATGTGAGGGCACACCAGTTTTCCCGCCATTCTATACATAAGAGTGTTTCTTTGTGACTGAACATCAACTGAGTACTCTCGATTAGGCATCAAGTGATCACGAGTCTTGGGTTCACCCAGTAAATGTTTGATCTGCAAACCAGTGGCGGGATTATTATTGGAGAAAAGACTTTGCTTTTTCTACCTGTAATGAAAACAAAGACAATATCTGACTCCGTAATGGAGGTTTTATTTACCAGCCACGTGGATGCTATCTGTCTGAAGTATTTGCCCAACAAAGCGGAACAACAAACTCAGCTGATCCGGCGACAAGCAGGGATGTCGTATGTTGACTAAGGTGGCTCCAGTCGAGTGGACAGAGCTTTGGAAAAACACTTAGACCTTGAGGAAATTAAACACTAAAACTGACAGCTGCGGCAAACATGCAGTACAATCAAGTCAAATGTCAAAGAAGTAAATCCAGATACAAATCCGCAAAAAAGCATCAAATCCGCAAACTCGGCTAATTTCACCATCCTTGGACAGTGCGTAATGTTAAAGCAAAACCAAAGTGTGAATTCCATGACACCACAGGACTTGATAATCCGGGAGCCAAAAATAAACGAACAAGAGCAGCTGAGAAGAGGGACTCCCACTAGTTACACCAACACAATCTAGCCTTGCAACAATCAGCAGAAGGTGAAAACACAATTGTGCGATTATTTTTGAGGGGAACTGTTAGTTCAGGACATTTGTAAATATGGACTTGTAAGAGCAAAAACTGGCTAGTGGTATATTTTGGGCTAAGTTGTAAAGTACTCATCGCCAAGTATCTTTTGTATCCATACAAAAACCCTGACACAGGAGCCTTTGCGAAACAGACTCTACCTGGGCGTGTGTGCCAAAGTGAACCGGCGCCTCTGGAGGTTGATGCTCCTGGCCATCATCATCTTTCTGAACAACATGGGGGAATTTCGAGGAGACCCACGTGGGGAGTCCCTAGGCGAGTTCTTTGGAGATCCACCAGGTGATCCTGTCTTTGTCCTCGGTAGGAGCTGAATAATCGGCAGCCTGTGCCTTCTTCTTTGTCCCTGAACTTCAACCTGCTCTTCTTCAGAACTCTCTGAGCAAAAATCACTCATGGTTAATTAGACTGCCTGCTCCGTGATAGTATGAGGCACTCTTCTCAAATTCCTCTATGGTTTACTTCAACAGAATGTGTGGTGACATAACCACATAGCAAAATTTTGCCAGTCCAAATTCTGGTAGAGCCAATGCCTCTGGTCATTTAAAATCTTTTTAGATGGAATCCAAAAAGAGATACGTTTCTTTCTCGTCCCTTGCAGAAGGAGCACGGGTACATCAACATAGAGTTGATGTACTCCCCTCCCTCCTACTCTGAGGCTTTGTTTACATTACAGCTAAGCCGTCCCCTTGCTCCAACTAAATATGGACGTCTGATTTACAGGGCAGCAGAATCATGACAGATCCCCTCCAGGTTTTGTCCCTCAACCGACTTTCATTCAATCCTAAAATAGAATCCAGCTCTTCAACTTGATAACTGCGCTACAAAATGACTACCCCTTGAAGTCCAAACATTCAGCTGTTGCTTGCCTGGACTCTCCAGCTCGCTTCGTAGTCATGTCAAGTGATTTTGCATACTCAGGATTTTCTTGGTGGTACAATTTGTTGGCGGAATTGCCTATTTCCATGCAGACAGCCTCTTTGCCTTTCACATGCTCCGAGATTACCAAGACAAGTCACATGAAGCTCCTCTGACTAAATCAGCAAGACAGCATGGGTGCTGTCATAACGGCGCTCTCTATCTGTGACCAGAGGCAACATCATCTCCAGCCGCCATCCCCGTCCCAACCCAATAGTTTATTGCTGGGGAGTAAGCAAGGGAACCTCGTGATTAAAGACTCGCAGATAAATCCAGTTTCTGTGTATAAACAGTGAAATAACCTAAGGAGCTGAGGCATCTGACACGAGGCTCAACTGATGGGCAACAGTTGAGAGAATGCTTAAAAAAAAATAATGGTTTCAGGCTTTGACACTTTCTTGCTCCTGTACATTTTGTATTCTTAAGTAATGTTTGAAACAGAGGCAGTCCTAGGTCAAAAAAAGCAACTATTAGGTGGAAGCTAACCCTAACCCTAGCTTTAAAACCTAGTTCAGAACCCTAGCTTTAAAACCTAGTTCAGAACCCTAGCTTTAAAACCTAGTCCAGGACCCTAAGCTTGGTTTAAAACCCTAGTCGGAAACCCTAACCCTAGTTTAAAACCTTAATTAGCGATGGCAAGACTCCTTGGAAACCCTAGCTCTAACCCTAACCCTAGCTCTAGCTCTATCCCTAGCTTTGAAAGCCTAGTTAGAAAACCCTAATCTTAGAAACACTAAAAGTAGTTGACAACTCTCGTTGGAAACCCTAACCCTCGCTTTAAAACCTAGTTCAAAACCCTAACCTTGGTTTAAAACCCTAGTCGGAAACCCTAACCTTAGTTTGAAACCTTAATTAGCGATGGCAAGACTCCTTGGAAACCCTAGTCGGAAACCCTAGCTCTAACCATAACCCTAACCATTAGCACATTACACCATTAGCACATTACACCAGTAGCACAATTTCAAATGCCTCAGCACCCACTATTTGAGAATTTATTTATTACATATTTTACAAAACAACAAACCCCATGGCACACATCAGTGAACGTTAGCGGCTTTGTTAACATGCCGTTTGTCATTAGTCATCTTTCACGATCACGACCGCACTTTTTACGACCTACCGCAACACAATCAAGATTGGCATCTTAAGAAATTCACAAAGCAAAGAAAAGGTCATCAGATCTTTGCTTTTAGCCACCATAACATAGCAAGAAAATTCTGCAGTGAGGAGAAGCAAGACCAACACCAAGGAGCAGCAGGCAGAGCAAAGGTTTTGATTTGGTTGCTCATTGTTACACAACAAACTTGTAAAATGTCATCTGACCCATGCGGTATCATCAATAATAACAGTTGCTATGAAACGATTTCAAATGTTTTGGGATAGAAGTCATCAAATAAAACAAGAAGTTATGTTCTTGCTTTTGTACTTTTTATGCTAGTCACTTTTTTGCCAAGGTGCGCAAATCCAAGTTTTAGAAATGGAGTTGAATGTTCATCGCAGCGCTCTCTTACTTCTTCTGTTGCTTAGTAAACTGAGATTCACAGTTCTTAGTTTACGTGTCACTTGATTCAAAACATCTGGAAGACCTGAAGGCATTATCTAGGCTGCCAAAATTCCCCAAAGGAGGATACAGTGGGTTACGACCATGGTGGGATTTGTATATTTAGAACAAAGCAACTGACCAAATATAGAGGCAAAGACTCACAGCAATATGTTGATGTTGAGTTTCTCTGAGTACTTCAATGCCGAAATATCTTGGTGGGCTTAGACAGGACTTGTTTTGCTCTAAACAACTCAGAAATTGGGTCACATTGACCCAAGTAGTGGCTCAGTCCAAGCATTGACTAAAATGGGGTTATTTTGGACAGTAATTATAATTTACACACTGAATGTTGCAGGCATGCCAAGAAGGGGTGTGGCCTCATGAGTCTCCAGGCCATTTTATATTTGTGTGTTTGTCCTGCTCAAACTCTTTAAATTGGTGGGTCAATATTTTGATTGTACAAGACCTTAACACGACCCATACTGATGAGTTAGGGCGACTAAGAAAAAAATGACCAGGTTGTCAGTATAGCTGTAGTTAAACGTAATACTAATTTATGACCAACATTTTCGAAGAAGACATCTTTTCACTGTTAGCGGTCACCATAGCAAGTCACTTGCATGGAACAATATGGTTAGCAGTAGCCGCTTTAGACCAGAGGCCTTTTCCTGACACAAACCATCTTCAGCTTAAAGAGTTGGATCAGAGTAGGTGAAGCTCACTACTTTTTTTGTGAGGACCGTGTATATGTGAAAACTACTGACAACAAAAAAGAGAATTGTAGACTCACAAGGCTTTGGAGATACGACTCGTCAGTAACCAAAGGGTCCCAGGAGATCCAGAACCGGAATCCGACAGGGCATCCTCAAGTCTGTCCAGCACAGCGGGTCTGCATGACAGCCTGGGTAGATGCAGGGTGCCAGAGAAGAGCCTCTTGACTGCATATTTGACGTAAGAACTTTGGAGGGGCTCGGTACAAGGGGTCTGATGCGAAGACCCCCACTCTCTCTGAAAAGGGACAGACCATAGTGTTCAGAGAACAGAAGGCTATGAAAGTAAAAGGACTCAAATGTTCATTTTAATAAGGTCACAGACCCTTTGGAAGGTCAACTGACCATTCCAAACTGTCTGTAGGTATGCTTGTAAGAATGATTGCCCTGATTGGCTGGCGACCAATTCAGGGTATACTGCCCATGCCGCCCAAATACTCCCGCGATAGGCTGGAAACACAACCGCGACCCTCGTGAGGATATGCGGTTCGGAAAATGGATAGACGGAAAGACATCTAACAAGTTGGTTCTCACGATGAGTTTGGCTCTAAGGCTCATTGGACCTGCTGCGACAGTATTTTAAAACCAACACAAAAAGAGATTCTTTTCACAAGTATCTCGTGACAACACAATCACCCCCCAAGCTACACAGCATGTCATATTTGCCATTTTCAAAGTTATCTTTACAAAAACAGTGTATAAAGCATAATATATTCACAATGACAGAAATTCTAAAAATATATTTTTATTTGATTACTTTTATTTTTCTTACCTCAGTGACATTAAAACATTTTGATGAGTTATTTCTCTTCATACTGTATCAGGGTAGCAAGACAACTGGAAAAGTGATGGAAAACTTGAGTTATTACATTTAAGATATTGATTATGTCATTGGCTGTCACTTCCTCGGGCAACTATTCCTTTACCTTCTCACAGTCCTCCGCTTGTAAAAAGTCCAGTGTCTCATAAATTACTTTTCTTTTCTAAACAGGAAAATGAATCAGTATGGAAAAAGTAAAACGGCAAAAAAAAAAAAAAAGTAATCCGTAAAGCAGAGTTGAGATCCGGTGAAAAATTAGCGTGCGTATCAGGATAGTGCGAATCATGTCTCTTTATCTGGTTGGACAATCAGGGGACGTCATGTATGCAGAAGTTCTGGTTGGGCCACAATGTGCTGCCTAAAATCTTCCACGGCAGATCAACAAAGCTTCATATGACATTTTTATTCCAATAGAACACTTACATACTTAGATTTGATTGGTACAATCTCAAAATTAATCTAAAAGTGCATTTGAGTTCTTCCACATGTTTTTCTTTAACAGAACATATTCCCTAAGATGACATGAAAATTATACACGACTGTTTTACTGTTTTTCAAATATTGCCCTTGGTGAATATTCCATAACTCTGTTTCAGAGATTTGAATGCATACTGGGCAGCAATGCTGGGACTGGCGATGCTTGAGGTCAACTATGTCCCAGGAATGTTACCATCATGGAATGCAAGCACGCTGATGCATAACCAAAATGATTGCAATAAAGTTCACTAATATTTTTCTATTTGAGCAATGCAATATTTCTGTGTTGTTTGTTTTTGCTGTTGCTTATTCAATATATACATGTGGGAAAATATAAAGGCACTACCAGCTTGGGCCATCACTGCCATTAATATTCACACTGTAAATTTAGAAGGGGTAAATGTTTGTAGCGCTTGGCTCCTTTCAGGCGCTAAATGAAGGATTCCATGACATTAGCAAACCTCTTGAGTTCACACTTTATGAAACATGGGAGCAAAAGCAAAGGAATGTTGATGTTTTTCTCATAAATGCTCACAGTGGCCACACCTGAAGCAGGGTCGGCATCGAGCCGCTTATTGTAAAGAGCCGCCGGTAGATGCTTCCGTGTCTCCACAGACCACGGGCTTGATGCCCTGCAAACACATAGTTAAGAGGTCAAAGGGCAAAACCTTGAGTCAAGAACTGTCAGTGCTGCGGATATAAAGAGGCAACAAGTGTCTACCTTGTACATGCTGCAGATAAACGGGAGGAGAGAAGTTGTGGCTTTCTTCTGCAGGTCATCTGTGTGCACCTGGAAGTTTGTTGTTGCCAAATTAAAAAGGGTTGGCAAAAAAAACAACAAAAAAACAGCATGGCTGAACACAGGTTGGGCTGTTCATTGAAATATAATTCTAGTTTCAATTTTGAAACATTGCCAGTAATAAGGTGAAACATTCCATCAAATAATTAGTATTCACCCACAAACACTGTATGAATTAATTATATTAGTTAAAAAAAAAAGCATAATCAAACTTTCACTACTCTCAATGTTAAGGCTTTGACTCCACGCATACAAGGCACCACACTGCCCCCAAGAGGCTAAGGGAGCACACATAAAGAACAGCCAGTATTTCTTTTATTTTGATTGCAATTATTTTAAGATTATATGATATTAAAGGTATACTGAAAGTCGAGTTATACTGAATTTCAATAAAGTCCCCGTGAGGAAGTGATGTAACAAGCAGCAGCAAAGCTCACCCCGTTAATGGTCACCCAGGGTACAAACATATGCGGAGGATCCAAAGCGTTGGTCCTCAAGGCGTTCTGATGCATCAGCTGGTTTCCGACGTCTCCATCCACACAGCTCATGAGGCGATCCCAGCTCAGTTGAGGACTGTAAAGATTAACGCACTAGGCACAAATACGATATTTAGACGACACACTAGATGTGAAAAGATGGAAGAAACCAAACGTTTCTTACACTCTTAGCAGATGCAACGACATCAGTGGAGGCCTCCATGCAGAAGATACTGAGGAAGGCATTGTCGCTCATGTTCAACAAACATGTCTGGGGAAAAAAAACACACAATATACTTGATAAAACTGCACAGACGAGACCTAGAAAATGTAAAAATGTTCTGTTACAAATCTGGTCAGTTGAGTGATGTGAAACTTTACCTGAATCATATTGCCAAGGCACTCCTGTTCTCCATGTTGGCACTTAAATACATACTTGCTACCACTGGATGATTCCTATAGGCCAAAAACATCCAATGTCTAACACAAAATCAACAATTACACAAACTTTGTCCATTGATTATTATTAACCCATTAACTATTTAAACAGTTCTTTAATTCGAAAATATATCCACATTCCCATGTGCACACATACAAACATTATCTCAGTTTATTTTTATTTCCCCTCTCAAAAAAAATGTCAGTTTCGTTTCAATTGAATATTACCGGTCACTTTAATGGAAAACATTTTCAAAAGATTTGTTGTCACAAAAATTGGCATTCAAACAGTGGTGTTTACACTTTTTTACATTCTATGAATGCAGCGTCTTTAAAGAATGCTTTATAAATTTTAAGGTTTGACTGTTATAGTTGCGGAACATACTGTGCTCAACCTTTGAGGTGGGATGGCTGTATATGAAATTAAGGCCTGTGATAATCCTCCCATGACAACACTATAGTGGAAATAAAACTAGATCATAGCCACATATACCTGTGCATTACCAAAGGGGACCAGGTGGACAGAAAGGATGTCCTGTAGCAACACCCATGTCGGGTACAGCACCCGCGTGAGGTACAGAATGCAGTCGGGACACAGAGTCTCATAGTAGACCTCCAACTGGACAGGTTCCCCTGCCTGGCGTGCCTTGGTCAAGTTGGCGTGGAGACACTGTTTCAAAACCTGCATGAAGGGGGGCAACAGTTTTCTATCATATTTTGGGGAACATTGACGTGTGTGTGTGTGTAGTGATTCTAAAAAATGTATGCAGAGGATCGCAGAAGATCACAGAAATCTCTTCTGGGGTGCATTAAGGTATGCTAGCTTCTATGATGGGTGAAGACATGGTAGATTCTACCTTCTAGAATATTCTACCTGGTAGAACCTCTGTACATTTCAAACTACAAAGTTGTACTTTTGTTCATAAGTTTTGTTTTTAAGTACAAGAGTTCTACCAGCAGTTCTACTTTTACTTTTTCTTTTACTAGCCCGAGTATCGATAGTATTAGATTTCATATAATGACTTTTAGGGTAGAAACTTGGTTGAAAAAAAGTCGGTCTTTTTTACACACAACGCAAACGACGTTTTACCTGTGTAGAACCAGACCGAATATAACGTTTGTATCGTTACACACAACGCAAAGGTTTAATACAATGTTTTACGTAAGAATAACCAGACTCAATATCAAGTTTATACGGTTAAAAATATCTCATTATCAAGCTCACCCCGCACTGGACGGCTGACTCTGGAGATGAACACCACTGTGACGGAGTGTAAGGACATGGCAAAGACAGAGAACTACATTTAGACTTAAAGCTTACGATAAAAGTCAATATAAGCAACAAAGCCACCTTCATTATCCGACAATAAACTTAATATAATGTTCGAAGCTCAATCTGTAAGCACGCTGTGAAAACGTACGGAAGTTCCCGCCCTGCGTTTCCTTTATATAGTGCCGCGTCATCTCTGATTGGCTGGCGGCCTGGTGACGTTTTAAACGTCATTCTATCGAATAGCAATTTGATATAAAGTCTTTGACGTTTTAAACGTCATTCTATCGAATAGCAATTTGATATAAAGTCTTCCCATCTTGATCAAATGCCAAGACCACCATTTGCAGCGTTTTGTATAACAGGATTGATGTTGCATTACAATTTTCACCAGACAGCAACAGACCATATTTTATATACTGTATATTTTATTGTCTTAAAATCATTGCATCAGGCTAGAGAGAACCATATAGATGAAAGAGTACCTGTGTGAATGAATAAAACTACAGACTGTACATGAGAATGGAAATAGGTTGTATGTAAAGTATGTCAGACCAACAGACTGAGGGTGAACACAAGGATTGTTTTTTTTTTTTTGTGCACAGGAGTTACATAGCAGTGATTCCCAACCAGTGTGCGGTGGCAATTGAGTGACAAATATTTGATTTACTTCAAAAACATTTGTATTATTTTATTTATGCCAACAATGTATAGTAACAGGTCTTTCCACAAGATAACAGAGGAATTAAGCACCTTTTTGTGAAATTTGTGTTAAGTGGTGTGCTGTGAGACTATTCTCCAATATGAAATATGTACCTTGGCTCAAAGGTTGGGAAACATGGGTTACACACAAAGCAACCAAGAGGCTGAAACAACAGTGCTCCCTCTCAGTTCAATTGTACTTTGGTGTGGCTTTGCGTGATTGCTTCATTCAATTCCACTGTTCAATAGCATAGACTTGCAGATTATATATAATCACGGTATTTAGCCATTTGTATTTAGTTGAGCCTTTTGTAGCATGACAACCAATCATTTCTTCAACGCTTGAATGTTAATATTCAATTGTGTGAGACGACTGGATATTGAGTGGGTATACACGATTTTGTGACATTAAAATTGGGACTAAGATTCATCATTTAAGAGGGTGTGTACACTTGTGCAACTACAGTACGTATCTGTTTTTTGTTTCAACTGAATTGAAATGAAATAAGCAATCAAACAAGCTTTTAGACAAATGAAGAAATTTACTCACCATGCCCTTTTCTTCAAATAGTGCAAAAAAAAAAAAAAAAAGCACGATTTCTTGAATTGTCATTTATAGTGTTGGTGTAATTTAATATTTTACTGTTAGATTCGTTATTTACAATGAAATTGCTACCCCATGAAATATCTGAGGGTCATGAACGTACTATAATACAAACAATGAAAAGATGCAACACACAAGGCTCAGTGTTTTCGGAAGCAGGTTAGGTTCAAAACAAATGTGGTAAATAGAGGGAGCACTGTTCTGACAAGTCAAACAAAATCAAGGAACGTTAACTGGAAAAAAACAACAAGCAATATATTCAAGTTTATAACAACAGGAAAAAAAGAAAAAAAATGCAAATCAATCCTGGCCACTTTGAGGGATAGATTGATTCTTAAATGGGTATTTACTATTTGGTTAATTACATATTGTAAACATTTGTATTTCTTTCTGTATTGAGCAAAAAAACAAAATTCACGCTAGCTTATCTTTTTCCGTATAGGCTCTGTAAGGTTATAAATCAAAGAAACAAAATTCAATACACAGACGAACAATTCTAACAGACCTCCCCCAAAAGCTAAATAAAAAAACAAACAAAAATAATATAGTCAGGCACCATAAAAGAACACTTCTAATGTCATCATTGTTTCATTTTGTGAAGATCTGCAGGAAGGAGTGAACGTGAACTGGAAAACGGCATACGTGTTTTTCCAATTGTAGCCGACACCCTCAGTCAAGTCGACCGATTTTTATATTTAAGTCACTCCACTTTTTGTCTGTGGTGGATTTTTGACAATAACCACTTTTTTTTTTCCGTGGTCACAGAACAACTCTCAAATCTTCCAAATCACAATGACAGATTCTGAGTTCAAGATAAAAAATAAAACATTGAATATTTAAAAAAAAAAAAAAAATGCAAAGCAGCCAAGATGCACTGAACATACTGTATAGCCTTGGCTCTGTAAAATATCAACACATGTACATGAGCTTGCTTCATCATCTGAATGCACCCGATTATCAAGTTGAATATACTGTAGTCGACGAGAAGTACGCTGAAGCTTACGGCAGCTGATTAGTAAAATTGCGTGCGTTTTACAAACTGCTCGCCCTGATTTCCAAGCCGCAGAGCGCGAAGATAACCCCCAACGCCTCGTTCCGATTTGTTTCAAGCACAATCCAAATGATAATTACATCATCCAAAAATATAGATATCTAAGTATATACTTCAAAATAGTTATTCTGTATTACGTCTCTCACATTTCAAACTTGTACAGACACCAATTTGCATGTTCCTCGTCGTCAGTGAAAAATGTGCTTGGGGCGTGTGAGGCCTTTTCAAGAAAGATCATATACAGTGTACCAAAGCTGATGAAAAAATATCTTATTCTTTAAATGATTATTTGCCGTATAGAAAAACGTGTTTCAAGATACACGGACACAAAATGCATATCTAATACACGAGCAGGAAGAAAAGCGAAGCGTGCAGAGTCCTGGACGCATGCCTGCGTCGTGTCTATCTGCTACCAAAATTGCTTTAGCTCTCACAAAATATGGCAGCTGTAAGCGTTCACCTCACTGAGCTACGTGGACTACAAAAAGCTGAGAGCCTAAAAGGAAGCAGATCCAAAGTCACCTGAACATCCCTGAAACAACTGACAATCGCACGGTTTCAATTAACGCGACGCCTTTATGTTCACTGGCTAAGATTCATGAACGGCTCAAAGCACTCAAACTCCGATCCGTAACTCTCCACACAGACCGCTGACAATGACAATAACGTTTCTATTATAATGCTAAACTGGCCCGTGTAAGAAATTGTGGTCTCGATGCAATTTAGCAGCGCCGACCGACTGTGCTTCGACACACATTTTGGGTACAGTTTAATAGACTACTTCCAGTATTGTCAAAAGTTGGAGATATGAAACTTTCGGGAAAAATTTGGAAGAAGAGCCTAAAATGCATTTCAATGTACTGTTCTCGAGCCAGGAGAGTAACGACAAAATATGCTGACTGAAGCCTTGGTACTGGAAGAGTCACAGAAAGAAAGAAAAGTGAAATGTGAATATTGCCATTCATCTCCTTGTTGCAAAACAATGGCAAATGAGGTTCCTCTCTCCAGTGCATTTTCGATTCTTCCAAAAATTTCACCCGCAAGCCTAAAATCCCCAAGTAGTGACTTTCTGTGTGGAACAGACAAAAAGAAAAAAAAAAAGTGCTGTTCAAAATAAGTGTTGGTCCAACAAACAAGATGATGGATGTTAGCAACGGCAGATAATTTGACCTAGTAATTCACACGGAACAAGTTTTTCATCATTTCTGCATGCTAGTAACTCTCCAAGCGGCTACACTTGGCCACGGATGTTCACACTGTCATCTGAATCTTATTGAAACATAAACAAGATAAATCCAAACTGGAAAAAAAAAAAAAAAAAAGAGTGTGTGCAAAGTGAGAGTACACCATATTGGAGCAAGAACTTGTAATAATTCAAAAATACATCTAAACAACAAGGCACAACTAAAGCCAAACTGACATGTAAAACACAAACACACATATTTCTTGCTGAGAAAGATAAAAATCATGGCGGGTGTCGAATGTGGCTCCAACAACAAGACAGAGAGGATGCGCTCATCATTATTAACGCAAGGCACTTCTAATCTTTCACTTCCTTTTTTATTTTTTTATTTTTTTTTAAGCCCTCTGAGCAGAAGCGCTGACCTCACCTCTATGATCCACTCTGCCAAAGAAGTGTGTGCAAAGTACAGTACAACTGAAGAGACCTGGATAAGATGGCAGAAATGAATATTTGGAAAGTCGCTCTCATTTATATACTAAATAAAAAAAAACATCTGGGCCTCTCCGAGTAAAAAATTGAAATGTTAGTAAAAAGCGGTAAAGCCCAAACGAGATCACGGTCGTGTATGTGTTGCGAAAGAAGGTTGTCAGTAAAAGTGAGCAATTGACTTGTAACTGAAAGCGGACTTTGTTAATTGTATCTTTGTGATAAAAGGAAAATATTGATTTTATAGCCCTTCATCACACGCTTATGTTCTACAGCTGAGTTTGGCCATTGTTTTAAAATCCAAAAATACTGACCTGTTTCTTCTGCACAACCCGTCTAGAAAAAATACAGTTTCTTATTTGGCAAGCGGTGAGATTGCTAATGGAAATTGTGTAAGCGAGTACTGTGCTTTGAAAAGGAGACCTGAATTCAAACAAATACTGGAGGTGTGGAAATGGGAAAGCAAATCTCCGCATACGAGTGTGTTGTGCATCGTATAAGCACGCATCATGCTTCAATGTACAGTGCTGAGCAAATTTATTAGAGCAATGATTTTCAAATTGTGGAATTTCCTCTAGCAATAAATTTATCAATAGAGCGCTTATCATATAAAAAAAAAAAATGTAACTCAGAGCTTTACAGATTAAAATCATTCCAAGCCCCCAATCCCCACTTTAGCGGTTCTTTTCGCAGACTTGGAATGACATGGAAATTAAAAAAAAAAAAAAGATCCAAAAAATTCCTAATCTTTATCGTTTGTCACTTTCTCTTTCAGAATGGACAGAAAAGTGATGACAGCGACGGTGGTGGGGATGAGGAGGGAGATTCGGGCCAGAGCACGATGGTGTGAGATGGATGGCCATTATCAAAATGTAACTGTTGCCATCTGTGACGGTACCTGCGTTTTCAAGATTCTGGCGAGCCAAGTCACATAGGGCAGCAGTTACGTTTTTGTCCATTTCACGGCGGAAGCCTTCAATCTTTAAGAAGTGTTTTTTTTTTAATCAAACATTTATTTAGGTAGAATTTTAATGCAACTTTGATGTGCAATACATTTTGATGGAACACATTTTTGGAGTATATTTTTTTAATTAGTTATCACTTTATTATATTAGTTTAGTTTATTATATTAGTTTAAATATTATAATATTAAATATTGTTTTTTAATTTTCCTAAATTTAAGCAAAGTGTTCATGTTCCAACTGTGCTTACTGTTACAGTAGCTCACAATGTTAACTAGAGATGCACCGATCCGATATCTGGATCGGATATCGGCCCCGATATCAACAAAATAGATGGATCGGGTATCGGAAAATGCAGCCGATCTGTGAGCCGATCCGATCCTTTCCTTAATCTATTGGGACTAATCTTAATCTATCGGTATCGGGTATCGACCGATACGCAAAGCCGCGGCATCGAAACTGAAAAAGCCAAATCGGTGCATCTCTAACGTTAACTATACTTTTTTTAAAGATAAAATGTTTAAGAACCACTGCTCTCATAAATTTGTAAAGCACTGTTCATATACAACAAATAGAAAAGCAAACACGAAGGACTGATAATCTCTCTGACCGCAAAAAAAAAAAAAAAAAAAAAAAAAAAAAAGCTTTCTCATTCTTGCTACATGGAAAAGACATCCTTCATTTGGCTCACATTAGCTGGATGCTGGAAATGGAATCGAAGCGCATGAGCTCGCATACAGCGACTGCATGTATGGCTGAAATACACGCTTATATTACTGCTTTTTCTTTTTTCTTTTTCTTTTCTGGACATTAAATCTACAGCTCTGTGAGTCAAGCTTGTGATAAAACCAACAGTCGAGCGCAAGGAAGGGGAAGTACCGTGAATGAATATTATTTCAAAAAACATCTGCAAGGACCGCAGAGAAACAGTCGAACTAGGAACAAAAGCAAATACAGTACCGAAGATACGATAATCACATCGATTGATGCTCTGCGAGTGCCTTCTTTAGCATATAGGAAGCAGACACATACGATAAGCACTAACAGTTAAGTCGATGGCTACAGCTGCTACAGTCTTGAAAAGGACCCAAAGAGAAGGAAGGAAGGAAGGAAGGAAACAAAAATAAGTTGGATGCATTTTCCACTATTTTCAGTCATCCTGAGGAACTGCATTCATCAGTGTACCTGCCCATCTAGTGTATTGTGACTGAAACATTTCACGAGATGTACCGTGCATTCATTTTTTTTTTTAATTGCGTTATCCCTCGTCAATTTAAAAGGAGGCCTGCTGAGATAGAGCAACAAGCCAAAAGCGCTTGGAAATAAAGCCGCTCCCCCCCTTACAAAAAAAAAAAAGGTATATTTTAAAGCTGCAGCTTTGTTTACTTTGACAGCCTTTCTCTCCCGACTCGCTCTCTACTAGTGACACAGGCTTGTGGTCATTCAAAGCTATCACTATGGTACTTCCACAAGCGTCAAATTCAATTAGTACAAGCCTCTAAAACTATCCACTCCACAAAATGTCCAACCTTTCTCCCTTCCCCAGGCTCCAGTGACAACACCACACCGGTCCAAAGCTTTCTTCGCCGACTGAAGGTGTGAAGCGAGCAGCCTGGTTGAGCCAAGCCAGTCCTTTTCACAGGATGACAGCTCAGGCTTTTGTCTATGGAGAGTTTGCAGGCAGTCTGGGGATAACAGTTCGGGCCTTTGTCTATAAACAGCAATCATGTGTTTAAGGCGAAAAAAAAAAAAAAAAAAAAAGTGCCTCCTGTTAAGATTAAAAAAATAATAATAATAATCACCCTCCTCTAAATAAGCTATTTTGTGTGCTTAGCATGTATTGTACATTTTCACACTGAGTTGGTGCAACTTACACTGTATCGCAGTGGTTCTTAACCTTGTTGGCGGTGTCGAACCCCTCTTTAGTAAAAATATATATTTTTTTTCAAATTCAAGACTTTTTTTACTGGTGCACAAAATGAGCCGTGCATGCACATCACTTTGTTCAAAGAACAAAACCAACAATGCATGAACTCACAACCAATTACATCCCTGCAAATCCGTGTGCCTTTACGAGACCAGTTCAGATATACGTTATCACGAATTTACACGATAAATCAGGTGTGTTCGGACCTCCGCAGTGGAGGTTCGATCGAACCCAGGTTAAGAACCACTGCTGTACAGCCATAGCTGGCTAAAGACGGGCCAAGTGTAACAGTGCTGAAGTTACAAGTCGCTATGCGGGTTGTGAAGCCATGCTGCTAGCAAGACGTGCTCGTAGCCGCTCTGGGATCAGGTGGAATACGCACCCCGGCCTCTAGCAGGAGAGTCATGCTTGCTAAGATGATTTAACTCGCCACTTAAACACAACAGAGCCCATTCCCCTCCCCAATGTATGAGAGTGAAAATCCCCCCCTCCCTGCTTGTGCCCCTTGTCTGCTGGTGGTGAATTCATCTGGGGTGCTGGCTGTAATTCTGAGAGCGGGCCAGGACTGGGTATGCTAGATTTACATTCAGCTGGTCATTGTGTTGGATCAAGGAGACGTTTTTGTAATGAAGCACCAGCTCTTTGAGGGAGGAGTAGAGATTGTATGGCTCAGCGAATCCGTAACCTGTGGCCGTCTTGTTGATGACGCAGTGTTTCGTGTCTCCGTCCACACTGCAACGAGGGGGAAGAAGCTTCTCAATACCCAACAAGCTCACGTATCCAAAGAACTAACCTGCGACCAAATGGAAACGTCGACTTACACGACAGAACAGGCGTACGAGCCCTTCTGTGATTGGCTCTCACGGATGAGGAAGGTTCCGTCACATTTGCCCCTCAGCAATTCCTCGGCCTGGGTGCGCTTGATGTCTCCCACGTACCAGGTGCACTCGTCATGGTGGGGCGAGCCCTCGTCTTCCTCCAGCGAGTACGAGCTGGAAAAGCGGGCGCCGTAATTACGAGATGATGCTGATTTTTTTGGGGGGCGAAACGAACGCATGCGCTGCAGTATTCGTCACACACACACACACTTACTCGTCAGCGTCGTTCTTTATACCCAGCCATTCGTTAATATTTGTCTGCATCGTACCCTTCTGTGTCAGCCATCTGAAAACAAGACCGACACGCATTCAGTACAAACCCACTTATTTGACCGAATTCGTGTCGTGTACGTGCGTTGCCTTACATCAAGTATTGGTCTCGAATTTTGCGTAGCTGTCTGAGATCCGGCTTGAGGCTGTTCATCTTCTTATCGATTTCTCTGTTATCAGAGACCTGCTCTCGCAAGTCCTGCTCCAGCTTTCGCTTGCTGTCGTGGATCTCTTTCACGCGAGACTTCAAACGCTCAGAGTTGCTCTGGATTCTGATTGGACGGAAAAATGGAAACAATGGCAGAGTCAAAACATGTCGCACAACAGGCACATTGTGAATAAGCCCATGAAGCAAAACTCCGGCTCACTTCTGAATCTCCTTTTCATTGCCCTCGCGCTGGAAGCGCTCCAGGGACTCTTTGCTGTAGCGTTCCTGTGTCTCACATTGCTCCTCAAATATTTTGATGGTCTCGTTGAAGGCCTCGATGGCTGTGCGCTTCATCTGCAGTTCCTGTCATAGGATTGTGACATTATTTTTTTTTCTCCTTGGTTTTATTTATCTATTTAAAATCCTAATCTAGTTTGCCACATATTTCAGGTACAATTATGAGCTGAACTGAATAAGCTTTTTTTTTTTTACAACAAAACATTCTTAATCGAAGTCGTACCTGTGAAGTGCGCGTGTACTCCTCGTACAGGGAGTCGTACTCGCGACTCTTCTCTTGGAATTGCTCATGATAGATCTTCATCTGCTCACCAACCTCCTCGATGCTGTTCTCCTTCACCAGCTGAACCATGCAAACACAAAAGTTTTATGTATTGAGAAAGACACTACAAACTGAGATTGAAGAGGATTGCCGTTCTATGTTCTACATTTCATTTATTTACTTTTAAGGTGCTATTTTCAACTCGGACGCAAAATCCAAGAATGGACTTAAAAGTCAACCTTGTGAATGTTAACGTTCATGAAGGTTGTTGACTTTGTGGCCAATTGCACCAACCTGTTGGTATTTGGAAACAGGGTAGAGAAGTTTGGTGTCTAGCTTGGCGTTGTACTGGGCCAAGGACTCGTGCCGGTAATGGTTGATCAGCTCAACTACGGACAGGAAAGTGAGAGGCTCTGAGAAGCCATAGAGGCCATCCCCGTGGTAGATCTTTATAAGTTTGTTGTTTCCTCCTCTCCTAGAATGGGCAGGAAAAAAAAAAACTTCTTTTTAATTCAATTTATAATTTTCTGAGATCTTGCACAATTCCAATAGTGTCTCTTCACCTGAGGGTGAGGGTGTACTCGCCCTCCAGTTTGCTCGAGGCATCTCGTACAAGAAAAGTACCATCCGGAGTGTCTCGTAATTTCTCATTTACCTCCTCCCTGCGAACGAGCAAAAAATACATTTTCCACTGCAACTGATCAGCTACAAAATCCAATACATTCCAAAGTCATAAATGAGTTTTAACAGTCATTCCTACCTGGATATTTCTCCCCAGTACCATTCAGCATCACTGAGAAGTGTGCTTGTGTCCGTCATGGCTGCGGGTGTGACTTTTGTCTTTGTTGGCTTTGCCGGAAGAACTGGAATCAGACAAGTAAAAATGTCTGGTTCCACCCCTGCTGTTGATAAATAGGGAACAATGAATAGACTACCTGGTGGTGTGAGGTCTTGTTCTGCAGTTCTCTCAATCACAAGTCGTTGCACTACAAGGGCAGGCAACTCCTCATCCAACGACAACCTGCCAAAGCATTATTTGATAATTGCTCTGCAAGGCAGCCACAATTACTATCTACGTTCTGTTGTCAAACTTACAATGGAGTGGCGGGGCCTGTCCTCATCAGCAGCGGTCCAAAGATTTTGCCCAACGTGTGCGTGTCCAAACCGTTGCTGGCTTGCGCCTGGGTCACTTTTGCCAGGTGTGCCAGGAGGTACTGCAGGGTGAGGCGGTGATGGAGAGGGACGGAGGCGGAGCTCTCGAGGACCCGGCTTACCTCTCTGTCGTGGCTGCCAGCTACTGCACCACCTGGAGGAGCGATTCACGTAGCAATGTCAGTCAGTAGCGTGCGAGATCATTCTTGAATAGGGGTTATCAAAAGGGCTTTCTACCTGCTGACTGCTGTAGGTCCTGCTGCTGCTGCTGCGTGACGGCAGTTTGTAGTTGAGCATAGGTACAGGCAGGGATGACAGGTGAGGGAAGGTCTCTCAGGTAGTGCAAGACACACTCGGACAAAATGCCCACATCTGTCTGAGTGATGTCACTCTCTGCATAAAAGGATAGTCAGAATCTTGGATAAATATCATAGCAAGCGCTGTATAAGGAATAATTAGAGCTAATAATTTGGGCAACTACAAGTTGTCAAGGCTAACTTACCTGGAATCAAACTGTGCAGTGGACTTTCTGAAATGGAGGAACTAGTAGTCATCCTGTACAGAGTTGGGGAGTCCAGACCTAGGAAACAGAGCAGGAAAAACAAAAAAACTGAATTATATGTGCCAGCACTAATGAAACCACGATACTCTGATTAATATATTATTTATGGAATAAGAGTTATACAGAATAATTCAGGAAGGCGCCATGTGAAATCTTAATCAACTGCTCATTCGATTTTATACACACTATAGCTGAACTCGAACTTCACGGCTCACTTGTTGTCTGGGTTCGGTCACAATGCGAGCCTGAGGGCACTGTGGTGTTCATTTTAGTTGACAGCAGGGGGCGATGCGGGATAAAATGTCATCCTCCCGAGATGAATGAATTCTTAAATGAATTTGACTCGGCAGAGTAGTGTAACCAACACTTATGACACTTGGGCGGACACACCTAGATCCAACGTCATGCATGGATGTTTTTGTTCTTTTTTACATCCACCAAAAACATCTGGTAATTCCACATACGGCCAACTCAAGAGAAACATTTTAAGATTTTCCACGTACGATACAAGCCAATACAAGCAGCGTTCCTCCCCCCACTATTTCCACTTTGGAAACATGGTGTGAACTCTGGGCAACAACATTACTCATTTCCAATGCATAAAATCCTCCAGGAACATTGGGTCTCAAACGTTTGAGTTAGGAGGGCCATTTCTCGACACAACCCTGTCTCTCGGGTAGTTTTATAGTTTTATATGTTTTATAGAACGCTCATAACGGCAATTATCCTATTAGGCTAACATTTGTTAGCATAAACGATGGCATGGACTTAAGGAAACACTTAAATTTAATTGAACCATTACTGTTGGTTGCAATTGAATATTTATTATTTGTTGAATATTAATGCCCCCTCCCCCATCCATTTAAAATGTCCGTCAGTTTTGCTATACCATTTCTTGCAGTGTGGGTCCGCTATAATGTCGTTTCTAAAATGCTCAATAAATAAAATTGAGTTGACTTGAGCAATTACACTACCGTATTTTCCAGACTATAAGGCGCACCTTCAATGAGTGGCCCATTTTAAAACTTTGTCCTTATATAAGGTGCACCGGACTATAAAGGTGGACTGTCGGCTTTTGAGAAAATTTTAGGTTTTTAGGTGCGCCTTATAGTCCGGAAAATACAGTATATCCTTTAATCCGATTTAATCATCTTACATTGTATTTTATCATGTACCAATACGTTAAGGTTCTGTTTGTCTTGATTTAAAAACACGCAACATGTTTTCTTGTAGGCTGGAATGAATTCATGTCATTTCAACTGAGCAAATGGATTTGTTACACAAATGAAGTGAGCTATCCGCAAGTCAAAGCACCACGTACTGTACTTAAATTGAAATTGACCAATTACGACAAAGAGTACACTGTGCACAAGTACGGCAGGAAGTACTGCACGATGTGCTCAGCGTGCTGCAGTTGTCAAATGAAACAGATGTCGACGGTCTGCGTTGGAGTCTTTATACGTGCAACGAGACAACAAAGGAGGTAATGTCACTTGGACACAAGTGATTTAACGCGCGAGTGGACCCACTTGTCTGTACATCGACACTTGTGCTAAGGCTGGCGTGAGGGCGAGAGGCAGATGGCGCGCGAGAGGGACACGGTCGCACATGGATGGAAACACGGCGAGGCGGCCCAGCGATTCACTCGGCTGCCCGACACCAATATAGAATCTACCTCTTTGCTCTATGGCTTGGATCAGGCTGACGAGGGCGGCGGGAGCCGTCTCTAGTGGTGTGAACTGCTCATTCAGGTCGGGCACTGAAGCAGCTGAAACAACAACGCAAATCACCGTTACACGTCAATCGCAGAGCCTCCAGAAAGCCCCGCAAGGATCGACAGCTACGCAGTAAACGGGGGATCATTTAGGTACTTGGCGAGAGGATACAATGTTAAAGAACACATGACTATGCAAAGGTCAGCATATAAAAAGTAATTTTAGCCCGTTTGGTAAGAAGCACACCTGTCCACCGAAACCTGTGATTCTGGAACTTTCGACACCACCTAAAAAAATACTTTGCTCTCCAAGTATCGCCATGGGGTTCATCAAAAACAAATCTTTATTCCAAGCAAAGTTTTAATAGTAATAATAGCAATTCACCATTTTTTTACGGTCGTTGGGGCAGAAAAGATTTGGTTTCTACAAAATGTGTGACCTCAAAAATGTGTAAAAGGACAAAGATCAACAAGCGCGGGAATTGTGAGGATTTGTGTTTGCTGGATAGAAAAAAATGTAAGGTTGTGTTGTCATCAATTGTGAGCAGGCACGGCTCCTTGACCAATTCATAGGGGGGACTGAAAAAAATCATTTAAGAATCCACTTTAGAATTTGAAATAATTTCATGATTTTGAAGTTACCATTTTAAAGTTACCATTTGATGAGAAAGTGCACTTAAAAAGCTTAGAAGTAACACAAGTTGTTTTTGTACTTTGCAACCGTCTGTATACTAAACCAAACATGGCTTGGGTTTAAGTGAAAGATTACAGGAGAGTGAAAGGGTGAAAAAAAATTTGCCTCCCTCCCTCCCTCACCCCTCCTTTTCTTTTCTCCTGTCGAGCGTTCTCTCCTTTCCTCCACTCGACTCTGTCCCGCTCGCTGCTTCGCCTTAGCTCTTTGCGTGAGTGGAGCACAATAAAGGATTTAATCAAAACTCCTGAACAAGCAAAAGCCCTATGGCAGTTCGCCAGGCGCTGCTCGGCCAGGACATACAAGCACGCAGCGCCTCCTATTCGGTCCCGGAGCAGAGCCGTTTGCTGGCTGGGGCGGTGGACGAGAGGGAGGTTGAGAGCGGTGGGGGTAACACCCCGAGCAGGACTGAGCCGGGCCGGGCCGGGCCTGACCGGGGCTTGGCACTAGGCTTCTGTTCCTGTTCAATTGCTGCTGATTATTAATTTGGGGAGTTCAGACAAGAAACGCTGTGTCAGCACATTCCATTCTTGCTCTGGTTCTTGTCCTCACTTTCCCCGAACGTCTCTCTTTCTATCTTGTGCTCCAACATTCCTTCTCCCGCTTCTCACCGGGACTTTTTTTTTCCTCCATTTCACTGCCTTTTGTTCTCAACTTTTTATCCAACTTCTCTCCCCCCCCCCCTCCATTTCCTTCTCTCTCAGTTTCCATGCCTGCCAGTTAAACATGAAAACTTTGCCTGGCAGCGTCTTCAGCGCACACAGAGACAGACCTCCACTTCTTCTTTATCCCTGTCGGCCATCTGGACGGGCAGGCCCCTTCCCCCTCTTCTCTCAACCCAGTAGCACTCACTTGGACGTACTTGTGCAGTCCTGACTTGACAGTTGGTTCCAAGCGGCATTGCACGTTAGCATTCTCCACAAGATGCCTCTATTAGAAAATGCGATTATCTTAAAATTGTGTGGGAATGCCGACAGATCGAATCACTGAGCCAAAAGGAACTAAATGAATTGAAGACTAACGCCGGTGCAAAATGTCATCGCGTGAGCAGCAGATCTGTCATTTGATTGGATGTTTGGTTCTTGCAAGGGATCCTTATAGGATGGTGGCCCAAGCTAAGTTGTGCTGGTCCTGTTAGAATCCGTACGAGCTGCGTATTTGGCAAGACTAAGATTGGAACACGTGTTTGTGCAGTACTGTTATAATGTTAAGGTTGTGAAAAGAACCTAAAGAGTCTGACGTCAACCTTTGACTTTGCTCATGGCATCTGAGTGTTATAATTCGCACAGCTGCTGAAGATCCATGTCAAGCAAACAAAGGTTGACTTGAGGACAACCGATCAATGCTGCCATTTGTCTTACGTAAAACGTCAGACAGCGTGGGCTGGAACGAAAAGGGTCGAAAACTCGAGTTGAAAGTACAGATGCGGCTAAATGCAGGCTTGCAGGGCTTATTATTACTTGTCGAGCTTGGCTGTGCGCAATAAAGAAGGCAAATGGAAGGGTTGAGGGGAGGATGTGTCTCCAAATTCTTGCTCAAGGCGATGTTATTATAGCTCGTCAATTCAAGCTAATCTTACGGAACTGAGGGTTGATCAATCGCATCTCGGTGCAAAAATAAAGTTAACCACTAAATGGAATGCAACTAGTGGTTGGGGGGGAAGAACACGATGTCACTGGATACCCGTTTTGTGGTATGCCACGCTCGTAAAAATTATTTTTCAAAGCTGCTAAAAATTTGCATAAATGGTATGAGCTGCATTTTTTATATTTACCCTAACCATTTTTTTTTTATTAGAGACAGGCAAGTACCAATTCCAGCCATAGGGGTATTGAATCAACATGCATTTGTGAAAGCTGCTGAAACCAAAATCTGACATCAAGTAAGTTGGCAGCAAATGGAACTATTCTGCACATTTGTTCAATGAAATCTAAATATCAAAATTACTTTGCACTAGAGGTACCAGTGCTCGGTACCTATGAGTAATCAGAGTGAATTCCCGTAATGGTATCAATCTGGCAAAAAGTGGTATCATACATCTCTAATTTGTTTTTTAGTCATCTCTATGTCCTTAAAAAGAGAGGAGTGGCCAATATTACACAATGCTGGTCATTCCAAACATGTGTTTGTTATGTTGAGTGGCGACAAGACCAGTTGGTGCCTGGCTCACCAATGGCGTGTAGCAGTATGTAATGCTGCCGCTCAAGTTACATGGCGACATGTCTCCGCTGCACCCCGACTAAACAGACACGCAATGTTTCGAGAGCGGGCAAGACCATCCATTCCTCTCTCACAACACACAAGTTCAAGTTCAAGCCTAAACGACAAATGCAGCTGATTTGCACAAAATTCTAAATCTGGTTTTTGATACTGACTAAAACCTGTAGAAGAAAAAAACTACAAGATTCTAATATATCATGTAGAGAATTTTATCAAATTGAATTAAGAACGTTGTGGTGCCGATATAGTACATTATTGTATACGTGTACCCTTACTAAGACTAATAAAAAAAAAATGCTTCGATACTTTGACACCGATACCGCTTTAGGTGGAGTAGGTAATGGAGAGCAAAACTGGCCTATGAAAAGTTTGTGTTTAAAATTTAAATACATTTAAACAGACACATTTTCATCACAAAAAATAACATCAAGTATCGGTACTTGTGTCTGTGAGTACACCAAAAATGAATACTCAAACTTCTTAATGTTTACTTTACTCAAGCACTGCAACCTGAAACATGTTGCAATTGCTCAAGTTGAGGAACCAAATCCAGCTGGTTGCTATGCTTGCAGATGGATGGTTTGGCCTTGGCTTTCACCATTGACCCCCCCCCCCCCCCCTTCAGGCTGTCCACATCTTTTCCTATTCTCTGCTGTCTCGGATCCTCTCCCACCTCCTTCATGGATTCTTTGAAAGGCTTTTCCAAGTAGTGTGTGTGTGTGTGTGTGTGTGAGGGGGGGGGGGGTTCTCTCCTTTCTGAGAACTGGCCCTGCTTACATGGTTTATGGGTGCCCAGAGACCGTATCAGACGTGTATGTGAATCGAGAGAGTGAAGCTGGACAAGAAGAAGGGAGGAGTTTGCACACATGCCAGATCACGGTTCACCTCAGCAGGAAATTACAGTGAAGCCAAGGAAAGCGTGATATCAAAGGAAAATAAAAAAGAATAATTCTGGTTATAGCTGTAGTTTTTGCTTGTGGGGCAAAAGCGATAATATATTAAATACAGTGAGCTCCCACATATTTGCAGTTCCTTCTGAACAAATTTACCTACTCAGGTCAGTTTTTTTTTCGACAGCAGCTAGCTTTGCTTACGTGCCAAAAATGCATCATCCCTGGACGCCACAATTTACAGAAGGGCCCGATGTTATTTAAACTTCCAAGTGAGACGGCGACGCCGCACATAAGCCCACCGCTCGTCTGTCGGCCGGGAGGAGCACCAAAAGCACGTTAGCTCACGAGCTAACGGCTTGCGCATTTGCTCATGTTTTGTTAATCGTTCAAATTGAGGTATGGCAAATGTAGTTATGGATTTAAAAAAATGAATATAGGCAATGTTAAGCTTTTTTTGGGGGAGTGCGAGTATTGTGTTTTTACTATTCGTGGTAGGGCTTGTTCCCTGTGCCCCGCAAAAGCTGTCTGGGATCTAGGAAAATGAAACGGTTCCATTGTATTGCTGGACCTCCATGCCAAATGTAGCTGCGCTGACAAAAGCTCTTTTCACACAATGGCCAAAATGTCAGTTCCAACGGAGAAATGAAAGTGATATTTGTCAAATTCGGGTCTGACCACAGTGTCGGCCATTCATTGGCAAAGCTCGGCCCCCTCCTCGCTCCTTTCTCGCCAGCCCTCACGTCGAAGGTATCACACGGTGCTAAAGTCTCACCAAAAATCACCAATAATTTATGTCGACTGCCCAACTGGTTTGTCTCAGTGTCTGTCAACGCACCAGGATATTTATTCACTGGAGCACCTGCATTTGCTGATCAAAAAAATAATAAAAATGGTGCGGCTGCTCACTAATTATCACTCTTAACTTTCCTGGAATCAAGAAGGGATCGGAAAATATTTGTGTTGCATCACGTGAGTCTCTTGTGATAAGCGCTTTTCTGAAAAGAACAGGGAATTTCCTGGAAAAACTGAGCATCCGAATAGGGGACACTGTACTTGTGTGTGCAATGAATGCCCAATTGGTTGGAGCTGAGGTAATGCAGAGTTCACAGCCTAAGTGCTCAGAGCCAAACCTCTGCCATCTGTCCAAAAAGCAGGGAGAATGACACCCAATACGGTTTCGGAGTACAGGTTAATGCAGCGACTTTAATTCTGCCGAACCTTTAGTAGTCTGAAGACAACCTTTGTATCGTAATAGTTAGTATTTCAGATTTGAACGATTTTTTGTCAATGTGGGATTTTTAGTCAATGCTGGCTCTCCACACTTGAAATCCAGAGGGTGTTGCCAAGGTGGAAAGCTTCTCTGGAATTAAATGAACTCTTTATAGTCCCAGAGGAAATATCCATTAGCTTGTATTATAATGAAATGCTAATCACGTTTGATCGGGCAATACAGACACTTATGAGAATTACAGCAAGCGCATTCTAACTCATTTTAATGAAGGTACATTTAACACAACATCAATTTGGTTCCAATTTGGTTGATATTTTCTTCAGATTCTGTTTTGAACATTCCTTGCTGCTTGTTTTAGGATTTTGAAAGCAATTTTGCAATTATGAATGGGGGAAAGTATTATCTTTGAATTTGACACATTGGGTGGAGTGGTTTTTTTTTGGAATTTATGGTTTGTGTATGAACAAAATGTAGAATGTTGAGAGTGACAAATATACAAATAAAACGTAGAATGTTAAGCGAAAAAAAAAATCCCATCTCCACTGAAGAAAAAGGGATGTGTATAATGAATGCATACATTTGAGAAAATCTGATTGCAATTCAGTTGTAATAAAAACCACCTCCTAATTTTTGACTCAAAAATGCTTATTTCTTTAAATGTCTGTCCTTCAACTAATATTCCAGCATCATATTGAAACATCACCTTCATTTGCAATCAACAATGCAATTGGCCTTACCTTGGCACGAGTCTGGTGTTGGAGCAACCGGTAAGGGTCGCTGAGACCTGGGTTGACTGGACGGGAGCGCCATCTTGACAGGGCCCACATATTCGACGTACGTTCCGGGGAAGTCGCCCCTCTGCTTGGAGCGCTCGTTGTAACCGAGGAGCCAGCCGAGGCACTCGGGCTTCTCTGCGCAGCCCTCGTGGTAGTTCTCTACGGACAGGAGCGAGGCCTTGCTAACAATCAGGAGGTCCCCTGGTTGCAGATCTAAGTCTTCTTCCTGGTCCTTTATGAACGCGTAGAGGGCACGGTACTGGAAACCTTCGGTTGCCATTTTGCCAGGGAAGCACAATTCAAAATGGCTGCCCAGTGGAGGACTATATGGTCCCCCTGCAAAAAGTGGGTCCGGCTAGACAGATATCCCCCACGAGAAGGCAGCAAACGACAAGTTGGATGTTGCGGGGTGGCTTTAAGTGGGTGTGGACGGGACCCACGGAGTCACCCGAAGCTTAGAAGCATTTTTACAAGTCCGCAAGGTAGCGCTTGACCTCCGCACGCTTATTTCAGACCTGACCGGTGTTGAAGTGGTGCACTTTCCTCAACTTGATACCCCGGTTGAGCCAGATGATGGAGCACAGGGAGAGCGTAGGCAACATGCTCCTTATAGCGGCGAACACCTGCTGGCGGCTGGATGCTACGGGAACAGTCGGGTTAAAAATCGGCCAGTGGAGGGCTCCCTGCAGTCGAATGAAGTGGGCTAAATTGGTGTACCAGTGGCGGAGTGGGACGCTTTTTAATCCTCTTCGGTTCTGTAAAGCTCCCACATGTTCTGGACAGGGATTATGAGCAACCTGCAGGACATTCAAACCCAGAAAAAGAGAGAAAAATGTGAATTTTAAAAACATCTTTACATGAAGTGCAAGTCATTCGATCGAGCCGAGCATAAATATAGCGATGGCTACGGTGTTTACGTGCAACGAAGCTTCAAACCGCATGAAAATGGCGAACGGTGGCAGCGCCATGCATTTGTGCAGTCTTCGGGAAGGACACGGATGGCATGATGCTGCTGTGTCATAACCAACAGCAGACTTGGTCCCTGGACGGGAGCCTCCGTTGCCTTCGCTCTGCATTCACACACTCGCGGCTTGAACCGATGCGACACAATTTGCTCAGGAACATGAACTTTGACTGTGAAATCGTGCCATGCAATTCCCAAGAAAAACATTTTCGTTGAAGGAGCGTGCAAAGGAAAACAGGACTTGTGTTTATGCTTGGGGGGGGGGGGACTAGAATTGGGCGGAACATGCAAAAGGCTTCGTAGTAATTTATTTTCTGCAGAAGAGAAAAGAAAGCAACTCTTTGTTGCCTGCAAAATGTTTTTGGCTTCATTCTGTCAAAAGAGCTACATCATTCAGCGTCACGATGACAGATTCGTAGCGTCAAGTCATGCCAACGTCGATCACGTAAAACACATAAGAATAAAATATCATCATCATGAAATCACACTGCGTTCAAAAAATGTGAAAGCGCCAAATAAAAGCAAATCGACGTCACAGCTGCGAGCAAAGGCCACACATTTCATCCGATTCATTGTTATAGATGTTTTGGAAAATGTGACCAAAAATACGCGAGCGTCCTTTTCCCGCACCATCTGAAACATAAGCGGGCCCGAATGTTATAAAGTTGCGTTTGAAAATGGCAACTGGACCGAGGGAAGAGATGGCGAGCGAGGAAGAAGATTAGGGTTTGCCGATTAAGTGCCGACAACATCTGCGGTCTTCAGACCAGCCAAGGACGATGATTGTGTTATCGGGGGTGAAGGTAGACAAGCCAGGACGGCCTGGATGCAAGTTTTGGTTTTCAGTGGCAAGAGTCGCAAGCTATTTCGAGACGTTGGGCAAAATAGAAGCAAATAAAAAAACGTTCAAAACCAAATAACCTTAGGCCTGCTTTGCAAGGCCCAACGTTGTGCAACCAAAAATGCTGGATGAATAGATACTGTTGAGAGTGATGCATTGCAGGCACGAAAATAAAAGTAGGTGAGCGCACGCTTTAAAAACAAATAAAAAAACAAAACAAAAGCATAATCGTACCGGTTAGCTATGAATACCAAAAGGAATGCTTTCGAACCACATGACACCGTGGTCCCCTCACGGCATTTGGAGAGAACATAAATTCCTTATTAAAACGTGTAGCCGTACGATATCATTTTGCCTTTTTTGGGAAACGAAAACAAAAAAAGATAGCGATCGAAGAGTTATCGCGTCGAGACGATGCAGCCGAGTACAGCACTCACCCCACTTTTGGTTGAGAGAGAAGCCGGACAGACTCAGCCAGACTCTCCGTTCAACATCCTTCCCAGCCGAGAAGCGAGAGGTGCCAGGCGAGACACGTGGCACTGGCATACCCAACCACAGCCCGCAGTCCTCACACCACCATAACCTCCCCCCCCCCCTTAGTCCTACCCCCTCCCTTCTCCCTCCACCTGCTCTACCCCCCCCAACAGTCCTGCCTCTGACTGACACCCCCCTCCCCCCTTCCCCATCCTCACTCAGCAAAAAAGTCCAATGGTTGATCCAGTTGCTGTCTGGTTTGTTTACAGTCCGAAGGCTCCGGCTGGGAACAAGTTGAAGAAAAGTCAAAGGCAAACGTGATCTCGAGCGCCCTCGCACGTTGATCCATTTTCGACTAGCGGTACGAGTGGTGTAAGGTGAAAAAAGAGTCGCCCAAGTCCTGCTCAGAGAGTGTTGAAGAAGCAGTCCCCCGAGCGAGGTAGCAGCTGGCCGGCTCGGCATCACAAGATCCATTTTTGTTTTTTTTTATTACAACTTTCTATTCAGTCATAGAAAGAAAGCGGGTGAGAAAAAACGGAGCACTTTGCTGTCAGCGGACTCCAAACGGCTGAGGGAGACCGCGGGAAAATAATTAATGAATAGGCAGCAAGTAACTCACTGTTGCTAGAGCGAGGGAAAGCTCTTCCCGCCACGCCATTGGTTGCCGCGTGCACCATGTGCTACTCAGTCACCAGAGAAGCCGGGCAAATCAAGGAAACGTTCTAATATTAGAAAATGTTTCTAGGCAGCCATCATACATCTGACCCAAACAAATACACCGTTTCACCACACGTAGGACCTTTATCTGATACTTAAGCCACGTATTTGATGACAGACACAAAAACAAATCATCGTTTTGTGGAAATTGTGACAAAAATATTCATATACAGTGACAACTAAATAGTATTATTATACCGGAGTTATGAAATGTGTACAAATAAAAACAAAATAATTGCAAAATTTAACCCGAGAGCATGTCATTCATGTCTAACATTGGTGTATTTAATTGTAATTACTTTTATGGCTATTCCTTTATAGTTATTTTAGTCATGTAGTATTTTACAACTACACTAATTAGCATCCTTATGTCCTCTTAACTTTAAAACCAAGAATAAAAATTTGAAGTGAATGCAAATTTGTATATAAAAACAATGAGTTCAATATTTTAACAAAAAAAAAAAAAACAACAATGTCATCATTGTACGGTATTCAGCCACAAGGTCCGACAAATATCCAGTATGCTCTCTTGCTGGTGAGATTACGTAACATGTTCCTGCGCAATCTTTTCTCAGATGTCTGATTTAGCAAACAAACTCAAAAGTAAGAGCGTCACCATTCCATCGAGAGTCGCGTCTAATTGTGTCACCGTATAATTAAGTGAAGCCAAATTTGACACATTTTGCTTTCAGAAGTGTCGACAACTGCAAACATTTGCAGTAGTTCATCGACACACACCGAGTTGGGTGAACAAACATCTGCATATAATGTTGAACTAAAGCACATGTCTACAAAAAAAAAAAAAAATCTGACTTTCTGGCCGACCGAGGCAGCACGCATGCAGCCTGGCCTGGCCTGGCCTTGCCTGGCCTGGCCTGGGGCCATGGAGCCACATGCAAGTGAAAAATCTCCTGCGCCACAGTGGAGACTAGAGACAGGCCAACCTTTCAGGAGGACGTCGTCTTCTAAAATGGAGGCTTGGGTATCGTGCAATGTTCAAGTCGTGACACCGATGTTGTTTAATGCAAACGTTTGCGACGTGCTAATAAATTTTGGCATTGAGAGACTGTTGTGGGTCACAAAACTCACTTGTACTCAGTTTCTATTCGGAGCACAAACAAAAATGAGCCACAAATGCTTTCCTTTTCAAATGTTCTTCCAGCCATCATTTTCTGTCAAATGATTATCCACTGCTCATTGTTTAGTTTCTCCACTTCAACCTTTTAGCCTTGCCATAACAAAACGTGTTTAGAATGTGGGGCCGAAAGATATTGTCTGTTACTATTTTTGATCAAATTGCACCATTTCAGTTGAACTGGGCCTCCCCTGCAGGAGGATTTCGAACAAAAATAACCCCAGCTGGACTCCATCTGGTGAAATGTGAAGTGAAGGAGCATACGTTTGATTCCAACTCCTCTGGAAAGTCACGCTTAGCATTTAGAGAGGATTTAGCCACTTTCAAAATGAAGGCTCTTGGAAATAGGCCCAAAGTGCACCGAGCAACACGACTGGAGAATCATATTTAAAAGAAAAAAAAAAAAAAAACGACTTGTGCGCGTATAAACTATCTTACTGCAACAAGAAAAAGTACGTTTTGATGCGGCACACTGAACCACAAACATGGCATGATTGTAGAAATAAATTCTCCTGGCCACTGTATCTAAAATATAATTAGGACCAGGCTGATTAAATCAGCCAATTATGGCTCTTCAAATATCCAAAATAAATCAGCCAAATGGCTAATATTTGCCAATTGTTTTAACCTTTAAAGTTTTTACAGCAGTTGTACACAAGTAACACTGGTATCATTATGTAATGAGAAGAAATAGGTTAGAAACAAAAGGATAAAGTGGATTCATTAATGTTTTTCAGCGTTAGTTTCTGAGTCAAATCTGGAACAAAACTGGATTTGGTGTGAATTTGGCTATTTGACTTGGCATTTTAAATTTCCAAACATAGTAAAACTAGTCAATAACTTACCAGTGAAGTAGCTTTCAGTTTATATTAAAAAAAAAATCTTTTTACATTTACATCATTTTTAAACTTAATTTTTAGCTGGCTGAAAAATAATTGTTATATCTTTTGATTTTGTCCCATCCGAGTTTTAATTTTACATTGATTATTTTACTATCAAATTTCTAACAGTGAATTTTATTTACCTTTAAAAAAATAATAATATAAAAAATACTCGCCATCGGGATGAGTAAACGGAATTGGAGGAGTCGACTGACAATTACGTCACAGTGCCTGAGGGCGCCAACATCACATGACCAAACAGAGAAAACAGGTGAGCTGTGCCGACAAGTGGCAGTGGAAGGCAAAATGGCCACCCCCTGAGATGGCTAAAACCAAGAGGATTGCCCTCCTTAATTCATATTTATCAAAAGCAATATTTTTAGAAATGTTTACACAAGAAGGGGATACATAGAATTTTTTTTTGCACAGAAAATATTTCACTTGACTTCCCCTTTAAATACAGGAGTTAAATCAGTTTTTATGAGTCTCTTAACAAAAGTACATACCTGTACTTCTATTTATGTACACAGTGTGCATAGTTTTACCACCTCTGTGCACACAAGCGGCTTTCATATTGCAATTATTTTCAAAGTGAGGTGCAGATAGCACGAGTGGTACAAGAGTCACCGCTAAAGTACAGTTCAGTTGTATTTAACATTTAAGTTCAATACTTTTGCATTTAATCTTTAAGAACAATTTGTTTCCAAACATTTATGGAGGTACATTTTTATATGTACTATCTTGATATTTTAAGTTAGTTATTAATTAAGAACCCCCATATTTAGACAAAATGCAAATTTTCAAACTGTCCATAACGTTACACTGGCTACAATAATATTCAACACACATGCGTTTTGACAAGTTTTTTTTTTTTTTTTTTTTTTTTAAACCGTCAACGTCTCGTGAACTATTCTCCACTAAATCAGTTCAAAAACATAACAGGACTCCAAGAAAGCAACTTTTTACGAAATAAAAAGCAAACTAACTTTGCAACACTTCACAATGCAATTAATGCGGCGAGCAACATCTGCTGCGCAAGTGATATTTAAATGTTCAACTTTAATTTTAGCTTTAAAAAGTCCAGAAAAAAAAAAGTGGTGCAACGAAGCTGGTGTCGCCAAGCGCGATTTGAGGCTTCCACCATTTTCCAGTAAGTTACAGTGGCTGCCTCGCAGTACTGGAAATGTGCAATAAGTTGGAGAGGAAAACTCACCCGTGGATATTTGTTGAGTCTTCTTAATATTTAGTCGCTTTGTTCAAAACTCTGCAAAATGGCAGATGGAATTGGTCAATGTGGGGAAAGTTTCACGGCAGCTTCCAGTGGTGCACGCAGCTTACTCTTCTCTTTTCCCTTCGCCTTCTTTTCTTTTCCCGTTCAGAACTCCCTGCTCCCCTGCACAGCCATTTTCCAGCACGGCAAGGGAGGGGAGGGGAGGGGAGGGGGGTGGTCGTCGCGTGGGAACAGCCAGGAGGCAGGAGGATGGCGGAAAGAGCCGAAGCGTTACGGAAAAGTTCGAACACGTTGCAAATATTCGGTTGAAATCTTTGATTCATTTCGAGAGAATTAAAAAAAAAAAAAGGTCGCAATGTCATATTGTATGAGAGAGGGGAAAAAACGTAATTTCTGGATGTTGGCAGAGTAGCCATGGCAACGCGTGTTACTCTACTTGTGAACTTGTCAGACCCATCCCGAAAGAAATGAGTTTGACACCCCTGACTTATACAGTCAACATTTTCTGTCATTATAACAAGAAAATAATAAATACAATAAATCAACATTTGGACAAAACATAATAGAAACCATCTAATTGAGAGCGTATCTCAACACAGGAGAGTAATGTATTTTTCCCAGAAAGAAATCATAATATTCATACTATGTATGTTGAATTCAAAGTTTATTGAAGGAATAAAATCACATTTAACAAGTGAATTTCACATATTTCCAACTTTATTCTCCTACTATTATGCCTAATTTGAGCACAAAACACAACCACCCCAATGTACTGTATTGTTTTAAAATCTTCTTCCGCTTTAGAGCGCCTGATTGATGGTTGTGAGTGCAGACGTCACACAGAGAAGGGCGGAGGAGCTTTAGAGTGCCTCGTCGTCTCAGGTTAGTCCGACCCAGTCGGGCAGTTTTGGCTATTGTACCCACCTCTGTGTGTGATCATACTGTACATTAGCATCCCAACTCCACGCCTGGATTACAAGTGAGAAAATTCAACACATTCCAAGTTTGGACTTTTGGGTGAATATTTTATTCAAGCACTGTTAAGACAATTAAAAAAAAAAACCACACACGCACACATTGGCACATCAGTCTGAACAAGATCCCCCACATAGTAGGAACTTCACAGGGTCCAGTTAACATGGAGACAAAGGGATTTGTTGGGGAAGTAAACACACACACACACACACACACACACACACACACACACACACACACACACACACACACACACACACACACACACACAAATGGCAATTGAGAGCAACACCTCACATGGAGAGTAACGCACATACAATGACAAGTTTTTTGGGGGTTGAAGGCTAACCTGCTAAATGTCAATTTGAAACAAGAAATTGAAAAAGACATACTTAAAGGTACAGATATCAACAAGTATGAAATAAAAAAAAAAAAATCCTGAAAGCATCCCAAAATGTATCCAACAAATGAGCTTCAAATTGCATGAAAAACTCCTAGACACATTTGCTTCTGTATTAAACAAAGAAGTTTCCACGAGCTGAGTAAAATCCTGCAAACAGGCACTATAAAAAGTAAAGGTGGGAATAATATGGTGGAATGTAAAGCATGCACAATCCTTTGAGGTTGATCTTAAGAGGCGATTAGGAACCTGCACTCAACTCACTTTGCAGGCCAACGATTCTTACAAGGTCACTTTCAAAAACACCACGACAGCTGTTTTTAAGGTCCACTGTTGTTTATACAAAACACAAACAGCGTGGTTTAGTACTACTGCAACAACAATGCTTCCTTATGGGTATATAGGGTGGGGAAAAAACACCTATCTTTTTTTTTATTTCCTCCAATCAGGATTTCTTGTTCAACTATGTGGTTACATTTTTTTTTTTTTTAAAAACACCCATACCACATTATCGCAGCAAAAATTCATTCTTATTATACATCAAGCGCCCTAGTTGTTCTACTAGTATGCTAAATTACCTAACAAGTGAGAACGAGTACATACACCTCAAGCTGGATATTAAGGATATAGAGTTGTTCAAACAGCTTTTTATACTTGTGTGTGGTTTTTATGGCTAACCTTGCTTTGGCACCAATGTTTGTCTTTCAAGTGTGATCTTCATATCAAGTAGTGATGAGACTCAATAATGTTCCTCTTGAGAAGCAGCACAAAATTGATTTTTTGGGTTGCATCCAAGTGCAACAAAAAGCCCCTAAAGAAATTGAGAGGAAAAAAAAAAAAAAAAACACTCGCTCGGTGTATTTACACTATTTGACAGTAGCAAACAATCACTAAAGCATCCCAAGCCATTTTAGCAACCCAAAGAGCAGATGAGCATAGTTATAAATACAAGTCTTCATTTGAAATACAAATATATTTACAAAATGTCATTCGGTGACAGACAGAAACCAAGTGACAGGGATATGAACACATATCGACATATTCATGATAACGGTATTGAAGGATGCGCATTTGACCTCAAAACATCCATTTTCAAGCTTGTGATGGGACTTGAGCACAGTTGTCTGGAGATGCGATCGGCCCAAGATGAACATACAAAAAGTTAGTGCTGTTGGACTTTTAAGTGAAATTTCAGGATAGATATGGACGCTAACTTTTAGTCCACCCATTCATTTTCTATACCGCTTGTCCCCACGGGGGTCGCGGGCGTACTGGAGCCTATCTCGGCAGTCCTCAGACACAAGGCGGGGGACACCCTGAACTGGTTGCCAGCCAATCGCAGGGCACACAGAGACGAACAACCATCCGCACTCACACCGAGGGGCAATTTGGAGTGCTCAATTGGCCGCCCAAGCATGTTTTTGGGATGTGGGAAGAAACCAGAGTGCCCGGAGAAAACCCACGCGGGCACGGGGAGAACATGCAAACTCAGGGAGGGTCGGAATTGAACCAGCACCCTCCTAACTGTGAGGCGGACGTGCTAACCAGTGCTCCACCGAGCGCAACTGTAACTTTTAGGCCCATCCTGAAAATTTACTCAAAAAGTCCAAAAACCTAACTTTTTAACAGACACCCCCAGGACAAACTGGTTGTTAATTTCGATCCCTTGTGGAGTGACTACATCTAAAACTGTTCTTCATCTTTAGACTTGGCTTTCTGCTGTGTTGCTTTCCCCCCCACCTTCATCTTGGAGTCTGACTGGGCCGAGGTGACCCAGGAAGCCTTGAACGTCTTGGGCTGAGCGTGAGGAAGCGTGGCCTCCCTCTCGTCCAAATCGTCAAAACTCACTTCTTGCACGGCCTCCTGCTTCTTGAAGGAGTCCCGGCGCTCGGACAGGGCCAGCTTTCTCATCACCACCACCTCGGACGAGTGGTGGTTGCCGCCACGGTGTTGTGGCGAGGCGGCAGAGCGGTGGTGCTCATTGCCTCCTCCGATGACGTCCTGGTGGCCTCTTGGGCCCCCGACGTACAGCCCTTGGCGGCCGTGTTCGCCCACGCAGACGAAGCTGGTGGCGGCGTCCTCCTCTGCGTCCTCGCCCTCAGACAGAGGCACCTCCATGGTATGGCGACGCGTGCTGTAGGCTTTCCTCTCACAATGATACCCGCCTGTTGCTTTGTCACCAGTTAGTTTCTCTGCTGACTGGACTCTTTTGAGAAGCGGCGAGCGCGGCGGCTCGGCACTGCGGGGACGCACGGAATGACGGGCGATCGTGGGAGGGGACAGCGTTTTACCGTGAAAGCCCTGTAATGACTTTGGGTGGCTAGGGAGGCAGGAGGGGGAGCACTGTGGAGACACAGGTTGGGGAGGTGGGATGCAGGCCAGCGGGGATGGTGGGATACTGCTGGTGGACTTGCAGCGACCAGCCTTGGTGTAGCGGCCCATCACGTGAAGGGAGCTGGGACGAGTCTGAGGTACCGGTGAGTTAGGGGAGCTGGAGCAGGGAGAGGAACTTGAATCTGAGTGAAGAGAGAAACAGATAACTCAGATCATCTTTTCAATATGTAAATGAGCATATACTATATACGTATTGTGCAGGTGCATCTAATGAAAAGCTTTTCCATCTCACCTCCGGAGTGGTCAGGAGCAGGGGAGCGACAGGGAGTGGACGGGCCAGGGGAGAGAGACTGAGTGGGGGAGCCGGAGAGGCTGTCGCTAGATGACTGGTGGAAGCCGGACGAGAAGCTCCGACTGCTTTGCATCGGTGCAGGGGGCGTATGTTTGGACAGCTTCTTGAAGATGCTACGCCGTCGGCTGCGGAGCAAAACAAGTAAAGGTCAACAGCAACATACGTTCAATAATCATTTAGCCAAAATTAAACTGGAGACATCAAGTAAAATTCCAAAATGCTTTGCAGTGACACTCTACCTGTCTTGCCCATCTCTCCTTTTGCTTTTCTTACTGCGTCGAGCCATCTTGGCTTTGTAGCTCGTCTTTCTGGCAGGCCCCACTTTGATGGAAGTGTTTTCCAAAGCGGTGGTCTGGAGGGTCACCCGGTTGCCACTCTGCTGAAAACGTAGCTTTTAATATGACGCTAATAGAGGAACCACAATCGATTTGCATTTCATCTCGAACCTTAAGCAGAAGCTCTACCACCTCAGTATGGACAAGACCTTGCACAGATTCACCATTGACATGAGTGATGAGGTCACCAGCTCTCAAACCAGCCTCGTGCGCCGGGCTTCCGTCCTCCACGCACTGAACATACACACACACACAGATCAGCCATCTTAGCTATGCTGCCATGATACAACAGTGTTGTTGACATTTTTTTAAATAAGAAATGCCCAAAAAGGACACACAGAAAAACATAGTTAACTCGAATTTGACATCAGTATAATTATCGTTCCGACCGCAGCGCCTGTGAGACAGACACATACCCAGACCATGTGGTGAACTGTGTAGACATCGCTGTCCCCCATGTAGACTCTGATCGCTCGCAAAGCGAAGCCAAACCTCTTCCCGGAGCTGTGGATGACCACTGGAGGCCTGAGGCAACTGATGTTGATGGAAAGATCCCGGCTGGGGGAGGAGTCTCTCGACGACGGGTTGGACGAGAGCGATAGAGATGACTTGGGGCTGGAAGAGGGACCCGCTGAGTCATCTGGATGGAGAGCATATTTGAAAAGGTCATTCTTGCTGTCCCCAACGTGGTTAAATGCAACTGGGCTATTGTGGTTGCATATTAAATGGTCAAAACAACTGACCAAAATCTTAATACAATTTAATTACCCTTGAAGACAGCAAAACAGACTCTGAGGCAGGTTTTGTAACTATTACACAGGCCAAATTACAAATTTATGCTACATAACATCTTAATAGTGGTCATTATGCTGGTACATTACCGCCCCCTATAGGACAAATGCGTTTCGTTTGCGTTGTATACATTGCCTGGCAACAGTCTGTAGAGGGCACTGTAAACATGAACCATAAAAGCAGCTACACAACTGCAGTACTGTACATTGTAACAATATTAAGATTGTATAAACGGTCCTCTTTTCATGTTTCACAAATAAGGCATTCTTTAAATTGTAAAAAGTATGAACCTGGGGTAATAATGAGGGAGAGTCCAGAGACCGAGGCGGACTTGGGGACTTTCCCAGCAGGAGGTCTGGGTTTTTCTGGGGTGTCCAGTTGGTGGGCGATGCGTCTGGACGCGCCTCTGCGGAATGACGGCCTGGTGCCTGTGCTGTTGCTGCGCAACCGAATGCGCCGCAGATTGGAGACCATACCATCTACAAACGCAAAGCGGAAGAGTAAGGCGTCCGAGTCTTTCATGAGTTGAACCTAAAATGACGTGATTGCTTCTCCAGGCTTACCCTCCTCCTCGGCAGCGATGGCAAAGCGAGGCATCAAGTCGAGGCTCTGAGTGCTGTTTAATACTAGCGGGCTAGCACTGCGCTCCGACTGAGACGAACCGGACGAAGCACGAGGACGCAAGCTGCGAGAGAAACACACGCAGAATTTATTTTAACCTAGGTTAAGAATGTATCGAAGGAATAGTGGTAACTAAGGATAACAAAAACAACAACAGGTGGACACAGCCCAAAACAGTTTTTGCAGTTTGCAGTTTATTTTCATACGCGAATGGCCTCCGCTTTCGTGCGTGGTCGTGGTTACGTTTGGTAACATTCGTTTTCAAAACACGGCCCTGTGGTCGTGAATCATCATTTAATGATCTGAAAGGCCTAAACTTTTAGGGAAAGTGGAGTCAGTTATTCCGGAACTCTGAACAGTTTGTTCTCACTGACCACATTAAAATCGAGGAAAAAAAAGACATCACCCGCTGGTATGTGGACTCCTTTTTAAAGGCTAAAGTTTGGTATTTTGCTTGTCGCCATTCTGGGTTTTTTTTTTTTTTTTTTTGCAGCTGGAGGTTGCCATATTTGGACGTGAGGGTGAATTCCTGACTTGCCACTCTGCTATTGACTTGCCAATCATTACGGAGTCATGCACAGAGCAAGTTGATTCTCTATCTATTCAACAGGAAATGTTTTAAAATGTTTAAATCTGTGTGACAAATCTCACCTCCCCCTGAATCCATCTGTTCTGTCTCCGACGGCCAGGTGCTTGTGTCCGTCACCGGGGGAAAAGCCGCCTCTGCTTTCCCATCGCTCATCCTTCTCTTCGCTATGGCTCCGCTCTGAAGATGACAAGCTCTGGTTGGACGGTGTGGAGGTGGACAGGTGCTCCGTGCTGCTGTACACCTTCAGTACGGGAAGAAATATTTGAATCACAAAAAGATGTTTAGTTGAAAGAAACATACCTTGCTGAACCGATGGGCCACGGAGGAGAACTGTCGCAGTTCGAGAGAAGACTCGTCGTCGTTTGTTTCATAATCATCGTCGGATTCGAGGTGAGAGTATCGCTCGGATCGTGCTGTAAATGACGGGATCATACAACAGGTATAAAACGATAGTTACGTCATCTCGAGTATGCCTCTATAAATCCACCTACTGTCAAAATAACTGGTGTCCTCGTCCGTCTCCAACTGCGGTATGAACTCCGCTTTTTGCCTCAGAAGGCCATTCCAGTCAAGTCCCAGGAAGAACGTGTGCATCTTCACCTCAGTAGTTCCACCTAAGGAGCATAAATACACATTTTGAACAAAATCCTTCATTTTCAAGTCCGGTAATAATCGCTACCTGTTCCCAGGCGCTCCAGCGGACTCTGACGAAGTAGTCTGGTGATAAGGTCTTGGGCATCAGCCGGTAGAGCATCATCTCCCTCGGGCCAGATGATGTCATCTGAGCAAACAACGTCAACAATGCAAACTCACTGAAAGCATTCTAACACAGTGACGACTGCAGTGAGTTACTAATTAGTGACTAATTAAGTCGAGAATTTCCTTACCATTAACCACCTGACCGAAAAGCTGTTCTGGCGTGTCTCCAAAGAAAGGCACGCATCCCACAAGGAACTCGTAGAGGATTATGCCCATAGCCCACCAATCGACAGGCTTGCCATAGCCCTGCCGCAATATCACCTCAGGAGCAATGTACTCGGGGGTGCCACACACCTGGAAGGATCTTAGCTGATTTCATGAAGTCCATATTATTTCATGGTAATAAGAAGACCACGTACCTGCTTGTCGATGAACTCCCTCGTGTCCTTCTCAATGTGACCTTCGTACAAATTGGTTGTCATGTTCATAAGGCCAATCTTTGACAGTCCAAAGTCTGTAAGCTTAATGTGCCCCATGGAGGTGATTAACAAACTAGGAAGGAAGGAAAACAAACACAATTATATGAAATGTGACCCCCAAAATTGAGACTTTAACAGATGAAGGAACACGTTGGGGCTCACTTGTCAGGTTTGAGGTCTCTGTGTACGATGCCATAGTTGTGAAGGTACTCCAAAGCCAGGACGGTTTCTGCAAAATACATGCGTGCCATGTCCACAGGCAGAGGACCGATGTTCTTCAAAAGATTGGCACAATCACCACCTTGGAATGATGGGAAGCCAGAAGGACATGTATTGTGATGAATATAAGAAAGATAAATGATGACCATCAAACTGCTTGTTTACCTTCTACGTATTCCATGACCATGCAGAGATGCCGGCGTGTTTCAAAAGAACAAAACATGGAAACCACAAATGGGTTTTCAGCAAAGGTGAGGATGTCTCGCTCCACAAAGACCTGCTGGATCTGATTTCTCAAAATCAGGTTCTGCCGGTTGATCTTCTTCATGGCAAAGCGCTGTCGCATTTCCCTGTGACGGACTAGAAATACAGCTCTGCAAGTGGCCGAGGGGGGGCGGGGCATAGGAGAGATGGTGGGCCGGAGTAGATGACAAGTAAGAACATTTTGAATGAGAACACATCTTCCGACGTCTTTTTTTTTCTCACCCATAGGCGCCGTTGCTAATTAGCTTGATGGTTTCAAAGTCACTCTCCAGCGGTTTCCTACGCGGGGGAGTGCAAACTGCCCGGCTCTGAATCACAAAAGCATTGAGATCATGTTTGTGCTCTAGATCTATGTATTGATGTTCTGCACGACTTTCTACCTGGGTTGGCGTTGCCTCTCCAGACTCATCGGATTCCCTGCTGGCAGACCTGTGAACTGGGCTTGTTTGTTCCAGTTGGACCATCTCTGGAGATGCAAAAATTCACAGCATTAAGATCACATTTAAATATTGGAACATTTGTTTTAGGGGAAAAAAAAATAAATGAATAAAAAGACAAAATAAATGAATAAAAATAAATGAAAATAAAAATGAATAAAAATGATTGCAAATTTTTAGAAGTTCTCATGATGAGCAGGGCAGAAAATAACAGCATATTAAATCAAAGTTTAACAATGGTGAAATGTGTGACGTAATGGAATGTGTAATGGGCAAAACCATAAAACCAGCAGGTCGCAAGTGAGACTCCGCCTAAGGAACTTGAATGTATAAAAGAACTCAGTCGCTAAAAACGCACTTTTTTCCCCTGCGAGCTCATTTATGTATCGTAGGAATTGACAGTTCAGCACCTTCAAGAGGATCCCTGGTGAGTCCCAGCTGACTGATGATGTATCTGGGAATATCCGTCTTGATCCCTTGGCTCACCTTGGCTTGACCTTCCGCAGTCTCCAAACGCTGGTAGAACTCCTCAGGATCAAACTCCTGGAAAAGACAAGAGACGTGTTCTTCTTCAAGTTGTTTCATTCCATTTTGACCAGTAGCCTTTTCTCTTCAAGCAAACATGCAAAAACAACAAAATCCCTTTAACAATAGGCAGTGGTGGAAACTATTACAACCCGGCCTTACCAGACATTCCAGAAGCCTGGCAGGCCTGGAGATGATGATGAGAATTTTCTTCACTAGTTTTGTAATGGTGCTCACTTCCTCACTCTCGGAACGTTCATACGCCTGATGGAGAAAGAACAAATCAAGTGGCTGTTCTGAAAGGAACATTTAAATGGCAAGAAACCAGAAGTGTTTCTTAGGCTCACGCCACGGGAGTATTTACCTCATGCAAAAGCTTCTCCAGCTTCTCCTGCAGCTCCACAAAGTAGCAAGAGGTGACCAAGCCTTTCTGGGACTTATCCAGGCAGTCTCGGACCAGTTCCACCAGCTGGTGCTGGATGAACCCAAGCACACCATCGCCCAGGGGTAGAGCAGTTCCAGGGGAGCATTCTTCAATAATGTCCAGAAGTTGACCCTCCATCTGCGCTGTTGCCTGGAAAAGGAACAACAATGGAAGACTAATAAATATTGTGTTGAAAGAATCAAAAGTGGAGATTGATTAAGAGGGATAGAGGATAAATAAAGATGGGTTCCAAGTTCCACGGTACCTTGGGAAATCGTTCTTTATAGACATGATTCATCATGACAATCTCATTGTCGAACGTTCCACAGGTTCGTCCAGGGCTGGATGAGAAACAGGCAAACGTTGAAAGGATAAAAACATCATTAAATTATATTTTTCAGAACGGGAAAAAAAAACATGGTCAGCTCATTTGAAAATGCTTCAGATAACTTCCTCATCTCCAGAAGCCACGAATGCATCCATGTGTTGTATTTGAGCAGGTTCAATTACAAGAAGGAATGTTTGCAACACGCCAGACAAATCAACACACTCGCTTGAAAATAGAAACCCCCGAGCAGTCAGAAACGAGAGCACGTAACGCAAGTAACAGAACGTTTCTATTTCGGTTGAATGGTTTAATAAGGTCGCATTGGTGATGGTTAACGTCTTGGGGACAACAAATGTTTTACAGGCACTCTGGAGCTATTTATAAAGCCACCAATGACACTTGCCAGTAACCTATTTTAATTTAAAAGACGTGGAGTTAAATTAAGGTGTCTTACCAGCACCGAAATGTTGTCATGTTTTATCCAACTTTACTTTTGGACTATGACTAAACGTTACTCAAAGTCCATGAATTAAGTTTTGACTTCTATTTATTCACTGCGATCTCTCAGTTCTGGATGGGTGAAGAACCTGGTGTGACGGATTTGCTTATTATTATTTTTTATTTAAAAAATGACACACAATAACAAATATAGACTGATGCTACCTGAGGCTGCGCGAGCGGACCCTGACAGTGGGTGAAGTGTGTGGTCCTTCCTCATCCGCCACACTTTCCGTGCTCCGGAAATGTTTAAACAGGAAGTGGAGATCATCTTGTGTCGGCTGGAGAGGCAGCTGGTGCAAAAGCTCCTGGGAGGAGGATGACTATGGAAGAAAAGAAGAGGAGTGAAGATAAGCAGGATTGGTCCTGAAGAAAATGGAAATAAGTGACAGCGGCGGTCGCTGCAGAGCATTTACTTTTGCTTTATATGGAAAAGTGTATGACGGCAACATAATAAACAGCAAGGGCGCTTCGAACTAAACATAAATTCTCATTTTGTCATCTCAGTCAGGAGTACGTGAGCTTAAGTGATTTGTCCTGCAAAAGTAGAATTCCAGGCTGTGCGTTCTTTGACTCACTCCACACCAAAATGTGTGCCTTGGAATTGAAGAAAACTTTCTTGGGCAGAGGTCTTAGTTGTAGAAGGGAAATGTAATAGGTGATAGAAAGAGGAGGAGAAATCCTGAGAAGGAAACGAGAGATGTTCCGGGCTGGAGCTACATAAAGAAATGAAAGGGGGCTTTGTGCGGGGAGAGCTGACCTCACTGTCTCTGAGCCATGTGGCCAAGCATGCAAAATTACAGCCGTGGCACAAGACCCAACGATTGTTTTCCGGCCAACTGACGAGTTTTAAGATAAAGTATGAAGAGAGTCACCGCAAAAAAAAAAACAGACGCAAAAACGTAATGGGTGTAACTCACAAATGCTGAATAAAATGTGACTTTTCCCAAACGGAATCAATTGAGTGAGGAAATCCTGGACCCGCCCTTGCTAATTGTTTGTGCCAGGAAAAAAAAAAAAAAAAATCACTTGTGAGGGATTAAGTTGGATTTCCATGACAATAAACACCTGGGCATTACGGATCTTTTTTGTCATTAAAATTCTTGGATTAAGTCCGAAAAACAGATCGCATTGCATTGGAAAAAGCACTCTTGGAAGCGTTCAACATTACTCTTGGGTGATTCATTCCTTCCCTCTGTGCAACGTGATAAAGAGCTGTGATTCAAGTATTTATCATCAGACACATCCTGTTATCATGACTAACTCATGAAAACAAGCCCCCCTTTTACTTGGCCGTGTATAATTCAACGAAAACTGTAATATTTGGTTCGCCTGTTAGTGCTTTTAAAGACTCTCTCGCGACTTGTCGATGGACTTTTAGGTCACATTCAACACTGCTGACGCGCGAGCGTGAAATGACGCTCCCGACGGTCTGCAGACGCCGGCGACGTTTGTCCTCTTGCCAAGAACACAGACTTGCGATGAATGAACGTTTTGGTTCCAGACTGCCCGGCGGAGCAAAATAAGGCCAGTTTTCAAGCCAACAAGCAGGTGAGAGTTTCTCACTTTGAAAATTGATTTTGGGCAGGGGGGGGTGAAGTATCAGCTGTGCTAAAGAATTGGCATGAAGGTGACTGCGGGGGTCTTGGAAGCAAGATACCGAGATACGTAGAGGCTTACAGATACTGACGAACTGGGTGCATTGGTGCAGTATCCCGAGGAGGGAACCGATGCCACAGACCATCTTCGGCCATCTCCTCTGCTGAAAAACAAAACAAAACAGTAAAATCCTGGAAATAATTGATAAAACCTCTGCAATTCAGTTAAAATCAGTATTAAAAAAAAAAAGAACTGCAAGACATGGAGATTTCCATTTGTGATGGTTTCTTACCTCTCAGTACGGGCCAGATGGCTTCACGGGTGCAAATGGAGCAGGAGATGAAGGAAGCGAGGGAGACAGTGAAAGACAAGCGTAAGAAATAAAATAAACACGGCTTCAGTCTGTCTATCACGCTCTCGTATGCAGCCAAACTTTTGTTGCAATGCACCAATGACATTCACAACTTCATACACTCGCACAAGCAATCACTACGACAATGACGCCCCCCCCCCCCAATCTGTCCAGAATGGTTTGTTTCACTGCTGACAATCCATGTCTTTAGGGGACATGTTACTAAATATGAAATGACAACGGGAATTTTCCCGAGTGACCGTGACCTGCGGATTATTTTCAGTTTTACAAGCGGGAGAGTTGCCGTATGTCGTTTTTCTGGATTGTCACTCTATTGTGGTTATTATGACCACGAGGTCGCTGCCACTTTTACGGCAATACGATCTGTCCAGTTCAGTCGTGTTTGGTCGTGTCGCTTGGTTTGCAGTTGTCCTGAGGCCTTGTAAATCGCGAGTCGCTGCAGTTAGAGGTTTGAGTGACAAAATAATTGGACACTCGAGTAAATAACAAATGAACCCAGTGAACCTAGCCAAACATTGTCTTCACATTGGCAGTCTCTGAAGTCTTAACGTGGATGAGTCATGCGGCTTCGTGTGGAGTAGCACAATCCATCTTCCAGCATGTGCTGCATTATGCTCTACTGCAGTGCAACATTAACCCAGAAATGAATTCCAGGAGACCGCCGCTGCATCTTTAAAAAAAGCCCAATCCACTTGACAAGACAGTCGATAATAAATAAATAATACATGTCCACATTAATAGGAACGACCCAATTTTTCTGTGCTGCCGACCATTACGGCTCATGCTCCTTTGGACCCCCTATGTGTTGTCAAGATGCCTTTGGGCTTCTCACCTGGTTGGGCTGCTTCTCAGTGGGCTTTTTCTCCCCCCCCCCATTATGAGGGTAGCACGGAAAGGTCGGAGCATGCCATTATTACCCTGTTAAGGTTCTTTTAAAAATTACACGATAGTTCTAGATTCAAACAGTTTGAGTCAACTGTTTGAATCTACTTTGACTCTCTACTCTTTGAGTTTCTACTTTGAGTCAACTCTTACCTGCGGGCAAACTGGAAGTTGGCAGAGTTGCTAGCGGAGACATTTCTTGGGCTTTCTGAAGGACTGCTGCCAGCTAAAGAAACACAGTTTGTTACAAACTTACCATTCATAAACTATTGAGAATTAAGAATAGTTCATCGTGTCTGACCGGTTGATTAAATTAGTCAATAACGGGGGGCAGGGTCAGGTCAGTGTCAGACTTGCAGTGTGGTTCAAGACACGGAACAAAACTGTCTGCTAATCTAACTTTGCGGCGGTCGTGAACGACAAAAAATGTCATGTTGTCTGAGCTCGACACAAGAACGTCTTTGATTCCTTAATGAAAAAGTTCCATAATATCCACTAGGGAATAAACAAAACAACACTAGAGGCTAAATACTGACAATCTTGTGACATTCCGTTTTGTGGACAAAGTGTTTGCATCCTTCTTGGTTTCGTTATTTTTTTGCATGTCTGTCACGCTTAAATGTTTCCCATCGTCAAACAAAATTAACTATCAGCCAAAGGGAACGCAAGTAAACAAGTCAAATGCAGCTTTTCAATGGAGCTTTTTGTTATTAAAAGAAGAAAAACCCTAAACAGCCCTGCGTGAAAAAATGATTGCCCCGAAACCTATTAAGCGGTTGGGCCACCCTCAACGGCAACTTATGATCATGAAAGTCCTTTTAAGCCGCAACGTTTCAATCAGATTTTCTCCGACAATCCTTTATGTTTTTTTGGGTAAGCAGCTGTTTTTTTTCCAAAGAACTTTATGCATGCCCTTTTTCTTCCTCATTGTTGAGTCAGCAAGGGAGTTCCTTTGAGTCGTCGCTGAGCTCTTGGGGTAATTCTGTGGGCTAACAACTCCTGGCTCATCATGCACGCAGTTCATCTAATGAGACTCTCAAATTACAATCTCAGATGGCACACAAGTGTAAACACAAAAAACACACAAGTACCTGTAGTGAGTGGGAGAGGTGAAAGCGGCCGTGAGAGTGTGGGCGAAGGGGTCCCGACCGCCAAACTCCTCCTCTTGTTGTTACGGGCACTGTGACAATAAAAAAAAACAATTTAAACAGCGAAAAAAGTCACTTATGCCATGAGCTTCCTCAAAAACAATCTATACAGCTTACAAACACAGTGCATTCATTTTGACAAATAGGAACCAAATATTCCAAACATGGTGAGCAGATGAGCTCCAAGGAACACTGATTCGATTTGATAACACGGCTGGAAGTGTTCCCATGACTGGGTTGAAGCTACAGCAACTAATCGCACAAATAAAGCCTTGTTGAACGGTTAAAGAAGGAGGCCAGATGCACCCATTGGCCGCCATGACATAACTCCACTCTCTTCCATAGCGCCATTGCAGATCCATTACCATAGCTGAGCAGAACATTTCTCCACTCCGAGATGAACATACTGAATGAGCTCTGGATTGTGTCGGCTGAACAGAACCACCAAGTTGAATTTAATTTCTGGATATTACCAGGAGAAGCTGACTGAACTCTGTATACACTCTCTTATTTGTATCAGTGCAACCCTGAGTTGATCTGTAATGTCTTGGCTTAATCTTGTTGCTTGGATTCTTCCGGGGTGATTTCATTATTTATTGCAATTTCAGATCTATGTCCTTCTATAATATGCCTACACCCCCAAAAAAAAAAAAAAAAACTCACCTTATACTGGTCTGTTGCTCCCTGTGTCAAAGTGTCTACGAAGCCTTCTGAGCTTTACTTTTAAACAAAATGTCACTAGGATCAAAAAAGGACCGTTAATGCCTATTTGATCCTAAATATTTCAGTTGCTGTACAGATGTGCCATTTCACCTTCCAAAACACTTGTCGCATTAACTCAGGGTCATCCCAAAAATATTGATATCGCCGTCCCTCACCTTCTTGTGACCTAAAATAATGAAGTGGATGTGAAAACCGATAGAACTTGACATTTCTAGGTTGTCGACGAGGCACATTCACACACTCGGGGCCAGCGCTAAAATGCTCCCCCCCCATTTATTGGCCCATATGAAAAAAATCCTTCCACTGTGTCTGAACACACTTGTATGTTATACCACAAACTGAGGAAAAACTAAAAATCGACAAAGACAGTCCAATGACAGAGAAGAAGAAGATTAAAAATTAACTTTGACTTAAAAACATCTGCAGCCCAACGCACAAACATTCTCGCATGTGTTCCATTTTATTCTTCTGAGAAAAATCAAACCAGAACAAAAAGATGACAGCATCACTGTGAACAGTGAGCAGATGCTTGTCATGGCACGGCATGTTGAATATGCAGCTCAATGTTCCACGTCTGCTCCTATCCTGCGTCCAATCCCTGAGCTCCGTTGAGAACCACAATAATGGGTAAATAGCTTGCAATACTGATCTATGAGACGACTTCAAAAATAAATTAAAATCCTCACTGGACTCCAAGTCATGATTCTTCAAATACAAACACTCACAAGAAGCAGACACGGACGGCAGTTTCACCAAACTAGAAAACAAATGGAATCCATAACAACAGCTCGGTGGAACATCACGAAAGCTATCTCCAACTGCCAGTTGTGTTGACACTACACTGATCAAGCGGTTACCAGTCAGTAAACACCGAAACGCTCGACGCTATGTTGGCCCAGCGGATGACAAAGTAGCAAACTTTCTTCCCCGGAGCATCAACCCCTTCGATGTAGTAACTCCTGCGTTAGCCATTCCTTGTTTTTTGTGCTGTATTTTAAAAGTTATGGACATATTTGACGACGGTTGTAAGCATTGTAAGTGCTGTTTAAGTGCATATTTGGTGGTATATTTGCACGTTTTTCCAAATAAATGAATAAAGGGCTACATAAATAAACTTGACCATAACCGGTGCAGCAACACCTGTACACAGACAACAATACTCAAATGCTGTACTCTTCATTCTCTGCAATTAATCCTACTTAAATTATAGGCAGAGCACACCCCACTGCCATTCATTCCAATGCATTCCGATTGTAGCCAAAGAATGAATTAAACATTTCTCTCACGGTACATTCATCCATCCATTTACAATGTAACACTGTATTAGTGTTTCTCACAATTCAAAAACAATTAATTATTGCAAGTGTGCCCAATAAAATGCCCGGTGAGAGTACAACTCACTCTTCTAGAATAATCCTTATCAGATTTAATACAAATGCATGGACCACCAATGTTCTACTGAGAGCCTTTATATTGGTCAATGGAGATAAGGCTGTCATAAACTAAGAGGCTCGATACGAACGTTACAAGCTTGTTTTATACAGTACAGTACAGTACAGTACAGTACAGTACATATGTGATAATTCAATCTATCTCCCAGAGCTAACATCGTAATTATATCGGAATAACGATCGACAGATACTTCACTTTCAGAAATTCTAGGGCCACACATTGAAATAATAATATAGAAAATTGTCAATAAAGGCCCGACGAGATGGTATACAGACGGCTTAGCATTTTGATCATTATTATTTTACCCTTTGGTTCTTTTCATCATGGCCCCGGTAACAAAACTAGTTTTGTAGCTCGGTAGCACCGTCCAGTAATGGTTTTGGTCAGCCATGGTGGTGATGATGATGGTGGTGGTGACCGATAAAGGTAATCCAGGGAGGGGAGCTGTCCTCTACAGCCTCATGTCAAAGAGTCTCCCCCAGTGGAGGTTCACTGGAGCCAGTTAGATTAACCTGGTTAGTCGGCCACCTCCGAAGGCACCAACTCGGTCGTCCAGCTTGGGTAAAAACTGAGCCCCGATCCGCAAATCGCCAGCTCGGTAATAACGAGCCGCTTCTACGGCCATGTCCGTCCTTCTAGGTCTCCTCTTGTCATCCGATAGGCTTCAGGAAAAGTCTGCCCTCGCCAGAATGCGACATTATCGACTGATAAATGCGACAAAAAACACATAAAGAGTGATAGAGAAAAAAAAAAAACTTTCCAGTCACAGCAGCGACGCACAGCGCACGCGCAAAGATCTGCGCTGGAGGGAGGAGGAAATGGTGTTGCCTTCATGTGCCCTCGGACAAACTGAAGAAAAAAAATTGGGTCACGGCGCTAATGCCTGTGTGGTGGGCCACAATTTTGCATTATTGCTACCAAGGCACAATACAGTTCCTAACAAGATGTATAACAAAAAAAAAAATACAGACAAAATGCTGTACATGCTTCTGTACGAATATGCGCTCTTAATATATATTTTTATTTTTAATAATACATTTTTCAGTGCATATATAAGAGCTCTATGAAGTCAACACTGTATATTCCTTTACCAGTGCAAAGGGATTTCTTATTTAAAACTAAAAACTAGGGGGTGGCAAATAGTTGTCACTGATATATAGATATATGGGGTACAATATAATTCATACAAGACAATATGTACACACATTTCTTTGATTAGTTTCCTATTGGTTATGTTATTGTTGACAAGAACTGAACTTCATCCTGGACCAATCGCCAGTCAATCACAGGGCAATTGAATGTGAAGCATTACGTTATGTGTTCGACATTTCAATGATTGTTATCTGACTGTTATCTGATTTTCGACTGAGTCACAAGGTGACTAAAACCTTAATCTTTCATGTAAACAAAATGCAGATATTGCAGAACTGGTTGAAGATTGTCAAGAGAGAGGCAGGCACTTCCTGCTTTAAAAGCTTAGGTTTTCAAATGGCCTTAAGTTAAAAAAAAAAAAAACAGAACATAAATATTCAAATTGTGCCCAACTGACATGCTTCCGCTTTATCGCTTGAGTTAACACAAAACCAGTCTGAGCGGTGAGACCACTTTGACTGCAGACAGTCCTGATTTACAGCTTCAATTGTCAGCTACCAAGAGAATGTATGTATATAGCCATAAAATAACTTGAGTATTGACATAAAGTGATAAACTGACAGGTGACAAGCACCTGGATGAGCCGGTTGCAAAAACAATAACTTTGTATCACTTACACATTTCCTCTCCGTGGTAGACTCAGCTCTTTCTGGAATAAAGAAATGAAGAAACACATTACAAATATGGCAGTAGAAACATCACTTTTGTGTATTCCTTGAACAGTGACAGTATTTGCATCATTTTATCCATACTTATTCTGATTCCAATTTTTTCAAATAATCAAATTCAGGAAGATTGCAGACATTTATGAAAGCATTTCTTGTATCTAAATTTTCCCACTGATGTCTATAAAGTCAACATTCCAATAACATATGTGTCCTGGTGAAGCCAAAATCCTCAGAATTAATTCCAAACATTTCCAGACCTAACTGGAGAGTCTTTCGCGAACATACTCTTGAACAATCATTACATGTTGAACAAGCTACAGCATAAGAAGTACTTGTGCTGGCTTCATCGATCGAAATCCCTGATTACCCTCCTGGTGCATGTAAATGTCATTAGCTGTGGTGTGGCCTACTTTCATGTATTACTAATAGGTTATGAGTCACAGAGAATATAGTGGAAGTCTTAACTGGTCAAATAAAGATATCAATCAATCAATCAATCAATGCTGACCATGTGATTGGCAGGACTGAGGCGAAACAAGATTTGCTGACAGCTGTTTTTTTTTCTTGTTCTGATGGTATAAGAAGGTTCGGTTCTTCTATTCTGCAGTCTGTCTTTTCTTATGTTAGAACGCAGCCAAATAAATCAACATTTTTTATGTTGATCCGAGAAATATTAGGACAAAAAGATTTTTCCTGTGTCTGCATCTATCTTTACCAGTAATAATAGTGACAGGCAGAACAAAGAAATGTGTTTGTGATTCGTACAACAGAATATTAGCATGGTGTTTAACGAAACCGAAAGCTGTTTTTGTGTTTCATTTTTTCTTTGGGGGTGCGCAGTGAGATTTTTCTCATGTTTAATATATGCTTTGGCGCAATATCCGTTGGGCATTTGTGCTGTCCTCATTTGACAGCAAAAGACAATCAGGTTAAAATCATGACCCCACCTTGATGTCATGTTTTTTTTTTTTTTATCAATAGCACCTAAAGGTGCATCAGGCATTTAAATTGAAAAAAAAAAAAAAAAACAAGGATGGATGAATTTTTTTTTTACATGATCATATAATAATGTTCTCCCTTTTCACTCTTGTGCCCCTAGTAACAATTAATAATGATCTGTATATTTTAAAATTAGATAGAAAAACGACTTCTTACCACCTCAATCCCCAAATTAGGACTTTATTTTAATTCTGACACTCTCAACAGAAACCAGAGGCACAAAGAATACAGTAACGCGTGCACTTCATTATTCCCATCGTAGAAAAACAAACATGGCACTCAGGAGAAGATAAAGGAGGTGTTCCTGTCTGGATCATGTGTACCCCTCTTATCACCAAGGCAACCACATTTAGCAAAGCTTTGTCATGAGATGCTCCAAAATAAACACATAGTATTGTCAACCCCGCGTGCAAATGCAACACATGGTGTGTATGATTATTTCTATAGAGGTGGAATTAAAATGGACACCACCCCAATTGAAAGCATCAAATAGTCTACTGTATCTTCTGAGCGTTCGGCTCATGCTCACGCTCTTTGTAATTTGCCTGGAAACAAGCGGCGTTTCGTGACAGCATCTTATTATTTATTTACCTGTAGCCCGCGTCGTCTCAGGATATTCGGCTCATCCATTATGAAATGCAAATCAAAAACATCGACAGTACAGTGCAGGACAACGCGTTTGGTTGCCCAGTCAAGCCATTTGGCGATCTGCTGTACCCTGGAGAGAGTTGCTCCTCCTCGCTGCTGCGCCACCACATCACCCCCCTCCTATTCAGCCTGTTCATTTTCCTCCCCGGTTTCCCCCACATTGAAGTGGATGCAAGAGTTGGCCAAAGTGCTCATATTAAAAAAAAAAAAAAAAAAAAAAACCTATTATTTTACTGTTGATAATTATTGCGGGGAAAAACAATTATGCTTTGAAGGCATCTGCTTCTGTTGTCACCCAGCGGTATCAGAGAGTCACTTTGTATTGTTTTGTTTTTTTCCTCATAACCACAATGGCTTGTCTCTTCTACTGTGGTATCACATGTCTATACAAGTGGGCCGCTTGTTGTTCTTCATTGTGAAATTCCCTATTCATGGCTTAACTAATTCTTGGGGATGGAAACATGAAACTTCTAAACTGGCACCTGATTTAATGCATTTTTGCTGTAAAGAATAACTATTTAAAGAGTAAAAAAAAATGAAGGAATGCAGCACTCAAAAGCATAATTTGGTTGTGCGCATGTGTATAAGTGGAATGCTACTATTAGAAAAGTAAATACACACTTTTACACATTTTCTTCCTTGACTAGGGTCTCTGACAGTTCAAAAACTATTTAAGATATTTAAAATCGCGACGAGCATTTAAAAAGCACACTACCAAACCAAAATGGGAACGTAGGTTAATTAGTTTTTTCTGCCATCTAGTGGAAGAAGACGTCATTGTTTTGCCTGCCAGTATATTGTGGTAGCCTGAGATTTTAATTGAATTAGTTAATTGCTTCGTTGTTTTAAGTACACAATGTCTAATTGCCTCCCATTGAATAATTGTATTGGTTTGCAGTTTTGTCAATTAATGTGTGTCTTTTCAGTTTTGTCACGTCACTATCACGGTTCGTGTCCAACACAGATAATTTCCACCTAACTTTGACCAAATTTTGAGAAGTTGTGCATGCGCAACTGAAAGAAATGGCTGGATCTTGCTCAAGGGTTGTCATCATCTATAGTCACAGGACGTACACTATATCTGCCACTAGATGGCGTAATCTGACTGGATGAGTTACTAGGTTGTCCTCAAAGGGCCTTACTAACTAGGTGACAAGTCAGCACACAAAATAGTTTCCTTATTTCAAAACTTTACATACTACTCATAAAAAAAAAACACATATACATGTTTAAGAATATCAGTAATGTATTGACATTCCTTAGCTAATGTTGTGAACCGACTAAACAAAACAAACAGTTAAATCAACTAACAATGGAGAAAGAAAATGTACCTTGTCTGTACAAGCACCACAGAAAGTGAATGTTTGGATGATGTCAAAGAAAGTCTCGTTCTCTCCTCTAACCTGCAGGAAAAAAATGGCTTGTATGTAAGATTTCACTATTGTAGTACAAACTACACGATTGCACACTTGGTGACTCACCTAAGCCTTTCACACACTTCTATCTTGCAAGGTTGAATTGCCTGCTGTGGTACCTGATTGCTTTATTACCTCAATGACTCACGGCTCAAAAATCTATAGACACGCACACACACACACACACGTCAAGAAACTGTGGCTAATTCTTTCTTTACTTCGACTGCAATTTGCGAGGCTTCTTTCAGTCTTGTTTTGGTTGGTTTGAGACATCTGCTGCACATGCTGAAACTTGGCTCCCAGCATTGAGAACGTCAAGCATGTTGCCTCACTTTAAATCCATAATGGATGTGTTGCTACATTTTGTTTACATTCCCTGCTGCTATTTGTGTTTGCATTCAAATGTCTGTTGCTTGAAAGATTCATGCTAGTTTATTTAGCTAGGCGATGACTTTTTGCATTGTTGGTTAGCATTAAGCTAGCTGACTTGTGTAAATCTCTTTGTTGAATTGCAATAAACACCTTGAAACAAAGTTTATAATTGCTTATTGAAGACACAATAGGGTGGCAAGGCACTACTTTTGTCTAAATAAATGTCCAATTCAATTCAACGTATTCACAAGATGGAACTTGAGCATGCAAACAGCAAAATGGGGATTTTTTTTTAAGAATACCAGCGGATGGGTTCCAAAACAAATCACCTATTTCGGCAAGTCGTACTTTTGTGCTTTATTTTATTTTTTGTTTCCATGCACACAGTGGCTGTCATTGTATTTGACGCCGAAGTGATCCGGAGCTTTAGATGTTATTCAAGACCAAACATCATTCCCAATTATCTTTTATTTCTCTATCATAAAAACAGCCAGCAGCAAATGCTGTAATCTCATCCTCAGTGGAAAAAAAAAATGTTTTGAACACAATCCACAAGTCGTAAGAAATTACTTTGTTCAGTATTTGTGAACTTTACACCTTGGGAGATGAGTGGTGGATCTGTTTTTTTAAAGTTTCTAACTGGCCTGAAATGGTTTTGAAGGACTTCACCACAATGTTTGTTTTAAAAGTTTACAAGAGCTCATTAGACACATTACTGTTCCTGAATATACCTTGTGAGCCTGACTCAGACCATCAAAGCTCACCTGACTGAGCAAGAGGCGTGGCAACAGACTCCCTATAAATGAAAGCATGCCAAGAATTTCATTAACAACATAGACAGAGCACATCCAGACAAGAGCAGCACTCCTAGAACCATGCTCAGATCATGCATGCTCCTCTCCTCCTTGCTACTCCTGCTCTTTGGCTCCAGCTCAGGGAAATGTAAGCCTCAACAGGCCCAGAAGCAAACACTTGATGTGGACATTCAGAGGGTCCAACTAGTGGAGGCGGTCAAGATGGGAATCCTGAGCTCACTTGGGATGGACAAAGAGCCCAAGATCACCCAAAAAGCATCTGAGCGAGAATTGAGGAGGATGTATCAGCTCTACTGGGAAAAACTCAAGGAGATGAGGAGAAATTCTAGCCAGTCGACGGGAGCGACTGTGTCGACGGTGCTTTTTCCAGCTCCAGGTAAACGGGGTGATGAAACGCTTGCTTAATTTCATCATGACTAACACTCGTGAGTGAAAGGAACGTGGGAGTAGAACGGAATGTTTGTTGCGGAGTTCATTCATGAAATCTTTTCATGTGACTTTACCCGTAAAAAGCTCAACAAAGAAAATACATCAGATAAACTGCAATTTTCCACTGTGCTTGTTATTACATAACCTGCAGTCTAACAGGGGTGTGTAGACTTTTTCTAGCTCATATCTCACTTTTCTCTGCTCTTTCTCTCCATTGTGGGCCCAGTGAAACCACCTCATTGGAAAGAGTCGCCACCCGGTCAACACATGTACAGAGCTGTTTTCCATAAGAACCCAAAGATCCATCCGGAGGCTATTTTAACCCGATGTCAGCTTCGGGTTTCCACGGCGACTCCAATTCAACCAACGCAAGTAAAGTCTAACATTAGTCGGGAGATTAAATTCAAGCGCATGAAGATGGTGAACTCCACCGGGTGGACACACACAACCTCTCGTGTTGATGTCTCAAAGATGCTAAATGTGACAATGGACATCGGCACCAAGGTGACAAAGTGGATCAAAACAGATGATGATGATGCAGCATTGGTTGTGGATGTAAGGATGGCTGTGGGTGAAAGCGAGCCAATCATCTCCTTGGAATTAGACTTCATTCCCCCCAAAGCAGCAAGGAAAAGAAGGCCGCGTCGCTCCAACAAGGAGGACGAGTGCAACGAACAAGGATGGTGCTGCCGCAAATCCGTCAACGTGTCATTCCAAGACATCGGCTGGACCGATTGGATCGTGGCCCCGACGGAGTACACGATGCATTTGTGCGACGGCACGTGCCCACACAACTACAAGCCAGCCAGCATGCACACGCAGGTGAAGTCTCGCTTAAACCAGATCATGAAGGGCGGCTCGCCTAGGCCGTGCTGCGTGCCGGCCTCCTACGAGCCCATGGTCCTCATGTACTACGACGGTCGGGGGAAGTTGAAACTGTCACCTTTTAGTGACCTCATAGTCACTAAATGTCATTGTGCCTAAGGCAGCCCAAACTCATTTTGTAATGTTTTTTTTCTGACTGGACTTTCATGTTTAAATATTTTATTTATTTGAAAATTTTATTTATTGTCCGACTCCTTAAGTACATTCATATATCAATTGCTATTGTTACAGCATTTTATAAAGCAGTGTTTCCCCATTCCCAATTGTTTGAGCTAAGGCACACTACTACACTAAATATTTTGAGTCAATGAATGGCCCATTTTAAAACTTTGTCCATGTATAAGGCGCACCTAATTATAAGGCGCACCTTCAATGAATGGCCCATTTTAAAACTTTGTCCATATATAAGATATGTACATTTGGCCCACGGTCCAGACTTTGGACACGCCTGCCGTAGTGGCTCAATATTGGTCCATATATAAGGCGCACCTGATTATAAGGCGCACTGTCGGCTTTTGAGAAAATTGGAGGTTTTTAGGTGCTCCTTATAGTGCGGAAAATACGGTACATTTGATACTTTTGGTAGGGGCTTACCCGACTTGATCCACTTTTCAATACCACCACAAACTGCGAGTCTAGAAGAGAGAGCAGTTGAGAGAGCAATATTTATCAAATAACATACGTCATTATAAAAAATGTCAAATACATCATACTCACCAAAAATGCTGATTAAATAGTGTTGCCTTGGCCACCTTTAGGTAGGATAGTATAGACATATATAGATGGAAACATCTTAGCTCCTCAATAAAGATTAAGCAGAAATATTGCTCATTCTTTGCAGAGGATAAAGAAAGTATGACTATTGTTATATTGTCTGTCTACATGTATCCCTTCACCGTTTGTGTTCAAATATCTAAGGATGCTATTTGGTAACACTTCTATGGTGTTTCCTATTATGTGTTAGCATTAAGCTAGCTGACTTTAAGGTAAACTAATGTGGTTGTTTACAATACACATGTAACATTCTCAGGTTAATTGTACCATCTGCGATCTAGTCAAAAAGCATTTTGTCATTATATTGCCATAGACAGATAATTTACCAATTTTTTTGGGAATAAAAAAAAAAAAAAATCCCTTGCACTGCATGACACAGTAGTTTCGGGAATCACTGCTATAACATACTTTTTAATTTGTCATTTACGTTGAAGTTATATGACGAACATTTTGTATTGTCATGATTATTTCATTGCCGTTTTTATTTATCTATACAGACCTGTTGCACTTGAATTTATATCACCAACAAGGACATTTCATAATAAACATACAGGAAATAAAAAGCTCTCATTGGCCATGCTGTCATCAAATTAGTTTATGAAGGCCAAGGTGTGTCTGCACAGTGTAGACTGCACTGCAAATCAGCTTATTGATAACTTCGACAGTATCTCCTTTCAATGACCCTGACACCACTACGTAGCCTTGACCGAGGCTGTTGCCAAGAAAACTTTCCACGGGTTGAATTTAGTGGAAAATGTACCAGATGTTAAGCACTGTTACGTTCAAACAAGATTTTGTTCTACGGAATTCATCCCTCCATCCAAACAACAGTAGCCTGCATTATGGAACATAAATGAAATAAATAGAATGACGATGTCACATTTGTGCCAATTTAGCACGCTGACTCTCATGTGCCACATAATGAAGGAAATAGAGATGTTCACGTTTTTATGCAGTCCAGGTTGAATTTGTTAGAGCTAAATATGAAAATATTAAGGTTGGTTCTACATTCCATACTGTAGACAAAGTGTTAAATAGCCAAAAACATGAGATTAATTTTGAAGAAACAGACATTCGTGCTTACAAAATCACCACAGGTTGTGTGAAGCCGGGCTGAGAAAAAAATGCGATTGTGATGTCAGTTCTTATGATTCCGGGACAATATAAACGTCGTCGTCTCGAGATTCTGGTAGAAAGGCGAGGTTACATGCAGGATCATTGCTGTAGATTGCATCATCGGGAGAATCACACTGCAAGTACAAATTCTCATCAGGTACATGAGATGACCTGTAGAGAAATAATCACCAGCAATGTCAAATTCAAAAGCATAAATAAAATCATTAGTGCAAATATTATGTTACTTGGAGTGGTGGGAAGTACGAAAACGTTACTTTACTATTACTTTTAGATATCTGTACTTGTGCTGTACTACTTGAAAAATTTCTGATGATTATTATTTTTTTACACTGTACATTTCAATATAGATAGGCCTTTTTTATTTTTTAAACTCCAGATGATGACGTAAAAAAAAAAAAAAAGAGGGGTCTAATTTAGAGAAATATTTTTTACTTTTTGTACACTGTCTACTTGTACTTAGGGGTGTTAGTTTAATGGATTTTCTTTCCTTAGTTGTGTTCAAAGCATCATTCGTGAGTCATCAGCTGCTCAGAAGATCACATAAAGTCGAAACGGAGCATTTTCTCTCAAATAAAACTAAGTGAAATGGGGAAACCACATCACATGCAATGTTTCTTCATCTGTTTCCGTTCTGTTAGGGACAATACGTTCATACTATGTCACACTTTCGGAATCAACATTATTATGTATGAAGATAATGGCATACCTGCTCTGAGACCTGCCGCCACTTTTCTGGCCTTTCACATTTTCATAGATGGGAGGATTCTCAGTCGATTGTGTGATCATGCCGGCGTACTGACGGTCCCACTGTGGCGTCTCTATGCATTCCTTCTTTTGACCCGATAGAGGCAGATTCCATTTGTTCTTACAGAATTTGACCGTGATCGTAAGAGCAATTGCAACCAGCAGCAGGAAGAAGAGTGTCAGGCCCACGGCGAGACCGACAGGGGAGGGAGGCGCTGCACATGCGGTGCCGTTTACTGGTACGCAAGTGTTATTGAGCCACATGACCTGAAAATATATTAAAAAATAAATCAATAAAATTCAGCTTACCACAAATTTTCTGTGACCTCACACTACATCAAATAAATCATATTCACCAAAAGTTTCTTTTCAGCCCAATGCTGTACTACTTGAAAATTTCTGATGATTTTTTTTGTTGTACATTTTAAAATAGACGGGCCTGTACCAAGCTTTTTTATTTGTATTTTTTTTTAACTGCAGATGACAACGACGTAAAAAAAGAGAAGTTAAGGCAACCATGGGGGTCTAATTTAAAGAAATATTTGTTTTGACTTTTTGTACAAATATTACATTCAAATATGGACCGAGTATACACAATAGTGAAAATCAACAAATCTCAAAATTTGTAACAACGTTATTACAAAATACATGTCATTAAGTCTTGAATCTATATTTCATTTTACAATAGATGAATACAGTCTGCAATTTCTATTTCAGTAGGACATCAAGTACAGCAAAATAAACAGCCGTCTTACCGCTCAGGACGCCAAAGTCGACAATTGAGAGAAACGTCCAGCAGTTTGTTGTCAACCCTTTTTCACACTTGAAACAGAATACTTCCTCTTTTCTTTTAACATGAAAGTGGGGGATGATGAAGAAGCTATCATCAGATTTCCTGTAAGAGCTTTTCACGAAAATACCCCATCATTCAATTTAATCCAACTTGTCTGGACTTAACCCTTCAAGCGTATCATCATGTTTGGTGTGTTTCACACGAGTCACTCGATATTATTACATTCATACTAATTCCTCAAGGGGAAATGATTGTGTAAATATGATATGAGCCTTTTAAAAGAAAAATGAAGTGAGTAAATTGAAGGGGATGATTGCTCAAGAAGGGAAATCTGCAACCTTGGACTCATCATCATGTACCTTCCGCTGCTGACACTTTCACGCTCCCAAAAACCAGTCGACATTGTTTTTGCACGTAGCACCATGTTTCATATCTGGCAATATAGCTGATTTAGCGATTAAAAAAAAACAAATAAACACGGGAAAATAAAAAAGTACATCACAAATGTACGTTTAAAAAGTGTACCTAATAAACGGTCTGAAAACAAACTTTTCAAAAAGTCATGCTAATGATTGTACTTAATGTTACGCAAACGTTCAATGAAGTGATTCTTTAACATACCACTAGAGGGAGCCAACGCGCTACAAGTTGTAAGTCATCTACACTTTGAGACTGTTCTATTTTATTCTATTTGACTCTTCATGCTTGCAAAAGTGTTATTCATGTAGCTACTGTGAATGAGTTATAACTTTGAATGGGTTGGAATGTTGAAGGGTTGTAATTTTCCTGGGTGTGCCCATCAGCTGGGATACCCTGAAGACAAGCTCTGCAAGGCCACAAATACTCCTCAAGTAGTGGGGCAAAAACATTTTTGAAAACTGTCAGACCAGCAGGATCAGCAGCGCGTTTCTTTATGTCCATTATACAAGTGTAAACTTCCCAGAGTAATCTCAACAACGATTTTCTTTGCTACGGTTTGCCCTTGAATCACAGCTTTTCAGTGTTGCCATGGTTACTTAAATCAAATCTTAGTCTCTTTGATGGCAGGGTTGTCATTTGACTTTAGTATGAACAAGAGTCACTGAGGTATTTGCAGAGCGTTCAAACTCGTTTTCATTACGGGCCATATCATAGTTGTGGTTTTACCCTAAGTACCATTATTGTGAAAATCATATAAACGTGATCAGATCATACTAATATTGCAAACACACTGATGCCCCTGCGTTTCATTGATTTTATGTTAATTTTGTTTAAACAATTCGCGTTTGAATTCAGAAGTTGTCGTGCGAGCAGTTGTTTCAGTGCAAAAGTGCAACTCTTTGTGTACTTACAAGACAAGTACAGGCATGTAGAGAGGGAAGACTTCCTAAGGCATAAAAAAATGAGAATTATTTATTTACAAATTATAACTCAATGCAAAAGGAAGAATGTGCTGACTCGAGTTCCCCAACGTCCAAGTTTTTCAATTTAAAATGAACATTTTTTTAGAGGTACTGTGATGTAAAAGACAGATTGATGCACTTTCAGCCGCCTGTTGAACTCACAACTACGACAACACTTGCAAAGAGCTGCTGTAGATCACGACTCACATAAACTAAAGCAAAAAAGAATTGAAAAAATCATTACATATCTGGGTGAAAAGAATACATTCGGGGTATTTATCAGAATGGGACAATTTTTACCCGAACTCTGTGTTCAAATAATTAAATTAAACCATGCCGTACAACGGAGATTTTACTTTGGTATGCTCCACTAACCGGAAGTGGATTTTCCTGACTCAGTGTGACTTGCCATTGACACTGAGCGTTGACAGAAAGCGGAGCAGAAGAGCATCAAAACATGGCGACTCAAAACAATCCGCGGAAATTCAGCGAGAAGATTGCTTTGCATAACCAGAAGCAGGCACAAGACACGGCGGCGTTCGAAGAAGTGATGAAAGACCTCAGCATTAATCGGGCTGCCAGGGTAAGGACGCCTTTTCCCCGCCTCCTCACTTCTGCTCGAGCACTGAAACGTACTTGCAGAGTACGCAGGTAAACAACAACAAGCGTTCAAAGCTAACACATGGAGGAGATATTTTGCGTGTTCCCCATTTTTGAAATCTCCAATTATCAAGTGGATGGAAAGAGATGACAGTACGGTGAAGTTAAAGTTGATTCGGTTTTTGCAACACGCAAGTGGGAGCAAAGGGGCGTGCGACACTTGACTTACGAGGTGAATTCGTTCCTTGTCCAGGCTCGTGACTCGGATCGATCGACTCAATTTCCCGTGTTGAAATGAACCGAGATGACTTTAATCCGTTTCATCTGCCCCAAAACCACCAATGAATAAAATTAACACTGAACAGTACGGCCTAACAATTACTCACATTCAAATTAACGTTCTAATGTAGAATGAAATTTTAAAAATAGCAATTTATGGGGTGAATAAAGAAAAACTCTGCTTTATTTAATATTTACATAGTTGGCACCGTACAGTTCCCATATTGAGGTATGCACTTATTTTTTAGAACGATTCAACGTAATTTATTGCAATTTTTTTGGATGCCTTATTTGAATCTACAATGTAGAGTATGGCAACGTGTGTTACTCTATTTGAGTGAACTTGTCAGATCCATCCTGTGATTATGATTGACAACCACACAGCAAAGATGAAGCTTGGCAGATTATGTGGATTTTAAACCACACAAAGCAAATGGGCCTACAAGATAAATCCCTTGAATGTTGGCCTGACCGTCGTTGAGTTGACACATTATGGGCTCTATTTATACTTATTTACGCTAGAACCTGTGGTGACCTATGATTCATTTTGTCCCCTTGCAAATACATAATATTAAACATTTAAATAATTTTCTTTCTCTCAGTTGTTGTGTTGTGGTTGAAAGGATTTGGACTGGCCTCTCTCTAATCCAGAGACCTTCTAATATGTACCGTAATTTCCGGACTATAAGTCGCGCTTTTTTTCATAGTTTGGGTGGGGGGGCGACTTATACTCAGGAGCGACTTATATATGTTTTATTTCACAAATTTTTACTTGAGCATTAAGACATCACTTACTTACAAGTATAGTTGACCACTTCCCATGTTATTTTTAGTATAGTTGATCACTTCACATGCTTTTATATCTTTATCTTGAACATATTCAAAACATAAAAAATAGAGAAAACATCAAATAAAGCAATTAACACTTTAAAGCACCATATCCAAGTCTACTGTCTGCTGTATGTACACTTGCTCTATTTTTGCTCCTCTTATATTTATTATTATTATTTATTATTATTTGGCCCGTTCTCAGCTCTTTGTTTGTGTTTGTCACGTTAGCATACCTATCGTTTAGCCTGTTGTTGCTATTTAATGAATTGGAGTGACACCGATGGTTTTATAAACATCTTATTCATGTAATAGTTGTCCTTAATCACTCTATATGTTACGTCAGGCCCGTTCTCAGCTCTTTGTTTGTATTTGTCACGTTAGCATACCTATCGTTTAGCCTGTTGTTGCTATTGTTTAGCCTGTTGTTGCTCGTTCATGACTGTTTTTGGTGTGGGATTTTGTCGAATAAATTGCCCCCCAAAATGCGACTTATACTCCGGAGCGACTTATATATGTTTTTTTCACTTTTTGGGGCATTTTATGGCTGGTGCGACTTATACTCCGGAGCGACTTATAGTCCGGAAAATACGGTAATCAACAGATCAGCGGGTGAACATATTCCGAGACATAAATGTTCAGATTGGAACTGGAGTTAAATGGATCGTGAGCAGGGAAAGTCATTATTATTAGATTTTCTGCCCTTCCCAAAGTGAGCTTGAATGAGAAAATTTAATTGACCTGTTTTGGTCGCCCTGATGGGAAAAGGAATTGGATTCCATTTTGAAATAAATACTGTATCCTTTGAGGGCTTTTGGGACTGAGCTTCAGAATTAGTATGACATGTTTCAGCACATTTCTGTCGTCACTCGTGGTTGTAATGAATTTAATTTATGTATTCATTGTTAAGTGGGTATATATATCTATTTTTGTATCTGCTTCCAGTTGAAGTTGCAGACGACTCAGTATTTGCAGTTGGGACCGAACCATGGGCAGTACTATGGAGGATCGTTGCCCAACGTAAACCAGATTGGAAGCAGCACTGCTGATTTTTCTTTTCAGGTCAGCTCCTTTTATTTATGCTTTTTGTGATCCCACTAGTATGAACACAGCAATCTGATTCATATTGCGTTTATGATTTAAACTGCAAAATTAAAATGTTTTTATCCATCTCAGAAGGCGGCCATTTTGCCACTTGCTGTCGACTGAAAATGACATCACGGTTGCCAGGTCTGAGGTCACAAACCAATCATGGCTCAGCTTGAGAAAACAGTGAGCCGTGATTGGTTGTGACCTGAGCCAGAGTGATGTCATTTTTAGTCGACAGCAAGTGGCAAAATGGCCGCTCATTAGGTTTTGCCTGTTAAATTCATATTCAGCAAATGAAACATAAATCAGAACATTTTGTTGTGCACAGAACATATAACTCCAAAGAAAATGTTGTGGTTTAAGTCCATTTTAAATCACCTTAAATGATTTGTGCCTCGAAGTGAATGAAGACCTTCACAATACCAACTTGGTTTGGGAATGTTTCCCTAAATTTGCTGTCATTAGAATTCCGGGATGGATGCAAACAGCTCATCGCGACACCACGGGCTGGTGGACAGAGTCTACCGCAACCGAATCACATCACCCCATCGGAACCCTCTTACTGTCGACAAACATGGACGCCAGATATCCTTTTGCGTCCTATAATGTGACGTTTAAATCTGTTTAGTGTGAACGTGAGGATGAAAACTATTTTAAAGTGTTTTTTTTTTTCCCTTACATTATTTTTAGATTACAAATTTTCCAGATGGGCCTGTAACGTATCTCCCCCACAATGATAGCGGGTTCACTATAGTTCATTTGCTGTCTGAAAAAGTTTATGCAATGGTATTTTCTTAAGCTTCAGTATCACATTGACAGCTGTCCGTACGGCTCGGTATATTTGTCACCGCCACCTGATATCAGCTGGAGGAGGTAAGTGGCTCTCTGCGTGATCATATCCTCCTGTGTACCCTTTGTAGTCGTCCTAGTAAATCCCTTATATTGCCTAAATGTTAAAATATGAACCAAATTGGGATTAAACACTAATGCAGTGTAAATCCAGTCTCTGATTTGGTTTTGTCTATTTGCGTTGCAGGGCAAACTCTGATTCGGCGCTTCACCAGAGCACATTAGCTCCCGGCCAGCAAGCCTCCTTCATGGGTGGGTTCCAAGAGCTCCAGCCCAAGCAAGGTACACACAATTTGATAAAAAAATAACGACGATAATAAATGCTAGTAATTTTTTTCCATTTTGTTGCTTTCAGTCGATACTTGAGTCATTTTGTTGCCAATCTAGTGGAAAAAAATGTAATTGTTCTCTCTGTCAGACTAACTCACCACATTGGTGGCACCTGCTCTACAGAATATAGAACATTTTCCGGGAATCCTTCCAACTATCAAACATTTTGGACGACCGGCGTGATTTAGTATGTGCCTTTTTACTTTACTGCCAGGATTTCAAATTGTCAAACAGGTGGTTGAAGAAGAAATGCCCAAAGAGAACTGGGACTGCAAAAAGGTGGACACATCCAGATTTTGTATTTTAGATTAGTCTGAATTTAGTCAAGCTTATGATCTTGTCTCCTTTCAGGATGTTTCTAGATCTAAATCTTATGAAGTCCCTGGAATCCAGTGAGTTTTACAGTGTTGATTGTAATATTTTTTTTTTTAAATCGTTCAGCCCTAATTTCAAGGCATCAACGTATTGTTATTCCTTCAAGTTCTAAATTCTGCATTTTTTTTCCGGCAGCATCATTCCATCACCGGAGCAGCATCTCAAACCAGTTGCTCACAGCACTGGCGGTTCTCTGCCTGACCTATCAAACATGAAGTTCCCTCCTCCGCTATCCACCCCGCTGGACTCAGACGATGCGTCGGCCGTCTCATTGAGTTCTTCCAGCGACGGCGCGCACATGCTGGATAAAATACAAGGTAGCAAAATAGCCAGCAGTGCTCATAATGAAACACCTACAGAAACCTTTTTGAGGTTCTGATTCCGCACCGTGTGAGTGCTGTTGAAAACTACATTTTCATGCCATTGTTTTTAAACGCTGGGCAGGATTGAACGCCTCTCAGCCCGCAGTAACCATGGAGACGCAGTCTGGGCAGGACAACATGGATCCTCTTATTCTTAACACGAGAGACCTTCACCAGCAGCAGAACTTGCAGCACTCGCCAACATCGGTGCCGCTCCCACTCTCTCAGGTAAATCTTGGTTTTTTGATAATTCCATCAACTACCGTATTGGCCCGAATATAAGACGGTGTTTTTTGCATTGAAATAAGACTGAAAATGTAGGAGTCGTCTTATATTCGGGCCAATACGGTAGTTTGTTTTGTGATTAAGCTTTGAAGTAAATTTGATTTGGCTGTTTACAGGTTGCAATCAATGCCATGAACCTTGAGCAGCAGTTATCCCAGTATGCCTTCTTCAATCAGCCTCCGCCATCCCAAACACACCAGAACCAGCCTGTGAGTATAATCTAACATTTTGATTACTGTATTTATTCTATTTATCGCCCAGGGCGATAATTAGAGAAGGTTTATGGAGGGGGGATTAACAGAGAACACTTTTTGTCCGATCGCCAAGGGGCTCTGAAATGGCTAACACACACTGGGCGATTATTAGAATATGGGCGATAATTAGAATAAATACGGTACTCTCCAGATAACATCCAATGGAACGTTGCTGGAAATTTAACTTCAACATTGAGTTGTTCTGTGGTCCTGGTGGGGATAAACGGTTCGGCAAATTCGATCGTCCCGTGTTGTATCACATCAGTAGGAGGAGTTGTTTTTTTTTTCTCTGCGCTAGCTAGACGAAGAAGACACCACCGAAAAAGATTAGCAAAACTCCAAAATCCATCCAGGCCTCACCGATATATGACTGGGAAGTTTTTGAATGACAAATCATATCCTCTTGTATCAGGCCTGCCCACTTCAACAATACCGCAGTAGGGTGGGATCCTCTGCCAATCAATCTCCAACCTCCCCCATCTCCAACCATAGCTTCTCACCTGGAACTTCGCCTCAAGTAAGGGCGTGGGAATCAACGAGGTGTAGGCGGGCTCTTTGTTCGACAAGCGTCCATCCCTGGCGTCGTGGTTGTCTTGTCGGAGTCTGTGTCTGCCCCCCAGCTGCCTTGTTGATGATTGCAGCAGATCTGGACAAAAGAAATATGCCCATGCAGCATATTAGCTAAAGAAGTGCTTCTTAAACCGGCAGAATTTAATTAATTTAGTTCGAAACCTAAACTAAATGTAGAAATCTGTTTTTGTTTTCAATGTGATTTACTAAAAAAAACACACCATTGCATGTCTGAAGCTAAATTAGTTTGTTTTTTGCCCAGATCTGTTTTTTTGTGATACAATGGTGCGTGACGAAGCTTCTCTTCCTGCTGCTCCTCTGTATCCCCTCCCTAATACCCCCCGAGAAAATGAAAATGATTTTACACAAGCTAGGGGGGATTTTAGGCACTGCAACAGGAAATGGTAATCCCCATGGAAGTGTTTTTTTTTTTTTGGGGCAATTTTAATCATTCTCACGGATGGATTTTAACAAATTGAGCCAAGCTTTGCTGGGTGTTGCATTTAGATAATCGGAGCACACCCATGGTAAACACGGCTCAGGGTTGTTGATCATAATCTGCTTCTCTATTTGTAGAAGAGATTTCAGGAACATGCATTTGAAATATTTGTTTTTTTATTATGTTTTTTTTTCTTTCTTTCAAATTAGCCTTTGCTGTTCTGTGATGGAATCTTACTGTAGTTGTTTTTGTTAGTATTGCATTACGCTTATTATATTTGCATTATGATTTTTTTTTTTTTTCAGCAGCAGCATAACTCCATCCTGGGCAGTGTCTTTGCAGACTTTTATGACCAGCAGCTTCTGTCTATTCAGGCCAGTGCTCTCTCTCAACAGGTATGCTACCTCAATTAAAATGATAATCATTTTAATATTTTTCAAGAATTTATAGAGAACCTCTGCACTTTTGTATTGCTTCTTCCTCATTGTGCTTGCCAGCTGGAGCAGTTCAACATGATGGAAACACCCAACAACTGTGGTAGCTTCAACAACCAGGCCTCCACACTCAACCACTCCCAGGCCTTGATGGGCTTGTCTGGTGGCCACTGTAACCTGGCGGACTCTCAGCAGCTTGGCTACAGTAGTCACGGCAACATCCCCAACATCATTCTCACAGGTGCTCATATTGCATACTAAGAAATACGGTAGGCCCAATTTTAGAGTCAGTTTTAGCTTCTTGCCAAAGTTTGGGAAAATAGCACTCCGTATTTTTGACTTAATGTAAAACTGACTTGGGTCAGGAATGCCGGTTGGTCTTTTTGCGACTATTTGTGGCAAAAAGAGACTAAAGAGCCCGTTCACCTTCCTCATTCAGTGTGTTTGGCTCCTGTTCAGTGAGTGGCGAGTCTCCTCCCAGCCTGCCTAATGACCTGGGCGACTCCCTGTCAAGCGACGTCAGCTTCGACGTCGACGACCATTTCCCACTGGATGACCTAAAAATCGACCCACTGACACTTGATGGCCTGCACATGCTCAATGACCCCGACATGTTGCTCACTGACCCGGCCACGGAGGATGCCTTTCGACTGGATCGCCTCTGAGTGGATCACAACTTGCCCGATGGACTTCTATAAGAAAGCTTTTTAAAGCGAGAGGCCAGCTTCGCTTCTTCTGAACTAGAAAAAAGGGCAACATCCTTAAAACTCAAGGTATGAATTCTGTTTGTGGTTCTGCCAATGACACGCCTCTTTATTGTGATAAATGGTTCAAAGGAGTAGGAGTCTGGTCAAACTGACAAAGCAGTGTAAAACAAAAGCAGCTACAAAGTGTTCTGATGTGGTGGACATCATGTTGAGATTTTACTTGACTTCTTAATAACACCATACTTAACAAAGCTACTGCTGTATTTTCTGCACTATAAGGCGCACCGGATTATAAGGCGCATAGAATAAATGAGTAACTCAACGTTGCTCAAACATTAATGCAATCACAATATAGTAACACTTGAAATAGTGAAAACAATAACAATATATCAATAACTCAACGTTGCTCAAACGTTAATATCACACAACACACAAAATAAACACGTAAAGCTTACTTTAATGAATTAGTTCTCGTCCACGAATCCATATTGGTCCATATATAAGGCGCACCGGATTATAAGGCGCACTGTCGGCTTTTGAGAAAATTTGAGGTTTTTAGCCGCGCCTTATAGTGCAGAAAATACGGTCATTAAATGTATTATGTGCCAGATTGCTACACAATTATTTTTGGTGGCTGAACACTTTTTTTACCAATCAGAGGATAGAAAAACGCTGGCAATAGGCAAATTTGAAATCTGGAGTTTGTCGTGGCGTTTTTATTCTCCAAAGAAGTTGACCTATGCAAAACACAGAATTGATTTTGGACTGCAAAGCTATACTGATATTAAATTTCTAGAGCGCACAAAGATGCTGCCGTGTTTATACAGTATATATGTTAATATTTTTAAAACTTGCCCAAAAACAAAAAAAAAAATCAACAGAGAAACAAATTGCACTTGCTCCCAAAGATGACCTCAGTGTAGTAGAAATTTTAATTTTAAACAGTCTCTGTTGAGCATTGTGTGGATGCAATGAAAATGTATATAACTATGCTCAAAATGGATTTCCATCTGTAGTAAGGATGCGTGAGTATTTAGAATTGAATTTTTGGACTAATAATTTTGATTCTCCACGAGCAGAAAGAGATCTATGTTTTCTAAACACTACAGTGGAAGCGATTACAGTCAATGTCTTCATCATACTGTATTTATCATGCCTGTCTAATAATTAGACAAATTTATTGTCCATTTGGTGTCTGGGTTTGTATTTCAATGGTTGTTGCATTGCACTTTATGCTTTTATGTAAAAGACTACTTTAAGAGGCAATTTTGATACCAAACATCTACGTGATTTCTTCAGATGCGAGTTTAATTCACGGTTTGTGCATCACGATTATTCATTGTGGCCTCTTATGGTGTACCCGACTTGGCCATCGGGTGGCAGTATATGACTTTCATAATTATAAGCGACACAGTAAATGTGTTGCTTACACTATATATATATATATATATATATATATATATATATATATATATATATATATATATATATATATATATATATATATATATATATATATATATATATATATATATATTTTATTTTATATATATAATATATATTTTATTTTATATATATATATATATATTTTTTTAATATATATATGAGAGAGAGAGAGAGAGAGAGTTATATTAAATATATAGTTATTTAAATATATAGTTATTTAAATACATTATATGTAATAATTATTCACTGTCTGCCAATCTGCTGCTGGTTGTGAAGTGAGTCAGAAATGTCAGAACGATTTGTATCTCAAAAACGCTCTTAAATTGCGTATTTCAAGGCACCTCAGCACTATGTAAACTGGACTCCTGGATAAAACAGGCTTGTAGAGAAAATAAATAATTGTGAATTCAAATACACAAAGATATTTGGATGCAACGTCAATATTTTCTTGTGTCTGCATTTTTTTACATTAATTTGACTGCATTGTAAATGAAGCTAATTTATAAATCAATTAAAATAAAAGCATATCTGATGGCCTGCGGATATATCACATAAAATTAATCAGCAGTTTTTTTGCATTGGTTGTAGTTCTATCGATTGTAATAATTTTGTGATTGCAAGACTGGCTTGTTTTTTAATTTCCTACTTGTTGCTTTAACCGTGTTTTGTCATGTGTTTTACTATTACGTTTTTAAGTCAGTTCTGGAGCCGTTTTGTTTGTACATTGTGTTACACTGTTATCTATTGTACAATTTGTGCTTGCTTATTTGATATTGTCATGGTAAATTTGACATGCTTTGTGTATTGCTTTGTGTTTTATGTAGTAATATGGTGGCAAAGCACGAACATGCTGCAATGACAATAATTATTTATGGCGAGACAGACATGTTTGTAGGTAAAACATTTTTATGTGTGCTCAGACTGCACCCATTCTTGTTCAGCTACAGTTGATAAAGTCTACACACCCCTGTTCAAATCCCATTCTTGTGATATAAAAAATGAAATCACGACAAATTATATAAAAACATTTTCCATCATTAATGTGACCTATATATTTGTTCTCATCTAATTTCATCTAGCAGGATAACGGTTGTGACTGTCTGTTTGTTAAATTCACTTTCACATTACTTTTAAGTAACTACTGCCTGCCTCAATCATATTCCACATAGATGCACTTTGATATGCAATGTTAAAAGTCCCAAAACAATTCAAGGACAATGAAAATGTCCCTTGTGGTCAGTCTTTATGTGCATTTTGAGGACAGCTGTGTTGGTCCATTCCTCATCTGATGGCAGCTACATTGTGACATATTTTATTTTGTTTCAGAGTACACAATTTCAAACATTACACCTAAGTGTTGCTGCCGCAAAGAGCTACATGGACCAAATGTATTAAAAGTCGACTCTTGCTTGTGTACCTAATGTATTTTTTTTCTTGTGACAGCTACTGTCTTATTTGTATCTTTTGCATATGTACATGAAATTGAAATAATAATACATTTATATACATATGTATGAATATGCACAGTTGTATGCCTAGGATGAATGGATGGATGGATGGATGGATGGATGGATGGATGGATGGATGGATGGATGGATGGATGGATGGATGGATGGATGGATGGATGGATGGATGGAGATGCAGGTGTCTGCTGATGGCCATTTAACGCGAGTTTGAATGTGAATGTTAATTTTTAACCCAGCCATACCCTAAGTCATAAGAGGGTGTGAACACTTATGCAATCACATTATTTTTACTTTCTCCAAAAGATTTTTTTTTTTTCAATCGAGTAGTACAGATTATAGGACACATTATTGGCGAAAAAGCTTTTGAATGGAAATTATTTATTTTTGGTTTATTCATGACAAAAATGGCATTTCACCAGGGGTGTGTAGACTATTGGGATGGTGGGATGGAGGCAGGCAGGTGGGTTGTGCAGGCATGTCAAACCGCTACCGCTATCCATTAAAAATTTAGAAAAAACAAAATCGCAAAAAATTCAACAAAACTTAAACTTACCCTTTTCCTCTCTCGGTTGACAAAAGCACCTCTAGGCTTCCCAAATGGAGTCCGCTCTTGGTCTGTGACTGGCGTTGTAGCCTTGTCTTTCCGCGTCCTTTGTACCTGTTTGGGCCATTGTTTCTTCAAACCCTGGTCTTTTGGAAACAAAAATAGCGATACACCTGCTTCGTTAGTGTTACAGCATCCCATAGCGATACACCTTTTGCCTCCACGCTTCGACATACTTTTGTTTACATTCACTGTAGCTAATCGCGAACACCTTGTAACGTCACTTCCGGCTTCTTCCCCAGTCGGCGCAGTCAAACTCGTCTGCGCGGCAAATTTAAATTAAAAATTTCAGAGTAAAGCTTGTCAACAGGATAGAATAAAAAAAAACAGCAGCACTATTTTTTTTTAAACTAAACTTTTTATTCATCATCAAGGAAACAAATGTTCCATTGCTAAAAATCCCTAAAAACATTTGTCAGGGTGACATTGCATAGAACTAAAGGGCACAGAGGGTTTTTACAAAACAAGTCGTACAAAGTAGCAGTGACAATATTTGGTCACACATCTTTCTCCACAGGCACTGTTGAACATATTTGGCTGAGGACAGAAGGCAAAAGGGATCGGAGGACATAATAAATGTATTTAAAGCTGTCACTATCTGACATGGCCATTGCATTACGTACATCTGCCCAATCTAATACCATTCAATACATTGTAAAATCGGAATTATTGAATCTCAAAGGATTCTCCATCCACTTTGGACATCATAAGCCTCCTAAAGGGACTAGCGAAACCATAAACAACCGTCACGGATTATAAATATTGTGGGAAACAACGGATGGAAAAGCATCCATCCCATTAATGGTGCAGTCTTTGGTCCAAAGAATTCTACCTGAGCACCCACCTGATTAGTTCACGTTGAAACCACAGCTACATGTTATTTATTCTACATTGCGTTCCGGCACAAACTTCATTTTCATGTTAATATAAATCATCTTTCAACATTTATCCCTAAAAAGTATATTTCATATTACTGCTCAGCTGTGCTTGGGAAAATAACTTGATTAAATTTTAATGTATTGCACATCAAATTAAACTATATTTTACTGTGGTCCTTTTTTGGAAGAAAATAAAGGTGTTCTTTTCCCAGAATAAAAGACATAATGTAACAAAAATAAAATTTAAAATTCACTTGTTAAAACATTGCTTTTTTTTCCCATTTACTTTTTAAAACTGCTGTAAACTGTCAAACTGGTAATCGGCCCATTACTCGTCTAATCTGCACAAACTAGTCTTCACACCAGCGCATAATCAAACTGTCCTCTGTCCAGACCCTCCTTGTGGTCCGTCCACGATGACGCCGGCATGCTGCTGTAGGGGTCCAGCAGAATCCGAACGCAGCGAATCAGCAAGAAGAGCAGCAGGAGAACCAGGAGGCCCACGAAACACAAAGCCGCGGCCTGCTCAGGGTGTCCCGCCGCCGGCTGCGGCACCACGGGACCCCTGGCAAAGCTGGGCGGGGCCGGGGAGGACAGGTCGTAGTCCACCACCCAGTAGTTGGTGAAGCTCATTTTGGACGGTAAGTGGCTCGGTGTATCTACTATGCTTTGATTTGCATTCAGAAATAGTGCTAAGAAGTTTCCCAAGTCACCCAATAAAACGGCCCACTGAACTCAGCCTGTTTCCAAACTGTTCCACGAGGAATAATTAGGAGCACAAGCTCATGAGCCTTCCGCTGTGCTTATTGGCAAGGCCTGGCATGCTCTGAGATTTTGCAAAACTTTCCTTTTTCATATACGATCGACAATAATAATGAATCTCACTGTTTTGAAGTGTTTTGCGATGTTAAACTCAGGCAGCCTGTCTTCATTTGTAGTCCCTCCATCGAATATCTGAGAAAAAGCAAAATATCAAACATGCATTAGTTTTTTTCCCCCCTTACTCAAAATGTGTATTTTGTATTTAATAAAGAACAGTAATCTTCAAAATTTGTCTCACAACTGGTTAATAGCAAATTTTAATAAGAGATGGTTTTGTGTTTTGGCCAGCACGAGATTTTTTTTTAAATCCTTAATTTATACATATGACTAAATATATCACTCTGAGGAAAAAAAGAGCTCAGTTGGAATGAGTCAAGTCAATCTCAAACTTCCACACTTCCGCTACACTGCATTGGAACATGTACTCAAACAGTAAGAGGTACACAGTCTGTCCCTGTCTTGAACTGCTCAAGATAAATAAATCACAGCGATGACGGAGGAGAAAAATGCGCAGAGACCCTTGGAGAGTTGCAGTGGAGAAACACTCCCCGTAACCTCTTTAATGGGCCGTGGAGTGAAAAGACGTTTCCTGGGATGCAGGGCATGCTCGACAGTCAGCAGATTCTATTCCAGGAGGCTCGTCTGCCTCTCCAACAACACACACACTCTCCATCGCCAACACCCCAGTGATTCCGGCAAAGACGTATTGATAGCTCTCCACATGGTGAGACTAACAGCCCTGAAGACATCTTGGGAGCATAAATGGCCTGCTTCGGGATTGATTATCAAATCAGTTCAAGCAGGTGCACTGCATGCGTGAGAGCGACAGAAAGTTAAATGAACACGAGAGCCAGATTAGTCAGTATGTAGAAGTAGTAAAAAGTTTACGCAAGAGGCCCATGTGGACTGTCATGTCATCAAAAGCTATATTTAAGCTGATATTTTTTTAAAATAATTGTAGACATAATAAAGATCCATTTTCCACACACAGAATCTGAGAGCAAAAACCCTGGCTTGATTTTTCATTATTTTGAGGACTCGTTTTATTTACTTAGCGATACTATGGTATAATGGTAGTTCTTATTTTAAGATAAATTTACTCATCATAAATAATAAAATAAAATAATAAAATCACAAGTTATATCTTTTTGCAGTGTTGTGCGTATATATATATATATATATATATATATATATAATATAATATACATACACTTTCCCTGAACTGATATAAAGAATATTTTGTTGCCAGAAAAATAAGGATAAATCAAAAATCTCACATAATGTGTCATAGACAATACATATTATATCCAATAAAATATTAAGATAGAAAAACTTACTTGTGTCACCATTGAGGGGATTAATTGAAGTAGAATCACAATGAAGAAACTCAGGTTCGCCGTTCCATTTCATGTTCCTCAAGGAACCTCCTCGGCTGTGTCAGGGGCTTTTAAGCGTGTTGACTTTCAGGGATCCGCCCCACCTCCTCCATCAGTCTCTTCCATTCCCCTCCTCCTCAGGAGTTCCCCCTCTTTGGATTGCTTGCTACTTATTTTTTCCTCTCAAAGAGTAAAATGCAGAGATATAGTGAAGCTTTTGCCTTATGTAAGATAACTTCAGGGGTTATGAAGACTAAATCACTCATTAAGCACAGTAAAAAAAATTGTGGACACAATAAACAGAAACGCATTTTGAAGAAACACCTGAGAACTAACAACTACCCTACTGCACTAGTATAATGTTTATAAAGTCTACACACCCCTGTTGAAATGTCCATATTTTTTAACAAAAGCCAATATGTTTAGTGACATATTTTTCCGCTGTCTGACCTACAAAAAACACTTATGAGCATTTCACTCCAATGAATGTTTATCAATACATTATCGCAAGGTTGCATAATATGATTCTGACCCAGCTTGGCTGCAAGAGATGACATAGTTGATATGTGGAACATAAACACATTGAACAGCCAGACATGTGACCTCCGCTGTGAAATGGAAATAATTGGCACATTAAAACTATACAAACACAGGGGTGCTCATCAACATGTCGGCCTCCCTCGAGGTTTAATTAATTGTCATGTGATTATAAAGGACATTCAGATCAAATCACAGCGAGTATAAATATTTAAACACCTCCCGACGGTGTGCTTATGAAAGTCTGAATTGTGCTCTTCTCATTGGACTATGTTAGGAGGTCAAACTGAAACACAATGGCATAAAACCAAATATACAGTTTTAAACGTCATTACTGTATCTTTGTTTTGATCAAATTCTTTCAGGCAAAGCAGCAAGTAAAAATGAGCAAAGACGACAAGTACGATGGCTTTAGGGTATTCCAACATCTGCTTACGTCATGTGATATCGCTATTTTATAGAGTGCCGCTGCTTTAAGTGGCATTGAGCCTCAAGCGTACATTTTTTTCATTGTACTTGTAGCCCTCTCATTATATGATTCAAAAAGCTTTCTTTCTTCGAGCGATAATAGTCGCAAGCGCAGAAAGACTTTGTAAGGACGTGCTCGTGACCCTCGTGAAGGTTCGCTTAATGGAAGGATCCAGAAATCGACACATGACGTGCAATTTAATGTTCTCTGCTAGATGCAAAAAATAAGTCAGGAAATAAACAACACCGATAGACTGCCGATTAAATCAACGTCAATCATAAAAGGTAACTCTTCACTTAGGCATTCTTGTGAACTTGATCATCATCATCTTATTTTTATATCGAGAAATACAGAAATGGTCAAAATAATCTGGTCCGCAGTGAAATGTGCTGAATTAACAAACTCAGGATTAAAAACAAATAGTAAACTCAGTCATTCAATTAACATGTGGCATCAACACCAATCATGAAAGTGCAACATAATTAATTCTTAGTGACGATGACATCATCATATTTGAATATGGTCCCACATATTTACATCAAACTATTATGTAATATAGAATGAGAGCTACACAAGCATGCAAATTGTTTCCTTTGCAAGCTGTTTTGTCACATCCTATTAAAACCATACAATATACTTTGGATTTACCGATTTATAAAGGTATAATCTAAGACCCCTAGTACTGATTTGAATTTATGGTGACTTGTTGCCACTGTATTATACAGAGAAGCTATGTAACCTGAACATGATAATATTCATGAGAATTTTTTTTCTGAGATGAGAAGTTGTTTCATTGCAATATATCTATAGTACATGTCGAGAAAAATCACAGTTGAATGTAGCTGCTTGGCATTGTGAGCTGTCAAGTCAGTTGTGGTCAGAGATAGGAGAAAAAAAAAAACAATTGAGGGGATGAGGAGTTTCATGTGTGCAGCCAAAATCAGAACTCACCTTGCAAATTAGATTTGCCGAAGTGACCCATTTTTTGTGCTGCCAAAACAAATATGAATAGCCGAACATAAAAAAAGGATGATTCATGTTTTTGCTTTGTAGCTGGCAACTGAAAATGACATCACAGTGCCTGAGCGCTCAGCTTGCCAACGTCACATGACAAAACCCGGAAAACAGCCGAGTCGTGATTGGTTGTTACCTGAGCTCTCAGGCACTGCCACAGGTATTGATCATGGGATTGGAAAAAAAAATACCTTATTTGGCTGGTGTAGATGGACTGTGCCATGAGATGAGACCATGCAAGTTGTTGCCATCCTTTCTTAAACTGTAGCTTAAGAGGCTGTTTAATAAGTTTCCATGGAGTCAAAGACGTCTTCTTCTAAGTTGTGCGTCTCTTTTCATGAACCTGCACATTAAGCTTCTTAATTGTGATGGCAAAGGAGAAATGATGTCAAAGGAGATACGCAAAATTTCACCTGGATTTGTCCCTCTTTAAGAAAGCGCGAGTCCATGCAGGTAATCCAGACTTCACCTCACTCCTTCTGCCCTTACTTCCAGTTTGTTTCTTTTCACTGATATCACCCTTTCTTTTTCTCCTAGAGAACCTGCTCAGTGCTGGAGGCGGAGATATCGAGGAGTCTCCAGGCTGCGTTGGGGTTCAGCTCCTCCTGGTCGCGGCACAGCGCCCAAACATACATTGTCCTCAATACCTTCTCCTGTCAAGGGGAGGAGAGCACAAACGCTCGTCACAAATGTGATTCTGTCGCCACCTACTGACAAAACTGGCACCCGGCCGGCTCTTTGACCTGCTCAGCTTTCAACTGTCAATGAACTTGCATTAGAGTCATTACAATGGTTCAGTACTTATAAATGGACTGACCGGATCTCCTTCCACGATGTCTCCTTTGGGGCTTCTTAGCACCATGACAACTTGGGCCTGGAAGGTGATGATAAGCACTGGGCCCTGGTCCATCATCTTTCCCATGGCCAACTAGAACCAAGAGTAAGACAGAGACATAATAAAGAAGCAAAGTGTATAAAGTTGCATGTATAAAGTTGGACGTGTGGGGACTTACATCAATATTATCGATATCAAGGATTTTAGACTGGAACCGCAATCCCAAAGCTCGAGCTTGTTGGATGGGATGGGCAAGCTGACTGTATGTCTGGGGAAAGAAACCAAAATATACTTTGCACCCTGTGTGAAGCATCTACCTTGGTGAGATTACCAACAGATTTATTCAAATCACCCGAGTCACATAAAAGCTTCTGTAGAACTTACCGCTTCATAGCACCAGTCTTTCAAAACATCCAGCTCGCCACGAATCATAGCCTACGGAAAAGAACACCAACGCTGTGAAGTTTTGATCTCTGCATTTCGTAAATAAACTTAAGCACAAGACACGGACGGACAAATTGACTTCAGACGAGTTATTTCACCTCCAGTATGTTTGGGATGATGTCTTTTTCACACTGTTTGAGAAAAGAGTCTTTGTCAAATTTGGGGTCTGCCTTCACAATCTCAGTCAGCACCTCAGACATCTCCGTCTTAGAGAAAAGGCCACCTGGTAAAACAAACAATATCGACAATACTCGCATTATGTTATGAAATAACACAAACGACCCTTTTTCTTCTCATAGCTTTAACTAAATCTTTGCACCGTAAAGACGAACCGGTTAACCGAGAAAGTCAGTACCGAGGACGGTGGTGACTCGGTCAGTCACAGCCCTGGATGCTCGAACAAGGACATTATCACTTTCGTCGTATTTCATCTTCATCTCAAAAAATCCTGCAGAAAACAAAAAAGTGACATAACTTGGCTAAGAACACATGATCAAACTTGAACTTGGCAGTTCATCCATGAAGACTGAAATGTGGAATCAACCGTATCTACTGCCACAAATGGCCTAGTGGTTGGGGACGAGTGTAGTAGTGGGTCTACTGAAGACCCTAGTGAGGATAATCTGTTCAGAAAATGGATGAAGAACATCTGGAAATAACCTACGTACTGTTGAAAACCATGTTATTGTCTTTAAAGTCCTTCCACTGCTGGTACCATTTGGAGTCCTTGTGAAGAACAACTCCCAAAGCCTCCCTGCATTAGAAAAACAACAGATTTTATTGACGGTGTCCCAAAATTTTAAAAAAGTATCATCACTTCAGGTTTGAGAGCTGCAGGAGCAATAATGACTTACTCATTGGCCTCAAATAATCTTGCGTCACTATCAGCTCCCTTTGAAGAAAAATCACTCCTCTTCCTCAGCTGAGGGGGAGCTCTGTAAGGTCCAACGTCACCAACGTCAATCTCCTTCTTCATGGACTCGACACTCTGGATGGACGACAGGAAAGTATCACTCAACCTTCTGGAATGAAGCGCTATTTGGGTGCAAGAGACAGTCAATTGTGTCCGTGCCCTAATTGCAGCAGAAAATGATTGACCTACTTTTCCCCTTGTCACAGTTAGCTGAGTACTAACAATAACCCAGCAAGATGGATGGAAAGTTGCAAAATTCATTACACCCACCCACTCCTAACCTGTGAGATGGCCTGGAAGGCGCTGGTCTTGCCCAATCGTTCTCCTCCCTTGGAAACGGTTTCGGCAGAGTGCATGGCGCTGCGGGCGGCTTCCTCCACACCTTCCTTGATTTTCTTCCCAATGTCTGTGCGACTCACCTCTTTTTCAAGACTCTGTGCTCAACACAGTTTAACACTTCTATAAAAATAATATCAAAATCAGGCTCTGCTCTGTTACTTACATCTTTCACTGTTGCCGATAAAGAGCCCAGTGTTTTTTTAAATATGTCATATGTCTTCACCGTCTCTGCCTCTATGGAGTTCTGAAGAAACAAACATGTACTACTGATTGAAAACAATCACAAGGACAATAAGATTTTAAAAAATGCAGTGAAGAATATGTATTTCATTCTTACATATTTTCTCCTCGCTTGTTGGAGGGCATCAGACTCCTCAAGCCTCTTGGCCTCCTCTCTGAACTTTTTAATGTTCTCCTTCATCTCCTGATTCTTCCCAAACTCTTGTTGAAGGTTATCTATGAATTCTCCCAGGAAACCTTTGCGACCCGAGGCATGTCGCACCTGACGAAGCACAGGTAAATGGTAAAGTCATGCTTCAACATTCCATTCGTACATGTGTAAGCTCAAAAACAAACTACAGTATAATTTAAGGTACCACTGTATCTACATAAGAGCCTTGGTGACATTTTCGCTCTTGATGAACTACATTGATTTATAAACTAGAGTTAGTCATTCGAAATTTGAATCGACGCTTGTAGTTTACCTGCAGCGTTGCTGTTTGACTCTTGTGTAACCTGTCAGCATCTCTCCAACTTATGGAACCCAGCGGACGGGAGCAGAAGGCAAAGCGATGTTTACCGACCAGCTACAATGAAGAGAACCGTCTTTACTCCTTACATTCAATTGAATTAACTCAAGAGGTCAACCCGAGAGTTCAACAACAAACATGACTGTCTATCATCATTTTTTACAGAACACAAAATTAGTTCATATAGTAAGCAGTGGGTGGGCGCTATTTAGGTTTACAAATGTCCTCCAGAGAAGACAAATTTGAACTACTGATATGGAATGACTGTCTGGTTGCTTGGAGCCACAACTTATTGGTAGGGTACACATTAAACTTCAACTGTTTAGTGTTATTTTTTTCCTTGTACAATATAAAATAAGAACCTAGCCAATTGGCACAGACAGCCTACTTCAATTCACACATCGTCTGTCACGTTAATTACAGTCGCGATGCAGTCCGCCGCCGAAGGGGACCGACAAAGACAAACCACAAACTAAAGCTTGTGTTTGTTTGTCATACTTAGTATTCGCTGAACGTAAAAAGAGATAATAAAGGACGTGCGATAGATATGAGCCTACCCGGTAACCCCGAAACAAGGAGGCTGCCATCTTGATTTCAGCGAGCGTCAAAATGCACGTGCAACCTTAGGGTAGCAGCTGACCTTAGGCTCAGCCAATAGGAAAAAGACATGACGTTTCAGGGGCGGAGTCAGATGTCACATGATTTTTAAAGTGGAACGGTTTCAACAACAATAATAATAATAATAATAATAATAATAATAATAATAATAATAATAATAATAATAATAATAATAATAATAATAATAATATCTCCCAGTTATTATTAAAATTATCACTATCCTGTTGTTATTATTAAAATCAACATTACATTTTATTTATCAAGACACACTATTAAACAAACAAAAAGAAAAAAATCAAAACAAAAAGGCATTGCCAAATAATGATTGAGATTTTTTTGAACTAAGTCTCTCGACTAGAACATTATTTTAAAACAGCAACATTGTGTTTTAGTATAACGAGACTTGTATTACTACATTATGCATTTTGTTGATGAAATGTCAAGTATCATAATAAAAACAACAACACTAATCATTGTCCCGAAGACAATAACAATGAACAATATCCAGTAAAGAGACTTAACCTAACTATAGTTGTACGCTCGGTCCTGCATTGTCTGCGGTCTGCAGACAGATTCTGATGGTCTGAAGCAGCATCGGCGCTTTTTAACGAGTGGCGCGCCTCCTAGAGGAAAATATTCAAAGTGCAGGGACTCCTCCCTCTGCAGACTCGGGAGCTGCTGTGCCTCCCCGCAGCCCTGACAGCAAGCATTGGCGCATTTTTGTCCCACCACTAACCTTTGCCATATTTTTTTAGCTTCTTTTTAACCCATCTTCCCCTCCCATACTTCACATATCATCCTCCGGGGGACAAGCGTCGTAGCGGCCTCGTCTAGAATGGGGAACCGAGACGATGAATACGATTTCTTGTTCAAAGGTAAAGGAAAGGGGGGGGGGGAAATGATCGGGTTTCTCTTTTACACCAGCTCATACAGAATCGCCTTGAAAAGCGTTTTAGCCTGTTGTTGCGTCGTTAATACCGAAGTGTCTGGGCCTGTGTTTATGCAAGGACAGAATGATGATCTTAAAAACGCTGTCATTACGTCCCAACGCCTGCAGCTATGCTTATAGGTAGGGTGCAGGACCCCATCTGTTAGTAGGCCTATTGAACTATTGTGTTATTCCCATAAAGAGTGTTACATTGACCAGACTCGACTCAAGCCTCCACGGGGCCCTAAGGAAAATTTGATTTGGGGGGCATCTATTTCTGCCAACTATTAAACAAAAGTACTCTACTTGAGTGTACTGGGCTTGATTTACAGTCACAAGTGGGAAACGGAATTTCATCTATGCCAAAAAACTGCAAGAGCAATAACTAACCAAAGAGGTAAAGTAAATACAATCAAATACTGTAGATCAGGTAGCCAACAAGTGTCACATGACTAAACGTGGGACTGTTCCAAAAATAGCTCACTGGAGATGGGACACTCTGATTTCCTAGGAATATTAAAAATGTAAGTACTTGTTGAGAAGTGTTGCATATCAATAGTTACCCGTTTCCTACCCGGTTGGAATATTGATTGCGAGAAATCATTAACATGATCTGTGTCTTCACATTAATGACGATCAATCATTAATTCTAACCTCAAAGATAATATTTACGATTATTTTAGAAGTGTATATCAAAGTGATTGCCTTTGCTCATTCATTGCCAAATGAATTGCTCAATGCTTAAATATAAATATTAGTGAATAGAAATATTATATAAATAGAAATATTGGTGACCCCTGACTAAGGTATGTAAACATAACTAAAAATGTACGAAAACAGAGTACAAATATCGTCCTTCGCATGTTTGTGATTCATTATTTTGTTCTCACACTAAATCTTTGTCCAATATAAAATGAAAGCTTTCGTAGGGTTTTCGCTATTTGTTACATCTTAAGCCGTAAACTCTGTTGACCGTTAATTGCTCCCCCTAGTGGGCACGGGGCCTTAGAGAGTTCGCTTATGCCTTGTGTTGGCATCCTGTTCTCGCCAATATACTGTACCTTAGCCATGTTAGTGACACAAATAGCTTCATGATTGAATGCATTCTGCATGTTGATGGATCCGCTGTTTATCTTAACCGAGCTCAGCTGGATCCAAAATGCCTCTTTGATGGTCATATCAGCTCCTGTGGCACATTAACATCCTGGCGAACGCAGGAGCCAAAAGGCTATTTAGATGTAACAAAGTCTCCTCTGTGGCATGAATAGTGCATCTGCCGGAGGCGAGGCAAGCCTCCCCTCTCTCCCTCTCCCTGTCTGGCCGAGCCATCGTCCCAAGCCCCCGTAGAAACAGGAAGGGTAAGGCGGCCCGAAAATGTCGATTCAGGTTTTGGTGGAGCCTGTTATCAGTTTCCTGCAGCCCAGACCAGAATGGTGTCTGCAGGGACAAAGTTCGGCTCTATTTCCTTTGCGGAGGGGAGAAAACACATTGGCTCCACCTCTGCTGCTTTGTTGTACATAGGAACCCCCCCCTTCCCCAACCCTGCAGGCCCCTGACTCAGCTTCCAGCTCTGATCCTCCCAGGACTTTGTTAAGACAAAACTCTTAAGCCTCGACTGTGTATATGGAGGCCATGCAGCAAGCATCACAAGATAGACAAGATTCCATTTAGTGCATTGTCAACACAGAGACCAGCTGATCGATTCCATGATTTTTAGATTTTCACATACTAATGTTTGGTATTTTCTTTTTTACAGTTGTGTTAATTGGAGACTCAGGTGTCGGTAAGAGCAACCTGCTCTCTCGATTTACACGAAATGAGTTCAACCTGGAGAGCAAAAGCACCATCGGTGTGGAGTTTGCAACACGCAGCATTCAGGTGGACGGCAAGACGATAAAGGCTCAGATATGGGACACGGCGGGACAAGAGCGCTACAGAGCCATCACCTCAGCGTGAGTTCTTTGATTATCAAATTAATTGCCTCATATTTTAATTTAATTTTTTTTTTTTTTTTTACTAAAGATGACCAGATTGATTTATTTTTGGGTTTAATCAAGATATTTGCAAACATCTGCACTTTCATAAATTACATTTTATTAAATTAATTGTATTCAAATAAAATTATGTTATTTTTTTTTTAGAATAATCGATTCTAAAAATATTCAATAATGACAGCCCTACCTGTATTGAGTAGGAAAATTTACTACTCAATAGTTTCTTCATTGTCATGCATAAAAAAAAAGAAAATACTTCCATATACTCACCTTTGTCGTTGTCCTTGACAATTAATCAGCAACAAAATGATTATGAAATTAATTGTCTCATATTTTAATAATCAAGTTTATTTTATTTTTTTTACTAAAGATGACCAGATTGATTGATTTTTGGGTTTAATCAAGACATTTGCAAACATCTGGACTTTCATAAATTACATTTTATTAAATTAATTGTATTCAAATAAAATTATATTAATTTTTTTTAGAGTAATCGATTCTAAAAATATTCAATAATGACAGCCCTACCTGTATTGAGTAGGAAAATTTACTAAATAGTTTCTTCATTGTCATGCATAAAAAAATAAATAAAAAATACTTCCATATACTCACCTTTGTCGTTGTCCTTGACATGACCCAGATACTACAGAGGGGCCGTGGGGGCGCTCCTAGTGTACGACATAGCCAAGCACCTGACTTACGAAAATGTGGAGCGCTGGCTGAAGGAGCTGAGGGACCACGCCGACAACAACATCGTCATCATGCTGGTGGGCAACAAGAGCGACTTACGCCACCTCAGGGCCGTGCCAACGGATGAGGCCCGTGCCTTTGCAGGTACACAAACTCAACCAAATATTATCAGTACTTGATTCACCCTCTATTGGAAACCGGAGCTTAATCTGTGTCAAGATGTAACACGATAACACACGTCTCTGCGAGAGATCAGCACCTCGCTTAGACAGCACATTTAAGTCGCTCGGCATTGTCGATTTCAGCAAGTATCCATTTTAGCTGTGTGGACAAAAAATGGAGATGTGGATTTGGCAGCAAACTCTGAAATCGAAGCCACATTTTGGAAATTTAGGGGATAACATAGTTGCCCTGGGCTATTTATTTTAACCTTCATCGAGCTATGGCATATATACATTAAAAACGCACAAAAACGTCACAAAAAGTATAGATCGGCATATTTACTGAAATAATGATCTCGGCTCAATTTACTCACTTCTGCCATCTAGTGCAAGGGCATTAAATTGCTGTTAGTTTTGCAAAAACTTAACTATTACTGTACATTGTGTTTTCTCAGAGAAAAACAACTTGTCATTCATAGAAACTTCAGCCTTGGACTCAACAAATGTTGAAGAGGCCTTCAAAAATATCCTTACAGGTATGACTGTAGATTCATGACAAACTTTTCAAAAAATGGTCACTCTCATGTTGTGGGCAAAATAGTTATATTTTTTTAGGCAGGTAATTGTTCATTTTGTATGAACTGCATGTTAGTGAGTCTTCTCTCCTAAATCTGAGTATTTCAAGTGGACACTTTACAGCCCGTTGTCATTTTTGCACAGAAATCTACCGCATCGTATCGCAGAAGCAGATCGCCGAGCGGTCGGCCCACGACGAGTCGCCAGGGAACAACGTGGTCGACATCAGCGTGCCCCCGACCACGGACGGTCAGAGGGGGAGCAAGATTCAATGCTGTCAGAATCTGTAACCCTGGAAAATAGATCCTGCTCACTTTAAGGGTGGATTATAAATTGGGATCCAGTGCTGGCATGTTACCGCCTTCCTGGGCTGCGATGTAATCTGAAATTGCTATTTTTTAGATCCAGGGAACCGGTTCATGATCCCACAGAAGGAATTGATTTTAAGGTGTAATTTGACCCAGTTTCAGCCTGCTACAGTACATTCTAATGCAAAAAAAAAAAATGGACTGCTGGTACCACACAAGTTGTGACTTAACCATGATTACGGAAGGGAGATGTTCGAGTGGTAGCAGCACTCCATTTTTGCATTCCTCTTCTCTTGGTCCGGTCATCTCAAAAAGTGGTAGTGATGCTGCTGATGCTTACTTACTTCCTGTAAAATATATTGTTTTTATGTTTATCATTTTGATAGCGTGTTTGCTCACATACATCATATTAATGCCATGAAAATAAATTTTACAATATTACGTGGTTGAGGAGGCTGGGGGTTGGTTTTCTCATTCAAGTGATGATGGCGAAAATGAGTACTGCAATGAAAGTGATTAAAAGTGCACTGCATTCCCGAACACTAGGTGGCGACAACACTGATAGAACAGAAGAGCATTGGAGGTAAGAACAGGTTTTTTTGAGTCCCTCAAGTTTTATTGAACAGTAACTTTCCTGGGATGCAGCAGAGAGTAAGGTGACACAAAATACTAAATTTTAGTACTGCTGCTGAAAAACTTGACAATTACCGTGGCGTCCTTACGGACGACCTGCAAGCATCAAAACATTAGTTTGTGTTTCTTCTCCACAAGCATTTTTCGACAATCATCTAATGTTATGATTGACTAGTAGGAGTAAGACTTGCCCGATTTGACAGAAATATTCACAAATACTCATTTCAACTCCCAAATCCAAGAAGTGGGACACAAGATGTGTAACCATATAACGCAACCACTTTTTATATGTCAACTTGGCTTGCTCTCCAGACAACCGTGTCTGGCAGTTAACATTTGTAATGTGCAAAATAAATGTAGTGATGGGAGCTTCATGACAAGTAATAAGATTAGTAACATAAATGGGGGTAGGGGGGGGGGGATAGGTGATTGTGATCACAATTTGGTACAAAACAGCAAGGGTGGGGATTATCACACAAACGACAATTCTCAAAATGTTTCAAAAGAACATGTACATCAGGGGTCACGAAACGGATTTAAAAAAATTCCATTATTTGTAATGGGAAAAATAGATCCGGAATTCGACAGATTCGCTTGTCCAACCGCCTTCTGGAACGGATTGTGGTCAAAAACCAAGGTTTGACTGTATTTTGGATATTTTTGTTAAAATCACACTTACATGTGAACTGGAAATGACAATAATAACACAGTGAAAGGCAAATTGAGCATATTTCAGAAGTGTGTGTCAAACAGGCAGCCTTTTGCCTTCAGTACCCAGGAAGTAGCTCTCGGTTTAAGAAAGGTTGGTGACCCCTGACGTACATGCTTGGAGAGGCTTTGCAAAAAAAAAATAAAAAATTGCAGTAAAGGGTGATTGCACCCAATGCCAAAGGTGGCGCTATTTGTCTCAAGACGCACTTGGGGGCATATTCTTCCGCTCGCTCTTAGTCATTTCCGCAATGATTTTCTAGGTGCTCGGGATTTTCTTGTCTTGGCTTCTTTCACACCCACCTGCGTAACGAGTGAAAATGCATAAGCAGCACCCTTTTTCGGACTCAAGCACTCGGGAGAATATGCCCCTTTTCCACCTCGTATAACTTGCTTCCAAGAACGGGATGTTTTTCCTCTTCAACTCTTTCGAATTGTTGACATCCAAGTGCTAAAGGCTTAACTGTCCCAAGTTTTTTTTTTTTTTCCTTTTTTTAACCCATAGCAAGAATCAACGCATACTGGAACTGGAACACATTAAGGTTCAACTGGGGAGTAAAAATACAATTCAAGAGACGGAGCCTCCCGCCCATTCCGCAAACGTCTAATACAGGGCGGGCGTATATTATCGACTAACAGTTTAGCACTCAGCACGCTGTGAAGAATTATGCCAACTGTAGTGTCAGGTTGGTAGCATTAATTGCCAAGCGAAAGGTTGCCCCTCTTTCCAAAAACGGGTAAATACAACATTGTGAAGGTGCATGTGGGGAAATATAGGTAGTGACTATGTTCCATATACTGTCGTAGCATGCTCTTGTTATATCCTGCTACATGAGCTCGTGTCTTAGTATTTGATACCTTTGTCCGAGACTTAAGGCCAGGCTGGTTAAGTCCATCTTCATTTTTGTATGTCCGACGTCGACATCTCAGCACCGGCGGTCCGGACAAGACGTCGATGGTGATTCTGGTACCATCCTCGAACCACGTTTGTGGCTCGCCAATACTGTAGTTTACATCAAGTGCTTCGATACAAAGACAAAAGTGGGAGAAAGTAGTCCCTCCCGCTTTCAGGATGGTCCGGATGAAGTGCAAAGGTTCATTATCTTGATTTTGGGTGGGATTTTTTTTTTTTTTCCCGAGTGCTTGGGCTGGCGTCATTTTAAATATTCCCCTTGGCGCCGGGCCGCACTCATACGATGGTCTCGTCAGTCATTTTCTTTGTCGACTTGGTCGTCATAGAACTTTGGGTGCTGAATGCGCCTTTCATGTCAGGCATAAGGAGACGCACTTTCTGATTGGTCCTCCTCCACTCCGAGTACAGCTGACAATGGTATCGAAATGAAACCTGGGAAAATGAGGTCATAGAAGGGAAGAACATCATCAGGGGAAGCAATGTCACAAGTACACTTCATTAATGTTCTTTGTCATTACACGAATATTTGACTTTTGACTCGACGTACATATGAACATTTGACTGAGATCCATTTCTGGTTTTGGTGGCGTGACGTTACAGCATGTACAAGAAATAAAAAAATAATAAAACTTTTGGGATACATTTAAAACGATGTGGATGGGCTCGAAGAATATTACCAGTGTCCAGAGGATGTAGATGGTGAAGAGGGCGATGGTGAGTGCGATTAGGCCAATAGCCTCCAGTCTGCTCTTGAGCTGCAGGTGGTCTTGGGCACCCCTCAGACACAGCCAGCCCGAGATAGCTGCCAGCGGTGTTATGAGCAGAAAGCAGGCCATGTCGCACAAGAGAGTCCGCTTCTCACTGCGGGGGCCTGGGTCCTTCAGCCACTGGAGAACATGCAAAAGGAGGAGTCATCTCATGAGCTGTTATGCAATAAGACGATGATTTTGATCGCAATGATGATCCTTGATGTGCTATGTTCACAAATCGGACCTTGATATTGATCAGAAAGAAAAACATTTACGCTTCGGAAACGTACTGTAGGAAGCTTTTTGTGTCACGCCACGTTCCAAAATTGACCTGTTGCATGTAGATGTGCAACACATGACTCGAACGCACAATACTTATGCTCAAATCTTTCTGACCTGTGTGAGGGGTTGTGGCCTCCGCTCAATGGTGAACTCAGTATGGCACAATTCACAGTAGCTGGTGTTGGAGGACGACAGCCACTTCTCCAAGCAGCTCTTGTGCACTTTCCCAAGTGTGCCGGTGCATTCGCACGGCGAGAGCAGGGTCTCCCCTCCACCACCCTCATGGCAAATTCGGCACATGCCTACGTCACTGTGGGTCCATTTGCCGATGCAACCGTGGTTAGAAATAATGACAGGACATTCATTAAGCTGTCATGTTCCTTTTCTTACCTTTGCAGGCTCACAGCTTTAACAATAGTGGAGAGTGGGCGGCCATCTTTTGCCGTAACCTTGGCAATGTACTGAGCCTGTGCAGTGGAATCCGACTCTTCAGAATCCTTGGAGGAGTCGGATTCGGCATTCCCCGAGTAATCACATAGAGAGCCAGGTAGGTGGCAGCATCCTGATGAAGACATGGCTGAACTGGGATTGACGGGGGGTAACAAGACAGCACGAGCGAGACGGTCCAAACCCCGGTTCTCCACCTACAGATCAACGACATGGAAAACTAATTGACGAGATATGCACGTACAAGAGTTGAATGCCCCTACAGTCATATCTGTATATTTTGGCCAAAAACTCACATCAAAATTACACCAGACTTCCACAAATCAGGCGGGATTTAGTATATCTCGCCAGAATACAACGAAAGAAGAAAACGTTTTTGGGTGAAGTTGATTTAGATAACACTCACACATTTTTTATCAACCACCCAGCAAACATTAAAACTGAGTAAATGATTTTTTGTTTAATTACAATGAAAAACATTATAATGGAGGAGAGTACTCAAATACAACAGATGAATGATTCCCAAACATGAGCACGCATGAGAGAACATCTGAGCTGCAGGAAATGGTCCAATTTCACCTAATTGGCCCAAAAGTTGTGTGAAAATGATGCCATACAAAAAACTCCTTTGTTCACCTAGCGATACGAGCAACGTTTATATTTTGCATATTCTAACACATTTAGGGACTGAGAATTAAACATTTACATATTTTTAAGATCTTTTTGTACAAGTGCATTTGACGTTATAAACGGAATCACATGAAAATGACTCTTAATTACATCAGAGGATAACATTGAATTGAACTGTCAAACTCAAGTTTCACAAGGGACGCTGGGTTACAACCAAAACATTTGACACAACACGACCGTCAGTGTCAGTGGCGACAAAGACTAACGCCATTTCACTCCGTGAAAACTATATCGAGAAATAAAAAAAATTTAAAAAGCGAGCATTTATTATTACCAATTAACGAACAAGTGGAGTGCGATGAGATATTTATTCACCTTAGAGCCTTCCCCTTTGTCGTTCGGCCTTGGCTTCTGTGGAAAAGCAAAAACAGCAGACGACGGAAAGCTAACTGGTCAGCTCTAGCTGCAAAATATGACATTGACATCGAACCAAAAGCGGTTACCGATAGAGAATGTGAAAGCCGAGCACACACACTGTGACACCGCCATTGTTTGTTGAATGTTTTCCCCAAGAAGGGTGTCGTTTAAAAGGTGTAAATAAAAGCGGAGGTGTCTCCCTGCATTACCAGACAACGCTAGCCAAGCTAACGGGCTAGCATCGAGCAAGCCTGAGCATCCTCAGCTGTGGAAGAGCGTCACGTGACGTGTGTTGCTTTTGCAGTCGTCGACAAAGGTGGGAGATTTCATAGGTCTTTAATATACTGGTCGCGCTCAAGGCCGTGTTTGCGGTTGCCTTTTTCTGCGTTTTAAATCAGTAACACGCGCTATGAGAGAAACCGATAAAAAGCGCATGTCATCGAGCACGTCTTAATGATAAAGAAAAATCACTAATGATGTAAATTTATGTAAATGCCAAGGCAAGAAAAAAAGACATGTGTCATATTTTAGTATTTTTTTATGACATTTGAATAAAGTCAAGTTACAAGGGTATATATTTTACAAACTCACTTCTGTCACAGGTCACGTGTAATATTGTTAACAAAAAAAAAATTGGAAATCAGAAGCCATTGCAAATATCTGTTGTTCAGTTCACGTTCAGAAAGGCTTTAATGAAAATAAATATTTTGGAAAGCTCACCACCTTCAAGGTTGAAGTACATATATCACTCTATACGTCAAAAGTTGCTAGGAATCACCAATGGCTAGAAATCAAAATTGTAGGGGATACTTATTGTTTTCTAAAAACACCTCGAGTAAACACAAAAAGTAAATTGATGCTGATAAGAACAGTGCTGCCAGGCCATATCGGGAAGAAAAACAAACATCAGCTCAAGGACTCTTGGACATGATCACCAGGTTTGAGGATTGAACCCACCAGCTATTTTTTTTTTTTTTTAGGACCGGGTCACCCGTGCCAAAACCTGCTACTGAAACTAAGCATGATTTAAAGCAGTAGTTCTCAATGATACCATTGTTAGTATAAACGCTCCCTCTAGTGGTATGCAATAAGATGTTACGTTTCGTTCACTGAAAAGATTTGTTCTTTTTGAACGAATCGTTCACTCACGAGCCAACACTACTGCCCAGTACTTCGCGGATTTCACTTATAGCGGGTAGTTTTTGGAACCAATTATCCGCGATAAACGAGGGATTACCGTATTAAATATACAGGTCAAGAATACAACCACTGCCTCAGTTTTGATGAGGCCTTTTATCCCTCTGTATTTTCACGTGAATTATTACAGTGGTACATGGAGGGCCAAGCATTTTTTACTGTAAAACGTCTAAAAATGAACTCAGTTGAACAGTATCTATTTTAGTCACATCTGCCTTGACCTCATTGTATGCCTTGCCCGACCCCTTATTCCCTTTGTACCCAAACACTGATAAAAGTACACTCTCACGGTGCGCAATAGTGTACATGCTGCATGCGCATTGACACACACTCGCACATGCAAGCGTGCATGCGTGTTTGCCGTCCCACTCCTCTGTTTGGTCAAAGTTCAACAGTAATCATGAGATACCACCTCTCTCTGGAGAACATCATGAGACCTCTGTTAGTGGACTTTAACGTGGACCGAAGAGCACATGTACACGCGAGGATTTTCATGTGAAGTATTTAGAACAGCTATTTAATGTACACCCCAATTTGTGATGCAGCAGCTATATTAAACATGATCCAACCAAAAGCATATTGCTTGAGAAAAAAAATAAATGTATTTTTAGCATTTAGCATTTTTATGTACTGCTGACAAAAATACATCTTCCCTTCAGATAGTCTGGTGGTGTGGCCCCTTTAGAACGCCTCGTTGTCATGTGGAAAAGCCAACATATTCCAGCCACCGGAGACTCGAAGTTGATGTATTTTCGTTTTTCAAAGACTTATGGAAAGATAAAAAAAATGACAGATAAAGTAGTATTTATTTTTCCATGTCTTAAAAAACGGCGTTTGATTGATTTATTGACAGTTTCGACAAATTCAGCTGAAACGGCATTTAAGAGCAAACACAACAGATTGATTTTGAAGTGTCATTATATAAACCTGATGATTCTGTTACACGTTCATATCACAATTTTGTCAGGCACCTTATATTTGATATCTAATTTATTGGAAACATAAGAAAGAAGATCACGAGCCAGTTACGGCTTTGGACATTTGTAAAAAAAAAAAAAAAAGGCAGATGGTCTGATTGCATAAGTTATTCACAACGTTGTGTTTTCAGTAATTGTGTAATTGACTTGCTGCAGTTTAATCTCGTGATCGTTAAAAGAGTTCCCATGAGAAGCAAAGTAAGATAGTAAAAACCATTTAGATGCTCTAACATGGCAGCTGCTTCTGCTCCACTTTTCAATGAACACCGAATCAAGGCATGTTTTAATGAAAATTAAAACATACAGCAATTAAAAACACACTGGTGCAGACCTTATATTTTCTTTAAATTTTATTAAATTGTAAACAAAAATTAAAACAGGAATAAATGAAAATAAAAATGAAGGCAACCTCATTATAATTAAATACAAGCGATCTGCTAATATATATATATATATATATATATATATATATATATATATATATATATATATATATATATATATATATAGTACAGTAAATGAAACAAGGCTTGAACATAATAATTAACATGATTATATTACAACATTGTAATTATGTGTTATCAAAATATATGATAAAGAATTATAGTTATTTCTAAATTTACCTTTAAATAACTGGAATGATAAGAACAGACTATAATCATTTCATTCACTGTCTTACCTTACACTACAACAATAATGATTAGAATGAATGATAGTTGCAGTCAGCGTTGTAAAAGTGATTAATCAATCAACCAAAGGAAGTGGTAGTGATTTGCATTTACAATACATTTGCATGTCAAGAATTCCTATAGTGAATCTGCACTTATGCACATACAATGGCTCCTTTGTCATTCAATCAAGAGTTTTTGATCATGAGACTAACATTAACTTTGTAATTAAAGACATGACACGATAGAATGCGAATGCTGAAAACGTGCACATGACTCCAACTTGCGATACTCCGCTGTCAATTACAAAATTGTGAGGATCCATTCATGAACATTATTGAATCAGCAACTAACCATTCTGAGCGTGAGTCTATCAGCTGATGTGAAAGGTTAACGTAACACGTGAATTTATGTTGCTATTCACGGTCAGTTCAGTTAAAACACATGTAACAAATTATGTTATTATTAGCACACATTAGCATATGTTAGCATATAATAATATTATGTTTGTTTATTAGCACACCAGTGTCAGGATGTCAATATGCGCTTTTTTAATAGCGATGCAACATCCGTCTGCTCGTCCGTCCATCCGTCCGTCCGTCCGTCCGTCCGTCCGTCCATCCATCCATCCATCCATCCATCCATCCATCCATCCATCCATCCATCCATCCATCCATCCATCCATCCATCCATCCATCCATCCATCCTCCCTGTCGCATGATGACGATGTTTAGGAAATGTGGAGCCGAACTCATTGAGTTTATCTACAATGATTTAAGGAAAGGTCAACGTCAATTTTCTCTGCATAGCACATTTCACGTGGCAAGCATAAACTCAATGTGCTTCAGGATAAAAAGCAAGATGGGAGTAAATGAAAGTGCATAATAAAACAAACAATACAATAAGCTCGTACATTTTAGGAGACATTCCGAAGAATTATTTTGTGGACCCTCAAGCCACAGCTTGTGCATCTCCTAAATCAGTGGTCGAGTTCACAATGCAATGAAAGTGTTGCCACTTCAAAGTGAATTGTTTTTCTTAAGAAATTGTGTCTAAATTATTTTATATTATTTTGCCTCAATTATAAATGCATCTGTTCTTCAAAGATGTAAACAAAAGATTACCCATTGGTTTAATAATTGAATTGTTGAGCATGTGAACAGTGCGTGATCAGGGCGTAGCCTGAGTGACGTCAGTGAGCAATAGACCAATCACCGACCGTGTTTCCCAGCCTATCGAAGTACAGTTAATACTATGAGCTCTGCCCTCTTGCCGCAGCAACCGAGGCAAAGGACAGAATTCGGACGAAGAAGCGGATGCCCCATATAAACGTGCGCTGGAGCGGACACTTGCTCTCAAACGAAGACACCGCGTTGACCTGCATCATCTTCTGTGCTGCAGTTCGGAAAACGAAACTAGCTGCTAGCGCCGAGAAAAGACACAACGAAGCAGAGAGGGCCCGATCGGCGTTCGAGTCGCCTCACCGCTGGGTCATCATCAACAACCATCGTCGTTGTGTCCGATCTACGTGTGCATCCTCACGACGGCCAACAAATATCAACGAGTACGGGACGGCAATCGGCAGTTTTTTTCCTCCTCTGCCGCAGCCCGGAGGTTTGCTGCCCTGCAGAGTATGCTAAATAATGAGCCAAAGGGACACATTGGTTCATTTGTTCGCCGGGGGGTGAGTTCCATAACATTTCATCATATCCGTGATAGTCGTTTAAGTCATGTCGTAACACAAGTATTCATTAATTAATAAGACTACTTTGAATTATTTACAGTTATCACGCGACTGCTTTTGGCAGTGATGCGCTTAGTTCACTCGTTATGATTTAAAATTTACAGTAAGATAACAGTTTTGTTTCTTTAAATGGCCGCACTTCCGGCGTAAACAAAATAAAACGTATAAAGCTTTTACTCTGAAAAATCTCTTGCAATTAGCTTGAATTGGAGTTAAGCTATTTTTTTGTGAAATGCTAACAGGACTATATCTAAATTCAGAGTTGTAGCACTACGTTATAGGTCATATAGAGGTGAGTAAATTAATCTATCTATCTATCTATCTATCTATCTATCTATCTATCTATCTATCTATCTATCTATCTATCTATCTATCTATCTATCTATCTATCTTATTGTGATGTAAAGTCAATGTTATTACCTTCAATTAGCCGTTTTGCAGACAGACAGGTCTGACAACCATTTAAAACCTGTATCTCACTAAGTAGCAAAGATTTGTTATAAAAACTGTTTACGAACTGTTGGCAAATGTCTGGAAATCGTCTTTGCGACCTTTTCTGACCTTGAATGAACGTGGCGAAACATTTCAACATTCAGGCCTTGATCAGTGACAAAAGTGGCTATTGTTTTCCTTGGCTCATGCAAATCCATTGGAATTTAAAGATATTTTTATGACAAAGCAACTTGGGGGAGATGGAAATGTAGCTTGAGGTAAGAGCAAAATGGTTTTTTTCCCCCCCTTCTACCCAGTGAGCTCACGCTCGCTGCACATGCAGCAGTTAACATTGCTCTGAAAACTAGGCTAAGGGTCACCGCTGCCTCTGCATGAATGTGGGTCGGCCTAGTGAAAGGTAAATATAGCTGGTGCTACTATGAAGAGCGTGCACTTTTTCTGCCAACTGCATTTAAGTTAGCACTTGAAACCGTTTTTTTTAATTCATGTGACCTCATTTAAATAACACTACTAGTTTCCGATTCGGTTCCTACTGTCGTTTTTGCGTGTGTAAGAAAACACATTTAAAGTTATTTGGTGAAAGCAGAGTGAATGAGTAAGAATCTCTCCGGTTAATATGAAGTTAGAATGTAAATAAGTTATTGAGATCTGTTTTATGTTTTTGATGCAGGATGTTTACTTCTTTACTTATGGCTTCAGTTAAGGTCAGAGTAACTCGATCACTAGTTTATGTTACTCATTTTGTGTCTGACATCGATGCACGTAAATAACAGTTCAAATCATCATATGAGCTAATTTTGTCCCATTAGAATTTGTTTTTATTCAGCTGTGGTGTCTTCACATTAAACTGTATTATAAAATCCAGCGCAATCACACATGGAAGTTTACTTTAGAAGTATGCCTTGCTTATTACCTACTAACATGCCTAAGCAATTAAAACTTGTGGATCTTTCATTTGTCAGTTGTAGTTGAGTACACAATATTTGTTTTTCGTTCCCATTGTCCTGCTTTATCTTTACAACGTTTTCCGTCTGGTTTCTTTACAGATGTGGAGGTACAGTGGGAGCTATTTTGACGTGTCCTCTGGAAGTGGTGAAGACCAGACTGCAGTCCTCCTCAGTTACATTTTATATCTCCGAAGTCCAGCTCAGCACCGTAAACGGAGCCAGCGTCGCCCGTGTCGCTCCACCGGGACCTCTTCACTGTCTCAAGTAAGGAGGATGATGGCAAATGTCAAAAAATAAATGGAACGTGCCGAAAAGCATGATTGCAAATATGAAATTGACAATTACAGTAAATGGACTAAAACGGGGCAGATTTTGTTTCCTACAAAGCATATTTATTAATATTACAATTGAATTTAGGGGGGAAAAAATCTCTAAACAAACAATGCTTAAATATAAATACAAATTAAGGTTATGACTCGTGAGTTCAGTAGTCGTTTTTTTTTTTTTTATCACTAACCTAGTGTTAAACATGAAAAATCACATGTTGCCGTTTAAGACTTTTAAGTGGCTTATGTTACCACATGGCGATTATGGAGAGTGCAAAAACTTTGACATTCATTAACTTATTTAGTAATCATTAACTGTAATTATATTCTCCGGTCACCACTTTCCACTGTGGTCATGTTTAACAAATTATGTAATAGGTAGTGATGTGTATACAAGGTTTCATCACCCAGATTAATTATTTCCTAACTGATGAATTTCTACAGTTTTTCTTTTTTTGGTCATAGATGTTTGCTTCTCAACACCGCAATTTAACCGGCTATGTGAAACAAAGGCTTCCTTTACAAAACGCTTTTTCCTTTATTTAGTAGCAACAAGCAGACCATTTTAGGTTACCTGGAGAATCTAAATGACAACACTTGCCCAACGTCAGCTCACTTGTGACCCTAATTGAGAAGTGATAAAAAAAAATGTTTGGAATTTCAGAAATTTGCAGTGCAAGGTAATTGCTTTGCAGTTGAGCTTTGTTTTATTAGAGCCACAAATCTGTCACTTGTGGAGCAACCACAAGTCTCACAACCGCTCTTGTAGAGCTTGCATAGCTGAGGACAGACGAGTGTCGTGATTGGTCAGGACGGGGGAAAAAAAACTTGTGTTGAAGTAGGTCAACATGCAGCACTGTGAGAGGAAGCCTTGTTATTTTATGATTTTGGTTGTGTAACCGTGGGGAGCGATTTTATTCTCCAACTCTCTCATCGGGAAATGGTTTTATATCAAAATGGGGGACTCGAAACACTTTTTCTAACCAGACTCGTGTACTGTAAAAACGAAAATCACGTTTAAGGTGCAATGTAAAAATCGGCAAATTGGTTGTAATTTTTTTTACTTCAGTCTTTGAACTCTGGTGACGGTACCGAATGACTCGAGGGAGTCGTCATTCTTTATTCAACTCTAAAGATCATCGGGGCAACGGCACCTGCTACTTTATTTATTTTGGGAGTCTCCGTATGTCGATCGTGGCTTTGTAAATATCCGCTTTTACACTATGTTTGCCCTACGAGTGATAATTTAGGGGTTGATCTGTCATCAACTGCGGCGCTAAATGCAATAGCGCGTTAGCTCAATTGTTTATCAATACTAATTATATATTTGATATTTAAACGAAAATGAACACGTTATTTGCTCTGATTGAATATTTGGTATTATGGTATGCTCTTCACATACATGTACGGAAACCATGGAGTGCGTATAAGGTCAATTCTTATCTCTCTGCAGGTTGATTTTCGAGAGAGAGGGGCTGCGATCGCTCTTTAGAGGACTGGGACCTAACCTTGTGGGCGTGGCACCTTCAAGGTATGATCACTAGTTAGCACAATTGAGCTCTGTTGTATTATAAGTCTGACGTCATCTTGAAGCCAAATAAGTGAGTTTGTGAAGAGTGAACTGACAAAAGGTGCAGATATTTTGGCTCAAGAGTGCATTTCTGAGTCACTGTTATTGCTCAATGTTTTTGCGAATCCTTTGGCATATCCTTTTCCCAAGCTTGTTGGCAGCAAATATGAGAGGCTGGCTAATCGGTTGGAATGCAACAAAGTTCACTCTGTGATTAAAATGTCCTGCTTAGAAATTGTAAGAACGGAAATATTTCTTCCCGCTCAGCCTGGCTAATCGTGCTTGCATAACAGTCTTGTCGAAAAACAGCAACAGAAGGTGCCGGCCAGCTGCAGCATGGCCGTCATGTGATGTTGGTTTTATCACACTGGCCAGTTCCTGTAATGAGGCAGTTGTTTTTGCAGCTGACCCCTGACCCATTCAGTTACTGCTTCCTGTCTTAAGTTCCCATTCCCCATTGATATATTTTAAATATAAAAAGAATGACGGCCCAAAACTACATTGGACACTGTCAATTTTTCTTTCGCTTAGAGGAAAAATGTCAGAAGGCATTACCTATAAGAATTGTAATTTTCTCCAAATAGCAATTTTGCGGAAAAGTCATTGAAACTGTTGACAAGGGGGTGATTGTGCAGATTTGTGTCAAGGCCAAAATAACACCAGATAGTCAGCTACTCATCTAACAATGTCAAAAGAAAACTAGGTTTGAGTCCACCCAGCAGAAAAAATGATTAAATCAACTGAGATAATTTTTTTTCCCCCCACGTGCAGCTTCTATCTAGAGTTAAAATGCTTCGAAAGCTGATTATGTATTTCAGATTATGTATTACAAGTATACTCATTAAAAAAAAAAATATATATATATATTCCATTAAACCTCACACTCTTATTTACTTACCATAGGGCGATCTACTTTGCTGCCTATTCAACAGCCAAGGAGAAGCTGAATGGCGTGCTGGAGGCAGACTCCACCCAGGTGCACATGGTGTCGGCTGGGATGGCAGGTAACCAAGGCCCCCCCCCCCCCTCTTCCTTATGTCCGTCTGTCTGGATAGCTGGCTTCCTGTCAGTCAGCCTGCCTGAGAAGTATCTCTCGGTTAATAGACAGAGTATGATAGAATTACTCCCTCAATATTCACCAGATGAATTATTTCTCCTCATGCTAAATCATTCCCCCCCCCTTTCACCCCCTCAATCATAAACATACATTCATCACAAATGTACACCTTCATTAATATTTAAAGAATGCTAAAGTTAATATTTATTGGTTTTTACTTATATAAATATATGAGGTGTACCAGAAAGCACAATTTAAGACTCTCAGGATCATTCAAAAGTCTGGTATTTTGAAATTAAAAAATATACATATATATATATCGTTACTCTATTTTGTATCTAAAGACAAATCTGAAAAAGCATGTAAAAAAAAAAATCAAGTATAGTGGAACCTTAAAGATCAAACTGATGCTTTTATATAATAGTTAGTTAGCCAACGCGAGCAGGTTGGCCAAGTTTCTGATCCTCTTTGTCCACCTCACGTGTCAATGTGTCATTTAATGACATGAGCACACTTGGTGGCTTGCAGTGACATCTCCTGGCTTTTCTCCATACATTGGACATGCAGTATTACTTCCAATCACGTTATTTCTGGAAATATGTCCGTCCATGCGACACTATGTTTTAACAACCCACAGTTAAGCTAGCTATGTCTATTTCGAAAAGGTTAAATGTAACGTTAGTGTACTAAAATGTTAAAGACAATAAACTGTGCTTGCTAATTAATTGGATTAAAAACAAAATTAAGCCACTGTAATATTATGCACAGTTTGTGATTCTTCACCAACCACTACTGGGAGTTCTAGTGGTACTAGTATCATGATTTCGATATTGGCACTGAAATGATGTCACACTGGATTTTCGGATATATTTACCAGCATCATGGTCAGTTTCAAAGGCCTATTTTCCTCCCCAAAAATTTCCAAATGTTTGACATTTGAGGTTCCACTGTGCCAACACTCGTTATTGTTCCTGGAATCTGTATATCTTTCTTTCGCCCAGATGGTACAACAGTAAATCAGTATGTGATGGCTTTGCTGGCTTCATTACTGACTTCATTGCGCTAGTACTAACAGCTACACTAATACGCAGTCTGTGTTCGGTGCTGCCAAACAAACAAAAAAAAAAAAACACCACAAGGTCCTCGAAGTTTAGGTTGTGCTTTTTAGAAATTCTTTTAAAAAAAAAAAAATCACATCATTTCCTACTTTTTTGAACCATCACCCCCGTTTTTTATTTCATTACTACTATTATTATTTATTGTTCATTTATTTATTTTACTTTGAGGCCTCTTGAGAGGGCTCTAAATGGTTTTGACATCCCAGTTGTTGCTTATACAATGTGGTCTGGGCCCCCTTCTTTGCTCTGTCTGTATAGAGGAGAGAGCACGGCCCCCAGTGGTCAACAGGGGCCCCTGGCACTCGGGCGGACACGTCAGGTAGCACCTCATTTCATTACACTGGTATGACGGTGATTTCAATTAGTATTGGTAAGCTGTGGCTTTTTAATGTAATGATTTTATAGCATTGCTTCTGGCAATGTTAGCTTCTGGTTTGTATTTTCCTCTGTTGCTTTCCCTTTAGCATTATATTACCGCTACGGTAATGATTAAGTAAAGACAACTCTGAATATACTATATATATATTTTTTTTTGTTACGCACAAAAGAAATGCTAACCTTGTCACTGATACAGAGCTAATATTTGCAACACTGCAATTGTTTTATTTTGAATACACAAATGCACACTGGAAAGTATCATGTGAGTGTGTTTATAGGAAGTTGGCGACATTCGTCTGCCCAAACTTCCCCTTGTCAAATTCCTAAAAACAATCTTGGCATGTTTGCGCCCATGTTGAAAGTCACTGTCTGACGCACAACTTGATTTGAAGTCATAAGCTACAACAGATGTACATTACAAATATCTCTTTTACTTAAATCTCATCTAGGAGGCTCCATTTAAATGAGTAGTTTTGTAAAGTAATTTCGCAAAGCATGCATGAAGACTTCCAAGTTTTACACACAGACATATATATATCCCTTCCTGTTTTCAATTATAACCACATTGGCTCTTTCCAAAAATAGGTCAAACCACAGTGAAGGCTGTCATGCGCCTCTAGAAAGATCCATGTTGCATAAGCTGCAGCTTCATGTGGAATTGAAAACGTATTACTAAAGTAATTAATACATTATTAAAACCTATGTTGCAACAACGTGCACAGTTCAGTTATGAGCATTGAGCTTTTAGGATTTAGTAATCTTCGACAAAAACTAGTCTATGCTGAAATACTTTTTGTTTTTGATTGTCATTCAATTTTACAAAACTTATTAGTGTGCTGCCATCTACTGGCCGACATTGGCATTACACCCAAAATAAATAGGAGGCAAAAGAAAATACAGTAATTAACATAATAATCTGTGTAATAGCAGGACTACAAACCTGAAAACCTTTTTAATTATTTTTTTTAATTTATTTGTTTATGTGGAGCTTTAAGGGGCGTGGCCTAGTCACTGGAGTAAGTCAGAGTTGGATTTAACCGTCACTATCTCATATCTCAAAAGTTGTCTTTTCTTTGTACTTGGCAAACGGACAAGGTTAGCATTTCCACTTTTAGCCCAGGAATTTTATGTAGCCTTTGCTTCCTGTGTTTTTTAGCACCGTATATTACGCAGGAAGCTTAAGAATTTTTTATTTGTCGTTCTCAGCCCGGGACTGGAGTTTTGATCCGGTTCTCCTCTTTTCCGTATCCATCGCCTTTGGCTCATTTAATAACAAAGAATAAAAGGGAGGGATGAATTGGTCACAAAGTGGAAATATAATCCTGTAAGTGTAAAAACTAAATCAAATGGGAAGGGGATGGGGTTTGGAGTTGGGGAAAGATAGAACCGTCCATTTCTAAAAAAGGGTTTTGGGTCGGGTGGGTGGATGTGACTGCTGCTTGTGTGTGACTGTGGTACAGAAAAGCCTGTGTCTATTTTAGGGCTTTACTGTAAAGCTTTCACCCCTGCGTGATTGGGTGGGACATCCCCGCCATCTGAGCCCCCCATATCTGCAGGCTACTAGCTGCAGCGGGGAGGAGCTGGAGGAGCTTTGCCCCTCCCCCGTGAGTACACGCCATAGACGCTACCTTCTACTTCTTCCCTCTTTTTGTCTTCTGTTTCCTCCTCCTCCTCCTCCTCCTCCTCCTCCTCCTCTTCTTTATGTTCTTCTCTTCAACCAACCTGCGTCATCATAGGGCTGTTGTACCGAGATGTTATCTGCTACTGAGCTTGCTCTGCTCTTAGCTCTTCCATTACTGGCATCAACTGTTCTGCACTTCCAAATAGTACACACAATGATGCATATTTCAACTTCATTATGGACATGGTTTTTATCATAGCATACCTGGAAAGAAAGGCAGATGATGCTTTTATATTTAGGAAATAAAAAATAAGATGATTGTGAAAGAGCATCGGGGTTTGCCTTGCCAGTTCGGGCTATTCCGATCGCCGTTAATCTTAAATGATTCATGTCGGCGGTACCTTGGCACCGGCGGTGAGGAATGAGGGCATTGCCACCAAGTGAATATTCGTGCTTGGTACTTAATTGCCAAGTCTAATATCGCATGGACAACAACTGAGCGATTGAGATTTTTAATCGTCATCTGGATGGTCTTAATATGGATGATATATGTGGAAATATTTGATCAAAAATTAGACCCATAGTGAAAGCACAAATGAAATCAAAACGAAAATAAACGCTAGATTATTGGGTGTTTTTTTTTTTTTTGGGGGTGGGCAACATGCTTGTTGAAGATTAAAACATGCTAGGCTAACACCACCATTAATTACCACTAGCTGAGTTGTATTTCTACAAATGTATTTATTTATTACTTTACATCAAAATATGGTTTAACTGCGGCGCGGGAAAAAAAAAAAAAAACGTAAGGACAGCTGTACTTATTTGACTCGACTTTCATCACGTATCGACTTAAAAAAAAAAAAATCTGAAGTCGTTCAGCCCCTACTTTCAACTTCAGTCCTGTTGAACAATGGGGGTATCTCCTCCACACCTAATTTTGTTTCTGTGTACTGTGTTCTGCTGTAGCAGGTTTTGTTGGCTGAACTTGGCATACGTCTTAACCAACTAACCGCTAAATGTACCAGCGAGAGAAGACAAGCCAATGACATCACCAAGATGTGGTGTTGAGTTCTTTTGAGAGGGGGGGGGGAAGACAAGAATAATAACTCTAAGAGACTGTATCTGTATGAACTTTACAAACTTTGAAATTTCAAATATAACACTATGGCATGAAGATAAATTAAAAGACCTACACACCTGCTGTATTGTTGCTTTGGCATTAGCCGTGAACGGCTACATTTTCTGCATGTGTAGCAAAGAATCTGCGTGACTCCATTTTTAAGACAATTAGTATTACGAAAGCAAATCCAGTGCTTCTGGTAGTCTAGTATATATCAACTGTGTTGGGGGATAATATCATGCGGTATTTCCAACGGACTCTACGTCTGTCTAATCTTCATTGCTCTTTTTTAGGGTTCACAGCCATCACAGCCACCAACCCCATTTGGCTGATAAAGACCCGCATGCAACTGGACTCCAGGTGAGAAGCTTTAACCAGCATAAAAAGCAGCAGTGGGTATTATTTTGTCCTAATGAGTTCCTCTCCGTTCTGGTGGCGACCTCAGGAACCGAGGCGAACGCCGCATGAACGCGTTTGACTGCGTTCGGAGGGTATACCGGATGGACGGCTTGCGAGGTTTTTACAAGGGCATGTCGGCGTCGTACGCAGGCATCTCTGAGACGGTTATCCATTTTGTCATCTATGAAAGCATCAAACGTAAGCTGCTACAGTCAAGGGCTCAAACCAGCATGGAAGGCGAGGAGGAGTCTGTCAAAGACGCCTCCGACTTTGTTGGCATGATGCTCGCTGCCGCCACTTCCAAGACCTGTGCCACCACCATCGCGTACCCCCACGGTAATGAATCTTTCTCACTTTATACATTTACCGCTTTGAATACTCACGAAAGCGTCTTTATCCTACTCCCCAACCGCAGAGGTCATCCGCACAAGGCTACGAGAAGAAGGCACCAAGTACCGTTCCTTCTTCCAAACTCTGCTGACCGTACCCAAAGAGGAAGGTTACCGGGCGCTATACCGCGGCCTCACCACGCACCTTGTCAGACAGATTCCCAACACGGCCATCATGATGTGCACCTACGAAGTGGTTGTCTACCTACTTGGCCGTTAGCTCCCACGGCTCTGCTCCTTCCACTGTGTACAAAAAACCTAAGCCTTTTGCTGAGAAGTAAATGAAGACCAAAGGAAAAGCGAAGAAGTTGAAATGGACCAGAAAGTACAGCCAAGTTATTTATGAAACAACCCCTTGGTATCATTTCAACCTCTAGACTTCTAGTTCCTGTCTGTCCTTAGGTTGTCTGAAGAGAGAGATTGCTGAATGTTGCCTTGGATAAGAGATGTGTCGCCTGAACAAAAGGAGAACAGAGCACAATTCAGTGGCCTTAAGTGTTGATTCTACGAACGATGGCTGAATCGCCGCTTTTCATTCCTGTCGAGAACATTTCGGAAGGGCGAATGTTTGAACCGCAGTTTGCAGGAAGGGTGACGACAAAATATACGGTGACGTATGTACACGGTGACGTATTCGCAAATTCTCTTATTCAAAGATTTTCGAGTTTTTGAATTTATTTCGGAATTTTCAGAACCCATTTGCTCTTTTTGTTCCCATGTACTGTGGTGTCTTGAGAAAGAGGGCATAAAAAATATCCCTATTATTATTAGACTGCATTGTTTTTAAATTGATTTAAAGCCTCCGTACTGAAAACTTTTTTTTTTTAGTCAACAACAAATGCGCACCAATTTAAAATGACACAATGAACTACTTCAACTTCAAATTTTTGTCACAGCAATAAAATCCACCAAACGATAGCCTCCCTCTCGAAAAACTCAAGACACCACAATCTCGAAACCATCAAATTAAGGAGCTTAATTTAGACAAAAGTAGCGAATTTGCTCCCGTCTCGTGTTGTCTTCAGGCAATGACAGCACAATATATCATTTCCTTCGATAGCAGGGTTCACTGTTGTATTTTGAAGAAGAAAAAAAAAAAACAAAAAAAATTAGCACTATATGCACATGTAGTCCAGTTTAAGAGAGTTGTAAGAGTTGATGAATGTTTGTCCAAGGTTCAATGTCAGCCGAATGGTTTCTTTTTTGAAGGAGTATATTGCTTTTATCCCTACTCCCTTATATTTACACATAAATGATGACTTCAAATATTCCCCTTGAAGCACTGGATCCCGCGGAAATACAAATACTACTTGAAATGGCCGATCATCTCGTAAAGGATGGGGGGGGGGGGATTCAAACTTTCCTTTTCGTTTGGCTTTGCTGGATCCAGTGCTTTGTCGTGACATTAAGATCTGAGTTCAAGGCCAAGTTGAATTCTTTTTGGAGTGATTTTCAAGAAGTACCAAAATGACCTGTCACCCAAAATGAAATGAAAAAATAGTTTATCCCATCAGAACCCAAATTATGTAGACGTCATGTGTTTACCACAGGCATCGGCAGTGTAGAATCTGCATGTGTAATAAATAACTACTAAAAGATTTCCCACCCTGACACTAACTTTTAATTTCGCAAGAGTGTGGAAGAGCCTCTGTGCAAAATGCACAGGTGCCATTTCCTCTGCCGCATCACTTCTTCCTTCCTTTGGCTTCCAGCCGAGCCGATAACATGCACTTTTGTGGCCTTTTTAAGGCTTGTGCTTTGCATTTTATTGTGTGGACACTTGAGTTGTGTAAATTGTAAAAGAAGACAAAAATGTATATTAAAAAAAAAAAAAAAAGTATTTTGCGCTACTGCTCTTATAGCAAATATATTGTACAGTATTGCGTTCTCTGTAGTTGTGATTCATACCCCGTTTGTGTGTGTGTGTATAATAAGAATACTGTATATGCATATCGTTTTTTTTTTTTTGTCTGCGTACGAGTTGTTGCAACTTCTCCCCTCCCAATGTTGTGCAATTGACATCAATTGTGTTTGACTGATTTCTTTTTTTTTAACGCTACGCATTAATACGTCATGCTGCAGGGCGATTACTTTCAGTCACATTTTCAGCCGATTTTGTTTTCATTGAAGTAATGTCTTTCTCAGTAATGCTGGAATGATGTCACAATTTGCGTTGTTTACATACTTATGTTGGAGTCTGAGCAATACGCTTGTTTGAAAGTGTTATATACATTGTGAATGTTGAAAAAGTTGTGTAATTTCTTTAAATTAATTTAACACCTTCTAGGGATGCGAAAACCGTTCGGCAAAATGATTATCCTTAATTAACCAGACCATATTCTGCCATAGGTAAAAACAAAGTAGGCATCATGCAAAGAAAAAAAAAAAAGCTTTTCTTCACCTCAGATTTTGCCCGTTTCCCTTGAAAACAGAAATGCAAGGAACCAAACTTATTTATGCATGATTTCCCGCGAATACTATTCAACATTTACTGCAGTATTGTTACAGAGGCGAGCAAAGCCCTTCATTGTTACTTGGAATTATTTTGAATTTTCTCTCTGGTGACATGTGTTAGGGTTAACAGTTGCAAAGTTAACAAAAAAAACAAATAAAACCTTTTTTTTTTAACATTCATGTGTTCATCAACGACACTAATAGAGTTTGTCTTTTGCTCCGTTGTAGTATAATACTATGAAGGTCAGTTACCAAAATGTGACATACACAAACTGGACACGTGATTTTTCATATTTTATTTGAAATTCTGTTTCATTTCCATGTATGCAATTGAACGGTATTACCTGTATTTGTGGACAGGGTGCTAAAGATTTTTTTTTGGGTGGGGGGGGGAAGGGGGGTAGCCCAATCACTGTTTTTGTTTGTTTGTTTTTTGTTACTAAAACGAAAGAAAATAAAGATAATTGTGAAAAGAAACGCTTTGTTGTTATTGGACACAGTGGGGGGAGGGGGGGGGGGGGTAGTAATTCTAAAGGGGAAAGTGTTGAACATTTGAGATCCTTGCAGCTGGTGTGTTTACCAAATATCGCCACTAGGGGGAGACCGACTTCTTTTGTCTACTTTTTTTACTCCCTATTTTTTTAAATCAGAGTTGGAGCTCTAAATTATAGGTCATATGGGTGTGAATAAATTTGTTTATCTATCTATCTATCTATCTATCTATCTATCTATCTATCTATCTATCTATCTATCTATCTATCTATCTATCTATCTATCTATCTATCTATCTATCTATCTATCTATCTATCTATCTATCTATCTATCTATCTATCTATCTATCTATCTATCTATCTATCTATCTATCTATCTATCTATCTATCTATCTGATACTTGAGTATTTTTTAATATTATGCTAGTTAACCAACTCAATTAACTCTTACTGAAATAATTTGCTGGGGTCGACTTTTCCTTTTTACTTTAGTCGTAGTAATATTGACTAACAGTATTCTTAATTGAATAAAATTTTTGGCCTCTCTTGCCTTTGTGCTTGGTTGTAAAAAGTACAATATTGTACTGGAATTTGTAAATGCGCCTGCCATTTGATTGATTGATTGATTGATTGATATCTTTATTTCGAACATCCAAAAGAAAAAAGAAAAAACAAAACAAATCACACTCTAAAGTGCCACATATAAGTCCATACAACAAACAAACAAAATATAAAGCAACAAACAGAAAAAATACAAAAATAAATAATAATAATAATAATAATACACATTTGAGCGAGTATACGTACTCTAAGGTAATTTATGCCTTTTTTTTCTACATTACAAATATTAGCACGCTCTGATTGACTCGAAGTTTTCAATTTGGCGGACTTTATGGTAACCCATAAACATAGCATCATGGCCTCAGCCAATAGTGTGATGGCTGCTACGGTGACCGTGACCAATCAGCGCGCTAGTTGCTGAGTTAATGGCCACACATAGTCGGGGTTTGGCCACTCGGCTTCCTGAATCTATCATTCAACTGCAACAAAGAAACAGCAGCTAGTCGCTTGTTGTTAACACCGCTGGAATAACATCGTGCCCATTAACGGCGAAGAGGAGAAGACCCAGAAACGTGACGTTTTGAGACGAGTTGAGTTTCTTCGTGCGGTAAGTGTTTCTGAGTACCAGCGTGTATCATGTGTATTTGAACCCCTTTGTTTTGATCATGTTTGTAATTCAGTGATGATCAAGAGGCACGCACTCTTGTAAATTCAGCCATAATTTTACTAGTTTTTCTTTTTAACTCGCTTCTCATGCCACCTTAACGTGTCCTTTGCTTGAGACAGTTACGAGATGTAAAGTTCAGTGAAGCTAAACTGGAAAATATTTGCACTCCGGGGACTGCAGTATATAGCCTTCAAAGTCCCCCATCCTTTGGTGTCTTTGTGAATCCCAAGCTGATAGATAAGCAAACATCTACTGTGTGTTTTTTTTTTTTTTATTGTTCTCTCTCGAGCCACCTGTTCAAATAAGAAGAAAGGTGCACAAACAATACAGAGTCCCTCTCACAACTACCCAGGTGTTAATTGAACAATTTGTAGTTGGAACCGAACTGCACCTTCCTGAGAGTTGTATTTTGTCTTTGTAATGTTGCTACCGATCTGTTTAAAATATTTCTAGATGCGCAAATTTTGGATACTTCTTTTGGATCATACAGGTGCCTTATATTAGGGTTAGGGTTAGGGTTTCTAGCTACACAGGGGTGTAGCTAGAAATTGTTCTGTGGGGTGGCCAGGGTCACATAATTTGCCTCCTGTGCACAATAGACTTCAAGGATGGAATCAGTCCTTGCACTGCTAGAAGTGATCAGGTTCCTCTGCGGCTACCTTGACATTTATTCCACATTCTATACGAGGTGGGGAAGGCGACAAGGGCACATAAAGAAGGCAGTAAAGGGGTTAGGCCGAAGGAGAGGGAAGAAGAGCAGACGGCTACCGAGTGCAAAAGAGAAGATTTAGAAATGAATAAATGAAATGGTGAGAATAAGAAATGAAAGCGGGATAAGTTGATTGGGACTCGACCACACCCATATGTGTGTGTGTCTCTGCTTGATGGATGGCCCATCGTGATCGGGGGATGGGGGACTGAAAATGGAAGAGGAGCGTTGAAATTGTGACAAGGGGTCGGTCAGTACTGGAGATCAGCTGCTTGTCAGCTCCAACCCTTTCACCATCTTTCTTTCACTATCACTTATCATCATCCGTCTCCTTCTTTTGTAAAAACAGCAAAACATGTCTTCCTCACTCCAGCGCAACTTAATAGCAATGTCCTTCGCGTCCTCATCATCGCTGCGACCTTTACCGATCCATCCCACCTCCTTCTCAACACATTCAAAGCACTTCAAAACTCTTCTTGTAATCATTCAACGTTCACCTTTTCAAATCTTTATCTTCACCGCTCGAGTGCTATGATTTCCACTTACCCGCCTGCAAGACCTAAGCGCTATCGTTTGTGAACTTCCAGAGAATACACTTGATTTTCTTGCACTATATTAGATTTTTATGCAATTTTTTTTAAAGCGGTGCATGTAGAAATACTAATCCATGCTTTTATTAAATCTCATTTGGAGTGTATCGTACTACTTCATAGGGCATATCCGTGAAAGGCAGGAAATAAAATGACTGACGGCTAATATGTAAACCCACTCTGGATTTAACCCATTAAATCTCACACACCAAGTACACAACTTTCTATTTTTACCCTCTTGATGCTTATGAGTCGTTTTTTTACCCCCTCATCCGCTGTCATTATTTTTAATGATTTAATTTCTCCCACCTCCTGCTGCGTTTGTTGTATGCCACAGGAAGCAGGCTCAAAGATCATATCCAGCAAAGGCCGGAAATTAGACTCAGTCGAGGTACATATGATCAGCACGATTAATGTCGGATGCTGAGATTCATGTTGTGATGAGGAAAGTATGGAAGGTCGATACGTCTAACCAACGTCATCACTGATCAATTTGTTTCCGGATAAAGTCTGACAATCCTTCCTATATTGCCGGCTCTTTTTATTGCCAAACAAATGCGTTTGTTCTACCGCCAGATCGAGAAAAGCCGTGTATTGATCTCGTTCTGTTTCGAGCTGCTGAGTCCCGGAGGCTCAAAGGTGCATTACCCCGCAACCCGCGGATGCCAGTACGTCCCCTCCTGCCCGTGACGTTTTTCACATTCACTTTTCCACAAATGGAACGCGGACGCTGTGCAGTTTCGTGTCTTTTGCCCTTGCAGTGTTGAATTAAGTCCCCCTGCTGGGCTTGTCTCCAGAGTCAGCGTGGGTGGCTACATATTGCCACTCAATAAATGTTTGATATCATTAGTTCCATCTAAGTGACTGATCCTCCTCTTTTACCAAAACGCGTAAACTAGTGTTATAAACCAGTTTGCCACGGCAGCCATTGTAGTTTAACACCGTTTTTGTCCCAAGTGGTCCCTGTTTGTTTTTTTTTCTTCACCATAGCTAAGTGCTAACAAGCTACGGGACCGCCGTGTATGCGTGAGTCCTGAAGCAGCTGACTCATTGCAATGTCACAACAACTTAGGTAATCCTAAAATTAACGCTACTATGAGTGAACGGATTTCCTCAGACGTTTCTACTTACTCTGTGCTTTCGGGTCCAGATTGCCGATGCTCAGTTCTTAGCATATTTGATGTGCACAAGTCATCTGAGGACAGGTTCTAACCTGGCCTGTTCTCTAAAGACACCACCTTCTCATGCCAATACAGGTTTTCATGTCCACCACAACATTACATGTGGTTTGGCTCCCAGATAGACCTGATGATGTTTTCTTCTGAGCAGATGGAATGTGTGAATCAGCTTGTGGTTCCTACACAGTGAGCTCATTTACATATAAATGACGGCAGTTTCAAAGTTGGCGAGCGCTTGCTTATTTTCTTGTCGGTGTGTTCGAACGTGTTTCGCCAGTATTGAATCTGAGCAGGGATGTGTGTGTGTGTGTGTGTGTGTTTTTGGCTACACACAAAACTGAAAAATAGTGTGATAAGGGACATGTCTTCAGTTCATTCTGTTCTGTTTGCAATGTCACACTGGAAATGGAGACAGTACTCTCTCTTAGGATTTCTCGGATCTCGTCTTTCAAGATTTTGTAACAGGAGCCTTTGTTGACTTCTTCCTATGCGTCCACAAATAGACCAGACTGCACTCCCACTAAAACTAATATTAGTCATTTTTTGGAGGAAGTGTGAGCGCAATAAAAGGCAATTGATACATCTTAAGGCATAAATATTGTTTGACATTAACAAGAGGCTAAAAATTAAATTTTATGGTTTCGGACAAAAAAAATGTTTTATCACAGAAACAAGATGTTGTAAGTTGATGGATTCAAAACAATAGCAGTTGGCGTGTGGAATAAAAGAAGAAAATTTAGGCGAAGTTGATGACGTGAATAATTTTCTAGTTATGTGCTTGAATTGTCTGCGCATTACTGGACATGATCAGATTTTGGAGATGGAGGTGACTTTGCTGCTGGCCCTGTTCCGCACTGCCAGTCCCATGGCGTTATGAATCTTTTAAGACTAACATCGACTGGACAAGCGAGGCTAACCACACGTATGAAGACTCCATGTTTGTTGCTGTATTGACTCTGTAGACAGCTGTGGAGCAAAACTATTTTGTCGTTAGGTCCAACACTCCATTGTCACAGCAGCGATGACTAACAACATGAGGAAAACTCTCAATGTGTCACTTCTTTTCTTATCTCATGATGGTGACACAATCCACCATTATGTGTTGCGTCTTTTTCTACCAGCTTCGGACTCATTTTCCTTTTGTTTCCGTCTCTCTACCTTTTCGGGCCACGATTATGGTGCTTAGACTCTCATGAATATTTAGATTTTTTAGAAGGGAAATGTCAAGGGGGACCATGTGCGGCTGGCCTTGCCTAATTATGGAGATGGGCTTCCCCAGAAGACCACGCATGCACAATTCCAATTAGATAGCACTTACTAAGCTTTAAACAAAGCCGTCTGAAAAGCATCAAATGCATTCAGACACACACACGCCCCGAGTCGAGAACTGGTAATGGTGCAGCTGGGGCTTGCAGCTGCTTCCTTGCTTATTGTTTAACACGGACCTAAATGATGGGCACAAACTTGGCAGTTTAGTCATTAGAATTGCGCCTTTTCCGTTGTTGTGCCATGAAAAAAAAATCCGCCGCTGATGAATAAACCCGTGATTCACGGTGACAAGCGCTGTTGAGGATGGGCGGGGGTGTTTAGGAGAAGAAAGATGTTCGTGAAGAGAAATGAAGGTGTGTGGGGGGGAACAGAAAGAGTGACAGTGGAAGAAGAGAGAATGTTTGGCCGGAGGGGGACGCAAGATGAGATGTAGAGCCCGAAAATAAATAAATTGAAGCAGCTTGTTTTGGTAAGAGAGAGTGAGAGAGGGAGGGAGGAGACTGGTGAGCTCGAGAACAGCAGCGGGAAGGAGCCTTGTGCTGGAGTGACTCATTTCTGACAAGAAAGATGGCAAAGGATGGAGGTGACTAATCACAGGACACAAATTGGGAAATGTGGGAGAAGGCGGCGAGGCCTAAAGTGCAGCATGAGAATGATAAGAAAAGCTGCAAATAGACACGACTCCACACAGGTGAGATGAGAACGTCAGGAATCCGAACGGCAGTGAGCCAAGTCCTGGAATAGAAACTCCAAAGATGATGATAAATCATTGATAGAGGTGGTTTGGTTGTGTATAATTTATCAATTATTTAACTGTGATCAAGCCATTCAAGTGGTGCTTGAGGATAATTCCCACTTGCATTTTTTTGTTTTTTTAGCTGAGAAATCAGAGCAAAGTCAACAGTTGAGCTAGCAGCAGATATACACTTATGCATTATACATTATCATGACTTTAACAATGGAAGAATTGCTAGCAAGCGGACTCCGGGTGCCAAATAAAAAAAACTCGGGAAATTTAAAAAAAAAAAAAAACAGTCACGTGCTGACCTCCCAAGTAGACAAGTACAAAAAGTTATCTCAGCGTCAAATTGATATTTCAAGTTGTTTTTTATGACAATGTGGTGGTTGTGATTTAAAAAGGCCAACAGGTTCTGTTGTCCCCCATTTAGGAACTTGTGGTCATAACATCAGGCATGTCTCACCCCGCCACCTTTCATCAGGCCACTTCAGAGCCTCCCAGCGGAAACCAGAGCACCGCCGCAACGTGTGAGGCTTTACCGCCAGACATACGGCTAGGATTAGGAGCAGTCTCAAATTTTAAGGCCCACAAACATGTGGAACAGCCCGCAGTTTGATGGGGTGTATCATCAGTCTGAGGGGAGCAGAGCTGAGCCTTTGTGCATGTCTGCGTGCACTTGTAGCACTTATTTGTTATTTTTTTTTTATAGATGTGACCCCTCCGTCTTGGTTCTGGACCCCTACTGCAAATTCTGTATACAGTGATCCCTCGCTACTTCGCGTTTGGTTTATCGCGGCTTCACTACATCGCGGATTTTTTTTAAAAAAAACATTTAAAAGTCAAAATAAAACGTCTACATTGTGTCTAACCTGTAGGACAATGAAGTATTGCTCCAAACGTTCGTTTACATTCCTTTAGAAGTCCGTTTTCGCGTGTTAGCACGATCGCGAATTAGCATCTTTCCGCTAACTCGTTAGCCTGCCCAGTACTTCTTGTCGGTGACCTTACTTCGCGGATTTCACTTATCGCGGGTGATTTTTGGAACCAATTACCCACAATAAACGAGGGATTACTGTAATGTAATCATCAAACTTCCCAAAAAGGTTAATAAATGCCTATTTTAATAGATTCATCTTCAAATTCACCAAGATCTATGATCGTGTTCACAATAAATGTGTTTTTTTAAGCTTCCTCTTAAACTAAACACATCATCTGTGTTTACATACAGGTGTGGACAGAACCGCTTTGTGTGTGAATGAGAAATAGATTGAGATGAATATTTGCGGGGGAAAGTATAGCGAGCGCATAAGGTCCACATAGCAGAGCACTTCTGTCATAGGTTATGACTTATTTATTCCTTTTAGTTTGACACTTGGCGAGGGGGGGCGGGCGTCATTCTTCCTCCCGCAATCTCTCGGTTAGGATAGAACAGCTGTTCTATTTTAACAACAGATGTGGCAATGCACCAAATAAAGCCGTAAGAAAAGCATCAGTTGGCTTCGGTTGGTTTGTTTGTGTCTGTTACAGATCCTTAGTGACCATCTTGAATAAGTTAAAGACACCGGAGGTGTAACTGGAGAGTCGCGCTTGTGAAGAAAAGTAGTCGGAACAGCCGTCCAATCTCAGCGAGCTAGCAAATTGCAATACTTTCCCGGCGTGATATGTTTTATACGGCCGCAGGGAAACATTCGCTTCTGTCAAGGAGAAGGAGGCTGCAGAGGAGATATGGAAACGATGCAGAAGATGATAAGACGCTCATTATTGCGCTCCTATTTTTGGCTCGATCTTCCCACTCTCATTCTCACGCTTACAGTGGAGACGTCATGCGTGTAGGCCTATGTCCTACTTAGCATGGCTGTCTGTCTGCGTGTAATATATATATGTTTATTGAGTGTTCTTAGTTGTCATGGAAACTGTATGGACAGTGGCTGGGAATAAATGCAAGTTTGGGCAAATAATGAGCAAAAATAGGCTTCTTGCCACTTCAAATTGACCGTCAAATGAAACAATAAACAAAGAGAATTGCAGATGATGAATTTTCATCCGAAATAATTGATTAATGACATAAGCAAGCAGTTGTGCGACTAGCAAATGTTGCTGAATGAGGCTCATTGTTCGCGGCGTGGTCATTAGCCGTCGTGGCTAATTGCTGGTGGAACAAAAAGCGTGGACAACATTTCCCTGATGATCACTCAGCTGCTCTCCGTGTTTGATGTTTATTTTGGTACGGGTTACACTTAATCAAGCCAAAAAAATGTCAAGTGGTAAAATGAGAAAGCAATGAAGCTGTTCGAGGGAGGCAAAGGCCTCGCTGATGGTCACATGATGTGTGTCACCCAATGTGTTTTTTTTTTGCATGTAAGCCAGTGTTTGATTTATTGCCTCGACTTGAGCGTGGTGTTATTTGTGCGCAAGATTGTGCAGAAACAGCGGATTTCCTGGAAATTTTGTAGAGGCGAGGCATCGACCATTACTTGAAATGTATCCAAGTAATTATGCACATCTTTGACTATTTTCTTTTTGTTGGCAAACGGTCCTAATCCGCCCTAATGTAATCTTGTCTTTCTTTTTCCTCACTTATTTTATCGATCTCTTTCCCTCTTTGTTTTTTCAAGGATTGCGTCATCCATCCATCCATCCATTTTCTGAACCGCTTAGTCCCCACAGGGGCCGCGGGCGTGCTGGAGCCTATCCCAGCCGTCATCGGGCAGTAGGCGGGGGACACCCTGAACTAGTTGCCAGCCAATCGCAGGGCACACAGAGACAGACAACCAATCGCACTCACACTCACACCTAGGGACAATTTGGAGTCTTCAATCGGCCTACCAAGCATGTTTTTGGAATGTGGGAGGAAACCGGAGTACCCGGAGAAAACCCACGCGGGCCCGGGGAGAACATGCAAACTCCACACAGGGAGGGCCGGAGGTGGAATCGAACCCGCACCCTCCTAACTGTGAGGCGGACGTGCTACCCAGTGCGCCACCGAGCCGCCGGATTGCGTCATTTCGAAATTAAATCCAGGATGGATTTAACGAAGCGGAGTGTTCGACCTAATTAGGATTTTTTTTTACAATGCCCGCTCATCGATTTCACAAGTGACTGATGTTTAAACCTGGTGTATGTCTGAGTGTTCTTATTGATGAGCGCCATCAATTGCGCTCTTGTCCACATCCTCTATCGAACTCACCTTTCACCTTCAGCCCTAAGCGTGGACACTCGAACAAGAGCCAAAGCCACAATGACGTAGACTTGAATCCCGCGTCTCATCACTATTTTATATAGTTCAATGTACACTAGGTCATCACACCTGAAACCAGAAGTCTTTCCATCGGCTCTAAATAAATGAAATGATCCCGGTGACACGCATTTATTATTAATAAGCATCATTAATTAACTTGAGCTTCCCAATTTCCCTTCTATTTAAAATGATTCCAAGATGCATTCTCGTAGTGTGTTATTGATGTATTTTGTCAAGCGGCATGTTCCAACATGTTTTGAGATAGTGTATCGGCGTCTCGTGCTTATCTGCATGTGTTTGTGCGGGAGCCAGACGTGTCTCATTGCTAAAGTGTCATAATCCAGTCCAGAGTTCACGCTTCATATTCTTACGTGGGCTCGATTTGTTCGAGGAGGCCATGTTGACCTCCTATGGCTGCACGTCAGGACCTTTTTTCACCCGGTTGGTCAGTCAGAGCAAAACTCGTCACGAACAAGTTAAGAGTAGCGAAACATTTCTTTTGTGATATTTTATTGTATGTAACATTGCGTTTAGACTAGTGGGTGCTTTTATTGTTATCTTTTTTTTTTTTTTTAAGTCAGATAGACAAATCCGAAACAAAATGGTTCTGCACATACTGGCTCGCTAGTGATGTTTCCACCGACCATTCTAATCATGTCCATAAACTGACCATGTTTAATTACAGTTTTTCCTCCAGGCCCATTAAATTGAAGGATTTGCTGTCTCTGGGCTATTTAATTGACAAATGAGTGCCATGTGAACTGTGATGGAGACCAACGCCCATCATGGCTGCATGTGTAGTGTGTCTGTATGCACATTAATGACCCAGGCCCTCTTGGGGGCAACGCAAGGAGGACGTGGCACGTGGTGCAGAGAGGTCAGGGACGACAGACGCGGAGCAGCAGCTGGTGGTGAAAATGGAGGAGGGAAGACGAGGCGAGAATAAAGGGAGGGGAGTATTGGCAGTGGGTTGGAAAAAAAAAAAGACGGTGGCAGGAATAGTCTGATGGAGCAATGAGCGGAGATGGGATGATAAAATAGGGAGAGGTCACAGGGCACACACTTGGGGATGAAGTGTCTGGAATACATTTGGGAAGATTTTTCTTTCACGGTAAAAATGCAAAGCCATGGATGATTAATATGGATGAATCCATAACAAAACTGCATTTCGTCACGATATTTTATTTTTCTCTGGAAAAGAATGAAACAAAAGAATAACTTTTTTTAGCCTCAATTTGAACACTTACCCAGAAAAGCCAATTGAGGACACTTTTTTTTTAAAGATATTTTCATTTGATTCATTTATGCCCTGAAACTGTTCTCTTAAAAATACTTTCTGGCAGCCCATTTATGTGCAAATGGTGGTCTAGCGTGCAAATTGTTTACTAGGTCATGTGCTAGTGCCTGACCGATATCGATTTTCTTTAGGCTGATTTTGTTATTTAGCAGAATAATATGACAATAACAATTTTTTCAGATTTATTAAAAGAAAGCAAGTTGCGGATACCCTTAGTTGATGCATCAATTATCTTGAAGAGCCTGCACAAGAGAGCTTAGCATGTCCGACCGTGACTCAGGCCTAATGTTTTCCTGTAAGGAGACATGGAAAGGTTGTGTTTTTAATGGAGTGAGAATGAGGAGTGGAAGCAGCAGATGGACTCCCGCTGCCTCCATTTACCAGCCTCCCAACGAACGACCAGCACGTGTATCGATGTGCACGCAAGAAACCGACAATCGCTCGGTGTGTCTGTCAATAAGCTCTTACTTTTATTTTCAGACCGTACGACGCTTGAAGAGAGGAGGAACCGGATGTTAAGAGCATATTCCACATTTGACCTTTTACCGATAGACTACGGTGAAACGATCAATTAATTATTTGCCCTCTATGAATGACCACAGTTACAGTATATTATTGTGTCTTGTTATTTATAAATAAGAATTGTTCATGGCAGTGTCCACCATTGCAATGCCCCCTTATGTTTTATTACAAGCCAGTGTGCCATTAGGAATGATATATAATTATTCCAAAATATATGGATTTGAACAAGGTTTTCCAAATGAAGTCGTAAATGACTTTTTATGGCTACTAAAAGACATGGTTGTGTAGGAGCCGTGTGGCGTTCGCTGACATTTGATTTTATCCTGTTACTTATTGCGCGTAAAACTCCAAATAGGTTTGATCTCATTAAATTCTCAGCTTGAATCTGAATAAGTCACTTTAATGTCAGAGTAAGGTTGCCACTGTAAACCTCGCAAGTCCCGTGGCCGTGGATGAAAAGATGTCCCATGTGACCCCTCTTTGATTGTTTGCTCCAATTTTGCTCATGTGGATGTTTCTTCCAGCCATCTATTGTTCGTGTCCCCCCCCTGCGTTCCCCTTTAACACGTCTTCACCCTTTCGCCCCCCAGGCTGCACATTTAACTCCACGATTTCCTTTCTTCTGCGCTACCTTTTTGCCCCTTTCACCCCCACCATCTATCTCCCGGGCACCTATCCCCCCACACGTCTCCTCTGGGCCATGTTGGATGGCTTTGTGTTTGACACGTGTGTCGGCAGAAGGCAGTGCGCGCTCACATGCACACGCAGCCCTAATTCGCTGTGTCGTGTGACAACAGCAACCGACCCCCCCCCATCCACCCACTCACCTTCATTGTACCGCAGATTAACTCGCATGCGCACACGTGACCCCAGACCCCAAGGGGCCGCCGTAAGTAAGAATATGCTTTGAGGCAGAAAATCAGAAGGCAATTTGAGGGAGAATCCAGCTGAGAAGATGGGGGAATGATCATTTGAAGGAAGTTCAGCTTCATTTGGCTAATTCTTTTTTTTCCCCCCACACTGGTAAAATTGAGCAGAATTCACTTTTCAATTAAAAGTGTATATATATTTGGAGATGACCTCAGACACATTCGGAATGGGTGAAACCTTACTTATGGAAAGTCCTTCCAGCCGAAAAGGAAGCTGTATTTATCTCTAAAAGGGGGACCGACTGTATTCTGTTCTATTCTCACTTCCTTGGCTGGGCTTTATATAAAAACAGGCGTCCCCACTGTTTGGTTTGTTTTCACTCTCTGCGCTTGTAGGCCAAAGGTGACCCAGCACTCCCAATCAGAACGAGTTCAATCGACGTCCTGACATTAGCTGGCAGAACTTATTCCCGTTCATTGTCTTCTGTTGACTTGACATCTTTATTGACCAGTAATGGAACGAGCACCCAGGAGCCCATGTTGACTGATATTCAATTTGCAGTGACTTAGCAGAAACAAATCATCCAAGAAGTTAAACGGCGTGCTTTTAACAGAGCTGAGACAAACACTCTGCTGTGACTGATCGATGACTCAACGCCAATGTGTGCACTTTTGTTAAGTGTAGACGTCTGAGCGCATGAGTGCTGCAAAATGCGCAGACATGTGATGCAATGAAATCACTGGAGATGTTGTGTCATGGGTGGCTTTGACGCTCTGGTGCCTTCACAAACTTTGGGGAAAGGAAGCTCATACAGGAAGTGGTCTGGCTAGACCTCAGACCTGCGTGACTGCAATCACTGTAGTCCCTCTTAAGACTCTTAGTACGGCGAAATGTGTGCAAGTGGGAATACACACATATATACACTTTTCTTCTTGACTATTGAGCGATGTTCATGTGGTTGCCCGCTTCAGTTTTATGTGAGACATGACGGTGAAAAGTTCCTAAGTTAGTGAGAGTAGTGAGTTTTTAGATCCCAATGTGACTTTTCTCTGCAATGTGTGTGTTATCATAATGCCTGTCACTTCCCAGATGGCGTAAATGGCCAACGTCCCGCCGCCTAGGGAAAATCGTGACGACGAAATTGCGTCAAAGAGGAATGAAAAAAAATTAGACAGACGCACAAGATAGGAGCAACTAAGAGGCAAAATATGTCTTTGAATTTTGCAGCCTCGCCCCTTGATATTTTTTACATTATTTGTCATTATTTCATTTTTTATTTGTTAGTTTTCCTTTAACATAATAACCTTGGTGGTCACATGACTGGCAGTTCAGCCGCCACATGCTGGCCTCGTGCGGGTCCGGCGGCACGTGTAGGTGTGTGTCACCATACGGTTTTCGTATACAGGCAAGAGGGCGCGGTTGGGACCTGATCGGATCGGTCGCTCTGTGTGAGCTCTTTGTAAGATGGAAGGTGAGGGGGAAGGTGAGACGGGTGTTCCTCTTAGCCGCCTGCTGGTCTGCTTTGCTGCTGGCGACTCAGCTTGATGAGATCACAGGGGATCGACTTTCGCCTCTCTCTCCTGCTCTCGCTCTCTCTTTCTCATTTTTCCCTCGCCCTTTCTAGTTTCCACCACGGTACTCACTTTTCATTGTCCGTAGTAGTTGTGAAGGGCACCAAAATAATCACTTGGCACCATATGACCTTTCGAAACCCTTAATTTGGGATATCAATGTATAGGGTGCCTGAAAAGTTTGCAAGTTTGTTTTTTTTCGGTTTCTCTCGGTGTATCTGGTGCGCTGCTAAAGAGTAAAGCGAGCACATTCTGTAACCGGAGTGGAGTTTGGAGGTGTTTGATGCCACAGCGGAGCTCATGGTGACAATGGTGCCTTGGAAACACAATTGTGAGTCAAGAGTGTGCTGGGGGAAGGTGAGCAAAGGGGTAGGTAGGGGGTGGTCGGAATAACTAATAGCCCCTGGACAGATAAGCTCCAGGGAGGAAAAGAGGGAGGGAACGCTTGAGGGAGGGAGGGAGGAGGGGAGGACGCCGAAGCGGCTGGCAGAGAACAGAAGTCTCTCTTCTTTCTATCCGACTTGCCGGCTGCTGGTCGTCTCCTTGCTCTCATCCGCTTGCCTTCTCTCGCCGGCTGGATAGAAGAGTTTCAACATGGACTTGGGCAGACGCTGCCAGACGTGAGGATGCTCACTGGAGAGTCACTGTAAGCTGCCTAGAAAAATGGCTTTCTTACTGAAAAGATCTGGTTTCTATTTCAAGGAATGATGTTATGCAGTAGCATCCACCTGGATGGCTCCAGAGTGAGCATGCTTTGCTGTTGCTGAGGTGTACATGAGGGAAAAGCTCGCCGGCATGCATTGTGATGTTTGTGTTTATATTTAACATTTTTCCCCCTGTGGATGTTACCATGCACACCACACGCTTTTACTTTTCTCTTCATCTCTCACTCGCTCCTTTAATTGTCTTAATGGCCTCCAGGTCCCAGCTGGCCAGTTGGGATACCCCCTCTATGTGTGTGTGCGTCTTTTTAGTGGGATAGTGTTCCCCCGCTGTAGGCTGGTTTCTCATTAATTCCCCGCTAATTGCAGATTTTGAAGCGATTCTTTTCATGGGTGCGTACAGGCACTAGTAGTGTAATGATGCGGACAGCGTGGGTTTAATTCCTGGCCAGTGCGTGCAAATTTCCCCATCGTGCTGCTAAATAATAATAAAGGTGATGTCGTCTTATACCCAGCCAGCTTCGCTTGTTCCGAGCGCAGATGCAAAATTGGTGGGAATTCAGGAAGTGCTTGTGGTATAAACAAAACTGAAATAAATCATGCTGCAAGAATTTACAGTTGTTCAGTTTAGTACCATGTTGTGTTGTAACATGTCAGGGCGGCACCGAGGCCTCTAATGGATATAGATGCAGCGTAATTAAGAGCAGCAAGAATCGGCAGAGAAGGTCCCCAATAGAAGTACTTCGCTATGGGATTCGTTGTATCATGCTAGCTCTAAAATGCTATTTACATTAAACGCCATATTTGTTACATTAGTAAACAAAGTGAAATGGGGTGGAACAGCAAAACTTTGTTGTAACAACAAAACAAAAACAAGCTAATCATGCTAACTACACCTGCTGTTCTTTTGATGCCTTATTGATGCTTTTATTATATTTGCACTGTCCAAACTAGGGTTAGGGATAGGGTTAGGGTTATGGGATAACTACTCCAGGATTTCCCCCACGCTCATATAATAATAGGATAGGTCCTGCTTTCTATTTTTAGTCTATACACTTACAAGCACTCCTAATCTGACAGCCTCCAGTAGCGTCTCTTGCAACAGTGTTTAGTCTGTCGGTGACTGTTGGGTCGGAGCGCGAGGATACTTTTGTGTGGTCCGCCCTGGCGAGGAGAGATAGCGGCCCTCCTTTCTGACTTTATCCTTTTGTTTTTTCAGCTGCTGACCCACGTAGCCCCCCCCCCCCCGGCCGGCTCCCCTACCTCTAGCATTGTTTCTGTTCCCCGCCACCCTTCTTACTTGTCTCCAATCTATACAGACTTCCTCCCCCAGCAGTATTTTAATGACTGCCCCCTCTTAAGCATTGTTATTAATCTCCCTTGCTCCTTTCTCCTCACTCAGGAAGCAATTTGCCAATGACGGGGAGGGTTTTCACGATCACACTATGATGGGTGTGTGCTGTTAAATGGGTTGTTGCTGCAAGCCCCTGTTCCACTTTGCACACAGCAATTTTGGAGAACACCACGGGGGAGGGAGACAAGGGCTTCAATCATGAGACGATGTGAGCCTTCGTTTGTTCGGCAGAGCCTGAGGTGCAGTCATGTCAATTATCATGTCGTTAATTGACGAATTTACTGTAAAATGTCAGCGTAAATCGGTGTCTTGTTTTATTCCTCCCACCGTCCCAGATGAGGCGATATCATTTGGACTGTTGCTAAATTAAACAAATCATTGGAGGCTATGAATGAATTACTGTCTATTACTATGCCGCTGCTAAAAGAAATGAATTATTCAAACTTAAAGTTGACCTGAAACGGAATAAATGGCTTCTGTCATTGCCATGGCAACGTCGGGTCACCTACTTTCGTTTTGGACCGTCCAGGTCGCTTGTTGACATCAATGACAAACTGACACACTCGTGCCGGCAATTTTGCTGATCAAAATGATACTGTAACACAAATTACTTCTTCTTATCACACATTTTATGACAACATAGTCTTTGTTTCGCTTTTGGTTTTAGTTGGTGACCTTGTCTTTGTAGCTTACAATTGCACATTTGATTGCGAATGACTTATCCACTTCAGGGGCTTGAAAGTAGGTTAGGTTTTTATTCTGTAGGGAAGCCCCGGAGGAAAAAAAAAAAAAAGACCCAAACACACTCTACAGTAACTCACTCACTGCTGCTTTAAAGTGGACGGCAACTCAAAAATAATCTTTACAGTAATATGTTGTATGTGGGCCCCACTAGCGTAAAAACGGTATTTCTATTAATATTGGAATATGAAAGAAGCAGCAAAGTTCACCCTGTGCCTAATGCCGTAACATATATTTCATTTTTAAAAATGATATAATTTAAATAATTTAATAATTTGCAGTTGTTTTCAGTTACGGGTTTCTTTTTGCTGTTCATTTGAATGATGCCACACTTTAACACTATTTAAACCAGACGTGTAAAAAGTCTACTCAATCACCCAAGCTCTCAATTACGGTCTTTTACCGGTCACTGTTAGCATAGCTTAGCAATTAACTTGTCATGAGGTTGGTTTAAATTCAGACTTTATGTTGAATGCGCAAAGGAGCAGCATCGGTGCACCGGATTCAAACTGATTTGGATTCAGTTTTACGTCCACTGGGGTTATGAATCTGCCACCTGAATCTACTGCCTTCTCGATAGCACAGGCAAGCATTTGTATTTGTGTGCGTAGGTGTGCGTAAAGAGGCGCTCGATCACTGTAGCGCTAACCGTCTACCATGACACTATCCATTTTTCACACCTCTCAGCTGTGACAAATGCTTGCAGAATGCATGTTAGTGTTCTCTTGATTTTAATCACCAAGTTTGTTAGTACGACGTATTTATTTAAATTTCTAAGGTGAAGAAAACCATTGGAGCCGTTTTTTAAAGAGGTCATTATTAGTACCAGGGAGGCGCAGCGACTCAATTTAATCCACATTACATGCATAGACAAGAACATGTTTTTTTTTCACCGGCTGCACTATGATTTGCATTTAGCGCGTGTGAAGCATCTACTACCAGTTAAAGGGAATTTAAAAAAAAAAAAAAAAAAATCTTTGCGTTATGTACATAATCCCTCGTTTATCACGGATAATTGGTTCCAAAAACCACCCGCGATAAGTGAAATCCGCGAAGTACAGTCACCAACAAGAAGTACTGGGCAGGCTAGCGGAAAGATGCTAATTCGCGATCGTGCTAACACGCGAAAACGGACTTCTAAAGGAATGTAAACAAACCTTTGGAGCAATACTACATTGTCCTAAAGGTTAAACACATGTTTCCTCAATTTAGAAGTTTTATTTTGACTTTTAAATCGCTTTTTTTTTTTTAATTTGGGGAAAAAAATCCGCGATGCAGTGAAGCCGCGATAAACGAAACGCGAAGTAGCGAGGGGTCACTGTACTTTGTGATGGTCACTTAGCGTGTGTTTCCAGTGTCGAAATACGTGCGTAATTGCTTGTGTACAGTACGTTAGCAGGCTGCACGCTGGGCTTGTTTTGCCGCATGCTGGGAGACGGAGCTTTCGGTGTCAGACTATAGACCATAAAATGCACCAAGTGATGCGGCAGAGCAGCATGGTACAAAAGTGAGGCAGGGGGATGGACAGATGAGAGTGAAGTGGGTAGAAAACTCGCAGTGTAATGGCGCTTACTCTGTAAATGCCTAATAAGTACAATGCGTGAACACCACTTCCTTTCATCAAGCGAATGTCCCAGTCCGTGTGTTTTGACATGCTGTCAGCAGCCAGACGGTTCAGTTTACGTCTACCTCCGACAAACTCAGCCACCCAGGGATTCCCTCAGCAGGAATGAATGTCGGCAATGTAGGAAGGATGGCAGTTTGTTTAATCTAGGGGGTGGTGCGGCTGTTGCCACGAAGACATGTAACATAAATGTGTGCGCTTGTGGTCGCATGTGAGGTCTGTTTATGCTCGGTCTGGCGCCCCAGTGCGTCCCTAGGAGTGGAACGTGGAAGAAGTGACCACTTTGTGAATCATTTTTCAGACGTCACTGGAATTAGTCAAAGTCGAGGAAACGCCGCATGACAGTTAATGTTCACGCTGATGAATTCCTTTAAAACAAAAATAATAAATACTCAGTGTATTGAATGGATGTACGTAATGCTGTTAAAACACAAAATATTGTTGGCTGATATTAATAACAGGGTTGATATTACAGTTATCCCTCGTTTATCGCGTATAAGTGGTTCCAAAAACCACCCGCGATAAGTGAAATCCGCGAAGTACGGTCCCCAACAAGAAGTACTGGGCAGGCTAACGAGTTAGCGGAAAGATGCTGATTCGCGATCATGCTAACACGTGAAAGCGGACTTCGAAAGGAATGTAACCAAACATTTGGAAAAATACTACATTGTCCTAAGGGTCAGATACGTGGTTCGTCAATTTAGAAGTTTTATTTTGACTTTTAAAACGTTTTTTAATTTGGAAAAAAAAATCCGCGATGTAGTGAAGCCGCGAAAAACGAAACGCAAAGTAGCGAGGGATCACTGTATTGGCTAATGTTAGCATTTAATGAGCACATAGTGGAGCTTCACTTAGCGACAAGATTCACTTACTAAGCTGACTGTGTACTGTTTAGAGTTCCTGCAAGCTTTTTGTATTTATTGGTATTTGAGCATGATATAGTAGTGGACATATTCCAAATTAAAATTAAATTAATTAAATCAATGACTCGGTTCCTCCAATTTCCTTGGTGTTTTTTTAAGTAGCATTATTACACACACAGTATTGTGTAGCGGACGCCAAAAAATAATTTAAAGTGAAAGTACCAGAATTTAGGAGATCATCATTGTGCATGTGCAAGTCTTTTGTTATTCTGCAAAAGCAAACCATATATATTTTTGATTGTCAAATAATTTCCCCTCTTCCAACTATGACAGTGAAATAAAAAATAGGTAACGAAAATAAATAACAGATGGCAGAGAAGCATGTTGCTGGGAGTTGCAGCATCAGACGCTACGCCAGCTTTAGGGCGGTGCAATGACAGCCGTGGCGACCGCGGGGTTGGAGGTCAAATGTCGCCTTGATGACAGCCCGTAACTGGATTGTCAGCCACACACACACACCGAGTTTTCTTTGGCAGTGATGAATGTTGCATGCTGCGGCCGCCTTTAACCCGTCTGCCAGTCATGAGGACACACATCCATACACACACCCACACAGAGGCAGCTGTCAGCCTGTCCCAGCACTGAACTTGCTCATGCTGGGGGTGTGCTGGGTTTAGGTGCATGTTTTGGCTACCCGTTGCCATGACCTCATTTGTGAGGAAAGAGAAAGAGCTTTAGTGGGAAATGCCTAGGGAGTCAGAAGAGGTGTGTGCGGACCATGCATTAGTCATGTTACATGCAGTAAATCCCGTCAAACAATTCCTTACCTTACAAAAAGGCCCTTAGCGTACGCTGATGTATCGGTATCGTTGACTTGGTATCGGTACAGCGGAGAAAAGACGCGTTGGGTACTGTTGTTGCTATCTGTCTAAAAAAGGGCGTTACATAATCACTCCCTGTTTGAAAAGGAGAATACTACAATTTGACGTTATTATTCATACTGGAAACATTCTTTTGAAGCTAATTTCCGACTGACAAGCCTATGCATGTGATGATGAGCAACAAAGCATTTCCCAACATTATCCGGCTCATGATGTTTCGTTCTTACTATAGTTTCTGTTTCTTTTTTGATTGATCTTCATCCCACCACGATGAGGGCTCATTGTGTCTTGTGGCGGATGAGGGAAACTTTTGTGGTAGATAGATGAGCCATCTCGAGAGTTATGTCATCCACACCTTTATTCTGAGGTGTGACTCTCTCTCTTGAAACCATAAGTAGCAGCCGCCGTTCCTGGAAGGGACCATGATGTCAATTTAACCACATGGAACCTATCTTCTCACATAATGATGAAGAAACGATGCTGAACATGTTCTCGATTGCGTCCTTAATCAGTCTGTCATTAAACGCAGATATAAAATCATCCAGTGATTTTCATATTTTGTCACCAGCTGTGTTCCACGTAGTTTTGTCCGAGGTCCACTAAAATGGTGCCGATAAATTATTACCAGGTTGTTTTGTTTTTTTTGAAGACTCAGGCAATACTCATTAAAATTTACACGCTCCTTAATGAAAATTCACAAGAGAAATGTTTGGAGGGTTGCATGATCGGACTGGCATCGGTGCACATTAACTGGAATGATGCAGCGTGACTCATAGGAAGTGTATTTGTGTAAATGCGACAATATGTGTGTGTGTCTATTCATCCTTTCATCACGTTATCCGCATCCAACTAGTAATTTGGCGTTAATTCTGTGAACATCATCACTCGCCATTTGTCATTCCTCTTACTTATTTAATTGGATCTGTCATCATTAGCTTCTTTAGATCTTCCAACATGATTGTGTTTTCATCAATAGATACGAGATAGAATGGAAAGTCGGACTCTAATACACAAAAGATTTTTGACTCAGGTTTACTCTCTACACATAGTTGCCCTAGCATTGGCAATAGCATTAGCAATAGCATTAGCGGTGGTCACAGTTTTTCAAATGCCGATCAGATTTGTATTGTATTGTAGTCACTGCATGTTATGTGAAATTGTTTTGCTGAAGAAATGTATCTTTAATCTAGAAATGTGGGTTTTTTTGGCTGTTTTTGTCTCGTAACGAACGTGAAATAATAATAAACCACTGTGAGCTCATTGGCTCTTGCGGCCTTTGTAGCCGTCTCCTCTATATCATTACAATGTTGTTGTATACTTGCTTCTAGAAAACTAAAAGATAACTGGCTGACTCTTTTTAATACTTGCTTCCATTTTGTTCTCTGTCAACAGGGTTGGCAGCAGCCCTTCTGTTCTCCCAAAGATATTTGGGGAATGAACGCAGATCACATTCATCTTTCATTTGTAACGTCCTCCTCCATCTCCCTCTACCACACTTCAGTAGAGACAGCACACTTCAGTTGCACCGCATTGATGAGGTAACGTCACGCTGTGCTCAGGGCAGCACCCACCTGCACAAACGCCACCCTCCCTCCCCATCACCCCGACCCCAGCCTCCCTTCTCCTGCCTGCTCCACTGCAGCCATGGGTCAGAAGATATCCGGTGGTATCAAATCTGTGGACGGCCGCGGGGAAAGCGGCGGTTCCCCATCCTACCGACCCTCGGCTCACAGTAGGCAGCACCCAGAGTTGAGGGGCCCGGATTTCTCCAAACCTCCCAGGCTGGATCTCCTTCTGGACATGCCTTGCGCCAGCCTGGAGACCCAACTTCGTCACGCGTGGAACGCCGATGACCGTTCGCTCAACATTTTCATCAAAGAGGAGGATAAGTTGACATTTCACCGCCACCCCGTCGCTCAGAGCACGGACTGCATCCGGGGACGGGTGGGCTACACTAGGGGACTCCACGTCTGGAGGATTCACTGGCCGTCCCGACAGCGCGGCACCCACGCAGTTGTCGGGGTAGCCACCTCCGAAGCTTCTTTACATTCTGTCGGGTACACTGCCTTGGTGGGGTCAGACTCTGAGTCCTGGGGCTGGGATCTGGGACGTAACCGCCTCTACCACGATAGCAAGAACCGGGCCCACAGCTCATTACCCACTTACCCTTCCTTCCTGGAACCCGAGGAGGCGTTCACACTACCGGACTCTCTGTTGGTCATTCTGGACATGGACGAGGGCACGCTGAGCTTCATGGTGGAGGGACAGTATTTAGGAGTGGCGTTCCGAGGGTTGAAGGGCAAGAAACTACATCCCATCGTCAGCGCTGTGTGGGGCCATTGTGAGATATCCATGAAGTACATCAACGGACTTGATCGTAAGTAGGCTACTCACCTCTCCAGTGTGTGTGTCGCTGTGTTGTATGGAAGTAGTATGAGTTAAATATAATCGGAATGATTCACTTCCATCCATAATTTGATGACTTTTTAAATTCCATATCACCCAAAAACTGATTCTCTGCTTCCATGGCTTGTCATGGAATGTTCTCGTAACAATGTCGGTCTGTTTCCTACCTTGGAAAAAGAAAAAGAAAAAAGATAAGGGGTCATGTACTCCCTTGCCAACCTAAGCCTGCATGTTTTTGTGAAACTGCAGCTGGCCAACTGAAACATGAGTCAGACTCAAAACACATTGCGGCATCAGACTTGAATGTTCTAACTTCTTGATAAAGGCTTTGGTGTTAGCATTTAGTTTAGCTAGCTTGACTCGAGCTAATCTACTGCACCACAGGCGGCATTGAAATTGAGGCATTGTTTGGTGACTTTTTTTTTTTTTTTAAGAACCATCTGCTGGATTTCAGAGTAAATTAGTGCAATGGGTCTTCTTGGAACAATACAGGGAATATAAAACTAGCACCAGAAGTTTTACAAGAATTTCGACTTCATACTGTAATGCCAGGTTTTACTATCAGCGATGTATGATGGTTGAAATTAAGGAGAAGAGAAAATATTGCCAAATAAATAAAGGAAAAAATATCGCCATTTCACCGATATTTTGGGTGTGAATGCTCACATGGCGCAAACACACAAAGAAATACCACACATGTCTTCGTTTTAGATTTTATCTCATCTCATAGAAAAATATTGTTTGATGTCGCAATGCCAGGCGTATTAAACGTCTGGATCCCAGAGAAGGGGAACTCCAACAGAACCACTAAATCCGAGACAATGCTTTTTCTTTTCCATCGTTGCTTTAGACCACATTCCCAGTTGGCAGCTCGCTGAGTTTTTGAATCGGAGATTAGAATCATGTAGGGATGGAATAAATAACCTGCACTTTCTCAGATTTTTTTTTTTTTTTTTTGAGGAGGTAAGATTAGAGTCTGGCTTGCACATCCTTTCAGTATCACTTTAGAATCGTCTCTTGTCTGCTCCGCAAATGACTCACATGGCGAGAGTGGAGTCATAATTGCCGTCTTGGTCCTCGTCGTCAGTTTATATGCAAGTCATGGAAGCAATACAACTAGACAACAGACATTGTGTCATATTATTGTATTTTTCCCCAACCGCTTACTTTTGAATTATTTGCCTTAAGGCCCCATCACACTTGCTGGCTAGAAATTTGTAACATTTTGCTTCTTCCGTACTTGGTCACAGTGCCTTCATTGCGGCCAGTCATGCGGGAAAACACGCAGGACATAAAAGCCACAACATCCAGCTGCAGAATAAGCAGTCAAGTTCAGACGGGTTAACGTAATAAGCTTTGATGCAAATAAACGCTGAGCTGCATAGAGTTCCTCCTAATTGCTGCCACATTCCATCAACAGCATCACTTTGTTTAGAGCAGGCTGCCATTTGCCTCCGTCTCCTGTGTTTATTGGTCTCTTTATTGTTCTTTCCTCCTCCTGTCGTTATAATTATACCAATTAACAAACACTTGGCTTGCAATAATAGAAAGGAGCCGTCGTCTTAACGTGCATCTTCATCTTCTCTTTGCCTCACATTTCACGGATTATTTCCCGGCGTGTGTATGCTAGGTTTCTGTAGCATGTTCATAATTTTTTTTTATTTTTTTTTTTATCCACAACACTGGAGAGGGCAAATCAATCCTGTGGCAAAGCGAGGAAAGAATAGCAACAGCAAATTCAATTGAAAAGAGAAATGAGCGGAGAGTTTCTGAGAGGAAAACAAATCGGAATAGAGGCGAGGCTTTGGTACTTGTGTTCTTCACGAGCATGAAAATAGAATGCAATGTGAGTTTGAGGAAACAAGGACTGAAACTGGGCAACTTGCCCATCCACGAGCTATTCTTGAAAGTTATTTTTTTGGGAGGGGGGGCATCACAAGATGGATCCCGCATACCACTCTGAAAAAATCATATTTACAATTTACATGTTAGTAAATATGGGGAGTCTCTTACATAGAGAGACGCTAATTCCAGTTTTTCTCCGACAAGGCTAGTTTGATCCCCAACAAGCTTATTTTCTCGTCACATTCCAGACGCGACCCACTTTTTCATAATCTGTTTGACCTTCTGACTGACCTCTCTTCCTCTTCCCTACTGTTTTGTCTGGAACGCATGAACTCTGTCAGAAAGGTCAAAGCTTCAGGCTCCTTTCACATCACATATTGACTCACTCACATCGAGACGTTAGCCGGTCTCGGCGCTCTTGTGAAGCACATTGCACGTTATCTTCCAACTTTTCACGTTCTCCGTCGTCGATACACTCCCCTTTTTCTGGCTCACTGCCATCACACTTTCTTATTTCTACATTGGGCATGCGTTTGCAATAACGAGTCCAACATTTTTTTGTTGAATTATTCAATGAATTCTTTCAGCCTTAGGTCACAACAAAAAATACATGCACCAAAAAATAAATAAACCACCACTGATGTTACCGTCACAGAGATTCACTGAACGAGAGTTTGTGTTGATGTTTGCGTATCATCACCCAGCTTTTTCTAATATCTTTCTGCAACCATTTTTCTTACTCTTTATTATTTTTTTGTTGTTATTGTACAGCCTTTTATATCGATTTGAATTAGGTTGTGAAGGTATTTGGCTTGTTGCACAGATGGTGCAATCATTGCAAGGGGGCTCAGTGGCTGTGTTCTTGACATTTGTGATTTGTCATTTTGAAGCTACAACACAAACAAAAAAAAAAACATGTTTTGAGATTAAACACGACAAAATGGATGGCTGGAAGGCTATGTGGTCTGATTTTTATTTTTTATTAGTGTGGCGACAAAGATGAAATGAGCGGAGAGTTTCTGCGGGGTACTGTAGAGAATGTTAGCGACAAAGATGCTAGCGACAAAAATAAGCGACAAATGTTAGCCACAAAAATGAGTGGGAGCTTAAGATCAGGGGATGCTTTGAGAATAATTGTCAATTTTTGGCTATGTGAAGCCCTTTGAGATTGTTTGTGATTTAGGGCTATACAAATAAACTTGACTTGACTTGACTTGACTTGACTTGACTTGACTTGACTTGACTTGACTTGACTTGACTTGACTTGAGAGTTTCTGAGGGGTAATGTAGAGAATGTTAGCATAAGAATCAGAGAGGAGTGCTCGAACTGCGTGAAATTCTGTAGATAGCCTAAGAAGTGAAGATAAGGGCTCGTACTGGCTATCTTTAATAACGTTTTTAGGAAATCTGCCTCCTGACAAAAATATTAGCGTCCAGTAATGTCTCCAATATTCACAGTATTGCTTTGTCACTTTGAACACAGAGCTTGTGTTGTAAAGTACAATATGCTGAAGCACAAATGAAAACTTTTTGTGACGGTTGTGCTTTGTTTTTCCTAAACCTGCAAGTAGGAAGAAAAAGTCCCAAAGGTTGTTTTCTTCCTTTCTAAAGAACAACAAGTGAACACGGTTCAGGCTTCCACCATCCGTTTCTATGCCTCATTAGGCTTGCAGTCAACTGGAGCCTATCCCAGCTGACTTGAGGCCAGAGGTGGGGAAATTTTTGCTTTTCTGTCTTCACAAACTCGAGGTAGATACAACAAAAAATTGAATTTGTGGCTGGCAGACACACCTGAGCTAGAGTACATCCACAAGTCACGAAAAAAGGTATGAAATGTAGACAATTATGAATGTTTATTTGCCGCAAAAGAATTTGTGGCATTGCTCTGTTTGCGTTTTGCACTTGTTTCCTCCACACTCCACGCCACATTTTTCAGTTTGCTCTCCTACAATCTGTCGCTAGCAAACAGCCAAATCATGCCAGACATTCGAGCTTAGTCACCAACTGTCTAGTGGCAGATATTTGTTCCCTTAATATTAAGACTGTTAAAATGGAAAACGCCGGTGGAGGTTTTACCAAACGTGTGACGTCCATTCAGTGTCTCCATTGTTGTTGGAGAATGAGTTTAATAGCCAGGTGGGAAGGAAACGAGTGATCGGACAAAGGAAGCAGTCACAGGATAAAGGCTCTAAAACTGACCCTCATGGGCTTCTGTTTGAGAGGAAACAGCATGGACTCCTAAATGCACGTGCGTCGGTGATTTAAAATTTTAGCAAAAATGGCACGCTAAAAAGCAATTTATTACATAAATCACTCCATCTGACAACAAAAAAGACAATTGTAAAAATAATCATTATGACTCTTTCCATTAGCTCGTTCAGAGAACTTGCCAAATGATTCAAAAAAATATTATCTGTTCATTCTCACTGATCGTTTATTAAGGACATTAAAATGTTTCCTATGAAATCCAACTGAATTAATGTGACAACAAACAAGCCGGTACAAATAATTGCAAATTATACAGCAAGCTCTCGGTTGAAATCACCCTTGACGGATTAGAAAATAAATTTAAATTCAAGAATCAACACTTTAGATGGCATTGCCTCGTAGCTCCTTCTTCACCACCCCCTCCATTGTGACGCCAATATATTTGGGCCAGCAATGCTGAGAGGGGCTGAAATCACTTTGCACTGCTCAGCAGTTGCTTTTCACATCTCCATAAATCTGACGTTTAACACCGGCGTAGATCAGACTGGAGAACGTACTGGAGCCACAAGTCGTACTAGTGTTAGCTCTGTTAAATATCGTAGCCAAATTATTATGGGCATCTGCGAACCCCATTTTTTCACTTCGGGATACGCTCAATGGGTGAAAAATATAAAAACATTTAAAAAAAATGATTTTACTCCTTTTATATTAAATCAGGCATCGCAATCTCTGCTGTCAATCAAATATATGAGCTTAAAAATGCATGCTAATTTATTTAGCTTCTTTGGAGCTGCACAAATATAGCCGCTTAAAGCCGCCTCTGATTACTGGATTACATCTCACCAGGGTGCCTGTGTAAATCCATATTAAAAAATCGATATATTTTTTTTAAAAATCTGCAATGTAGCGTGGGTGCAAACAACAAAGTGCGCTATAGCGAGCTTTTGATGCGCTCTGGTTCCGTTTTTCTGCAGCAGTGCAGCAAGCACACTTAGTGATTTCCATCAGGCTAAGTGCAAGATTATGCTCTCAAGTCTTCATCAAGCTCCTTCTTTGTTCAGGAGGTTTTGCACCACCTTCCAATCAACTTTTCAATCTGGCCTCCCGGCATTCCCGTGCTCTCGCTGTCCTTTGTGTCCTCTTATGGATTGCGTTTTATTTAAAGTTTTCGCTCCCTCTTCACGCTGAATGAAGCCCATCCAATTTACAACTTCACTTTAATGTGTGTGACATTGATTTAATTCGACCAAACTTTGCGTTCTTCCACCTGTGGTGCACTAATCCGAACAGAACAAGGTCATCAATGACATAATTTGTTGTCTGGAGTGCTTGTCTCCGTTCTCACCTCTTGCAATGCAGGAAGAGGAACCGACTTAATATTGAATCAGATCTGCGGTAGGGGGATGAGGGCAAGCTGCGCCATTTCCATGGCGACATTTCCTGTTTGCACTTCAAGTGACAATGATGTCATGACTCGAGACAGTTTGCCTGTGTCCTCCGCTTCCCTAAGAGCCCGGAAAACATTATTATTGCTTCGGCATATTTTTTTTTAGTAACTTTGTTCTTGTCTTCTCATCTTTCATCCTCAACGTTATTCATGATTTCACCTGCTCTCTTATCAAATTCACATTTTCCTTTTTTATTTCCTGACTTGCCTCTGGGCACCTTGCCCAGGCTGCAAAAGTAGCTTGTTGGCAAACGTTGCAGCACAGCAGCCCGACCTCGCGCTGCAGCTACTGTCCTCTAACTGACGGACCACGTTAAATGAAATGTCCATGATTTGTGGTTCTACAAGAATCAGACCCTTTGTACCCGGCTTCTTTCCTGTCTGCTCAGATTTTATGTTCAATTTCATGGCGCTGCACCTTTTAAGGAGAATGGATTGTGACAAAGCGTATCTAAATTGTATTTTATGCACGGGGAGAAAGTTGGGAATGAAGGCACTCATCTTAAGCCAACAAGTTGAGTTATGTGTACATGAAGGTAATGGTGTGTTGCTAGGCAACCCATAGTGAGGCAAGTGACACCAAAGTGGCAAATCGGCAAAGGCCCTTGAGATTGCTTTCACCGAACATTTATTTCGTTGTGGAATAAAAGCACACAGAGATGTTTTAGTTCACCAAGGGCCAATCCGTGAATTCTTTTGTATCATTCGCCTGACTGATTAATAGCTTCGAACATTCACGTCCGTCTGATGCTGCCGAGGTTCTTTTCTTTCAAAACCAAGGCTTGTTTTATAAGATGTGACTACAAAATTGTCAGGAAAAAAAAGACCAGCTTAAATTTATTTGGGATTAATCCGAGGCACTAAAAATGTTTCATCTTTTTTTTCCATAGCAAAACTTTTTGCACTGAACGTCTTTTACTTAAATGATCATTCCGTACAATAACGATGATGTCCAGTCTAAAAAAAAAAAAAAAAAATGAACGGAAAGAAGTCGCAAGATGACTTTTCCATCCCCGTCTGGTCTGTTTACATTATACGGCGTGGCGTCATGACTGTGTTCCCGAGATGAGGATTAACCGCCTCTGTCATGTCTGGGGGAGTGTCTGCACTTGCCTAAAGCAAATTGACACGGATGCAGGAGCATCAAAAAAAATAACAAAAGGATGATGATGACATCCTGAGTGTTGAGCATTAATTGGCTCCTTTTTTTGGGGGGGGTAACATCCAATTAGCCTTTCACAACCAGTGAATTGGTTGTTTGCTCTGATTGTAGCGCTTGTTAGTGTCACTCAAGATAATTCTCAGTTGCTAGATTCTCGCTGGGAAGGCTACATGGAGAACTTTGAAAGCAGTGAGATGAAATTGATTTGGGTTATTATGCTTTCAGGTACATACAGATTTTTTTTTTCTTTTTTTTAATAGTGTTTGATTTTAAAAAGGAATAAGCAAATACAAAAGCTATTGGTCGTTTTTCAGTGTGTCACAGCAGGAAGGACAAAATAGAAGGAACATTTCTTTATTGGTTTTTCAATAATTTGGAATTTGTTTGGTTTTGTTTGCTCACATTGAAAACACAGCATGTGGTTATTTTTTTGATAATTAGCAAATCTATTGTGAAAGCACACAAGTTGCTTGAGTTACAGCATGAACTTTAAAGTGTATTTCTTTATTACTATTTTAGAAAAAACAAAGTGTCACCCCTTTGTTCCTATGTCCTAGATTTTTCTCCTTCTTCTTCAACTCCCCTGACCTGAAGACATTAAAGCATTTATTTGTTTTGAACTCCTCTTACTCATCCAATGACAGTGCTGTTTCACGTTATATTTAAACTTATTTGTAACTTTTTGTTATTCCGAATGATCATCGGGAATAGTTTCCTCCCCGTTTATTCTCTCTTGTTACCATGGCAACAGAACCTGCAGCTAATTGCAGCCTCTGGTAGTTAGTCAGGGTTGTTTAGTTGTATTCTGCAGACAAATACTAAAGGTTTCCGGATTTAAAGCAGCATCACACTGTCTCCAGCGAAAAGTCTGATCTCATCGTTTCCACGATTGAGTTACAATCGATGATGTCGCTTAAATGTTGGTGTTTTATTGGTAATTAGGAAGGTCTCAGATGCATCATTGTGAGGGGGTTATTTAAGAGCGGAGAATAATTATTAAAGGAAGGTAGTGAAGGGGTTTGACGTGTGCAAATTTGCCCATTTGCTGATTTTATTTATATACAATGTTTAAAGGGGAATCATAAAATTTTATGATCAGAGCTCTGTGTATTTAAACTTTGCACATATTTCTGTCTTAGCACTCAACTTTCATTACACACTAATGTGATGAATCTTCATAAAGTACAGTAAACTGATAAAGGATGCATAAATGAGTCCCTCTTGTGCTTACTCAGCCGTCCCTGCATTACTTGAGGTTTTTTTTTTTTTTTTTTTTAAACCTGTTCATCCATTTGTGTGAATGGTCGCCCCGAGTGCTCACATGTTGGGCTTGTCTGCAGCCTTAAATCCGTCAGCCTGGCGGATTATAGCATGCTACTCTGCACTCCCGCTGCTCTGTGTTTGCACGTGCGGCGTGTCAGGTCGCAAGCACACAAACCGGTCCTTTTTGTGCGTCAGTCGATGACGTGCACGCACATAGGGCAAGCGGGAAACACAATCTCGCTCTTTTCATCGGCTCGTGTGCTTTTAAAGTCTTCACGCTACGTTGGGGATCACCTACGGTTTCATATTCGCGCCATCAAACTCTCTTGATGATCTGTTTTGTTGAATTAAAGAAATCATGGAGGGGATAGAATACATTTGTCAGATGATTTTGCTTTTACATTTGTAGATCTTACGTCAATGTTGACTTATTTTGAGAACTGTTATACGTGTGTGAGTTTCTGCGAGTGACCTGACGCGGGTTCAGCTTGTGAAGGATCAGCAGCTTGTTTATCTCTGACGTTTGCAGGTCGGCGCCAAGAGCTGACCTGCTGCGTGTACACGTGTGAGATAATGCTTGTAGTCTTGTGGGAAAAAAAAAAGTGTGTGTACTTTTCATACCTTTTGATTCACACTTAATCCTGAGCCTCTCCTTCCTTTGCTTTTGACCTTCTTGCTGCCTTGTAAATGACCTTTACCAAGTGCTGCCCTTGTGTGAGGCATTGAAGCCCTGTGTGCGCTGAATGTCATGCTAATGAGGTAGATTAGCATCATTTGAGGTGTTTTCATGATGCTGAGCTGTCAAAATGACTTCCACCTGCGCTTGGATGAGGCGCCTTAATGATGGTTAATCACGAGTCAGTACGGTAATTAAAGCAACTGTATGCAGTAATTTGATGTCAAAGTGACAGCTTCAAAATGGTTGCTTATGGAGTATTTCAGTCAATTATTTTACGTTATTCCCCCTGATTAATCAGGTAATCGAATAAAAATAGATTTTTTTTTTAAACAGAATGTGCATGTCAAATGCAGTTATTGTTGTTGTCCACTTGGGGTCGCTATACTCAACAAATGTGACTTTGAGTGTGTATGTTTTTTAAACGGCAGGGCTTGGTCTGACATGGGAGTCAGCAAATGAGCTAGTTGTTAACTAGCTAACTGTTAGCAAGTTTGGACAGTGATTACATTTTAAAGATTTAGAATAAATTGATCTCAACTGTTGGGTACGTATTAGACAAGTAAAGCAGACACAAAAGCTTGACAGTTGGTATAAAAGTGTTAGAAAAGTGTACGTGTTTAGAAGTAAATCAACGCAGACGGTTTCATGATCAGCGTGCCTTATTCGTCTCAGCATCTCTTGTCTGTGTTCCCCATCCCTCTTCAAAAGTCCTCCACCTTTGCTCTCCTCATCTTGCCTCCTCTCCTTCCCTCCTCCTGTTTCTTCACTTCCTCCACTTCCAGTAAGGCACGGATGGTCCGCAGAGAGAGAAAGCTAGCAATGCTTTAAAAAGAAACACAGTCTTGGCTTGTGTGACCAGCAGCTCTTCTCTTGTAACAAGATTTATCTGTGACACTAAAGCGCTCCAGACAGAATATGACTCGACATAAACTTTTACATAACACCTCCTATGAAAAATCTGTGAAATATTTAACCAAGGTGCCACATCCTTTTTTTAATGTTATGTACAAAAGGTCTATTTAGCAAACGTGTCATCATTTGCCAACATTTAAATTCTAGCACAGAATGTTGCGAATGAAGGAGAGCATTAGAGTAGCTTTTTTGTCTGGGGTGGATGCTGGGAGAAAAAAACATTTCTATTGATTATGATAATTATTTGTAATGCAGCTAAAATTAAAAAAAACAAAAACATCTCAAAGCACTGACCCATGCAATTCTGAGTTAATTCAAGCTTTTACAATCGATGATAAATACAAAAAATCTGATCAATCTGTTGAATGTATGAATTGTATTAAAAACAGAAGCACAATTTTTGCGGCACAGGAAATTTCATCAGAATGGATCGATAGCGTGACTTTGGATTGTCTGAAGTACGCATGTACGAAACTCATTGTACACATGTATCTCATCACTGTCAGAGTGTGGGCGGCCATTTTAAGTTCAATCACCTTGAATTAAAGGCTTAAAGGATTACTCACTTCTCTAGAGTTTAGATTAAAGATTCTTTGCTTAAGGAATCAAAAGAAAACTATTATCGTCAGCTAAGTTCACTCTATTTTCTTTTCCTCAGTCATTTGGGCATTGTTTTTTGTTTTTTTGTCGCAGGATAAAGAATGAAAACACCTGAGATGAAATACAAAATACAAATACAGTGATCCCCCGCTACTTCGCGTTTCGTTTATCGCGACTTCACTCCATCGCAGATTTTTTTTCCCAAAAACATTTAAAAGTCAAAATAAATCTTCTAAATTGGTGACCGTACTTCGCGGATTTCACTTATTGCGGGTGGTTTTTGGAACCAATTATCCATGATAAGCGAGGGATTACTGTACTTACACTTGTAAATTCTCCAAGTACACGTTTTGGGTTTCATTAGGTGCACCTAATCTCATCTCATGTTCACACTGACTTGATGTCAAACCTTTCGCTCCTGTCAAATTTGACTCAGGTCTCTGTTTGCAACCAATTAGCATAACCTGCAGACAATAAATCCTGCTTGGCGAATCTCATGACAGGCTCTTGTCACATTTTCGGACCCCGTTAGGCCACCGCTTCACGTTGCACTCGCTTCATAGTGACAGAGAATTCATCATGGAGGAAAGTATTGATTGATTAGATTGATCCTTTCTTTATGTACTTGAGTGAATACAGCTCCTGTTGAAATGAGCAAGGTAAATCAATTTGAAACTTTTGATTCTATTAACGTGACTATGAATGAGACTTTTTTAAAAATAGCTTTAAAATGCAAAAATCGACTCATTTTAATCTGCATCACAATATGATTAATTGACTGGAAACGAATGATTGAGAATACATTTGCATCAATGCATTATCAGCAGCTCATCCACTCACTCAAGATTGCATCTCTTCCAGGAAGTTAATGAGGTCTGACTTGAAATTGCTCCTACTGCGGCAAAAGGAGTTTGCACTATTTAACGTTCGTCTTTCCTTAATATGAGCATTTCTGCCCTTTTCGTTAAGAGAATTTACCAGGAATGCAGTATTTGAGCAAAGTCACTGCCATCATGTGTGGCATTAAGCGGCTCCTGGTTTCAACCCGACTGCAATGCAGCTGATGTTTTTCTACAGGGTGCGCCAAAATCCAGTCCGGGTGACAAAGGCAAGGCTCATTTGCACGCCTGTGTGTCAATGCAGACAAGACGTCAGCACTTCCCTTGAAATATTTCAACCAGCTGATGTAACCTGCTCCAAAATGCGGCAATGAACTGAATGGCTATTATGACATCGAAGTTCTTTCGTAAGGTCGTAGGTTAATACGTTCCGTTGATAAGCAATTTAACATAAATGAGTCATCTTCTTTCGCGTTGTTGTCATCCTCCGCCAGTTTGCAATTGACTTCCTCCCAGTGGGTTAGATGTTCACCAGCTCGGGTGTCACAAAAGCAGCCTGCTAAGCATCACAGTTTATTTCTGTTGATGCTATATTTAGCTTTGAGCTTATAATGAGCGCCTGTGGTGCTGTTATTTTTTTTTTCTCACCAATGGTTATACAAATTATTTTGCATAACCTGCCTGTGTTAGCCTGATTTTTTTTTTTTTTTTTTACTCCAAAAATCCGTAAATCTGTCATGCTAGTACATATACCGTGTTTTTTTTTGTTTTTAAGGTGATAGTAATAAATATTTGAGAGCCAATTCTAATTTTCCTCAATGCCCTTGCAGGATACTTTTAATGCTCCCAGTTGTCTGAAGCTTTTTGTCTGACGTCAATGTCAGCACAGAGGAGGACTGATGCCGCCATATCATTTTAATGTGAGGAGAACCGCTCTCATTACAATCAAGTAATTGCGCTTCAAAGTGAGATCACCATACTTAAGTCGGGGGGTGAGCACACGTATGATTTCGATGAGCATGAAAGTGTCTGTCACGCTAAAAGGACACGTGAGTGTGTATTTTTTTCTTCCCAAGTCATCCTCAATGAACCAGGAAGTAGTAACCAGCTAAATAACACGCGCACCGGCAAATAAACACACAAGATGAAAAAAAAAAAAAAAGAAAATATGGTCACACCACTTCCCATCTATTCGTTATCTGAGATGTATTATTTATTATACATTAGCTCTGGCAAACCACGACGGATGAGTTAGCACGCCACACGCTTACGGGTAGTGCATTGATAAACTTCCTGTTACTGTAAGGAGACAGGAACAATCTTAGAGACTAGTACAAGTATATGATTTCCCCGGTCTTAAGCTCGGATTTACATGGAAAAAAGCCTCCACTATTTTGACTTTGAATTTTTTTTGCTCCCCTCTCCCTCTGAATGACCTCCATTATATGACGCTCCCCCACTGCGGCCTTTCCCGATGGTCAGGGGCCATTGTGGTGGGGATCTGATGCATGCAAAATGAACTAAGCTGTGTGTATGCATGACTGTAGGAGTCTCATCAGGTGGAAGGTTTTAAGGACTTGACATCACGAGATCCCAAACAAAGCAAGTTTGTTCCTCTGGAGATATTTAGCACACCTACGTTTCTCCCAAGAGCGGTAAAATCTGACCCAATTGTCAGTTCATGTGCAGGAGTCATGTGAAAGACTTGTAAATATTTCAAGCGTGCAACATCACACGCTTGACCCCTTTACCCATCTCCTCAGCTTTATTTAAAAATTCATGTGCATCTCGTTGTTTCCTTTTTTTTTTTTAAAACAATGCAAAGCCACCTGCTGTGCCCTCTATAACCTTTGCCCTCTCTCCCCTTCCTCATTCAGCCGAGCCTCTTCCTTTGACCGACCTGTGTCGCCGTGCGGCCCGCCTGGCGTTGGGCCGGGAACGCCTTCAGGAGATCGAGAGACTACCCCTGCCTGATTCCCTCAAGAATTACCTCCAGTACCAGTGACTGACACCAGCCGAACCCACTGGCACCACAAGTACTCACAAGGCCGAGAAGCAGGTGGGCAAACAGCGGGAAGGGAAGAAGGAAGCACTTGAAGGAAACAGGGAGGAGCACGGAGGCTTCAGGTGGATTCACTGACAAATGAAGAGAGCAGTTCGTTTTTTGGACTTCAAGTAAATTATTGACATGGTTGGCGAAGGGAATGTGGCGATGTCGCCATCTAGTGGTGAGAATAGAAACTGTGCAGAAAAGCACACTAATCCTATCCCGGAGGCCTTCTTGATGACTCAATGAACGCCGATGCAGGCAACAAGAGGAATGGAGCACAAAAGTTTTTAATCTCAGCGACCAAAAAGCTTTCTTTGGGTTCAAGATGTCAACATGTTGCTCGGATATGCATTCAAGCCCTTTGCAGACGACGTGCTACATAGATGGTGGGTGTCATGTAGCTTACTGAGACAGACGCATTTAAGCACAGCAAAGAGAAACCTGGTGGATTTTTCAAATTTATTTTCCTTATCAAATCTTAATTTGTTAAGGGGTTTTTAGTGTTTTATCGGTTCATTTAAATCCACACAACAACAACACGGAACTTAAGTAGAGTTGTTAGTGCATTATCAGTGAAAGTATTAAATGGATTGAAAAAGGCTGATGGTCTGATCATTACTTTGGTTAGAGTTTTTAAAAAAACTGATTTGATGTCATGAATACAATTTGGTGTGTGTGTAAGACTACTATTGAGGAGGAATAGGGCCACACTGAAAAGAAAAAATAGTAAAATTATCAGGATATATATAATTTCTTGTAGCATTTACATCCTGGGTGAGAGGCAGGGCACACCCCGGACGCCGTCCAATCACAGGGCACACATATACTAACCATAACTATTCTACTATGGATGATTTTATGTCGTGCCTTCACTAAAAAAAACCTATAGCTTTATAATAAATAATAAGACGGTCTTTCCTTACTGCTTTATTATTCTAATTTAATCTTGCATATGTTTTTGTAACATGTTTTGGGACTTTACTCTTAATAACCTGAACATATTTTTATTAAAAAAATATTTTTCGTATAAGATTAGTTGTATTATTACTTTATTTTTTTATAATATGACCAAAAATGTTTTTTAAAATGTATCATTTTTTTCATAACATCTCAACTTTATTCTTGTAAAGACAAAAAAATTATAATTTCAACAAAATCCCCTCTCTATATATACAATATTACAATTTTACAAAAGTAAAAAATCAAATCCTGCTAGCTTAATGTAAGTAAGACGTGTAGGCTTCCCAAATTAGGTATAAGCGTGAATGGATGTTTGTCTATGTGTCTCCTGTGATTGATTTGTGGCCAGTCCTGATTGACCCCTGCCTCTTGTCCTCCAAAAGTCATCTTACCCTTGGGATTGTCAAAATTGATATATTATGGTTAAAAAAAAACATTTTTTCTCACCAATACCGTCTCAAAATGTTTCATTTTCTCCCCCCCAAAAAATAAAATATATTTTTCCTCATACTATAGTCTCAAAATTTCAGCCTTCTCTTGTTAATTTTACCATTTTCTTTTCCTTACACACTGTGGCCCTAATGATCATCCATACATTCCCGTGACCACATAAGAAAAAAAAAAAAGAAATTCCTTTAATGTTTCTTGAATTGCACTGGACAGGACACTAAATGTATTTTGACCAAAGTATTCCATGCTAGGCTAGGAAGCCATATGGAGGTATACACACAGACATTCATGCAGTACAAAGTGTGTCTGGAGCCATTGCAGTGACGTCCTCGCATGCTAATGATGGCAGCAGAGGTAGGACAGAAGGACAAAGTTGAAGAACTTTTAAGATATCCGACTAGATCCGTTTTAAAGACCACAACGGACGGAGCAGCTCTGCTAATTAAGGAACTCTAATTAAAGGCCTAGAATGGACTTGACCTTGCGCCGTAGCAGTTCATGACAGCGAATGCAGATGACCGTAACAGACAAACACATACACACACTGTAGACCAATCAATCTTGTTTCATTTCTGAAAAAAGACTTGAGTCACTTTCTTTTTATGTTTGAGTTTTTTAATAATATTATTGTGAGGGTGGTGTCTCATTGCTAGTTCTTTGTCGATGTTTTATTTTTGAACTAATCATTGATGATACATTCAGGTGACTTTATTACAAAGATGTTGGTAATGAAGGGAGGAAAATGTAAACATGTTTCTTCAATGCTGCTTATTATTATTATTATTATTATTATTATTATTATTATTATTATTAAGGATGGCTGGTCTAGCTGTGTGTCCCTGTAGAATGTATGGAGAGACGGTTGTCAGATATGAAATGTGAATAAAAGCATAAAATGAATTTGAGGAAATATCTGCTGCAATATTTTTTATTTTATTTTCTCAAGTGGTTCCTGTTTTGGGCAAAATGGTCTAGTGCAAGAATGGGCATATGACCAGTGGCTGCACTCTTGAGTATCTTTTATTAATTTAATGAAATAGTAATTGGGGAAGTCTAAGTTTTCCAACTCGGAATAGTGCACTAGAACTACGAACAGATATTTATATTTATTTATTACAAACAACACATGATTTGTGCTGACTGTGTAAAGACAAGCATAAAGTTATTTGATGAAATGAATAAAATGGTTTGAAGATACTATATTGATGGACCAGAATAACAATTTATTCTAAGATATTTTACAGAGTCCCGCCACTCCTGTAGAATCCATTCAACTTGCAACAGAGCCTGAAAGGGAATAAAAAAGGAGCCCCAAGTGAGTATTGTGTGACTTCGGCCCTTTGGTATTTGACCCTATAACTGTGATGTCAGATTGTAATACACTTTTTTTGCCATTCTACTTTTCATGGTATTTTTTTTCTGAGAGTGACTTCAAAATGACTTATGCAATTATGCTAGAACACCAAACATTTGTTTGTTATTTGTGCAGTATGCACATTGAAAATTGATGAGAGAAGTCATTTCTTTTTTTCACTGAATTTATTACACCGTTTCAGTCTACCAGGTATACCCGACGTGCTAACTTCTTTTTTGTCTTAAATACTCTCCGCTCTCAAAGAAACATTGTAAAAATATTTAATAACTACATAAAAGATCTCTGGGGGAAGGGATGAGGATTGGGTAGGTTGTAAAAGCAGAACGGGGGGTCGGGGGGGCTGCTGAGGTCGTTGTCTGATTTGTTGGGTGGGGTTAAACATTCATCGTGAAGATGGCGTGGTGTTGCCGTTTAAAGAAAACCTGAGGGAAGACAGAGCAGCACGTTTAGAACATCAGCGGTTCCTATGAGATGGTGGATGTTGACGGTCTACCTGCACACTCTCTCCATCATGTGGGTGACAAGGCGGTCGGAGATGCCCGGACAGGATTCCTCTGCCAGGTTAAAGGCGTTCTCCAACTCTTCGATGGCGCCCACTCCGCCGCCACTCGCTCGCCGCTTCTCTTTTAACTGAGGACGGAGGGAATCGAGAAAATGTGCAATCTCAGGTGCATTGATACCTTGACTTGGGAGTTTAATTCGTTTCCATGACCAAGCTTGTAACTTTATTTACTTGTATATGAGATTAGTTTTTCCCCATTGAAATGAATGAAATGCCATGACTGCCATTTTGTTTATGTGCTTTGCTACCTATGACATACTATAATCTACAATTTGTGGACTAGATTGTCATCCAAGTTATGGTGGCCTGCAAAGGTTGAATCTGGACTCTTATCTGGCCGGCCCAAGGTAAAAATTCTGCTCTCTCCAGGTCCCTAATGGGGTCCCAAAAAGTTGATGAGACGTACGTACCTCTCTGAAGATGGGTGTGACCAAAGCTGACAAGCACTGTGACTTGGGTTGCCTTTTCATTGAATCTCCTGACTGGAAGAACAAGAAAATATCAATCAACAAAAACAGATTTTATTTTTTGTACTTATTTAGTTTACATATGTAAATTTGTGTCTTGCCTCTGAGTCAGTATGTGTGTAGCCCTTCTGCAACTTATTCAAAGAGTTTGGTCTGACTGTGGGGAAGGTCCACATGGGGCATGAATCCACATCGCTATCAGGATCCCTGCAGAAACAAACGAGAGATCTGAAAATGGCCTCAACTTCCCGAACATTTATAAAAGTGTTGCGCATGTTAATTGCAGCGGATTGCTGACTGTCACATCTTCTTCTTATCTCAGCTCTATAATGAGTCATGGCAGTGCCAGCGGGATGACTCAAGCACGGCCAATAATCAGGTGAGCTCGACAAAGCTGCAACAAAGACTCACATGTCAGAGTCGTCCGAGCTGGACTCCTCCCCGTGACCCTCGGACTTCCAGCGGCGGTAGCGATCGATCAGTTCAGTCAGGTAGGACGTTTTCTTGGTGTAGCGCGTGATGAACTTGTGCTTCAGCAGCTCTTTGGCTGTCGGCCTCTGAGGCAGAAAGGCGGCAAACAGTTTAGTCAGAGAGAATTTTGTCAGCAGAACCATTTGACGACTTTTTACTTCCTTACAAAAGAATGCGTGAGTGCGTTTATTATAAAAAATGTGTGTTACTCACAAAACGAGGGTCTTTATTTAGACAAGCCTCCACGAACTCTTTAAAAGGTTTGCTGTAAGATCCTTCCAGGGTAGGGGGAGTGTTTTTGGGAATAAGAAAGAGGACCCTCATGGGGTGTAAATCTGAGTTGGGGGGTTCGCCTTTGGCCAGCTCGATGGCTGTGATTCCGAGCGACCAAATGTCAGCCTGACAAAAGGGGTCAAATGAATCAAAGTTAATGGTGCAAAAGGAATTTACACGTAAAGTGGCTATAAAAGTCTACACACCCTAGTTCAAATAACAGTGATATGAAGAAAAAAAATATATAATTTAACGGAAAACAGTTAACAAAATTGGGACCTGCTGACTTAAAGCGCTGGCTCACCTTGAAGTCATATGCCGACTGCTTGATGACTTCGGGCGCCATCCAAAAAGGTGTGCCCACAAAGGTGTTCCTCTTAATCTGAGTGTCAGTCAACTGTCCCGCCACCCCGAAATCAGCCAGCTTCACTTCGCCCTGTTCGGACAACAGCACATTGGCAGCTGGAGAAAGCGAAGGGAGAAACAGGGTGTTAGTTAGGGTGGTCCGCCGCTGAACCTGCAGGTCAGCTCTCTTTCATAAACAGCCTCATTAAAGTCGATAAATGTGTCAATGTGTTGTTTTTCTAACCTTTAATGTCTCTGTGAATTTTCCTTTCCGAGTGCAAATATTCCAGCCCCTTCAGGATTTCCCGCAGTATCGTGGCAATGTACGTCTCTTCGAGAGGTCCTGGACGCAGCTGTTTAGGAACAAAACGGTTTTACTTTTCCATTTTGGGAATGTGTGAAAGGTGCAGGACATTACCAGATCCAGAGCAGATCCTCCGCCTAAATACTCCATGATAATCCACAGCTTGGTCCCCTGGTAGACAAAAGAGAGAATGGATGTCTCAAAGCATTCACGTGGAGGGATACGCAATTTGATCTCACCTTGAGGTACGAGCCATAATACTTGGTCACATAGGGACTGTCACACTGGCTCAGTACTGTGATTTCCTGCTGAATGTCTTCGATCTCATCCTCCGCCTCTTCGAGGTCGATGATTTTTATGGCCACCACCTCCTTGGTGCGGTTGTTGATGCCTTTGTAGACCTCCCCAAAGGAACCCTTCCCAATGCGCTCTTGCTTGGTGAAGTACTCTTCAGGATCCAACCTGGAGTTCTGGTCCAATGACAGCATAAATATTCCAGTAAAGTACACTGGGTGTTCTAAAAAGGGACTCACACTTTCACTGCCCTACTCATTTACTTTTTTTTAGGTGTTTACTGCCATTGAAAAGTTAAATGAAAGTAAATAATAAATATATATGTACTTATGTATAACGTAGGGACTTCACATTAGAAATGTGATTCCCAACCTACAATGTGTCGAGAAAAAAAAAAAAAAAAGTAAATGGGAAAAAAAATTGATCCAAATATAATTTATTTACGACAAATCTTTGTTTATTTCTCTATGTAAGCGTTGACACAGGCATTACAATAAAATACCCTTCCACTAGATGGCAGAAAGTACAATAACCGGTATATCTACTTTTTGTTGTGTGGTGTACCGTGAGATATTTTCTTATTTAAAATATGTGCCTTTGCTTAACAGGAAATGTTGGAAAAATACTAAACGGGTTTCGTCATCGCACAACCACCCAGCTAATAATGAAAGTCTTTTCTTTTGTGTCTGAAATTGAATATACACCACAGCATGGATGTACCTGATTTTGCATGTCTCGTAGGTGTGCCATCTCTTCTTCAGGTTGAATGTTCACTCTTTCCGGGGTGATGAATGTGGTTTTTAAAAATGTACCCTTTTGTTCCCTTCCTTCCCCTCGTCGCTGTCTAGGAAGCTAGCTTAGGTGGCTAGCCAACAAGATAAAGAGGAGGCAGCCTACTGCTTCTTTTGACGGGGCTGTCACTCCGAGCACCGTCTTCGGAGCCTCCAAGCCCACCCTGGGAGCCAACAGCCCTGCGACACGCCAAGTTAACGGATGAGACACTCCATAAATGTCCGTTGCGGTGGGCGATCAGAAAAGTAGCCCTCCCGCGTTTGGTATTTTTAATTCATTTCACGAAGCCCTGTTGTTCAACAGCTTGAGGACAAAATAATGGCTCTGACGAGGACGCATGCGCGACCGTGGCTAAAGCCACTGGAATTCTGGGAATTGTAGGCGATTGTAATGTAGTAAATTGGATATTACTATAAATTTATTCAGTTAACTTTTGTCTCATTACTAGGGAGCGATTAACATGTGTACCCCTAATTGCCAAAGTCATTAAAAACTGCTGATTTCCAATTGGGGAAAAACATTGTAACGATATAACAAATTCAGTTTTTCAGTAAAAATTTTATCAGAATAAATTTGTGTCCCCCCCCCCCCCCAATTTAAAGAGGTTTAAAAAATTACAGGTTACAAAAATGTAAAATTCTGATATAAAAAAAAACGACATACAAAGTGCCAGCTAGGAATATGAATGTGTTTTTACGGTGATTTTTTAAATAAACATTTTTTCCCATTAAAAAGTATTCACAAAAGATGGAAATAGGATTGTAAATGTTATTTTATAATGTTTTTATTTTATTTTCTTTATCCACCAGCTCCAGCTCCGCCCCGGCGCGCAAAGCCTACAAGATTATCAAGCACTCCGACGTGACCATTTAGAAAGGGCGTTCGTTTCGTTTCCTTTCTGTTCCGGTGTTACACTCCGGGTTACATACGCTTCCTAGCATTTCGAGACGAGCTGCTATCCAGTTGATCAATGAGTAATTAAATCTCCTGCATCAACTACAAAAGGTAAGTCGTCGTAGGGCTTAAGTCGAGTCAAAAGGCTCGTAAAGCCGACGCTTTGGCTCGCCCGTCAGCGCAAGTGACTGATCGCTTGCCATAACTGCGATCGATGGGTAAACAACATCGTTTGTTAATGATATTCATTCAATCATTCATCTTCCGATATCTTAGTCATAATTAATATTAATGTGTCCTTTTGGTTTCTGGACGTCTAAGCTTGTCGATGTCATGTCTGCCAACAGCTTAGCCTCTCCGATACAGTATGTAGCGTTATGTAATTTGATGCATAAAGACGTGAAATAGTTTTTATCGTGCCAAATATTTAATAGCTATGTTCTTAACGTTTGCATTAATGGGATGAGCTCTCGTGCTCGTTATATTGTTTGTATCGCAATTGTTGATCTGTTAAAAAATACATGTACGTATATACTATTTATGGTTAGCTCTGCAGAATGAGACTATGAGATACCAATTCAGCCAAAAATAATGAACACAGACGTCATTAAAATAAAAATTGCAAAAAAATATTTAAATTTTGTACTGCATTTATTTAGCTATGTGCATCAATGCACCATTGGGCACTTTGACCACCCTTACCCAAAAAGTAGTTTGCCCTACACATGTCTAGAAGCTAATGACCACAACATTGAGCACCTCTTGTAATTATCGAGGCCAAAAGTAACTTATATTAGTCTTGTGACTGAATAAATTTGATGTTAAATGCACGAAGCACGAGAAGTTTTGTAACATCTCATAACGTCACTTGGTGTCGATACCTGAAAAATGTACTCAAATACAGTTTCCATTTTCCTCCACAGGCTGCATGAGTGGGCCGTCGTACACCTCACCCCCCGCCGAGGCGGCGGAGATCAACCGTATCCATTATGAGTTGGAGTACACGGAGGGGATCAGCCAGCGGATGCGCATCCCGGAGATCCTCAAGGTTGCCCCGGAAAATCAAAGTGGTTCTCTGCCACTGCAGCAACTCCTGCACACCCATCCAACTCTGATGCAGGTTCCTGACAGAATTGTCGTAGCAGGTGAGGTCTGACATGATTCACACTATGATTTTCTGTGACTCCTCCAGTCTCTTGGTGTCTATGTTGCCGTAATATGAGTGACTCTTGATTTTCGGACTCTCTTCTTTCCATTTTCTGCACAGGTGATGATGGGGATCCTCAGTTCTCTTGTCCTAGAGACTTGGATTTGATTCAGTCCATTCCTGCCATGGAGCTCCTGGACATGAAAGCTCCGCCACGTGTTCTCACGCTGTCAGAACAGCCACTGGACTCCTTGGAAACGGATCAAATAAACAAGAGAGACCCCAGTCAAGCAGTAAGTCGTTTTTTTGGCCAGGTAAAGCCAATCGTGTACATAACTTAATGGTTCTTCATAATTATCCTCATTTAAAGAGAGATTTTTTTTTTATTGTTCCACAATGGAACCATAACATTTGTATTTAGTTTTTTTAAAAGTTGTGAAACACACGATTTTCTCATTGCCAGGTTCATTCTCGATCACGAAAGGAACGCAGTGCCGGTGAATTCATATCTGCTCGCCATAGCAGTCAGATTATCAGAGGTGACGTAAGGTGAGGATATTCTTTTCTATACTACATGAGTCTTTTACCGCCTATTATTCTCTTAATGACTTTAAAAATGTTCCTCTCTTTACAGTGCAACACCCTCACCTTCTGCCCCCCTAGTCCGCATGTGTCCCCCTCTGTGCTCCCCGGAGGACGCAAATGTTAACTTATTCACAGCGGCAGGCTTCCTGGCTTACATCCAGTCCACGACACGCCGGGCCTACCAGCAGGTCCTTGAACTCCTAGACGACAGCCACCGCAGGTGACCTGTTTTTTTTTTCTGCTGTTTGCTCTGCTGTTGTTTCAATGCTTGTGTGTTGGGTTTGAGAGTGACTAACTAATGTTTTGTTTTTTCTTCCCCCCCCCCCCCATCTTTGGTCTTCATTGCACAGGACACACCTGGACCTTGCCTTGGATATGAATCCTGATGAGTCAGGTTTAGTAGATGCCTCTTCGTTGCGCCGACAAGTAGGTTTAATTTTTCTCATCTTGTAGTACATGTCATGTCTCTAATATACACTATTTACAAAAACGTGCATGTGCACAATTTCAATTTGTCAAATCTTTCAGATTGTGAAGCTAAATCGCCGTCTACAAATGCTGGAGGAAGAAAATAAGGAACGCTCCAAGCGAGAGGTGGTCTTGTATTCTGCCACTGTTGCATTCTGGCTGATCAACACCTGGGTTTGGTTCCGCCGCTAAAAAAAAAATAAGATGAAAGCGTCACCCAAAACTAATGGAGCCAAAGTGATATCTTATTAATGTCAATTTAGAGATTCACTTTAAACCTCTAAAGGCAACCACAGAAATCAACTGCATTCCATCCCACACTTTATGGGAAATTCTTGAAATTCATATTTCACAATGTGCGTCCAACACCAGCGCTGCTTTTGCTTTGTGTTTTCAGGTTCATATTATTTTTTTAAGTGGGGAAAGTGTGATTATGCTGCATGCATCCAAGTAGAAATATTTGAATCTCCTTTTGCCCAGTGATACGTACATGTGAAGTAGTTTTACCATACGTGTTACTTCTTCTTTGCAAGTCATTTACACTGTTCAGTCAAAAAAAACTATATTTCACTGGTGATTTTTTTTTTTTTTTTAATGAAATCATTGCCAAAAATAGAAAACAAGGTAAGATTTTACTTTGGCAACAGATGCTTTGGGAACCCAGACCAGAGGTCAGTAAATAAATGCTCTTAAAGTGTCAAAATAAGCAGGGGGGGTGGTTTGACCTCCGGGTTGACCCCTGGGTTGACCCCCGGGTCGACCCCCGTAATATAATGCTAAAATAAGGATGCCATAAGATGTAGTATGTTGAATGTTCGGTGAGTTCTCTTTTACCCAAACATCCATGTACAGTAGTGAAATAGGGAATTGTTAACGATGAGGTAATTATTTTTTTGTTAAATGTTTTTGGTAATTACATAACCTGTTCATGGGTGCAATGTAACACATTCTCTTGAGTTGTTGGAACTTGCTTTCAAAACTTTTTTCCCACAACATGGATAGATGCTACCTTTTATTTTTATTTTTTTAAATAGACTAGTCATAGAGCTGTTGTTTCTGTAATGGTGTGTTTCTGGATGTGGAAAATCTAGATATCAATGTATTTAATTATGTATTTATTGCAGATCTATTAATATTGAGGGTATTTTTTTCTTATCTGTGTGTCATAGATGTTTTTTTAAACCTCAATACTTTCGTTGTTAAATTATTTTTGCTTTAATAAATTGACGTAATTGTCATTTAGGTTTTTTTTGTCCAACTTTGTACCCAAATGTTTGAAATTATTATTACTAGACGGACCGTGTGTACCAGGAATCCTCTGTTTACAATGACAAAATTTCGAAGTGAAAAAAGCCTAAATACAAATTTAATTTTAATATAATGCGTCGACGCCTTAAGATTTGACGTATATAATGGAGTTAAATCGCTGACCAGAGGAACAAAACTCCGCCGTAAAGCGAAGATACATGTAATCCCTCTAATTTCAGGAGAACAAAATCAAAATAAACCATAAACAAAAAAAAGTTTGGTTTTTGTATTGAATGTTTTCCTGGCATTAGCAGAAGTGACGTCATAGCTGTTGACAGTGCGGGGATGGGGATCACAAAACTAGCAGATTTGATCCGATTCGAAGCTCCCGGCGCAATTTCCCACAAGTATATTGGTGACTACACAGGTAAATAGTCACTATTTTTCATCTTTTCGTTTTGGCTCGTTTTTCTTTGGCACGATTTCGCCATTGTTGTTAGCCACATGCTAACCTAGCCCGACCCCTTTACCTTGCGTTGAGTGCAGACTGGTGCCGTAATTCATAATTAAAAAAATCATGACAATTCTGTTGAACCACAATTCAAAAGCAAAATCTGATTCTCTGATTAATTTTAATAATTTTTACAATTACTCCTATTGCTAATTTTGTCAGATTCGTTGTTTGGTGACCACTGTGTTTATCTTTCATCATTATGGAGTTAGAATAAACTGTCAAAAGTATTGTACTTGGAAAAAAAAATTGAATTTGTAAACTGTCACAGAAAGGCACAGAACTGGACTTCCTTGGAAAGTCTGATGGATCAAACACCTGTCATGTATTTCAGCTCAGCAAGTTGCACAAAATGTACTGAAAAAGTGAAGATCTGGACATTTAAAAGTTTAGAAAAGGGCAAGTTAATAATGGATATTAACGTCATTAATGCTTTTGAGTTTGTGCTCACTCCACAGGGAAGGTAATTGCCATGGATACATCAATTGTCATAAACCAGTTCCGTACCGCAACACCATCACTCAAGTAAGTCCCTTGAGACACAAGATCATGCAAACTGGAAAAATAATGTAATTGAAAATGATTTGCTTCAATTTTAAATTAAATCATGCAATGACATGGTTGGCTGCATGTTTGTGATGTGTGCAGCCCGCTGACCGGTCTCCTCTTTCGGACACTCACCTTCCTGGAACATGATATAAAGCCTGTGTTTGTGTTTGATGGAAGACCCCCGGAAGAAAAGATGGCTGCTGTAAGTTACACAGAAACTGTGACCGTTGAAAATTGAATATGAATTTGGAAGGTAATTTAAACATTTCTGTTTACGGGTTGTAATAACTGACAATTGGTTCTGTGAGAAAGTTGTGTGATCTATTCATGATTTTCTTCCAGCTTCAGAAACGAGCAGAGGCAGCAGGTTGGAGCTCCCCCAACCATTTGGGCACAGGTACAAAAACATCTTTCCAAGCACCTATACACACACACACAGGAGCATGCAGCTATAACCTAAATTCTAACATTTGTTTTATTCTTCTTATTATTATTACAATATTTGGGACGTCCATGCGTAATGATGATGTCATCATGTTCTTTCCATCCAGCATCACTTCAAACAAAAGATTGTTTCCAACTCCTGAAGCTGCTGGGTGTACCTGTGATCCAGGTATGATCATCAAAATTGAATTTTTTTTAATTATTATTATTTTATTTACCTCTGGATTCTTTTCACTGAAGGCATTTTTTTCCCCTTCATGTTGGCTTGTTGCAGGCTCCAGGAGATGCTGAAGCCTTTTGCGCTTGGCTGGTGAAACGGGGGAGCGCGGAAGCTGTGGCATCAGAAGACATGGACACGTTGCCATTTGGAGCGCATGTTGTGATTCGTCATATGAATGCCAAAAAAGACAGGTACAGAGGGACAAACGGCCTGATTTCATTTGCTGTTATCATCTATCTCTGTATTTTTAATTAGAGTCATCAGCGTTTTTGTAACTAAACTTAAAAAAAAAATAAGTCTTCAATCTTTGTTATATAACATTTCCACTAATGCAAAATTAACCAGTATAGTGATCCCTCTAAAATAAAGTGGGAGCACGCACAATGTTTTTAAATTTCACAATATCTTCTAAAAAAAAAAAAAAAAAAGTTTTAGCTAGCTATTGGGGTCATACTATATTGTATTTACCATTGTTTTTTTTCATATTCACAGTGACATTGTGGAATATTCTTTACCGAAGTTGTTGGAGAAACTCCAACTAACTCACAAAGAGGTAAGCATTATTTTAAAATTATTTTTTGGGATTTGTGTTGCCAACAAAAAAGTAAATTCTATGCAAGCTTCAGATATACCAGCAATGAATCATCACGCAAATGCAACAGTATTTCCAGCTTTATAAAATTATTTACATTTTCTTTTACTATGTTTATATACACTACAGTGCTGTTTTTTTCAAAATAATTAAGTCAAGGTTCTTTAAGCTTCCAGTGCGCCATTTAAGATTCATCAAGGACTTCTTTTGTGTTCCTAGTTTGTTGACCTTTGCATCTTGCTGGGATGCGACTACTGCGACAAGATAGTCGGCTTTGGTCCAAAGAGAGCGCTGAGTCTCATCCAGAAGTACCGCACTATCGAAAATGTCGTTTTGCACATCAACACAAAGGTGCGAACTTGTCAACTAAGCTGTGCTGTATGAGTTTTTTTCTCAAATGTTCATTCCTTGCTGCACCACAGACCCACCCTGTACCAGATAACTGGAAATACAAAGAAGCGCAGAAGTTATTTTTGGAAACACCAAACGCAGAAGTACCTGAGTTTATGTGGACTGAACCTGACGAAGAAGCCTTGGTTGGGTTTCTCTGCCAGAGTACATACGTCAGGTGTGGTAGTATTCTCTCTTTTTTTTTCAAAAAATAGTCACTCAATGTCTGGATCCATGTTTTTAGGGAGCAACGAGTCCGTCATCGCATGGAGAGATTCCGACAGATTCGGGAGAGTAAGCGGAAGGAAAGGGAAAAGACGACTGCAGCGGGAAACTGCAGGCAAACTCGGATGGATGACTTTTTCAGAGTTCTTAGAAAGAGGGAGCAGGTGAACCTTATGATTTTCCTTTTATTTTTTTCGGTGGGGGGGGGGGGGGGGTCTGGCACAGATTTATTGATTTGAGATCTGGCCAGAGATTTTCTTTAAAATGTTTTGCAGCTTCCATTACAAACCTTTTGGGGCAACCGCTAATTAATTACTTGCTAACTTTCACTATTTGTGGCGAAAATGCTCTGCTTCTATGTGTAGAATAGAAACAGTATAATTTAGCTGAAACTGAACAATTGTGCATTAATTGGTCTCTCCTAACAATTATTCGTTCTGTCCTCCTCCAGCCTGTGGAAGCTGCTGACTGTGGAAGCAGCAAGAGAAAGAAACCAAAATTGAAATGAAGCCGGCAAACGTGAATGGGAGTTGTTTGGACCTCTCGCATTTGCTGTAGATATTTTTTTTTTATCTAAACAAAAGGTTGTGCCTCGTTTTATAATGTGAAAATCACATTTTGTTCCATCATGCAAAAAATATTCAGGATGTTTTTAATTTTTTTTAGTGTCTTGCAAGGCAACGACTCCATTTTTTTTTTAATGTTCCTGTTTGACATGCTTTTAAGAGATTCTAGATTATGTGGGTAGAAAATAATAGTGCATTGATGGTTCTTGTTTTATATGGGATCGTTTTTCTTGACTGAGTGGCAAAATGCCATTCAAAGTGACCATTTTTTAAAGTCTGCATCATCAAGCTATCAAGAAAGGCAGAGCAAGTCGTGACTCGCTATGAAAGAGGCCAGTGTGATCGCTGTCAGGGTGGCCAAAAGAGACAGGGGATGTCTCATTGCAAGGGATTCAACTAGCACCTGTTGTGTACTCGCCGCCAAGGCGCAGACCACAGACTTGAATTATGATAGTGGATTTTCTTTTCCCCCAAAAGACTTCAATTAAGAGATTGTAATCTGTGCCAAAGAAAATAAATGTTTTTTTTAAATACTCATCTAGTTGAGTTTTATGTAAAGTGGCTCTGGGTAGTTATGTTTAGTTGGTGTTACGATTAAGAGGGGATTTTTAGTAAAGTTTTTGGACCAATACATAAAAAGAGAGAATGTCTGCTCTTTTCTAACTTGCGATCTAATTCTGTCCTGCTGGTGGCGCTCTGATTGGTGAAGCCGGTTTGTTTACTTGCCTTTGCCCTGAGAAGAAGAATCAGTCAGTCGCTCTCCTGCTTGAGCGCTCAGCAAGGTGCCTGCCTGCCGCCTTGCCTGTCTCCCTCCCTTCCTTCCTCCCCGCCCGTCCGACCGACTGGCTGTCTGCCTGCCCGCCCGGCCGCAGCCGTCCAACGCGGCCCCGAAGACACCTACCGCGGCCACCTGAATATCTCACCATGGCGACCAGCGCGAAGCGAAAGCAAGAGGAGACTCATTTGAAGATGCTCCGGGAAATGACTAGCCTTCCCGCGAATAGGAAATGTTTCGACTGTGATCAACGCGGCCCGACCTATGTCAACATGACAGTAGGCTCCTTCGTCTGCACCACCTGCTCCGGCATCTTGTAAGTCCGATTTTCATGAATATTGTCCGCCCGGTGAGGACGAGGCGTTTGCCGGGAGGGAAGGGGGAAGCTGGGGAGCTGCGCCGGTGGCTGACTTGGCGGTTCCGTTAGCACGTATGCTAGCGATCAAGTCGAGACAGGTTGGACACTGAGACTGATTCAGTCCCAGGCCGTGGTTGTGTGTACGGCTACGCAGAAGCTCTAATTGAATTAATTGAATGGAGTCTTCAAAGGTACATTTAGGCTGAAAAAGTGGATTAGTGGAACGCGGTCTCATGGGCGTTGTTGGTGTGGTCATGGTAAGCGACGTAATGGGTAGCAGAGGTGGCCAGAGTACTCACATTCTACACTTAAAATCATCGTATCTATTTATTCTGAACCAAACAGTCAAGACTAAAAAAAGTTTTATTTTGACTAAAAAGTTGTCAGTTTTGGAGCGACAGCAGCCAGTTCTTTTTCTGACGTAACAAGACATGTGGGCATTTCGATTTTGGATCATGTAAAAGGGGCATTACCCAGGCAGTATTATTTGTTATTGCTCCAAACCAGATTTATGTCAGGGCTACACCTTTATGAAAAATACTAATAAACCTTTAATATATGTGACCCTACATAAACGCCTATTGTGGAAAATTTAGGAGTAGAAAGTACAGATGTTGGGAGAGAAAGTTCAAAATTAGTGACACCCACATGTTTCCTTGGTGTTCTATGCAACATTCATTGTGGATGAGTCGGCCACTTCCCGTTTTACCCCCAAAAACAAAAGTATTGGGAAATCATCCGTAATGAACTTGAGTTGAGCAACACGCTGTACTCTGTGATGGAGTGGCTAACCATTCACTTGCATGTACTATGTGCGCTTCATCATTCCTATGATGTACATGCTTAGCCTAAGTTGTTCAAATAATTTTTTTCATGGTTTTGGAAAATAAGAAAAAAATGAGCAAATGTGTAATGCTGCCTCTTGGCCAGGTCACTGTTGTAAAAGAGATTTCATCTCAATCGGTCGTTGACCTGGTTAAATAAAGTTTGAATAAATAAATAAAATAATTGATTAATAGGACTGGGACAAATATAGCTAATAGGCTAACATTGGAAAATTCTCACATTATGTTTATTGGGTGTCTAATGAATCGATGAGATCATCTGACAGGGTATTGATTCTAAAAAAAATGATAGTTCTAGTCATAGATAAGACACTACCTTGTAGCAATCTACTTAAAATCCCTTGTCCTCATTCTATGGGGGAAAAAAGGGAAGAATAAAGTTGCATTCTCACATCCGACCATAATCTCTGCTCAGCATGGACTCTGACGTCACTTCTCCAGTACAGTACCACCAGTGTTGTTTTTAAATCCCTTCCCGCAGGCATTTTTTTCCCCCACCAAGACTAGAATGTATACATAGATAATGTATCTTGATAAAAGGTTAAAAACAGGAAATTCAGACAAATTGTCCAGGAAATGTTTTTCAAGTAGGTTGGCCGCTCTGGTTATGCTTCCCAATCACTCTCCAGATCGCTCGCAAATTTTGTATGCACTTCAACCTACGGCTGATGAGGTCACTCATCCGCAAACGTTTTGACAATTTTGAAATCTCGTCGTCCACATCAGTCATAGCATTGTCATTTTTCTTAAGCTGTCCTTGCCCTCATCAAATGACCCAAAACGTAATTAGTGAATTTGCGGAAAATGCTGTTCACGGTGAACCCTTTCCAAACTAGCTGTAAAAAATTCTGATGAGTAGACTGATTCCTCTGTTGGAATTTTCTTTGCATCCTGTCTTTGTATGCTATACTGTACTTTTTTGCCAACAGAGCACATAAGTGGTGTCATATAGTTTCTTGCGAGAAAATTCACCCACTGGTAGTTTAAAACAAATTTGCAGTAGACGTGGACTGGAAAACCAAAATTCCAAATGCAAAATTTGGTTCCTATTTTTATGTTGTGGTGGACTGCAGGTTTATTTTTCTTTTTTCTTTATGTATTTATCAATCAGTGGCACATTGTAGTTTAGTTTAAACCCAAAATATGTTTCAACTCCCATCTATTAAATGGAATGCTAAGCTTTCCGAGTGATTTTCTCGTGATCGTTCGACTTTGCTTTGAATTCGAGGAATGCAGTGGCAGTAAATGCATGCCGCAATTGTTTGGTGTTGTATTTAGGTATTTGTCTTTGCCTCGGTCTCTCTCACGCATTGGATTGGATCTGGCCTCTCAAGAAATATCTTCTCCCCTCCATAGGCGAGGGCTGAACCCTCCACACAGAGTGAAGTCGATTTCTATGACTACGTTTACGCAGCAAGAAATTGAGTTCCTTCAGAAACACAGCAATGAGGTAACACACACACTTGCACAACATTGTCAGACATCTTTGAATAGTCATGATTCTCTGGCTTTCATTTTGAAGTCATGTTTCGGCCTTTTTTTTTTAGTTCTGCCTTGTCAACTTTATTGGCATTCCTTCTCTGGGCTTTTTTTCCTCCTTCCATTTCTCGTCATCCCCTCCCCCCTCCCTGCTACTTTGTTTCACCTCCTTCTCGGTCACCCCCACTCAAATCACCCTCTTTTCCTCCCTCCCTCCCTCCCACCCCCGTCATTCCTTTAAACCCCTCTCCACCATCCACCCTGCTATAGGTCTGTAAACACATCTGGTTGGGCCTCTATGATGACAGGACGTCAGTTGTTCCAGATTTCCGGGAGCCGCAGAAAGTGAAAGAGTTCCTCCAGGAAAAATATGAAAAGAAAAGATGGTATCCTGAATTTATTTTTTGCTTTTTTGTTGTTGTTGTTGGTACAAAACTAAGGTTGTTGGTCAGTTAATTGTTTTCTTATGAAATGATGATTTGGTTGTTTGCAGCTACTACTGGAGAGAACAGAAACATAACTTTCTCTTTTGACATCGCACAAGGTGGATTTAAGGACAAAACACGATATCAATATTGTACCACATGGTGTCAAAGTCATCATTTTATTGCTTTGGCCTGAAAAATGGCTAATAAATGAGAATCTCCCTGATTAGTGGAGCTTAGTTTTAAAATGTATTATTATTATTTATGATAATTATTATTACATTTAACATTGTAATAGTGAATTACACGAGCCAGCACAAATGTTTTCTGAAGGCCTTGGGCAGATTAAATTGACACGACGATTTGGCAACACATAGAGCCTCAACGTTGAATGGACCAGAAACAAATTGCCAGTGATGACCACATTTAAACTGCAATGCCCATCTTCAGTCATGAGAATCTTAAATTTTTTTTCCCGTAAATTTGAAGGTACGTGCCTCCGGACCAGGCCAGGTCCGTCATCTGCGTCCAGGCATCTGTTTCTGGCTCCTCAGCAAGCAGCACTGGCAGCACCCCGGAAGTCCAGCCTCTCAAGACCTTACAACTCAACAAGACCCCACTTCGTCAAGTAAGCAAAAGCACATCGAAACCCATCCACAAACCCTTTAGCGATCTGATTTTTAAGCGTTTGTGCCGCATGTCCAGTCCCCAGGGTTGGGCCGCTCCCAGGCTCACATCACTGCCCAAGAGAAAAAGTTTGACCTGCTGTCGGACTTGGGTGGTGACATTTTTGCTGCCCCACCCGCCCAGGCTGTCAACTCTACCAACTTTGCCAACTTTGCACATTTTCCAAACCAATCAGGTAAAAAAAAGGAACCACCTATGTTCCAAAAACTCCAGACTCATGTACATGCTGTCATCATTCCATTCCATTACTCTTTCACCCATCATCCAATTTTCCCCTTGTTGTTGGCAGCAGCAACTCAGGCTAACACAGACAGCAACTTTGCCAACTTTGATGCATTTGGAAACACTGCAATTCCATCCCATCTGAGCACGTCACCCCCCTCAAAGTCCTTTTCCACAGGTACCCTCCTCCCTCCATCCCCACCAGCTTGTCCACATTCACTCATACCCCCTGTTTTGTTTTTTATATTCATATACGTTGATTTATAAGTGCAGCCGCTAGGCAGTCTAGCTAATTAGGACGACAATGTTGAAGCTTCTAAATAACACGATTAAATATAGCATGTCAGACAAATGTCCATAATACTTATTTAAACAGGAGGAGGCGTGCCAATTCCATCCAGGTCAAGTGCTCTCCCCATCCAGTCCCAAACCGGGAGCTGCACAGAGGATCGCTACGCTGCGCTGGCCGAGTTGGACAACAAGCTAAGCTCGTCTGCAGGCAGCGGTGTTCAAGGGTGAGAGACTAGCGGACATGCCAGTACACCACTCATTCACACACAAATGTTTTTTTTTTCTCTTTAATCATAATAACTCGGCTTACAGTATGTTCAAAATACTTCAAATGACTTGGGTAATGATGATATGAGTGTCGTGTTTACAGGAAGTCAGATAAATGTTTCAAGTGTTTGTGAAGAGAAATAAAAGATGCATTGTGACTTCTTAAAGAAATATGAATTCATGCAATAACACAGGCTTGTCATGACAGGAGTTTTTTTGGTCCAGTGCTTGGCTCATCTCCAGCCCAGAATGCACCTGTTCTACCCAGCATGCAGCCCGGCTTTGGAGGTGACTTGAATCATAGTAATCTTTTTGGAGTTATAGATGGGATGGTTGCAATTTTGGATTTTGAGATTTCTCCCAAAAAAAATAAATAAATCGGGCACACGTCAGTTCATGACTTTCTTTTTAAAATCAAGCCTTCCATTTAGGTGTGCCTTCCACAAATCCCTTTGTTGCTGCAGCCGTTGCCTCCGAGATGGCCACCAACCCTTTCCAGGCCAATGGCAGAGCTTCCGCGGCTGCAGGTGTGTGCACTTTGAAGCACACATGGACATCTTTTCCTTGTGTGGTACTTTTTGTGATTAGGTCAGGACTGAGTAAATACATGTAACACATCCATTTTATCCAGCCCCGCTGCGCATTTACATTAAATTGACAAAATAAATTGCAATATTTAACGTACACGTACACCTCAGCTGTCAAATTCAAATGCGGCCCTTGAGCACAAACGTTTGCCCACCCCTGAGTTAGATGTTCAAGTAAGCTTAGATAGCTGCCTGTGTTCTTAGAATTGTTTCCTCCTTGTGTTGTGTTTTCGTTGCGTATGTCTGTTGTAGCCGCCTCATTTGGTACTGGCTCTATGAGCATGCCTGCTGGCTTTGGAAATTCGTCTTCGTACTGCCTCCCGACCAGTTTCAGCGGAAACTTCCAGCAACAATTCCCTGGCCAGGCCCCCATCCCTTACTCACAACCCGGGGCCTACCACCCTCAGTCCAATGGTTAGTGTCCTCCCGCATCCCCGTGTCCTTGGACTCCCTTTTGCCCACGCAGTACCAGCCATTGAGTTCCTAAGCACGCATTTTTCAGGCATTATGATTTTTCTGAGCATGATGAATATTTGCTTTGGAAATTGTCGCTTCTGCACGCAAAGAACTTAAAGTCACAACAGTGGCAGCTATTACGCAGTGATTTGAGGTTGCATATTGGTTGTCATTTTATTGAATGCTTTGATTTATATCAAGGGTTCTCAAACTTTTTGGGTCCAGGGGCCTCTCACAGGTGAGAATTTTTTTCAAGGACCCCCTAATAATCTGAGTGCCAGTTAAAAGACATTTATGGTAAATACCATTGAAATGTTCAAGTTTCAAGTTTGTATTTGTGAACCAAAGGCCCAACAACCAAAATTTGACATCTCCTTCAAGGCTCAGTGAGCTTCTGAATGTCATTTGGCTTTCTGGGATTTAATCCTTTCTCACTTCTTCCTCAGTTTAATTAACGGCAAATAAAAAAAATTGATTTGTTTGGTTTTATAAAGTTCAAGGTTCATGTTCTTCTTTCTCTCAAAAGGCCCTGCATTTCCAGTTTATGGTCCAAACAAGCCCTCCATGACGCCGTTCGGTCAGCCCATGGCCGGTCCTGGCGTGTCCAATAACCCCTTCATGGTGAGCATGCCTTGTCTCAAGTTACCGCTGTGCCCTGTGACGGAAGCTACAAATGCAATCATAACATTATTCCCAGTGTTCCCATATTTCACTAAGTTGATTAGCCCAGTAATTGATGAGTCAATGGATGACCTTTGACTTCCCACATTTGAAAACAGATGTCAAGTGAGGGTCAGCATTTTTTTTCCCTGCTCTAATCATTCCTGTGACCTCTCTCGTGATTCCAGGCAGGAGCCCCTACCGGAGCATTCCCTTCAGGTGGTACCTCAACCAACCCGTTCCTGTAGCACAACCCCCAGTCCTCGCCACCAGAGGGCAGCATGCAGAACATTAGTCAACACACCGTTAAGTCACGCTATTAGTGGCACTACATTTCTATCCACACAAAGTTTACACTATGAAGGAGTACAAAGGACCGTATTGAAGACTAAGGGACTGTTAGGGTGAAAATGTTTGGACTATATACATACTTCGTTTTTTTATCATTTGTTTATGCCTGTACGCTTTGTGCATATCATCATTTGTAATCATATTTACCGTATGATGTGTAACAAGGACCGTGAGTTGCCACACCTTGTGTAAAAACCACTACACGCTATTTTAAGTGAGGGTTTATTTACCGTCAGATGCAGGTAATTCATTTCAAAAAGGGATTTTTATTTTATTTTAGCATGAATGCTATTAAACTGACACTTAGGCCCAAATTGTCCATGAGTAGCCTTCACAACCCAGTTACGCTTGCCTATAACCAAAAGGAGCTTGCAAAAATTGTATTAATCCATGCAGGTTAGTCGGTATGCTGTTTTATCGTTAAGGAAAATTGCGGAGCCAAAGGTCATCAACCAAGGCCAGGTCTTTTGAGTAACTTAAGGTGAGCAAACATGAGCACAAATGCACTAAAGAGTCTTGACTATTTAGATAATATGTGCAAAATGACCCAAATCTGCCTCAGCATAGGTCTCACTATTCGGGTTTGCGCTCAATCAAGGCCGCGTTTTTTTTTTTATTATTGATTTAATTTGACTCTGGACATATATTAGGGTCCCAATTGTGCCGCTCGTGACTAACAAATAAATTTCATGTGTTTCTTGTCTTTACAAAAATAGCTAAGTCAATGTGTACATATATAAATATATGTATAAATAAATTAAACGATTTTTAAATACTGCATCCTTCTAGTTATTTCAGCAAGTGCGTATTGTACATATGTCTCCTTTCTACTCGACACGAACACTATTACTGTGCATGTCATTGAAGACGGTTGCTATGGTAACGCCACAAACTGTCATGGCGTCCCTGTTGACAGACCCGCTGTTTGAAACCTCTGGACGTGGTCCCTCAACAAATAAAAACTACTATAACTGTGTTGTTACCAAGAAAGACGTAAGTATACGCTCTTAAGTTGCAACTGTCAAAATATATTTATTCGAATTTTCTGGCTTTTGCCGCTTTTGACAGTCACTGTTAAAGCTCCGAATACAAATTACCGTTAGCCGTTAACGTTAGCCACGCTCGTTTCCATCCATTTAATCAAAAACTGGTAGGTTTTTTTTTTTTTTTTTTTTAATGGACACCCTCACAGCGGTACGGTATTAATTTAATGTTTCTTATTATGGTGTTGTAATGCACTGATCGTTTTATTTCACTATTGAAAACAGGTGATTTGGAGATGGTGGATGATATCTCCCCGAGCTGTATACAGACTTTCAAAGCCCGGCCAACTGATCATGTCACATGAAGACTTCCTGGATGACAGCAAACTACAAAGTAAGGACTTTATCCAGTATGAGGAATAAATATGGGTTATGTTAATTGCTCTGATGCAGATGGTGGCACATTAATCTATTATGAAATGCGTATAATGACATAATTACTGGCATTTACAGCAAATGTCGCCGCAACCAAAGTGCCTATTCTGTAGTCCACATTGTCTATTTTAAATGCGTCTTGACAAATGTCATCTTTATTGCAGATGATCTCCGCACGATTTTTGGCTATGGTGCCTTGCAGTACACCAAGGCTCTATGCCAGGGCCATTTTGATTACCTTGCACGTCTCCCTGACTCCTTACTCCTGCGGATCGTCAACTATCTGGAGTTAGAGGATGTGGGTCAACTTGGACGAACTTCCCGCAGGTTTAGGCAGGTGGGTTCTTTCAATGGTCAAAGATAAAATAATGCACCTTGTTGATTAACAGAAACAAGTGTTTTTGAATCTACAGTATTATGATGTACTCTTCAACTGTTTGTTAGTTATGTGCCTCGGAGGAGTTCTGGGAGCAGGCGGTTCGGAGGTGCTGCAAAACACTTTCTCCCGGGGTTCCTGCCCTAGCGCGAGAAGTGGGTTGGCGTAACATCTTCTTCACCAACAAGCTCCAATTGCAGAAGCTCATCAACCGCCGCCGGCTGAGAGCCGAAGAGGAGGAGGCCGTGTTAACCGCCGAGAAGAGGTCAGAGACATCTTGTCCCGACCTAACTGGGGTGGAACAAACAATAGAAGGATCAGGGCACTAAAAAAAAAGATGATCCATTCCATATTTTGCAGAGTAATTTTTCATGCATGCAATTTACATCAAATATTCATTTAAGTCTTTAGCAGTATGATTTAAATAGATAATTTATCGAACGTTTTTGCAGCAATTAGATTATTATACAGTGTGCCATTTACATCTAAATTAACTGAGGAGCCACATTTTTGTTACATTACTACTGGATATGAGAGACTAACTACTGCCAAATAAAAATAATGAATACCTCCCAAAAGTGAGCATTTTTAGCTTTGTTAAAGGTAGATTTTTTCTATCTTATTTTTTTTCTTTCATCTTAAATGTTCTCTTTTTGTTTTCTTTATCTTAAATTGTCACGTTTTGATAAGCAGGCCACTTTGAGTTACATCATGATTCAAGTTCCAAGAAGACAACTGTTAGTGCTGATAGGATTACGTGTCAATGGGAAAACCAATCCTCTAGGGGGCGCAGTCCTTCATTCATATGTGAAGTGAAGAGGATTTTCCCTGCCTGGCAACATTTAAATCAAGTGGATCACAAAATCTGCAGTGTCGCTTTCACTGAAAGCAATCCGATTTATTTCCTATCTGGTGTGAGTGTCAAGTGAGCTGTAGCCTTTTCATGAGTGATTATATATATATATATATTTTTTTTAACTGTAGAAATGGATGGATACTGATTTTTGAAAATTGACCACATTTGAAAAATGTCATACATTTTTAAATCAAAAGTAATTTAATGTCGATCTTTTTTTTTTTTTTTTTTTATCGTGGTTATCTGTCACTAGTGACCACTCCCCCTGCGCTCATCAGCTCCTTTAGTGGACAGCTTGAGTCATTAAGTGGATGGAGTCAGACCTTGTAAAGACCCAGTATAGTGGAGCTGGTTGGGAATAAGTTCAAGACACTCTGGCCATCTTAACCTTTACTTGCTCGTCAGGCCACGTTAATCCCATCAAGGTTAAAGGCTCATGCCTCTTGCAGATCAAACATTGTACGACATGGAGAAAATAGCACCAGACAACTCCGGGTTGTCGTCGTCTGCACCTCAGCTCAATCTCTCACTCGATTGCCGACATGTTTGCCAACATATGACATCAAGTAGCTCCACTGAGAATTCATGGCTCAGCAGAGCTGTGGTAACTCAGAGGATATCGTACGCTGGCTTGTGAGTGTAAAGATTAACCTAACCCTTTGACCTTTTGGATAGGTTGCAAGTCTTGCCCCGCTTTCATCCACTCAGGGGGCTTAAAACCCTTTCTGACTGATCCATTTACAACATGACATTTGGCATCTTTTCGATTTATGACTGGTCGTTTGCAACTTTCCTTTTCTTTGTACGCTTTTTCACTAACTGACAGATTTTTCTCACTGACCATAACATGCCAATTAAGCATGGCTAATTCACTGGTTGTGATTTGACCTCCTGGAGTTGGGACACCCCTTCTATAATAGCTCGTTAAATGTCCCTATTGTCGGTCAAGGAAATTTACCCAACTCCAAAGAAACAATCGTTAGCATCCCTTGCTAGTGACTGCATCATGAACAAATATAGAGGGCTGCAAAGCTTCTTAGGACAGAGCCCGCTTACGATTCCCTTTCTGTGCACAGCATCCTCAAATAGACCACACAAAGATACTTAAGCCAAAATCCCTCCCTGGTATTTAATTCTAAATGAGTAATTACTGGGTGTGTCAGTGTGTCTTAGGTTTGCAGGTAGGTTGGGTGAAGGAGCTCATTCTTTCACTGGCTTTTGAGAGTCCCGCAACCTGAGACCGGCCGCAGACACACTGCACCAGTTCCTTTGGGAGTCGCTGAAGAACCCAGTCGCGTAAGAGGGGGCCGAGGCCGACCACATACAGCCGTCAAGATGTGTGACATGGGGGGACTGGATAACCTGGTGGCCAACACGGCCTACCTCAAAGCCCAGGGTGGGGATGACAAGGAGATGAAAAAGCGCCGTCGGAGCTTGTCTCTGCCAAAGCCGGAGCAATGCGCTGCAGTGCGAAGCTCCATCGATAAGGACTTTACATCACTGTGTGAACAACAGCCTATTGGCAAAAAGTTTTTCCGTCAGTTCCTGGCAAACAATGCCCAGTATAAGCTGGCCGCTGATTTCTTAGACGAGTTTTACGATTGGGATCTGGCTGAAGGTGCAGTCAAAGACAAGTCGCGTCAGAACATCATCAACAAGTATTGCAAAGCTGACTCTAAAGACTTCTTGGCCTTTCTCACTGGGGAGGCTGCCGAAAAATGCAAGGCGGTGACAGATGCTAACTTCGAAGAGGTGATGAAAGCCAAAGTCCAGGAAGGTGTGAGAGAGTATTTGAAGGGAAAACCCTTTACAGATTACCAGGCCAGTCCATTCTTTGATAAATTTCTCCAGTGGAAGGAGTATGAGAAGCAGCCCATCAGCGACAAGTACTTCTATGAGTTCAGGACTCTGGGAAAAGGTGGCTTTGGAGAGGTAAGACTGAATCTTCATGACATATCGTCACTGTGTTTAATAAAATCCTTAGCCTCCTTGAATATGATCCTCGATCAGATTAAAAAAACGTGCAATATTTCTACAACTGTAATGATGGTAGAAATACGAATAAGCATGACATCAATGGCTACATTAACATACAGGAACCTGTTAGCAAGTTAGCACATGCAAACAAAATGGTTCAGTTTTAGAAACAGGTTTCAGTCTGAATGGCACATGATCTAGAAGTGATTCTTGAGGAATTGAACTTAGTGGAATCCCTTAATTGAATGGTTATGGAGAAAGTATAAAGTACTGCACATATATTAATCAATGTAATCAAAGTATTGTACATATATTAATCAATGCACTCAACTTACATCTGTTGAGAGCAGTACATATTTTTATTTAAAAAAAAAAAGAGTTGTGTGAGGCTGCTGTCTTTACGAAATATTGTAACTGATGTGACCCACTGTTTGGTGTCGGTGACTTATCCTATCCTATGCAGCATGAATGACACAGGATCAAGTACAGATCCTTGGGGTACTCCTTTAATGATTGAGCATCATGCTTAGTGGTACTTATACCTGCTGTCCAAATTAGGACAACACAAGGGTCAGATGCTTCTCAGGACATTGTTCACAACATTGTTGAAGAAGTTAAATGAGAGAAGTTGTGATGATTTCCACAATGATTGAACCAAGTATCCACATTAAGTGTATGGCATTATTTTTATTTTTAAAGAGTCCCATCTGTGTTGAAAATTGGAAACATATCATCTCCTGCCAGGGTTCAAAGCTTGCAAACAAACAAGTTGATTTAACAATCTATACTGCCTTCTGAAATGTAGTTTCAGGTTAATGTCAGGGTAAGTGAAATATTGCCTTCATAAAGCCATTTTAGGAAATTCAAAAAGGAATCAACGTCGTTGTAGTTGAAGGCTACTTTTGTGACAACTGAGAAATTGAATCCGACTTTTTCCAGGTCTGTGCCGTACAAGTGAAAAACACTGGCCAGATGTACGCTTGCAAGAAGTTGTGTAAAAAGCGACTGAAGAAGAAGGGCGGTGAGAAGATGGCCCTTTTGGAGAAAAAGATCTTGGAGAAGGTCAACAGTCTCTTTCTGGTCAACTTAGCCTACGCTTATGACACCAAGACCCACCTGTGCCTTGTCATGACCTTGATGAATGGAGGAGACCTCAAGTACCACATCTACAATATTGGCTATGACGGCAAAGGCGTGGACAAGGGCATTGAGATGAAGCGCATCGTTCACTACACGGCCCAGATCACCACCGGTATTCTTCACCTGCATGCCATGGATATCATTTATCGTGACATGAAGCCTGAGAACGTGTTGCTGGACAGCGTCGGCCAGTGTCGACTTTCAGATTTGGGTCTGGCCATAGAGATCGCCCCGGACAAAACTGTCACTCAAATGGTGAGTAGATCCACTCGTAGCAGTTCCTATTATTTTGGTTTTTATGGAATGCAAATCTAGCCTTACTGCAAATGACAAGGGAAGGCAAACGATGCCTCAGAAACTGGTTGCCAGGTCTTATTCGGTAAGAAAGGTGGTCACTAAAACTGAACCCATGTTCTTGGGCAGGTTGTCAATCTTGGTGGGCTTGTCACTGTAAATCCGGACAAGGATTACGGGACTGCTTTAAGAAGACCTTTGCTGTCTCAGTATTCATTATGTAACTCATCCTTTTGTGATCAGATTATAGCCAGGGGGCATTTTAGGAGCATCTTGGAATGTCTTTTAATAGGTACATAATATTTTGCCATGTGTTGCAGACCTCCATGTATTTACCGACGCCCCTGAAAATCCACTTTCATTTCTACCAAGTTCAAAGTTTTTGGTAAAGAATCAGTCTGCTTTGAACTCTTCTTCATCTGAGAACTCATGTTTGTTCTCATGACATCTCCTAATTCCCAAATCACGTATGTCCCGAAAGATGACCAATTCTGAAACTGGGTATCTTTAGGCCTTGTACTTGCTGTAGCAAAGAGTAAGCCCTCAGCGCTTATGAACGTCCGCTAATCTCATTATCCAGTTCTGTGATGCTCCTCAGCCAGCTGAAGTGACTGGACTAACCTCCTATGGCAAGGCTGGCTTTGGTCCCCCTAATCCTCTTAACTGGCATTATACAGTCTGTCCCTGATCAGATTGACATAAAAGTAATAGTGCAAGTTATTTTCATTTTATAGCGAGTGATTTGAAATGTCTGTTGAAGCTTCAGTAGATCACAAAACAAGAAGAAGTTGGTGGCCATGCTACATTTGCATGTTACACTAGATTTAGGGGTTTAGTATCTTGCTAGCAAGAGTCAGCTCAATTGCCTGTTACGTGTCCCAACTCACGGTTCCAAAAGTCTTGGTAGGTACGTAAAAGGTAGGTGTGTAGATAGATGTGTATGACTCTTGACAGGTAGTAGGCTTAGCATTAGGATTAAGCTCCCGGTTCGAGATTGCGGGTCGGGTCATGCAGAATGAGGGGAGGGGCGGGGATAGCAGCAGTGGAGGATAACTAAGTTAAAGGTGAAAGTGAAGGTGGCAGGAGAGGTCGTTGAAGGCCATATAGCCTTGTTGGGTAGTTTAGAAGTCATCTTTCAGGTTCCTCATAGGTTCCTTTCCCCTGTCTTCCTTCCATAGGCTGGTACTGGAGCATACATGGCGCCAGAGCTTCTGAGCAAAACTCCATACAGAACTTCAGTGGACTGGTGGGCGCTGGGTTGCAGCATTTACGAGATGGTGGCCGGCTACACGCCTTTCAAAGGGCCTGATAGTAAAAAGGAGAAGGTGGAGAAGGAGGAGGTACAACGCCGTATTCTCAACGAGGAACCCAAGTGGGAGCACAAGTGTTTTGATGCTACCACAAAGGACATCATCCAGCTGTTCCTCAAGAAGAAAATAGATGAGCGTCTTGGCATGAAGTAAGATCTTTCACCACCACACTAATGGGGAAAAATTATTCAATTGCACTCTGAAAATTATTCTTCTTTAATAACTTTATGTTCAATTAAATTATTGTCGATCCGTAATGAGATTACTGAAGTAAATGAATGATTTTCCGACCAAGTAAATTCTATTGGATAATTTCCCGTAGTACCAAAGTTGGGAATTACTTCTTCAAGCACATTTATGAAACGAAACCATCGACACACATTATAAACATTTTTGAACACAGACAAAAATTATTATCATGGGTGAATAAAAAATAAATACAAATTACCCAACTGTTTGAAAATATTTTAGGGACAACATGGCAGATCCCAGGAAGCATCCGTGGTTCAAGACCATAAACTTTCCCCGTCTGGAAGCCGGCCTGGTGGATCCTCCGTGGACACCCAAGCCCAACGTGGTCTACGCCAAGGACACGGGCGACATCGCCGAGTTCTCTGAAATCAAAGGCATCCAATTTGATGCCAAAGATGAAAAATTCTTCAATGAGTTCAGCTCAGGCGCCGTGCCAATCCAGTGGCAGCAGGAGATGATCGAAACGGGACTGTTCGACGAGCTCAACGATCCCAACAGGAAAGAGGGCGGCGGAGGTGGAGATGACGAAAAGAAGTCCGGTACTTGTATATTGCTCTAAGAGGGACTCTTTGTTCATTTTTCATGTCACATGCACATTTATAATATTTTCAAATATGTACAGTGTCATTTGTCTGATGCATTTCAACGTCTCATCTAAAGGATGAGCTCTGGTGTTCCCGAGGCGTCGGAATGAGGAACTTGGGTCAGTAACAGAGACGCGTCGGCGGTAACGAAATTAATCTGTAACACCAAAAGTTTGCAAATTGCCAATCAAACAATGTGGCAGCAAAGTATGAATGAAGGCAGGCAGAGTTTATTAATATAGCACTATTCTAATTTCAAAGCAAATGCAGAGTGCTTTACAGAGCCAAATAAATTTAAAAAAATTAAATGATGAGATGAATGTCACAATAAACCCCAACTTAAAAGCAAGATTAATAAAAAGACTAAAAAAGAAATGACAAAACACATGTAATCTCTTTGGATTTATAAAAATGCAAATTTTAGATCCAGCTGTTCCGTACATGGCAGAAATTTTACAGAAATATTAAAATAGTTTACCAGAAAAGAGTCCAGGTTGAATAGAATCATAGCAGGGGTGGCAAAAGTACTCACTTTTTGTACTTAAGTAGAAAGACAGATGCTTGTGTTGGAAAAAAAAAAAAAAAGGCTGGTAAAAGTTGAAGTACTGATTGCTTAAGAAATATTTGCTTTCTCCGAATCTGTTGCTTTTCACATTCCGCCTTATAAAACCCCAAGATGTCAACTCATTCAACATCTGTCTGCGGTCGACTTCTATTTCTCTCTTTTTTACATCGTCATCCTCAGAGATCGAAATAAATTACCACCTTTTCTTTTTGGCAAAGTAAGGAATAAAAGTACAGATATATTTGTAATGTAAGGAGAAAAAGTTGTTAGAAATATTGAAGAAAAAAAAAAATCTATTTGTAATTTTTTTTTTTTTTTTACACAATTCTGGATGGTCTGATAGACGTCAAAGTTGAAGCATACCCTGGCAGGCCTTATGATGCCATCCATCATAAGGACACACACCAAGAAAAGTGCTTTTTAACTGCTGTAGTTGGAGTGCAGTTCAATCTTAAACCTCTGGCCTCTTTGTTGAACCTTGAATTGCACTATAAAAGCAAAAAAAAAAAAAAAAAATGTAAATATTGTACATCTATATACTCTGAGTGAGGAGCAGTGTAAGTGGTTTAGTACCTTCGATGTTGGTGCTATGAGGCAAATTGACTAAATGATAATGCATGGACTGGATTATCCCCGAGAATGGGAAGGATGTGGGAAATTTTAGAGGACCTGGGTGATGACATCCAATTCTGGAATGTGTGAATAACTCAAACCAGATGCTGAGAGGATATCCATTCACAGCATTGTTTCCAGTCTCAAGAGAAAAATACCACAAGATTGATCATTAGAATTAAAATACACCCTGCGGAGTACGAATATTTCTCAGGAAAATGATTTCTCCTGAAACTTTTTGACATCCCCCAATTGTGAGCTTGAGTTTTTACAGTTAATGTTGAAAGGCTAAATGTATGTACTTGTAAATATCAATACCGAAAAAGTTTTAACATATATATGTAGAAGATAGATGTAAGGCTGAAATTTCATTAAAAAAAAAGTAAGAAATATGTTTTTAAAATGTCTCTGTTTCTGTGGACCAACATGGTTGACGTCACTTTTTTGGACAGAATAATGGAAATACAAGAGGAACGTGTGTGTGTGTGTGTGTGTGTGTGTGTGTGTGTGTGTGTGTGTGTGTGTGTGTGTTACACACATATATAAATCAGTTGCATTAGTATGGACTCACTGGCTGCCTCCAGGTTGTCTTTCAGGCCCGGCAAGTTCAACTCTTAGCTGATAACGGGATAACCGGTGTTATCCTTTCCCCTTCTTTGCGTAAATCACTCTCAAATCCCTTAAGGTTCTAAAGCACCCCTGTGCAACTGCCACTTTGACCATCTGGGAAGAAAGCAGATTAAATGGAAAAGGAAGTATGGACTGATAGATTATATTTGTTGTAAATGACTTAAAATAGAATCTAAATAAAAGTAAATATTTAAAAAACTAATCTCCATGATTGCTTGATGGGCCGAATTTAGGAGACGCCTAAATCCGCACTGATAATCCTCTTTTGACACGGAGAAGTGCCTGATGGATTGAGATGGTGGCAAAAACAAGAGAGCAATACTGACAAAAGAATACTCGCACTCAGTCCTTAAATTTGTAAGAAAACTAAAAAAGTAAGTAAAATTGCATTGTTATTGTCAACAACACCTGCAGTTTTTTTTAAACATATTTCTTTTTTTTTAATGCTAGAATCTTTCGTCATGAATTATTCTTGAAGCCAAAGTCAAGTAAAAAAAAAATAAAAACAATGAGGATAAACTTGAAGTCCTGTACTGCATCACAAAAATCCATGAAATTAACTGTCCCAATGCATGTCCTTAATAGTCTTGAAACATCTTGACTCTAGCGGCCTCCAGTGGCAGCAATGAGTATGAACGTGAATGTCTAAAATAAAATAAAATAAAATAAAATAAAATAAAATAGACTGGCCATTATATCTTTTTTTTTCTTCAAAACCACTTTATTCCACAATGTATTTCATCAGGTCTTAAGGCACCCTGAGAAGATGTTACAAGTTGTTCTTTCAAATGTGGGTTCCTTTAAAGACTGTGTAAACATAGTTTTGAATTAGATCATTTCCTGTAAATCTTTGCTTAAGTTATTTCTTTACAGTCCACAGACATTGTGTTGTGTGACAAAAAATACAGTGTGAATTAAGTAAATATGGTCGATAGTGTTTACAGTATATATATATACATTGAGTAAGAGTAATAGACTGGCAGACAATCAGATCAACGGGCTGAAGAAGAGAGAGAAAACTAACAAACAATCTTTGAGACCCGGATAGATATACAGATCACGTAGAGATATACAGTACATACTTACAGTGAATAATGATTTTTTTTTCTCTCATTTCTCATCTCCGACTTCCAACCAATTTACAGTGTACTTAGTGTATGTGCGTTTGTCTCCTCAGCTTGCATCTGCGGAAGGCCATTTGAGCATTTATTCCAAATCTTTCATTTCCATGTCCTACTCGTACACAATTAAACCGAACTTGTAAAATACTCTGCTGCATTTGTAATCCTAATAGAGCCAACTGGTCACACACTAGTAGCACCAAAATGTCTGATGTTTTATCTCACTATTAATGTCATTATCATGCACAGGAGTCAAACTCGAGGGCTACTATCCTACACGGTTTAGATGTTTCCCTGACCATGTGATCGGATCGGGAAAGCTTGTAAAACACTCAACCCGAGTCAATCTATTAGTGAGGCCAAAGAGTAATCTAGCACATGGACAAGGATATGAACTAAATGCTCAAATTGCTTTTTATAGTAACCATAAGCAGCATCCAACTCCCTCTCCCTTTGTGAGGAGGAGAGAGAGGGCGAGACAGCTTCTCTCATCCTGAAAGGCTCACCTACATGTCAGCTATTGCAATGGTGAGGTGACCGCACAGGAAGACAGACAGACAGATAGACATGCAGACAAACAGACAGACGGCACAAGACTAGATTGCGGCATCATGGGCCGCAACACAAAGATCTATCTATTTTTCCCTAAATATGGGTCACTATGTATTTATGTATGTGTAGAAAGGGAAATTTGTCCATATACATAGGAATACAGTGGCTGTATCATATTGATTATCAAGACATGGAATTCTTGTGGTATGATATGTGACACATTTGCCCCCCCCCCAAAAAAAAAAAAAGTGCTGGAAATTTACAACGTAATTATTTATGTGTTGTATGGCTATGGGGGCATGAAAACAAGAATGCTCTCTTCCCAGGATGAAGGAAGGCCTACACCACAGGTGTCAAACTCAAAGTTTGTCGAGTTCATGTTTCTTAACAAATGGATTTGTTTTAATTGTGGAAGAAAATTTGGACCAAAATTGGAATTTTTCTTCAATTTCAACAGATAAAAAAAGTCAACAACCTGTTTGGGATATTTAATTTTGGGTGAAATTTTAGAATGAAATAAAAATGCTTTACAGGTGATTAACAGGAGTTTCTTGTAAAAAAAAAAAAAATGTAATTTTGCGGACCGTAATTTATTTCCGCGTGAAACCACAACTACGATGTAGCCCCCGTGACAAAAATGAGTTTGACACCTACAATATGAAAAAAGTTGCATCAGCAATAACACGACAGCTCCAAATGGCTTGCTTTCATTGGCTATTAGTCAGCTAATCACACCAAAATGAAACCAAAACAAGGGAAGGGGAGGAGGGAGCCTGTGTCTTGTTCTCTTGGGATCGTTTGCGGAGGTCAGCAAGGAATCTTGAAGGAAAGAAGGGTCATCAATGCCATCAACGCAACATTCCTAACCGCATTTCCTACTACCAACCAGACTAATCTGCCTCATCCCGAATGTTGTCTTGAGAGGGATTAGACACTTCCTTCCTTAGCCAATGTGGGCAGCCTCTGCATTGGGAGGGGGTATACGAAGGGAGGGGGGAGGGGGGGGGATCCTTTTGACCAGCAATTTCCCTCCCTTTTTACTCAATCACCTTGATCCTGAAAGTGACACGACCCAGGAACTTATCCCTCTCGTCGTTATTGCGCAGGTTAGAGCCTTCTACCCGGCACTCCACCGACAGCTCCTTGTTGTAGTCCTCCTTGGTGAGCAGCAGCTTAACAGCAACCAATGGTTGAACATAATTCTCCTGGAACAAATTAAACTGGTTGGAAGTAACCGAGTACAGACTATTCATTGATTAAATTTACTTGAGGAAATAGTATTTTTAAGGTGATACCCAAAACACTCACATGGGCTTTCTTGCCATAGTAGGGGAAGTACATCTTGTCGATACGTCCCTTTCGAGGGAAGTACTGCATCTGGACTGGTTGCTCTTTCTGTGGAGGAGAATACTTGTTAGCTATGCGAGCCTTATATGAAATTCCATCGACAAAACACTCAGCGATGACCCTGGTTTGTTAGTGTGGAGTTTGTAATGAAGTGGAAAGCATGGTATGCCTTTGTTGCAAATTGCTATTTGCAGCACACAATATGCTGATTGTACTAAAAATGGCTTGAAAATGGCACATTGTGACTTTGCTTATTTTTAATAGCAATACTGGCCTAATATTCCCGATACCATCTTACCCTAAAGTCGCCACTGACAGCATGCAGAAGAAAGTCAATAAGAAACAAAACAGACAGACAGAAAGGGGGGGGGAAATAAAATTAAGATCAACAAAACGAAGTGTTCACACCGTTCTGCTCGTCACAGCTTTTTTTTTTTTTATGAGACAGATAAAAAAAACACAAAAAATACACATACAAGCATGTCTATTTGGAAAGAGGCAAGTTTACTTTGATGGTGCAGTTGACGTAAGGATCCCCGATAGGCTTCAGGCCAATGATCTAGAAAGTGAGCAGAGAAATGAATTCAAATGAATTATTCTGGCCTAAACATGATCTCTACTTTAATAACCTAGCTGCACTGCTTTCGTACGTATATGTGGATTTTTTTGGGTTAATCAAATTCTACATTAATACGTTTGGTGAGCATGATGTATTTTATTTTTGGTCACCCTGTTGAGTTTCAGGAGCACGCATGGTTTCCCCTCAGAGTAACCAAAGTTGACGTCGGACAGGCCGGAGCACAGACTCAGGTAGCCTCTCTTGAAGCGACACACTTTCTTCTCCGCTTCGTCATCTTGCAGGAAATACTCTCCTTCGGGGCAGTCTAGATTCTTGTCCTGTTCAGCGTCATCATAACCCTCTGAAAAAAGGAGGTGGATGCAGGTCAGAGGTCAGTAATGTGTAGTAAAAAAGTGCGCAAATGTCAGTTCTGCCTTGACAAGAATTCGAGAAATTAGGAATCCTTCTCCATTCTCACTTTGCAGGAAGGTCTCCAGGCTTCTCACATACGTGTCGTACTTGGCGGAATCGGATTTGTTGAAAGTGATGTCAAGAGACTTTGGAAGGACGACCAAACCTAGAAGGAAGCAAGGAAAGAAGGAAGGGTTGGAGAGAGTAAGAGAAAAGCAAACGTGAAGGAAATAGCTACCAAGCAGGTCGATATATAATTCCGTAAAGCCACATCGACACTGTAGTACATTTACGGCAACGGCATCTCATTATATGACGAATAAAATATGAATAATAAATGGAGGCGTCTTGGCAATTAGCTGAAAGGTTTACCGTAGTGCACGTGAGGACGGACGGAGGAGACACTAACCTGGGAAAGGAACGCGATCTCTGTACCTGGGCACATTCTCATCCAGAGTGAGCAGCATCACCCACATGGTCAGAGCAAACATACCAGCCAGGAAGCAGTAGAAGACCAAGTAGAACAACAAGATGAGGGCTACAGGGGGCCACGTTGAAACCAAGACAAAAGAGAAGCGTTATGGATAATTCATTACCGGCTGCAAACACACAAAAACGATCTCGCCTTTGGAAACTATCGCTGAGGGGGAAACCATTTTGGCAAATGTTGGCTACTGTTCAAGAATATGGGAGCCGGCTTTAATTTTTGGGGATGAAACTGCAGCACTCGGCACAGAATGTCTGCATATCTCCGCTGCAGGAAAAAATGAAGCTATAAAATCATTGATCACACTCCAAAAACGTGACTTGGCTTGAGTATTTCAAGATGTGACTCGCTTTTACCAATACTGTATGGTGGCTGTTTGGAAAATTGTAAAAAAAATTCATGGAAAAAGCGTCTTTGGGTTGTTTAATGCCACTCCCAATTTAAGTTTTCTGTCAAACTAAACATAAAATAAATATTCTATTATATTTAAGAAAACCGCATAGCTAGCCTTTCAGTCTGCTACTTTAATGCTAAGGCTAAATAGCTTGTATTATGTGGTGCAACACCCTTAAAGCAATCGATTGAACACAAACGGTGCAGCAACAGGTAGACAGACACTAAAACAGGACTCATCGCCATACATTCTTTATCAGCTGAATAAATTGACTTATATTTGTGGCGTTCGGATGAGCTGAGGGAAACTAAGACACCTTCCATGTGCATTATTTCCTTAATGTAAATTATCATTTGTATCGTATATTGCCCTCTGGTGGCCAAGGCATTCACAACCATTTGGCTGATGACAAATTATTTGATTTCGGTATGTTTTCATAAAATACAATATAATGGATTCTTGCAATTTTTGGCAAGGGAGGCAGGAAAGGATTCATAACGTTTCCATTCATTTCAGTGGAAAAAGATGATTTGAAATGGGAGGGGTTTTGTAAAAATAAATCTAATTTGGCACCACTGTATTTCCTGTTGCAAGATAAACCTATTCATAGGTCGTAATACTTTTTAAGAGGGGGGACTTGTGGCAAACTAAAACTTATCACGACTCGTCCCCGGTTGTTTCATATGTAGGTTGTCATGGTTTCTGTCCGTCTGTGTACTCGCCCCTCCCTTCCTGTGTCAACTCACAATCAATGCACCTGCCTCTCGTTACCTGTCTCGTATTTAAGTGTCACACCCCTGTCTGATCATTGCATTGTGTGTTGTTGTCTTCATGTCGCACATCTTTGTCGGTCAGTCCTGTTGTCGGTTTTGTTTGTTAAGTCATGTCAGTTTGCCGAGTCTGTTAGTTTGCGTTCTCCAATAAACCCTGGTCCAAGCTGCATTTGGTCGCCCTGCTCCATCTGATCCGTGACAAAACTGCCAGGTAGGAAGACTTTTCTATACACTGCAATAACAGGAATTTGTTAGATTAAAAGTAGAGTAAATTAGATGCATGTTAGTTTTTGATTTAAAAAAAAAATCTCTGATAATTCACAGTATCTGGCACTGCCCCCTTAACATAGGGCAACGGGGGGACCCTTCATTCCCCACTCGTGCACCCTCCCTCCTTTCCATCATTCCTCCTGTAGTGTATTTTTATTTAGGTCTCGTGATGTATGTACATTTCACTGGTAAGCCTAAGTATGACCGGATCATGTTTGTGAGGGATGATTTTTTTTTATTCGCCATGTTTGAGCGTGCCAAACAAGGAATTTAACTTCGGTAAATCACAGCCTCTGTTCAACATTATTTTGGGCCTAGTCCATGAATGCAGATTTGCTGGCGCCAGATACAGTTGGCTTCCATTTGCAACAGACAATAAGTAGGCTGTGTAGAATCGGTAAGGGAGGCTGGAGGGTCATAGGTCATCCAGATGCCCTCTTGTGCCCGAGAGAAGGGAAGCGCGGGGTATAAGTTTGACTCATGAAGACAAAGGGGACTTAACATTTTGCTAGGGCGAGAGACACTTCACTCGGACATCGGTTGAATAAAATCTTTCCCCAATCAGCCGTGTCACTGAAGTTTTCCTTCCCAGAGCCAGCCACTTTTCCACCGTTTGCTTTGGAAGACCAGCTGATCACCGAAGAGAATTCGCCACACTCCCCAGCAGTGTTCCACAATGCTTAGTGAACGAAGCGAGTTGATGGGGTGGAAGAAGTGAGGAAAAAGAAGAGAGGGAATCCCATTTGACCTTGACAGGCATGCTAATGTGGGCGGCCATGCAACTGCAATGGAGCATCCCACTGCACAGCAGCGCAAGGGGGGGCCCGGGCTGCATGACGGCCCCCGCTCCGCAGCCTATAGGAGCTGGATGCTGTGTTACTACCTCTACCTCTGACCACATTATATAAAAGCATCATATAGGTGCAGTAGAGGAAATTGATGTACGGTGGCCTACCTCACACGTAATGTTCTCATTCATGCACATGCAGGGAAAAAAACTTTCATTAAAATCCTGATGGTGGGCCTTGCATGTATAGATATCACATCATGGTGCAGGCTTCTCCTTTCCATCTTTATGTAGGCCTGTGATGGTGCCTCAACCCCCCCCCCCCCCCCTCTCACCGTTTTTTCCGAGATGCTCGCGTCTTTTAATGCAGACCAAACACGTGTTAAATAAAGAAAAAAATACAATAGGGTCACAGTTCTTACCCCAGCTGCCTGCCGTGCGCCCCAGAACCTCGCCGGTCCTCGGGTTGTAGAAGGAGTCCTTCCAGCTGGACTCGTCCGCCTTGTTGGCCTGTTTATCCTCCGTACTCGCCATGGTGGAATTTAAGTTGGGAGCAGGGGAGAGGTGCTAAATAAAATAAAATTAAATTAAAAAATAATAATAAATCCCCAGAATATTGGGGGTTATTTTGCTCCGTTGGTGCGGGAAAATAACGCACAAAAGCGCACAGCGGGTGATGTGATGAGGCGAAAAAGCCGGCGAGTGGTCGGATCAATGGTTGGGAAGGAGTGGGCGGTGTAGAAAGAGGGAGAGCAGGCAGGCGCAAGGAAGGAAGGAAGGAAGGAACGACGGAAGGCTCTAGTGCTGGAACAAAAAAATCGAGGGGAAAAAAAGAAAATCCAGTGACGTCGACAAATGCCCCACGGTGGCAGCTGATGTGGAGGAAGGATGCGCATTGGTTGCCGACGCATGAGACGCGTACCAATTACAAATTTAGGACGCGCTATCTTGCGTTCTTATCATCATCACTTTATGCTCCATCCGCGGTTTATGGTCGCGGTTCCCACAGTTAATGCTGCACAATGTGTTTAAAGAAAAGGATGTGGTTTTGTATATGTCTCCCCCACACTTTCTCTCTCCCGTGATTGTGAGGCTTGTAGCGCACATTCCAGCATGCAGGCTCAACCGGCTTGTTTCTATTCGCGTCTGACTGAGCATATACTGTAGAAAGATATTTGGGGCATTTGCCAAGCCTTGTTGCCATGGCAATGGAACACTATGCTAAAGCCACAGAGAAATAGAGGGGGACGCAGACGGTGATAAATACAGGAGCTCATATTGATTTGATTGAGTTGTGTTCCCTTGACTCTACTGTAAATTATCGAAGGACAAACAAATGGGTGCGCAGATCGACGCCAATTTGAATTAGCCTGTTAGAGTCGAATTATTAGAATGTTTTGGGTGTTTAAAAAGTCAGAAGAATAGTCTAAAGACTAGTTATGTGCTTCAGACTCGTTATATGCTTTAGACAAGATATAATTTGAGTACGCTGATTTGATTGGTTAGGATAAAATACGACCCGGAAGTGCACGAGCAATGAATGTGTAGTGATCCCTCGCTACTTCGCGTTTCGTTTATCGCGGCTTCACTACATCGCGGATTTTTTTCCGAATTAAAAAAAACATTTGAAAGTCAAAATAAAACTTCTAAATTGAGGAATCATGTGTCTAACCTCAATGTAGTATTACTCCAAATGTTCGTTTACATTCCTTTAGAAGTCCGTTTTTGCGTGATAGCACGATCGCGAATTAGCATCTGAAGTGTAATTTGGAATTCCCTCTCTATTCCTGTAGGTGGCCTTAGAATGTCCATCTGGCGTCAGTGACACGGTTCTATTCTATATTTGCTGGTCAGGGAGAATTCAGTTTCAGCAATGTGTGCAATCCTATAATAAGGTAAAGTGGCTGTTGTCGTCCATCACCAACAGCGCTGGTCAAGATCTCCTTTTTAGGACTGAAGTAAACTAGTAGATTGAAAACCGCAGCTGGTGCACAAAGCCATGACATCAGCTCCTTGCCAGGTATAAAAGATACGGGCCTGACAGGGGAGGGGGGCTTTTTTGACATCCATGCCTTGTGCCACTCAACTTTTTGGAAAGACTTCACCCTGACATTGGTTGAATAAAATCTTTTCCCAATCAGCCGTGGTCCCTGAAGTGCTCATTCGTCGGGAAACAGCCACCGATCACCGAGTGTTTTTTGAAGACCAGCGAAGCAGCAAAAACCATATACCACACATCTTTCCGCTAACTCGTTAGCCTGCCCAGTACTTCTTGTTGGTGACCGTACTTCGCGGATTTCACTTATCGCGGGTGGTTTTTGGAACCACTTATACGCGATAAACGAGGGATTACTGTATATAGTTGTTTTTTTTACCTCGTCGGTATCCAGTGCCTTATTAAAATTTCCCTCTATAAAGGCTTGTCACAATATATATTACCATGAACCTATCAGACTATTGTTAGATTAAATGATTGGTTAAAAGTTTTTGTATTTAAATATACAATGTTCTCTTTTGATTTACATCTCAGTTTAACAGTAAATTAAAAGCACGCTTGGCCTCTTTTTGGGGGGCAACTGTTCAAGAGTAAGAACGGGTGCTGAATAATGCTTTATAAAGTGTTTCATTAAGTTTAAATATGATTCAAGTGAATTGCCACATATACGTATATTTTCTCTCTCTTTTCAAATATAATAATCAGACAACGTTGACATAAGACCATTTTATAGCATGGATGCCCCCAAATGATGGAGCTATCCTAGAGCTCAAGTGTAAGAGGAAGAGACACTGACAAGGGTACAAAAGCTTAATTTCCAGCCCTGTGACACTCCTTTAACAACCAGCATGTCAGGCAACGAGAACAGAGTTGGGGGTGGGGGTTATATAATGCCCCACGATTCAGGACGCCGTTCATATGGGTGGAATGGAGGGGGGGTCAGGCAAGTGGTCGTGGCGCATCCAGTTCGTGTTGTCAGATTGAATTTGTTTCAAGGATCAGGGTCCTTCCCTCCACAACTCATACAATGCGGCACGGCCATGATTAGTGTGAGAGCAGGCAGCACTGATTCATGGGCTCGTTTTGCCTGCCTCACTGACGCGTTTGGCTTTCTGCATTCTGCGCTTGCAGTGAAAAACATGAGATTGACAGTCGTAGGAGTGGAAAGAGTGGGGTGTTAGCTGATAAGAGTTTGGGAGACGGAGGAGCTCAGTGTAGCTATACTGGAGAAATTTGTGTGATGTACGCTGTGCTCACTCTCATCACAATCCTCCTATTGTTGAGGAAGCTCCCCCCCATCCCCTTTTTATTCCAGTGCACTCAATTAGCGCCCCTTCACCATACCAGCACCATGAGCAGGACTCCCCCCCCCCCCATTTGTTCTCACTCTCCATCCGCAAGCTGCCATAGCAACCCTTGCAGTGAGCGTGCTCACATCAATGGGAAGCGCTCCCTACACTCAATTACAGCCGTGTGTCTTCTAACCCCCCCACTCCATCTCCCTTGCCTTGAATCACGCAACTGCATTACCTTGGAATCTTTTTTTTTTTTTTTGTGAGGTTTATGAGTCAGCACCTGGTCACCTACTATGTTGTCATAGGTGGAAAAAATACTCAGACTGTAATCAAAATAAAAAACTAAAACCTAACTTATTATTATTCACTGGAAAACACCGTAACTTCCATCTGAAAAACACCTATTTGCTATTTTTGCATTCAGGCCAATGTTATGTCCAATATAAAAATATTCCTGCAGCGCCATCTTATGGCCAAGCTGCTATGCTGTAGTGAGGAGATGCACATGCAAGTTATTTTGTGTGAGGTAAATGTTATTTCTAGCATCTCATACGGCATAGTGCATTAAAAAAATAAAATGCAAAATCTTTTATTTAAGAGAAAAACATACATACATTTTTGTTGTTGCACCTTGTTAAAAAGCAACATCATTACACAAGCAATGAATGTGTCTGTGAGGGCATGTGAGGTCAGTATCAGGCTTGCTTGCTACGTTCGAGAGCACAATAACACAGCCAAGTGCAGACACGCTCGAGCGACTGGCTCCCAACAGCCCCAACCAACCTTCATTAAAGCGCACGTATATTGAATCACATACTGCTTCTAAATTATTAACAGATGTCAGAAAATGGCTTACGAAGGCTCCGTCACACTAATAAGCCTTTTATGTTTACGTAGGTTTGTTACCTAATTTGATTCCAGGTTTGGATTCAATCCAACCAGAAATATAAACTTATTGACAGAGGCTTTTACAAGCTTTTTAGAGTAAAATATTTGATATCCAGCTTATGGTAGTAAGACAATTAAGCGCACTAGTAGAATGACTGTCTCACTAGTACCTTTTTTTTTCTATTATTTGTCACTATTGGTCTACAGTGTGCAGTTTTCTATTAGTTGAAGTTAGTTGTTGCAAAATGTTTCTATTGTCATTCTACTAGCTGATCAAATTGTCCTACGACTGAAAAAAAAAAAATGGAGTACGTTGACCATATGACTGATATCAAATCAATGCTCCAATGGCTTTCCATACTGGCCTCACTTCCAGGCAACCCAGGATTTATGATCACTTACAGACAAAACGCACAAGAAGAAATGTCTATTAGTAGAGAAAAAAACGTAAACACCATATGAAGAGAAAATATAGATTGTTTTCCCTTAGTATGACATTGACCAACAATTCTGAGGTTTTCTGCATTCCCGTGAGTGACCCAAGTGTAAATGTATTTGGTCTTGCGTGAACTGTGCCGACTGGAGGGCTTATTTTCAGATTTGCGTGATTACATTTTGCATAATGTGTCCACAAAGCACAAATCAATAATATTCAAATACTTCCTGAGCAGCTGAGTGAGGTAATGAAGTGCGCTAAGATAGGGAACATTTTGTAAGATATAAAATGCGCAATTAAGCATTTTGTGTGCAGGTGACACCTATTTTTATGTGCACCAAAAAGCATTTGTGGTCCCAATTTACCATTTCACAGCCACAACAAAATATATTATGAATACAATTTAGTCATTTGTGGACATAAATTTGTATTTGGTGCACATGTTGTATCGATTTTGTAGCCCACGTCATGTTGGGGTGGGGGGGGCTTAGTAAGAATGAGACATGGAAACGCCTCATATTAACGCCCCTGTGTGGGAAAGTATGGTGTCCATTTGATGAAATAATGCAACCTGAGAAGTGACTTGAAAATCACATCTAAATGAAAGTAACAATTGATTTCTACGGTCAAACGGGCTCTCGTGGTTTCAAGTATAATAGCGGGGATGTGGCACAATTGTTTTGTGTTTTTTCTTCCAAAGAGTGGCTCAGGTTTCAGTTTCTTCTTTTGTGAAAGGATCCCGTGTCATGGTTGCTTGTACCAATACATAGAGCGTTGTAGAGCCCTTTCCCATCTCTGGAGATCGTACCCGGAACTAGGACAGTCACCGGCCGCTCTTTTAGGACAAAATATGTCACCTGCGCTGTGCAGCTTGGTCAGCTCCTCACAAGATTTCCAATAGCCTGCAAGGACAGACGATTATGCTCTCACCAGAATGTTGACAAAACACAATTAACTCGCATTAAAGAAACCATTATTGATTTTTCCACCACCACCACCACCTCCCGTCCGTTTAAGACTTATTATGACACCACAACAAATTCATCTTCTGTAAGTGATTTACACAATCATCATGTGAAGAATGAATGGGAAAGCAATTTACAGAATTGGACATTTGCAAAGTGACACTGAGGACTTGAGTGGCCATCATGGTTAGCACGTCTGCCTCAGGCACAGGGTTCTGAACTCTAATTTTTGCGGCATAGAAATTGTAGACTCTTAAATTGTGCATGGCTGTGAATGCGAATGCCATTTTGCCTACATTGACCCCCCCCCGCCTTTTTCCTATCAAGTCAGCCGAGATAGTTTGTACTTATCCGCGATCCTAATGAGGCTACAGAGAATAGATGACCTTGAGGTGCTACTCTCTCGCTCTCATTCCATCTGCATTAGTGCACATTTAACAGCCTCTTTGCTGCACTGATGCGTATAAAGAGCCACTCTATACACCAGTATTTACGCTATCAGTGTACCGTAATTTTTGGACTATAAGCCGCACTGGATATAAGCCGCACCAGCTAAAATTTGTGATTTAAGGTTCAAAATTTGAGTAAAAAGTAGCGGCTTATAGTCCGAAATTTACGGTAAATTTATACTGTTGATATTTTAGATGTCTGATGTCAGTTTTTATTTTGCCCCCCCCCACCCAACCACCTTCTCAAATTGCATTTAATTCCTCACTAAAGAATAACATTTTACAATTACAACCCCACAAACGTACCCACAGAAAGTCCGGCAACAAAGGCAGCCCCCAAGCAGGACATTTCATGGTTCCGGCATCGTTGTAGCTTTCTACCAAACAGGTCTGCAGTGAGCTGCATGATGAAATCATTCGAGGAAACCCCGCCGTCCACCCTGAGAGGCAAATAGAAAGGGAAAATGCACTCAGCCACAATGCGCTGTCGTGAACTGTAATCAGAGAAACATTACGTTGCCAGTAATATCTAATCTACATTCACTGAAGCCCAATTCTCTGGCACACCCTGTTTTCTGGCGCTAATCCAAACCAATTGACTGGATATTAGCTCGTGAGATGGAATAAGATGGGGCTGCCATAAAAGAGCTCTACCTGATCTTTGTAATGGGAATGTTGGTTTCTCTAAGCATCGTCTCATAGAGCTGTTTGTTTCTGTGAGGAATGCACAAGAGAGAATGTTAGGTCTCTTCAGCACAGGACAATGTGACTCCTCCAAAAAAAAAAAAAAAGTCTTACCTGAAGGCAATGGACTCCAGAATGGCACGGACCAGGTGGCATTTTGTGGTAGAAGGTTTGAGGCCCATGAAGGAAGCGCAGGCTTTTGGGTCGTTCAGGGGAGCCTTAGGCCATATACAAGAATTTTACATTCCAACAGGATGCGATAAACAGGTAACATTAATCTACTGGTAAGGAGTTTGTTTTCAAAGTGGCTGTGTTCAGAATGACTCTTTAGGGAGTTTGGAATGAGCGAACAATTCCGGACACAGCCAATGCATCCGCTATCACAATACAGTACTTTGGATATTAATATTCATGAGGCACACTTACAAAGGCCACTTCAGAAAGGTAGCAGAGAAAAAAAAAATGCAAAATATGTTACAAAGACAAATGGATTGAAAAGCTGGATATCAATGCAAATTGAAGTAAATGTTCTTATACTCAAACTGTGCTCGTACCTGCAAGCCGCTGAAAGACGGGACGAAACACACCCCATTGGCGTCGCTCACACTGTACGCCATGGGGCTGGTATCCTCCACATCTGAGAAGAGATCTGCAAAAGCAAAAAAAAAATACAGCTATCACATTACTGTACATGATGGTGGATTTCTCTAGACCAGAACTGTTCTATGTAATTTAATAGTAGGCCATGTTTTTGTTACGATTACCCTCAGGGGTCTGCGTATAATGGAGAGAACATTTATAATCAATGATATGCCCCAAAAAGATTCCTGTTTGCAACAGTGACTTTTGAGGTCATGGTTTGAGTCACATTTGGTGTGTCTGGAATCTCGCCGCAATCTCCAACCACGCCTAAACAGGAGTAGCATGACGGCTTAAAAGTAATTGCACAACCGCTACAGTAGGTGGTGCAAATCCCTCATCATGACTGCAATTTCCGATTATTTTCGTGACTCACCAAGTGCCTGTGCCCATTTGATGGCGGTGCCAGTATCTGCTGCATTACCCTCAGCCAGATACACTACTTCTGGGCCAATCTTCCAACCCACCAGAGGATAGAGACCTACAAGAGAAGACCAACTAGTGCTCGTCACCGACATGGCACCAACATTGTGCTCGTGCATCATACGTGATGTCGCTCCTTGTTACTTTACCATTTACGGACGTGTGAGGTGTGCTGCCAGTGTTGATGTCCATGAAGGTACCTGTTCCCATGGTGATCTTCACATCACCCACATTGTAACAGCACTCCCCAAACATGGCAGCCTGTTGGTCCGCCATCTACAGCGTGAGGCATTTCATAATTATGCGTTGACGATTGGCAAGATAACACGATCCAACATGGAGGACAATAAAGACAATGATATGACAAGTCATATCCTAGTGATAAAGATAAAGTAGGTTGTGATACCAACTCACCACTGACATGATGGGAATGGACACACCAAAGATGGACGGGTCAGTGCAACCAAATTCATGTCTGGAGTGTGACAGGAGAGTAAAAAAAAATCATCAATCCAGTTTTTACTGACACCGTCCGAGGTATTGATTAACTTTCATTTATGGTTAAAGATTATGGAACTGCACATCTTCTAATATGTTGATTATTAAATAACACTCAAATATGATCATCCTTACAAAGACTGAGTTTATGTATTGGATCTCATGAGTGGTCACGGGTGCCGTAGTAGAACACATGACAGCTCGAGATCAATTTTTGTCTGCTCAGTCACTTTAGCTGTGAGTGTGAATCCTTGTCTGCCTCTATGTGCCCTGTTATTGACTGGTGACCCATCCTGGGTGCAGTCTGTCTTTTTCCAGAGTCAGCTGGATACCCTCCAGCTTCCCCCTGACACACAATAGGATGCACAATTCTCGGATCTCATTAATATACCGGAATGTCATGATTGGTGATTTTGAGATTCATTTACTCACCCTGTATTTTCTACTTGGGGAAAAATAGAGAGCGGCAGGGAGACCAGAGAGCATAGCATCTGACTCCAACACATCTGTGAATAAAGAAGCGTTACAAGGATAATAAATGAATTCATCCACAAGTTAGACGAAGAAATTACACGAATCACCAAACCTGATAGGAGTCGAAAATCCCCGTCGCACTTGCATTTGAGTAGTCAGTGGCGTGAATCACTCCTGGGAGAGATCAGGTGACGCTGAGATGACTATTTCTTTTTTATCTCATGATCATTTCATATGTATGTGTGTTTTTGTATTATGCAACTCGTTGCGCACGGTTTGAGAGGATTTTGCAAGAGGGGTGGCGCTTACATGAGAACAATGTGAAATATCAAGCCTACCGTTTGTGAGTTTAAACAAGAGCCAGGTATCGATCGTTCCAAAGCAGCAGTTGCCTTCGGCCACAGCCTGAGCAACCTAAGAGCAGCACAAACATTTATGTTGTCATGTCATTTAAATCAATATTTATTTGGGGTTTATATTAGAGACTTGCGGTAGTTTTATCAGTGCTGTGCAACTTTCACATGCACTCACCTGTTTGTAGTGTTTGAGGGCCCAAACAAGACGGAAAGTGACATGCTGAGGGGAGAAGACAATCAGACTCGCTGCAAGTGAGCGCTTCTGCCTGGTCACGAAGTGCAGAACTTTCATTACGCCATGGATCGCCTGAAGACAGAGATGGCAACAGGATTCACAAGTTGTGCAGTACTTATTTATATTAGGAACATACAGAATGAGACTCACTTTCAAAGTGCACGATCTATTCCAGGATGTTACCAACTCCGCTGCTCTCTGGTCCTGCCAGCTGATGAAATTATGGAAAGGAGTGCCAGTTCTCCTGTGAAAGGGGAAAAAAAGTAAATAACGTGCTGTGTATACTACATGAATTCTCAGCTCATATCACCTGTCCCACGTTGTAAAGGTAGCTCGCTGGGTGGAGATGCCCATAGCTTCCATTTGATGCATTTGGACTCCGGCATCTATATTGTGCAAAAAAAAGAATCCAACAATGGTCCCTGTTAATTAACAATGTCTTGATGATGGTTCTACTGGGGATGTTGGAGACAATCAATACCTTTCACAGCCCCCTTCACCACAAAGATGAAGCCTTTCCACAGTTCATCTGGGTCAAGTTCCACATATCCTTCCGCTGGATATAACGGGACCACCTAAATTAAGAATACAGCGTTACGTGGAGTGCATAGAAGGTCGAGCTTGACTGTATTAGAAGAAAAAGTGAATACTGGACCTCTGTAGAGCACGAGCCACGAATTTCTGCCTTCTTGTCATACACGTGACATCTGATCGTAGTCGTGCCCACGTCCACAGACAAAATAAATCGTCCCTTCTTGATCCCATTCCTTGGAGTCCCCATTGGAGGCAACTGACTATCGTTCATATGTCATATCGGTGTTATGGCAAGACTACATCGCGCGTGTGCGCGTAATCGCTGTTTTTGTTGTGCCACTGAGGCAAGTGACTGAACCTTTGGACTTTGGGCACCCCGACCCAGTTGCAAACATCAGCGTAGCTTCGGAAACGAAACAAAGCGTCATTTTAGCAGCCAGATACGTACCATGTTGTAACACAACGATCCTCGTCCATTAAGTGGTGAATTAATTCAATTATTTTACCAAGTTACGCTTATTGACAAACTCGTAAAACATTAGACATAACACATAAGATGTTAGAACTGGCGGAGACGTTGTTCGTACGGAGAGTAAAATCTCGATCGAACCGCAAAATTTCTCAAACAACCGCACTTTTGGGGCACCCGTAGTTAGTAAACGCCTCAAGACGTTGCGCATGCGCAGTAGGAAACGCTAGCTTGCACACACGTGTATCACCGTATGCTACAAAAATGGCAAAGGTAAAAAAGAAAATTACATTTTCACCAGAAATAAATGTCAGTATGCCAAGTCAAAATATCCTGACGAGAAAAAGCGTTAACTATTGCGCGTTTGGATCATGTGGGTAGCGATATTGATTGTTTTTCATCAAATTCTGTAACTAATGACTGCTATGTATTCATTCATTAGCTTGCTTGTGTTTTAAAAACACAAGATGAGTCACGGTTGGTTACCGTTAATTTAAAGTACTAATTAATCCCTTCGTAGTTTGTTGTAGACTGATTCTGATTGAAATCTCTTTATTTTTAGGGAAATACCATACAGTATAATATTAAGAATGTGTGGATTCTAAACTCATAATTGTGTGCTGCACCATATTTTACATGAGGGAAACCGTAACAAAATGTTTAAAAAAAAATGATATACAGTTCTACAATATAGCTTCTGCCATTTAATCGCGATGCATTTAATTTGTCTGTTGATGCTGGTTTATGTAGATGAATAAAGATGCATTATTTGTTTTACTCAGGGTACAACAACTAAAAAAACACCAAGTAAAGTTCTGAAGAATGACGTAGATGTCACCGCTATCACAAGTGAGTAACTACTGTCCGAAGTACAGATGAACTACTTCTCCAGACAAAGTTACACTTAGTAAAATTATAAATGTGTTTCTTGATCCTTGGCTTCTTGCCGAATGACTCCCATGCTTGAGTTTGCATGTGGAATTGAGCTTTATATCAATCTTCTGAAATACCAAATTAATCTTTACAGTTAATGCTTACTCGGACAAAAGAAGCAGATGGTGCGTAATAATAGTTTTATTTATCCTGTCCTAACAATTGCTGCTAGTGAAGTGAGAACTGATTTGATTGATCAAACTGCTGTTGCAGAAATGAGTGGTGGTAAGAAAATGACCATCAAAATTGTATGTCATCTTCTTTTGTTTCCTCAAAATTGCTGGTTGAATTTATACCAGAAAACTTTATCCAAAAGTTGATAGTAGGATTAAATCCAACGTACTCTCAAGCTTAACTCTTAAAACATATCTCTTTGATCCATTTCAGAAAAACAGAAACGCAAAGCAGAATCTACTGGCGAAACTTCACCGCCCAAGAAAACTAAAGTCATCAATGATGGTATGGATGTTTCAAAGACACATTTTCTTTCTGCAAACTTCATCTGAAGCGATTTGTGTATTTTTGTAGGTAATTGCGTTTTTGTTGGAAACTTAAACGCCTCCAAAACTTTTGAAGAAGTAACTGCCTCGTTGGAAAAGTTCTTTATGACACAAAGTCTCATAGTACAAGACATCAGATTAGCTAAATCCAGGTAAGGATCATTTTACGTGACAATGATATGACCATTAACTTTGTTACGACAGTATTGACGTTGACATATAATCACGTTCTTGTTTTAAGAAAACATGCATTTATGGATTTGGCCTCAAACATGGATGTGACTAAAGCCTTGTCACTGGATGGGGAAATAATTCTTGGTCAGCCTCTGACTATTGATAAAGCAAAGGTCAAAATAGTGGACTCTGTGAAAAAGAAGAAGAAGGCTCCTAAACTGGACCAGAAAGGTAAAATGGGCTTCTTACTGTTGTGCTTCTGCGTCCAAACCTCTAGGGGGTGCTGTTGTTTAGTTGCAAAAAATAAACGTGGATGCTCCTTAGTCTCCTTCTAAACTTGATTTGATGAAAAGGTTCAGAAATGTTCACTTTATTTTTTTTTCATTCATCAGCTAAAGATTCTAGATGTTTGTTTTTGAAGAATGTCCCATATAACGCAACAAAGAAAGATATCAAGGACATTTTCCCGAAAGCAATTGACATCAGGTTCCCTGATCAGGCTGACAGACCAGACAAAGGGTGAGTTTTTTTCCCCCAACTTTTCTAACTACTACTAATGCCAGTAATATTTTGTTGCCAAAACTAATTAAAGTTTGTCTTCATCAACAGTATCGCCTTTTTGGAGTTTAAAAATGAAACTATTGCTAGTAAAATGAGGACGAGGAAAAAAGGAGCCATGATCCAAGAACGGGTTCTCATCATTGACCCTGTCGGAGTTGTTAGCAGCAATAAAAAGAAAAATGCCAACCCCAAACCATCCCATGAAGGTAATTTCTGTATATCTGAGTAACTAGTTTTTTTTTTCTTGTATTCTTTAAAATGTTCTCTCCCCCTCTTTTTTTTTAGTTGAAATTTCTCCAAGCACCAAACTTTTTGTGAGCAACCTGCCTTTCAACGTGACAGAAAAGAAAATTAAACACATCTTTAAGAAAGCTCTCACCATCACTATGCCAAAGAATGGTGATAAAGCAAATGGGTAAAGGTGTACTTATCAAGCTCTATTTCTTTCTGAGCTAATGCATGTCAACATTTGATGTCACAATTGCCCACAGATATGCCTTTGTGGAGTTTGCCACAGTTGCAGATGCTGAAAAAGCCATGAATGCCACCAAAAAGGTGAAAATCCTAAAAAGGCTGATCAAAGTCCAATTCTCTGAAAAGAGAGAACAGCTAGAGATTGGAGAAGGTATTTGGGATTTAAGCTTGCCTCTTGAGTTTTATTTGCACTAATTGACTGATGTCTGCCAGGAATAGTACAGTTCTATTCTTTTCTTTCTTAGTGGAGTCCAAAAAACTATTCGTATCGAAACTTAGCGACAAGACTACCACAGAGATTCTTCAAGAAGCTTTCCAGGGATGCCTCAATGCAAAAGTTGCCACAGATAGAGTGACAGGAAAGTCAAAAAGGTAGGTTGAATGTGACAGGGATTGGTCTGTTACACATTTAGGTGTGTTTTGTCGTTATTGATTTTATTTTCTCAGGTTTGGCTTTGTGGAGTATGAAAATGAAGAAATGTGTGCAGCTGCCAAAAAGGCAATGGAGGACAGTGAGATCAATGGAACCAAAGTCAGCGTGTGTTATGCAAGATCCATATCTAAATAAGGTGGGCGAGGCACCAGCGTTTTTCAGGGACGTTTATGCATATGTTGTTTCTCTTGTCACTGATGAAATTTTAAAACTGGTTTGTAAATTTTAGTTGAAATTTTCTGTCAGGACAAGAACGTGGAGCTGCCAGGATGCTATGTGATGTTAAAGGCGTGAAAAATGAAGCGGAAATTAGAATCTCTACATATCAACATACAATAGTTTTTGTGTCTACTGTTTTTATTTGGATTGTGTTCCAGGCTAAATTATCTTGCAACGTCTATATTTTACAAATTGTGCACTGTAACTGTTGTCATTGTATATAACTGGTTCTAAGCAGTGTTATTTTTAACCTAGTGGTAATACATCTTTTTTTTTCTGTATAAAACAAAACAAAATGAATAAAATTGTTAGCAAGTATGTGCAGCAATTTCTAAGCAAGTGGATACTGGATATTCTCCAAATATATTTTTATGTTGGGGAGTTACCCTGGATGAACTTAAATATATTTTGAAAAGCAAATATTGTCTTGTTTTTGTTTGTATACATTGTATTTTCATTAAAAATTCCTACACCTCCTCTGATTAATAGTAATACTGTAATCTTAAGTGTTTTGTTCACTCCCTTTGCGCCAGTGTGTGTCTTGGTCATGTTTCTCCAGAAAAGCTGCAGGCAGAAAAACGGATGGAGAACATTGGCAAACATTAACAGAGCTGTGGACTTGGGCATTTGATGTGAATACACCAAGTGGAGTGCATATATGGGTGAGTTTTGCCTCTTTGAATCAACTTTCACATGAGTTTATAAACTTATGTCTTTCATTCATTCTAAAAATAATTATAATCGATGACAGTTGCAAAACCTGGTCAGTGTGATGACGGGTCTACAAATCGAAAGTGTTGATTTTTAAAATAGCAACATCAAAATCTCCAAAATAAAGGGTGTGGTTTGCATGCTTTGTTTGTAAAACCAAAAAGGTTTTATCTTGCCACTTTTATATTTTCAGCAGAATTTTTTTTACTTCTCAGTGAGATTTATAATGTAAAACCAACGTGTTTGTTTTCCAGTCAGTAATTATTCACAAAGATGATTTTAATGCATAATTAACTAATTTACTAAACTAATTTAATTTGGTTACTGCCTCCAAGGAATTAAAATTAAAATTTTATGGCAGCGTGAATGCAAGTAAGTGTCACTGAGTTAGTTGTTGCTCTTCTTCTTGGAATTTGTGGACTTTGTTTTTCCCCCACTGTAAACTTCCAGATGAACTTTATGCCCTCATGCAATAGTCAATGTACTCTTTCCTTTATTTTGACCTCCAGTCTGTAATTAGTGTTTGTGTGTATTTTCTACCGTCAACTAAAATATCAAGAGCCAAAATGTAAAGTAAAAGAAGCCACAATATCAGAATGACGTTAACATTTTTTTACTTTGAGATGAAAATGTGCAGAATGTGTCACATTTATGTAATAATTCTCTTTGTGTTTTATAGTGTGTTTTTTTTGTCAATATGAAAAGCAGCGAAGGGAAACTCATCAATCAGGGTGTGGATGATGAGATGGTAATAATCTCTTTCTTTTTATTTGACATGCTAAAATATTAAATGTATTATTTGCTCCTGCTTCCTTTGTTCTGTCTTATTGAGATAAATCAATTACGTGGCCCTAAAAGGAGTCCCTGAGGGACTCCAAAAATTGAAAATGCTCACGATCCTTTCAAATGGTCCCTGCAGGAGGTGTTTGGGTACCGGCCCTGCCTGTGGAAGCTGATCCTGGTGGGTGTCGGTGTAGTTTGTTCTGGTGGTCTCCTCCTGCTGCTGCTCTACTGGCTGCCCCAATGGGGCGTCAAAGCGACCTACACAAAGTCCTCACTGAGGGAGGCACAAATACTTCTGCTCAGGACGACGGTATGGGGCGTCCCTAACTCTGAATGTGCCTGTGCGTGAGAAAGAAAACTGGAATTTCTCCCTTTAATCCAAATAAATGTGTGACTTGAAGGGTAAGTCAAATAATGCAAATCTATTTTCATTCACAGGACAAATTCAAACAATGGATATGTGTCAGAGTACATGTGATGATGGCAGCAGGGAAGACCCCCTTTGATAATTTCAATCAGCAGTCAACAAATCACCCACTGAATGGAGATGACCATCAAGGTCCCGAGACTGAACATGAGGAACAAATACGGAAGCTCATCCCTAGCGAGTCTGTCAAGGTACTGTAAAATAAAGTTTGAAACAAGATGACATATTTAACAGAAAGAAAATGATCATGTGACTTTTTACGCTTTGTATGTTTTTAAGTATATGAAGCCAACTACATTACTGACGGCCCCCCTCTCTTCAGTCCACTACTTCACCCACAACAGCATCAAATACTACTGGAATGAAGGGACACAGAACTTTGAACCATTTAAGTACGGGGTCCTTAAACAATGTACCGTATTTTCCGGATTATAAGGCACACCTAAAAACTGCACCTTATGTAAGGACAAAGTTTCAAAATGGGACATTCATTGAAGCGCCTTATAGTCCAGTGCGCCTTGTAGTCCAGAAAATACGGTAATTATTTTTATTCTGTAGAATGTCAGCGTAAATAAATGTTGGGGGTTATTTTAGTGGCTTAGAGGACATCAAGGTGAGCTGTGCAGCTATACACAGGGACCACAGCTCTGGACTCCCGAAAACACAACAGCACTACAGGTACCACAATTTCAATTTTTAAATCGTTTAGCAGGTCCATGATGCACATTTCATGACTAGGAATATTCATTGTCAACAGAGCTTTGTTTTTCGGCAAGAACGAGATTGACGTACGCGTGCCATCTTTGTTAAAAATCTTTGTAAAAGAGGTACGTTTTTGGTTTGAGGAAAATTATCGTTTCTTTAGCTTCGTAATCATTTTTTTATCTTCTTCTTTCAAGGTTCTGAATCCATTTTACGTCTTCCAGCTCTTTGCTCTTATTCTGTGGTCCACTCAAGACTCCTACGATTATGCTGCGGCCATGGCATTAATTTTTTTATTTGCAATCGCCTTATCTCTGTACACCATTCGAAAGGTGAGCGGAGACCAATCTGAGGAAATATTTATGTGCCGATACATTCGAGTTTAACTTCTCACGAGTCTTATTGAATTTAAACACCATTGGAACAAGCATGTGATCCTTTCTCACCGGTTGTCTGGTCTCATTCTAGCAACACGTGAGGCTGCATGACATGGTGGTGGAACACAGCATGGTGAGAGTGTCTGTGTGCAGAGGAAAAAAAGGCAAGGAAGTGGAATCTGAAATGCATACAGTACACACACAAATATTCATGTGCATACTCTCCCACGCCCATAAATATGTGCACTTTAAATATTTCATATCAGTTCTTTAATCATTTCCTGCTGTATAGTAAGCATCGCCATGTTTTTGCCATTATTTCCCCCCCCCCCCCCCCCCCCCCCCCCCCCTCTATCTCATAGCCTTTGAGCAAATCATGTCGACTGAGCTCGTGCCTGGTGATGTCATCGCTATTCCGACCAATGGGATGATCATGCCATGTGACGCCGTGCTTCTCTGTGGCACCTGCACAGTGAACGAGAGCATGTTGACAGGTTGACCTTTATTTATTTATTTATTTATTTATTTATTTTAATTTTATTGTGTTTCTTTGTATTTATTTAACTGTATTTATTGAACTGGCAAAATTGAAACAAAATGAAAAAAATAATTCCACTTTATGTACAAAGGACTGGCACTATTTTGGGCGCACATAGCAAAACTCCACTCGTTATGATAGGGAAAAAATGTGAACAAGCCTGGTGAGTAAGTCTTTCTGTCTTGGGATCCACAGGAGAGAGCGTACCTGTTATGAAGACCAGTTTACCAGGTTTTGGCACGGAGGCAAACAAGATTTATAATTCAGAGGAACACAAGCGACACACCCTCTTCTGTGGCTCACATGTGATCCAAAGCCATTTCTATGCTGATGAGCCGGTGAAGGCGGTCGTGGTCAGAACCGGTGCGGTCTGATGCTGAAAATGTATTCTCCCGCTGTTTTGTGCATCATTCTACCTTCCATGATCCAACAGGCTTCAGTACAGAAAAGGGTCGGCTCGTGCGTTCCATTCTCTACCCGAAACCCACCGACTTCAAACTGCACCGTGATGCCACACAGTTCCTGATGTGTATGGTGGGCTTGGCAATGATTGGCTTCATCTACACCATCACTATCGATGTCCTAAATGAGGTGTCGTATCTAAAAATAGCCCAGTTATTCCGTCTATATGTCCTATTCACATATTCATCCCGTCCAGGTTCATATTCAGGGCATCATCTTCGACACTCTGAATATCGTTATTATTGCTGTGCCCCCCATCTTACCCGTGGCCTTGTCCGCTGGTATTGGCCACGCACAGAGACGTTTGAAGCGTGTCGGCATCTTTTGTCTCAGTCCGCAAAGGATCAACATATGTGGTCAGCTGAACCTGGTCTGCTTTGACAAGGTGGAGGTCACCTACAGGCTTTCAGATTTGATGACATATCTGCCCTAATAAGACTTTTGTGTCTGTACTTTAGACTGGAACTCTTACTGAGGACAGTTTGGACTTGTGGGGTATTCAGAGAGCTGAAGATGGAAGGTAAGTAAGAAAGACCTGTTTTTTCTTTTTTGTTTTTTTCTCGACATTTTAGTTTTTTGATGCCGCAACTAGTTCAGGATAAAATGAGTCTTGCCGCACAACTGAAAATTTAGACGACAAAATATCAAGAAATGTTTTGTGCATTTTGTCCTTCTAAGTTCTCCTATGAGCATCCTTATAGTCCTCTTGTCCCACACAGTTTTTTACCTCCAGACTCCGAGGTGTCAACAAAGAATCTGCTCAACACTTGTTTTGCTGCCTGCATGGCAACTTGCCACTCACTGACCACCATAGAGGGCAAACTCTTTGGCGACCCTTTGGACCTCAAAGTGTTCAGTGCCACAGGCTCGGTAAAGAACACTGATTGTTTACGCATTCAAGCCTGCCGTGGAGACTCCGTAACCATATTTATTTTGAAAAGCGACATCCTATATTGTTTTGTTCAGATTCTCGATGACCCCAGAGAAGAACATATTGCCCTTTACAAAATCAATATTTCCACTGTTGTGCGACTTCCGCAGCAGGTAATCCATCTTCAGTGATTGATGTTATCCTATATGGCTCTTCTTCAATGTAATATATTAACATTTAACTTTCAGTCCGGTGAATTTGGCATTGTGCGCCAGTTCCCCTTCTCCTCAGCATTGCAGAGGATGAGTGTGGTGGTCCAGCAGCTGGGACAAAAACACTTGGACGTCTACCTGAAAGGAGCACCGGAGACTGTGGCTAACCTTTGCAGACCAGACACAGGTCAAACACGTGTGTGTGTGTGTGCCGAACAGTGGCCATAAAATCAATTTAAATTGACCATCTCTAAACATTTAAATGCACATTTTCAAGTAAATATCAGACAATCAACGCTTTTGTGTCTGCAAGCCACTTTTTGTGTATTTCTCTTGTCATTAAAACAATTAATATGCTGAGCTCACAAATGACAGACAGGCCTGCTGTGCTTGTGTTTGTCTCCGCAGTCCCACAGAGTTTCAAAGAGACTTTGGAGTCTTACACCCGGCAGGGGTTTCGGGTTATCGCCCTGGCACACCTTCAACTGGAGTCCGAACTCTCCTTGCCACAAATCCATAGCCTCAGCCGGTGCGTATTCATGCTTATGTCGAATTTATGTGTGAATACACAAACATCCCATGTCTTTGAACACATCTTATTTTCAAATGATACTTGTAGTAAACAACAAGTCCAAACACTCTTGGCACAAAGTTTACACTCACCATTGTTGTATTCCTCCATCACGGGACAATTACAGGAACATCCCACCCCAGAATACAAAGATGTTATTTATTTAAATTCTTGCTCTTCAAGCTCTGAGCTTCACTCTGATGTTGGCGACTGTCGTTTAGTTATTTTCTCCTCCACATACATTTAGTTTCAATCTGTTAGATGATCACAATAAATGCAACCAGACATCTCGACAAAATTCACACCTCAGGGAGAGGTTTGTGGTTGAGTTGGTTTTACTTACCCATATAAGCAATTATAGACATTTAGAAGAGGTGCATTATGAATTACTCACTTTTCTACCATGTCTTTTTCCCTTTGCATTCATTTTGGTGCCTCAACAGAGAGCAGATAGAAACCGACATGGACTTCCTTGGTTTGATCATCATGCAGAACAAAATCAAAGAACAGACTAACGGCGTTTTGCTTGATTTAAGACGAGCCAACATTCGAACTTTAATGGTGACAGGTAAAAACTGTATCTTGCATATCGTTAGGCTGCCAGTTTTTGAAGTTCACGTATTTGCCATCGCATTTGTGCGCCGTTAGGTGACAACATGTTGACAGCAATATCAGTGGCTCGAGACTGTGGGATGATTCAAGCCCATGAGAAAGTTATTATTGCAGATGCTGTGCCTCCGAATGATCAAAACCCAGCTAGTATTATGTGGCGCTACCCGGCGAATCCTGTTCTGAACAATAATCAAGTAAGACAGGCACTAAGAACCGTGTGAATATATATATATATATAAAAATATAGTCTTTAAATTCATCAGAAAACGCTTCTTTATTCAGATTCATTATATGCTCCCTTCTGGGATGAGTAGAAATCTTTAAAAAAAAAAAAATCAGGGAAAAATTTGAAAATGTGTTGTCCAAAGATATTTTATGGTGGAACTTGCCCTCCGTGGCCCCCCTCTAGCTCTGCCCCTGCTTTGTAGTTTTTATGTATTGCATGCTCTGGCTTTTGCCCCCAATTCTTTTTACTGAAAGTGAAGGAATATTCCAAATACATTACCAGATTAATGTGGCAATGGTTTTGAATAATTGTTGGAAACAACACATTTGGATCAAACCTGTGTGTGATCTCCTGTTGCTTACTCCATTCAGATGTCTACCATCAGCTTTGCTGGTGAGGGATTACATTGTGAGAAGGACACAGGTTATCACTTTGCATTGAGTGGCCAAGCCTTCGCTGTTATCTCTGAGCACTTTCCACAACTTCTTCAGAAGGTATGAAGATACATTTGGCTTGTTTAGTTTTCAATGTTATGGTTTTCACATTGACTGGATGCTGGACTTTGGGGGTGCTTCAGATTCTCCTGAGAGCCACTGTGTTTGCCCGAATGGCTCCAGATCAGAAGACCCAGCTGGTGCAAGCCCTGCAGAACATCGAGTCAGCTTGATTTGTAATCTTTATCAATTACCAAATTTATTTTTATAGCGGGTTATTCTGCATGATATTTTTTACTTTACAGTTACATTGTTGGGATGTGTGGAGATGGTGCTAATGATTGTGGGGTGAGTATCCAAAAACTGATCGGACATCTCAAGTTTTGGGCTAAAGTTTCTTTCTTTTGCAGGCCTTGAAGAAAGCACACAGTGGGATCTCCCTCTCTGAGCTGGAGGCCTCAGCGGCTTCCCCCTTTACCTCCACCGTTCCGAACATCTCTTGTGTGCCTAACCTCATCAGGTTTTGTCATTTTCTTACAAAAAGAGCGCAGACATCTATGTATGATAGCTGACCATTTTTGAAAAGTAATTATTTTCCCCTCACTGTCCACAGGGAAGGCCGCGCCGCTCTTGTCACATCTTTCTGTGTGTTCAAATACATGGCCCTCTTCACCATCATCTTGTTCTGCAGCACAACTCTGCTCTACTCGGTAACTATTCTGCCTCATTTGTAGACACGGTGATGCATTTGTTCTATAATTCATAGAACAGGGAAATAGACCACAAATTATAAATGCTCTGCTATGATGCATATTTGTGGGAGTTTTTTTTTTTTAATAACAGACAGGAAAGAAATGATTGCAAGTGTCATTTTTAGTTATTATTTCCAATGATTTAAAACCAAAAATTTGTACATGCAGATGTGCAGTGTGTCTGATGTGTCTTCTCCAGGTTCTTACAAACTTTGGATTCTACCAGTTCTTATTTATTGACATTGGCGTCACTATCTTTGTTGTCTTTACAAGTGAGTAACACGCATATAATTTAAAAAATTTTTTTATTATAATCTTTGAAATCCATTTATTAGATGTGCAAAGATGATCTAGTCTAGAAATGAGCAGGATGGTCTCCCATAATGAGTCACAATCATTTGACACAAGAGTGCTGAATTTAATGCATAATTTTCCAACGGGTTTGTTTCGATGTGTAGTGAGCCTAAACCCGGCGTGGAAGAAGTTGGTGAAGCAAACCCCTGAAACCAACCTGATTTCCTGCTCGGTGCTCTCCTCGCTTATTTCTCAGATCTTCAATTGCCTACTGTTCCAGCTTGTGGCTTTTTTCTTAGTGCAACATCAGAGTTGGTATGAGCCGCCCAAGTCAATGTGAGTAACGTCTCCTATGAAAATTACCAAACAAAGAAATGAATCACTTGAACTACAAATGCAATTTGTGCTGTAATTGCTACTGTATACAGTCTATTTTGTGTCAGCATAAATTATTTTTCTAATAACTCCCATCTTTTAATTCTACCCTGGATCAACCAACTTATGACTTGTACAGTATTTTCTGTTTTATAATTTTGTATTTTAGTATAGAAGATCAAACTGCCAAAATTAAAAGTAAATAAAAATGAAAATAAAAACAAATTATTATTATTTTTTTTATAATTGAACACATTTAGGACCGCCCCCTCATTTGAATAACATTTCCTTCCGCATTGCAGGATGAAAACTGCCAGAATAAAAAATAAATAAATAAAAGGGAAAATAAGAATGAATACAAAAAATATCATTGAAAAATGTAATAAAAAAATTGATACAAATAAAAACTAGAATTAAAAATAAAATGTAAAGGTTTAAAAATGAAAATGTGGAAATCAAGTATCATCAAATAATTTGTATTATAATTTATGTTTTCAATTATATTTTTTCAAATATTTTTTATTTTTTTATTTACACATTTTGCATTCTGGCTGTTTCATGCGAAATAAGAAAAGCTATCATGAAAACATACTTGCACACATTCTTTCTTATTTTCTATATTATTTTCTATATTAGATGCGATTGACAAACTCTGTCTCTCCACAGCCACGATCCCTTCTCCAAGTATGACCCAAACGAACTGTCCAACCTCAGTGTAACGCCACCACCTAAAGAATTGTACGGTGTAAATTACTTGTATGCTGACGTCAGGAACTTTGAAAACACCTCCATCTTCTACGTTTCTGCATTCCAGTACTTGACTGTAGCAATCACCTTCTGCAAGGGAAAACCCTTTAGACAACCATCCTATAAAAACTGTAAGACAAAACTTTCTTCGTCAGATATGTGGATTTATAACCAGCATATTTCCTTGTAAATAATTTAAAATGAATCACAGTTATTAATGTTTCATTAACATTTGTTTTAACTTTTTTTTCCATTTTCAGGGCCTTTTATGCTTTCTGTCTTTACACAGTATGCTTTTTTCCTGTTCGCCTTGCTTCATCCCATTCCTGCTATTGACGATGTGTTTCAGGTAAATTCAGATGAACCCGTTGTGTTGATTTATTTAGAATTTTTTTGTGGTTAACATTTCAATTGCAAAAAAGCCCGTAGGCATAACATGGGTACACCAGTAATTTATTTTAATCCTAACCACAATGTAGATATAAAGGGTGCACACAGTGTACTATCAAATTGATAGATGTGAAATGTATTATTCTAGCAGGTGCACAAAAATTATGTGTATTTGTCTTTCACTCAGATTGCGGATGTTCCCTACGAATGGCGCATTACGTTGCTCATCATTGCTTTAGTGCATGCTGTTGTGTCTTTCCTACTGGAGGTACGCTCATAAACTTATCTGTCTTCATCATAATCAAAAATCAAAACGTTTTTTGCTATTGAGCTAAATTGAACTTGACCTCATCTAAACTTTCCAACATTTCCAAGGACATCTATGCCTTTCTATATTTTCTAATTGAATAATAATTCAATTAAAATGTATTGCACCTAAATCAAATTGAGGCCTAAATATTAACAGTTATTGATGATTAAATGTAAATGCAAATGTACACGAGTTAAAAGTTAAATACAACGGAACTGTAATTGGACAGTAATTCTTTCATTTATCACTAGAGGGCACCCATGTGCTCTGATGACATCACAAATGACAAGTTCAATGTTTTATTTAATTTCAAGGCACTAGTGTTCCACTGTAATTTGGCTTGTGAGTACAATATAATTTTCACTGACATTTTTTTTATGTTCTGCCTTCATTCTGAACCTGACCTCAGATTGTGAATAATCGTTGGGGTTGGGCCTACTTCTCCAGGAACTTCTGTTGTAAAAAACGTCATCCAAAGACTAAATACAAGTGTCTGGCTCTGAAGCTGAAAGATGAGGCTTTCTGGCCTCCTGCACCCTCCACAATTGCCTATGCCAACAGCACTCTTCTCTTGCACACTTCTGTCTCCCCTTGTTTAAAAAAAACTAAATAAAAAAAACGTTTTCCTTTCATGGAACTTCAAATAAGATCTCAAACAGGAAGCAGAATTATCAACATTACTCTGAATCAATAACTCAAATCTCAGCAGTTTAAGTAGATTGATTTGCATTACATATTTCATATGTTATCATTTTTCTGTAGTTAAAACAGTTTGGTTCAAAATACATGACATTTATGACACTATTAAGGAAGTAAAAGAACAAATTGGACTCATTTGGTCAGTTCTATGACAGCCCAGAAAGATCAGCCAATCTAAGATTGACCAATTACAAAAAAATATTTAATACATAATCACATTGTATGTTTTTTCTTAGCTTATCAACTAAATGTAGTCAGATGCCCGTTCTTCAGATAATCTTTTTTTTTTTTTAATGTGCTTGCCAGTATTTACAAACTGTTAACATGATATTAATACAATTAATACAATCAACAATTCATTAGATTAGACATTTGGATGTTTTAGCTGTAAACTACAAAAGTGAATCCACCTTGCCTTTGGGGGAAATAAGATCAAATATTTTTCAACATTTTAGTTTGACAAAAAAATGCCCAAGTGATGCCTTCAGCAGTGAGCACGAGTTGTCCATCCTATACTTTATTTCATTTCATTATTTTATTTTATATTGATTGAGTGATACTTATTCTCACTTTACAGGTACTTTAACTGTTCTGCCACTATGTGTCGCTGGCATGAATAAAATGAGTAAAATTATTCCTAGTAAATAAAACATTTTCAGAGTTCAAGCAATATTGGATCATTTGCTGTGCCGACACAATCGATGATCTGTAAAGGCACTTACTGGTTAAAAATCACTGGACTAATGCACCATCGTACATTTCCCGTTTTTCAAGTGAAACGATGACACAACTTTCCTAATTTTAAAGGTTCCTAATTTTTAAACTGGTTTGTTTAGCTGTAGTTTGTATCCTACATAGCTTCGTATTCATTTTCCCACGTTGTTAGTCATAGTAGTCGTAGATCGATAACATGAAGATTTACAATCTGTCTATTTACCATGCAAATTAGCCGATGCTTATCTGATTCTTATCTCACACTCTGAAGAGGCTTGTAGAAGATCCGTCGGATGTTTTGTTGTCTTTTCTCTACTTGAATGAGTGGGGGTAAAAAAAAAAACATCCTGATTTATGTCTTTTGAAGCATGCAGTGTAAATCCAGCCTTAGAGGTGTGTCCTGATGATTAAAGAAGCCAAAATAACCGCAGACGTCGGCCAGAAGAGAAATGTGGAGGTACAGGTAGGCTCATTCAATTCCGTGTATGGAGAAAGAGCCAGCACGGGCCAAATAAACGGTATGGAATGTTTACTGATAGTAATGTTTTTTTGTCAAATTCCGCGCGTTGACGTTTGGGAAATCATTGACGTGTTGTTTTGCTCGTTTTGCACATGGAGGTTGTTTCGATTGTTGACTCACGTTACTTGAAGTATAAGCAACTCAAAGCAAAAGTCGGAATTGCTAACAAAACTTGAATTCATAATAACGATCGAGTTTTAACAGGTAGATATAGCTACAAACCGTACTCAAATAAGAATAGTCTTCCAAGTAATTACGCGAATAAAAGTCAAAAATGGTAAAAATAAATACTCAAGTCACTGATTTATTCTCAATCCGGGCATGAACGTTAAGTACAAAAAAAATTAAATGAGGAATGTGCAAATTGAGGAAGTGACCAACATTATCACCTCTATTAAATTAATAATGCATTAAATCTTGCGATTTTGCAAAATCCATATGGATTAAAGCAAAATTGTCCCGAACAATTTCAACAAACAATGCAAACAATTATAGATGGATTAGATAAAAGAACAAACTATAGCTCAAAGTAACATAGCAGTACTTTGATTTTATTAAATATACACATAAAAATGGTGCAGTCAAACTACTCTGACAAATACAATTAATCCAAAATTTTACTTCAGTAAATGTAGCACGACGTTACTACCCGCCTCTGATAAACAGACAAAATTTGATGATTAATATTAATGTTAAGTCACAAGCAGGCCAGGCAAAATTATTCACAATGTAAGTAAGAATCTTGGGAAACAACTGCTGATGTCTTTTCTTCTTATTTTTTTAATTTATTTTTTATTTGAGAGAAAATGATCTATTTTCAGTGTATGGTACTCAGCACAAAAAAGTGCATGCACCTAGATGTTCTTTATATAATTTATATTTATTTATAAATATAATGTAAAATCTCTGAGGATATTCTGAGCGACACTGATGAATTGTTTTTGGCATTGAAATATATTCAAGGTGAATAATGTCAAAGTGGCCTTTGAGTTCTTCAATTTTTCTGTATGCAGCCCTTGGAAGAAAAAGTTTGGACACCCCTGCTGTATAGGAATCAGAATGTATGAAGCCTCTTTTTACTAAAGTAAGCAAAAAATTAAGTCATAATTACACTTTTGTAAGGATTCCAATGGAAAAAAAGTGCAGTATATTCTTTTAAATAGTTATATCAGCTTGTCTTCTTTCTAAACACTGTGAGGTGATTTAGGAGACCAAATTCCCTTGTATTTTTGTTCCAGTTTTTTTTGCCAGCATGGAGACCAGAGAAATGAAGTTCATCAATCAAGGCCTGGAGGATGAGATGGTAATTGTCCCGATGTATTTATCCATTCGCCCTACCTGCTTATTGTGGATTTAGACCAAGCTGGCTAATTTGTTTTACTCATTAGGTTTGGTTTTCTTTTTCTATCTGTATTGTCCATAGCTGCTGCCCTGGCAAAAACTGAAATGAAATTTTATCCATTAGGTTTGTGAATGGCTGAGGAACCAAAACAGAAATGCTGCGTCAGTTTGTGTTTTAATGGGCGTGTTCATTCATTTACTGTGACGTCCATTCATGACTCTGAGAGTGGGTGTGTTCAGAGAGGCACAGCACGCTCCGCGTAACGGCATATTTGCGTTAGCTTATGCGAAACCACAACCTATGTGCTCGTAGTAAAATAGATATTTGTTATTTGTAGTATAATCAATTTATCCACTGAGAAAAATCGGGCAAATGATACAAATGAAGTGTTCCTAAAACAGATCTTTGAGGAACGCCAGTGTTTACACAATATTTACGGAAAATAATTATTCACCGGACTATTGATATTCCATTTAAATTTTCTAAAGAGCTGAATTTATAAAATATCTCTTTGGGATTGCAGGAGGTGTGGGGTTACCGACCCTGCCTGTGGAAAATGATCCTGGTGGGTGTTGGTACCGTTTGCTCTGGTGGTCTCCTGCTACTCCTGCTCTACTGGCTCCCCGAATGGGAGGTCAAAGCCACCTGCACGCTCAGCTCACTGAGCGAAGCACACACTCTGCTACTCAGGACCACGGTACGCTTTGACAAAGTTCTGTTTAGCCCACTTGATGACTGAATCTTTAATTATTGGTGCACAGTAGCTGAAAAATGCTGCACACCAAGTGAGTCATCGGTAAAATATGCCGGGATGACTCTCAGTCATAGTGGCGCATCTAATTTGCCTCAAGGTAGGGAGGAGTAATTGGTTTAGTGTCTGATGTATAGGTATGCACTCGGGAAGTCAAGTCAAAAATGTTCTTGGTAGTAATGTTTTATGTGGCCCTACTAGTTAAAAAGTAACTTTTTAAAAAAAAAAAAAAATGTGATAAAATTATGAAGTTTAAAAAATACGATTAAATTCATGTTCGGCTTCATTGCTTTCACAGGATGATTTCAGGCAGTGGACTCGTGCCAAAGTACGTGTGATGTTGTCTCCAGGGAAGACCCCCTTCGATAGTGTGGATGATCAGTCCGTGGCTCACTTGCTGAATGTCCACCACCACCAAATCCTTTTTGCTGAAGAGAAGGAGCAAAATGAGAAATTCTACCTCAGACAGTCTGCTAACATTGTGAGAACTGCACACATTTTTTTTTTCTCTTTTTCTTTTCAAAATAATACATCAGCCTAGATTGTGACCCAGATTCTTTTTCACTCTTCGCAGATCCGCTACTTCACTCACCACAGCATCAAATACTACTGGAACGAAGGGACACAGGACTTTGAAACATTCACGTAAAACACTGTCCTATTTGCTATTATTTTGTTAAGTACCACCACAAAAAATACTCTGCTTTCCAAGCACCACCATTATGTCCAAGATTAAATGTATTTAATATATTTAGAAAATAAATCTCTAAGTACACTTAACAGTCTTTCAAAGTTAAATACAACTGAACTGTACATACTAGTGTAATTATTTTGTGTACCACTAGGGGTATGCCAGCACATTTTGAGAATCACTGATCTATGAATTCAGTGAAAGCAGAAATAACATTTAAGTGATTTTTAGGGGCTTGGAGCACTTAAAGGTGAGCTGTGCAGCCATTTACAGAGACCACAGCTATGGACTCACAAAAACAATACAGGACTACAGGTACCAATATTCAAGATTTTTCCTAATTTTTTTTTTTGTTCAATAATTTTACACTGTACAATATTATGTATAATATGCAGGGATGACACTTTGCTTTTTTGTCCTCAAAAACGGTTCTCTGAACTAATACTTTGCTTGTCGTCAACAGAGCTATATTTTTCGGCAAGAATGAGATTGACGTACGAATTCCATCTTTCTTTAAACTCTTAGTAAAAGAGGTATGTTTTGGGGATCAGAAACAAACATTTGTTTCATCGTTTATTTCAGCCTCTTGATTTTTGAATGATCATTTATTTTTTATTTTTCCCCCCCTCCCTCAAGGTCTTGAACCCATTTTACATCTTCCAGCTCTTTGCCATTGTTCTGTGGGCTGTTCAGGAATATTTCCATTATTCCCTCAGCATGTTAATTTTATCTTTACTTTTAATAGCTGCTTCTTTGTACACCATACGAAAGGTGAGTAAAGATTTATGCTTATCCTGTGTGTCTTTTGGCATCACTTCAACTTAACATAATAATACCGTGTGATATGTAGTCAAGCGGTCCTTTCCAAACCGTCGATAGAATTCTTAAATCTTTTCTCACCACTCTCATTCCAGCAATACAGGAAACTACATAACTTGGTGGTTGCACACAGTATGATGGGAGTTTCAGTGTGCAGAAGAAATGAAGGTACGTTTTTCATTAGATCCCCTAATTCTGTTCTGAAATAACATCTGTGTGTTTTTAAATACAGTGGTAGCTTGACTTATAAGTTATTGGAAGTATGAGCCGTCACTTAGTCAATTTAATTATTTTTTTGGCAAAATATAAGTTACAAACAAGACCCAGATACCCTGCCACTTGAGTGAATTAAAAACGTCGCATTTTGAGTTGAAGCTGCTGTCATCCACAACTTACACCCAAATGCTCACACGCTCTATTTTTTTAGCTTTTATGCTCTTATATTTTATTAACGGCATTTCAATTCATTACATGTAAATTTTATCTGAGTGAATAAAGTCAAGGTACCATTGTAGTAACATTTCCTGTAATATCAAGACTCAATATAATTATCAGGAATTATCTGTGGCCACTTTTCAAACTTGATCCCAGATACTGAACAAGTCATGTCGACTGAGCTCGTGCCTGGTGATGTCATCGCTATTCCATCCAATGGGATGATCATGCCGTGTGACGCCGTGCTCATCAATGGGACCTGCATTGTGAACGAAAGCATGTTGACAGGTATGTGGAACATACGGTTTCTGTCACGTTGCAATTAATGAAATGATCAAAACCGCAAACACATGCAACTTTGCCATGTAGTTCATCTGCAACGCTTCAAAATGAATTTGTGAAAAACAAAACATTTGAAGTCTCGAGACTTCTGTGACGACACCCACTTTATTCAGTTAATAAACCGTTTCATGAAGTTCCTCATAAAGATCTCCCAACATCAAACAACACGTTCAGACTGTTCTCATGAACACGTTTGACTCTGGAATTTTGTCTGGATTTCCAGGGGAGAGCGTACCTGTTACGAAGACCAGTTTGCCAAGTTCAGGCGATGACGCAGAGAGGATCTACTCTACAGAGGAACACAAGCGACACACCCTTTTCTGTGGCTCACATGTCATCCAAAGCCGTTACTATGCTGACGAGCTGGTGAAGGTGATTGTGGTCAGGACAGGTGAGGATTCCTGAAATGTTGTAACCCAAGTGATGATCATACCATATGATGAAACGAAGCAACCTTCAACTGTTTTGCCTTAGTCATAATGTGAATATGCTCAACAGGCTTTAAGACGGAAAAGGGCCAGCTCGTGCGCTCCATCCTCTACCCAAAACCCACCAACTTCAAACTGCACCGTGATGCTACACAGTTCCTAATGTGTATGGTGGTGTTGGGAGTGCTTGGTTTCTTCTACGCCATCGTTGTTGATGTCCTATTGGGGGTATCACTTTTCAGCTCTATACTTTGCATCATGACGTTACATGTAATCCCGGGTGGCAGAAGATAAACCTTCGATTGAGAAAACAGGGTAAATGGCATGATGCATGATTTTAGTCTCCTTCACTACCACCGTAGTTTGAATTACTCCAAGAAAACCTGCCCCAGGCATTTTATACATACCAGTGGGAAAATGTCTTCCAGTTTTGCAATCTCCAACATTCTCTTCATGTACACAGGTTTAATTCTGATACTTTTGAAGTGAAAACAAAAATCCTTTTGAGCTATCCGGAGGTGGAACCTCAAACTCAACAAGCTTTTATATCGTTGCAGTTTGTTACTTTTCTGTCACCCGGAACTACCATCACGCCTTGAAAAGATCCATCTATCAAGTGAGGTGTGTAATATCGGTTGTTTTTTTTTTTTTGCATCCTTTCCAGGTTTCTGTCCAGGCTGTCATCTACGACGCTCTGAATATTACTCTTATTGCCGTGCCCCCGATCATACCCGTAGCCTTGACCGCCGGTCTTGTGCACACGCAGCGGCGCTTGAAGCGAGACGGCATCTTTTGTATCAGTCCGCAGAGGATCAACATCTCGGGTCAGCTGAACCTGGTCTGCTTTGATAAGGTGGGTCTAATCTACAGCTTTTGTTTCATTATATTAGTCTTTTTATTTTATTTATTTATTATTATTTATATATTATTTATTTTTGTACAAAACAAATGCTTTTTTAAGTCCATCCTGAAATCCCAGCCCAAAGCGCACTGTTCTGAAATTTTTTAGTGCACTAGAGTGTCTGAGTATCTTAATCATCCCTAAATACCCAGCCATAAATCATTTTGCCTCACTTATCCCAACAAAATACTAAATTACTAAATTATCTTCCACCTAAAAGTATTTACTCGGAATAGCATTTAATAACTCAAAAATTACATTGATACTCTGATTATCTATTATGATACTACGCATAACCGTTTTCCCTGTCTGACTGGTTTGTGCCAAAACCATTTTCTCAAAATCCTTTTAGAATAGGATATTGTCTGTAGCTGCTAACAAGCAGCCCTTTTGGTGAACAAAAACATTCATTCATCCCTTCACCAACCGCACCTAGTGACAACACCAACAAATGTCATGTTAGCACCCCCCACACCCACCAGAGACACAAATAGGACTCCACACCCATAAATGTATGTGAGAAACCTTTTGTATGGAATTTAAAACAATGTTTAACCAGTTGCCTTATCTTAATAGGACTAGGATGTTCTGAGCTTGTTCAAATGATTTTGTATGTCTAATGAGTATATGTCAATCTAATTAGAAATCCTTACTCCAATTCTTTTATTATTATTATTATTTTTTTTTTAGACGGGCACTCTCACCGAAGACTGTTTAGACGTATGGGGTGTTCAGAGAGCTGAAGCTGGCATGTGAGTCATTTAACCATTTTGGACTCACCAAGTCCTCATTTAAAGCTTTATGATTGAAATAAAAACTGGTGCACCTCATGTTGCCTGATAGCTGGGGGACTTTAAGCCTTGCTATCGCAAAATTTATGTTCATGACAATAATCTGTACAACAATGAGGTAGACAGGCAAATGTATCACCTCAAAATGTCAAACAAGCAAAACAAATCTTTCCCATTTGAATTCTGAACTTTAAACTAATTAATTGTTTCACAGTTTTTCAGCTCCAGACATTGAGATATCTACGAAGACTAATTTTGCTGCCTGCATGGCAACTTGCCACACCTTGATCACCATAGAAGGCAAACTCTGCGGGGACCCTTTAGACATCAAGGTGTTCAGCGCCACGGGCTCGGTAAGGAGCACGGAAAGGTTTCTCTTCCCATGAGAATCCCGTTACAATGAGTACATTATAGAAGAATGGGCTTCATATTTTAAAGTCATGTTTAAAATTCAACTATACATTTTGTTTGATCAGATTCTTGAGGAGGCAACCGAATACCACACTGCACTTTACAATGCCAGAATTTCCTCTGTTGTTCAATTCCCGGATCAGGTAATCCTTAAACTCAATAGTTTAATCAAGTGACTTGTATATTTTTCTCTTAATCCTGAAAAGTACAACCCCTAAAGCCTTTTTTTTTTTACCTTTCAGTCCTGTGAGTTCGGCATTGTGCGCCAGTTTCCTTTCTCCTCGGCGCTGCAGAGAATGTGTGTGGTCGTCCGACAACTGGGACTAAAACATTTTGACGTGTATCTGAAAGGAGCACCAGAGACTGTGGCTAATCTCTGCAAACCACACACAGGTCGGACATGTGTCCATGGACATTTTAAGTCATTCAGTCTAACCAAAGTCTGTCAATTTTCCAATGGGTGACATCTTGAGTATGCCTTCATTCATTTAGTCAAGATAGACCTTCTATAGAAATATGAATATATAATGTATTTGTCTCCGCAGTTCCACAAAGTTTCACAGAGATTCTTGAGGCTTACACACGACAAGGGTTCAGGGTTATTGCCTTGGCCCATAACCAGCTAGAGTCTGAACTCTCCTGGCTCAAAGTCCAGAGCCTAAGCCGGTATGCATTCATCTATTTATAGATTTATTGCAGAATAATCCCACACTAAAATGTCCTTTTTTTAGTCAGATTTCTGGTGGCCACATATAGTTGTTTTAAAAATATCGTTTTTGTCTGCTTAAAATATCAGTCTGACACTAATAATGCACTTAAAATAAAAAATGTTTTATATTACGTTGATGCATTTAAAATTCAAACGAAAAAAAAAGTGCTTATCCACTCATTTTACATTCCAAAGTTATACCACTGCAAGGTAGCACCCAAAAATTGCTAATTAAAAAAAATTCCATTTTATTTGCGTTTGTGTGAGGAATTTCCATCTCTTTGAGAATTTTCCTTCTGTAGAGAAGATGAAGGTGTTTGACTTCCGTCTGTTTTTCTTTGGTGTTAACAGAGAGCAGATAGAAACCGACATGGACTTCCTTGGTTTGATCATCATGCAGAATAAAATCAAAGAACAGACTGCTGACGTTTTGCTTGAGTTAAGACGAGCCAACATTCGAACTTTAATGGTGACAGGTAAACACTGTAAATTTCTTATTGGGTCATCAATGTATCGAATTCACATATTTGACTATTTTTGTGTGATGTCAGGTGACAACATGTTGACAGCAATATCAGTGGCTCGAGATTGCGGAATGATTCCAGACCATGAGAAAGTCATTATTGCAGATGCAGTGTCTCCGAATGATCAAAATCCCGCCAAGATCACGTGGCGCTACTGCAAGAGCCCAGTTCAGATCAACAATCAGGTAAAACAGGGATGTTATGCTGAAAATAGAATTATTGGTGATGTTTGCCAAATACAAAAAAGGAACTTAACATCAAATCAAAAGCATGACAAATTAATTTTGTCATTCTATTTGTGTTGAATAGAAAGAAATCCAGTATGTGGTATTTCATCTGTCAAATTGTTCAAGCTTGCACAAACTCGTTATGTGACCTCGAGGCGCGCTGGTTCCTCCTGTTACTTTTATGTAGCTCCTAAAAGTGGCTCCACTTTATATGACTCAAAACCAAGTACATGCACAGACCTGTGTAGTTTGCAAATGAACATAGTCTCCAACCGAAGGTATATTTTTTGTTAAAATCCTTTTCTTTAAAAGTCTCGGGAAATTATAATAACTTTTTTTGTGCTGCTTTGATTTTCCGCTCCAATTAAGACTACTAAGATCCCTTTTTCTGGTGACGAGCTGTGCAGTAACAATGACCCTGGCTATCACTTCGCTGTCAGTGGCCAATCCTTCAATGTCATCACTGAACACTTTCCAGAAATTTTCCAAAAGGTATGACGCTACCAATTAGCTAACAGTGTTCAGAATCTTGCCATAAAAAAAAAACAACTGGGTGTAATTTGTTGTTCTTCCTCACGGGGGCGCTTTAGTTCCTCCTAAGAGCCAGCGTGTTTGCTCGCATGACTCCGGACCAGAAGACTCAGCTGGTGCAAGCCCTGCAGAGCATCGAGTCAGATTATTTATGAATTTTCACATGCTATCTGTGTTCTTCATTTGATATTAGCAAATAATGTTATCGTTACTGTTTTTTTTTACCATGCAGTTACACTGTTGGGATGTGTGGGGATGGCGCAAATGACTGTGGGGTAAGTATTTGAGATCTGTATTTGCAAATCACATTTTATACGTGGTTCACAAATTATTCACTATATTTTTTAAAGCACAATATTACTTGATTTATGAGTTTGGCTGTAGTAATGCGCTTTGGTTAGTTTTATGCAAATAGACCTGTCATTTGGTGGAATCCATGCTAATGAGATTTTTTTTTTTTTAAATCTATGATATATTGGCTTTTGGCATAATTGTGTATAATTAAAGTGTTCTTTCAATTGGGTGAAAAGTAAATGATGTGAGTTATGCACCATGAAATTGTTGAATTCATTCCTCTGAATTGTTTCGTTCTCTTGCAGGCACTGAAGAAAGCTCACAGCGGGATCTCTCTTTCTGAGCTGGAGGCCTCTGTGGCTTCTCCCTTCACCTCCTCCATCCCAAACATCTCCTGCATTACCAACCTCATCAGGTAGCTTGCAACTGGACAACAATTTGACATTTCAGTGTCAAATCTCACTTGTCATACATAATGCACATTAACATGGCGGTAATAGTGGAACTTTAAATTTTTTTGCTTGCCTCACTGTCCATAGGCAAGGCCGTGGTGCTCTCGTCACAACTTTCTGCGTGTTCAAATTCATGTCCCTCTTCAGCTTCATTATGTTCTGTGGAGTCATTCTGCTCTACACGGTAATTATTCTGAAATATAAATATGAAAATACATTATGAGACAGTGCTTGGTTTCACTAATTATATTAAAAGTGAGTTTTATTATAAAGTACCGGGCAGGACGACCAAGAAAAAGGGGAGGTAAAATACTGGACTGATGTTGTCTTTAGGTTCTCAGCAATTTTGGAGACTGGCAGTACCTCTTAACTGACTCTGTGATGCTTTCTCTAATCATCCTTACCAGTGAGTAATATTAAATCGTGGACGGTCATGGAGCGGTCTAATCAAGATTTGCATTTTGTGATGATACAACTCAGGTTCTTGATCTGGCATCTCATTTTAGTGAGTCTGAACCCAGCGTGGAAGAAGTTGGTGCGACGCACCCCCCCAAGCAGTCTGATGACCATCCCTGTGCTATCGTCAATTTTGTTTCAGATAGTCAACTGTCTACTCTTTCAGATCTTTACTTTTTTCTTGGTGCGACAACAGAGTTGGTATCGGACTCCTCAGGAAATGTGAGTGTCACCTTGTACAGTATTTAAACATTCCTGAGTCTCTAAAAGATTGAAGTCATTTTTAACTATTGATTTGTAGTTTGCGGTGTTATTAAAATAAAGGCGTGACAAACTTTTTTTCTCTGTCACAGTCAATGCAACGACTCCAGTTTCAGTGACACCTGCAGCCTCAACCAAACCAAAGATGGAGGTTTATATATCATCAAGAACTTTGAAAACACTTCCCTCTTCTACGTTTCTGCATTCCAGTACTTGATTGTTGCGATTGTATTCGCAAAAGGAAAACCCTTCAGACAACCAAGCTATAAAAACTGTAAGATAGCAAAATTGTTTTCAACATCATTTTGCTCACCATTATTTTTACCCTTGTAGTCAATTCAAATCAGAGTATTCAAAACTATGCTCATCTAATTGAGTTATAGTTTCTAGTAGGACCTTTGTGTTTATTGTAGTCTGACCGACTTGTTCTGCTTTTTTAAATTTCAGGGTCATTCGTGTTAACCTGCACTCTTCTGTACACTTTTATCCTCTTCATCATGCTGTATCCCATTCCTGCTGTTGATGAGGTCATGGAGGTGAATCTTGTTTTCTTTTATTAATTAGCTGCCTATCAGTGGGGACATACTTGACTCAATAACACCACTATCACATTTCAGTTAAAAAAAAAAAATACATCAAGAGTATACCAAATGGAAATAACCCATGGGGTTCCCCAGAGGTCAATCCTAGGACCCTTATTTTTTGACATAAGGTCTAGCTTTTCTGGTAATGTCATCTAGAAATTATTAGTATGTCCAACAACCAGTCAAGTTCTCTTGCTTTTTTTGGCCATTTTGCGATAAATTGATACTGATATAAGTATGAAAGTGTAAACATTTCTCTGCCCTTCCTTCCCTCAGATCGCGGATGTTCCCTACAACTGGCGCATTATGCTGCTCATCATTATTTTAGCGCACGCTGTTCTGTCTTTCATCCTCGAGGTATGCTCATACGCTCGCATCTCCCTCTGGATGCCTTTTTATAATCTAATTTGAAAATACCAATTTATATTCTGTTTGCACAATGATTGTTCCTTGACTATTTCATGCTTTCTAATAATCAATGGAGAAATAGTCCTGATTGTGCATGTGTGGGTCTGCGAATCAATAAGGTGGAGTCCTCTGATCACTGCAAATGTTTCCTAGAATTTGATCCTTGACACTCTATGGAAGTTTTTTCCAACTAATCCGGGTGTAAAGTGGACCAGCAAACACACAAGTAACACAACACAGGTTGGCAGGATTTTGATTTTTGATTCTGTCTAGTATATGCTCATGCTTACTCTTACATTCATGTTTTTTTGAATTAATTTTGGTGCGCACATATAAATTGTAAAGCCAAAATGTCATTGCTGTTGAGAAACAAAATAGTAAATTTAATATTTTTTTTTTTACAAATTGATGCTAATGCTTGGTCCCTGTTTAGTTTCTTATGCTTAAAGATTACTAAGCAATCTTAAGTATTGAAAATTGTTAGAGACTTAAATTAAATCAATGTTTGAACATGATTGTGTTGTGGTTATATTAGTTCATAATAGATAGCAATAATAGATATAACACCTACTAGTCATTTTTTAGATGTGAGTATTCAACAATTCGACAATGACAATATGCAACACTCACCGCCCAAAACATCCTTGACAAATGTACCTTCTATTGACACACTTTTTGTGTTCCATCTTCACGCTGAACCTCATCTCAGATGGCGAATCAACATTGGGGCTTGGCCTTCCTCTCCAGGATCCTTTGTCATAAAAACCGGCCCCCAAAGACTAAACACAAGTATCTGGCAATGAAGCTGCAAGAGGAGATCGACTGGCCTCCTGCACCTTCAAGCATCACCTATGCTGGAACACCTCAGCACCACTTATCGGTCCCATTTTGACACCAAGAGTGACAGAATATCCTTAAACACAGGCCTTGCCTCTACGAGATGTCTGGTGCTTTATGGATGGATGGATGGATGGATGGATGGATGGATGGATGGATGGATGGATGGATGGATGGATGGATGGATGGATGGATGGATGGATGGATGGATGGATGGATGGATGGATGGATATGGATGGATATGGATGGATATGGATGGATATGGATGGATATGGATGGATATGGATGGATATGGATGGATATGGATGGATGGATTCAGTAAATAGGGGAAAAAATAAGTTAACTGAACATTTAAGGACTTCTTCTGTGATTTCAGGCTATCCCTGAACCCCCAGACTTGATTTAGACTTTTTACATTAAAAGACATTTGTATCAATTTCATAGTTGATTGAAGTTGTTTTTTGAAGAAACAAATGTGATGCCAGACACTTGTAGAAGGCAACAAGTGGATGGATGGAAACTTTTATCTCCACAGGCAAATTCACGCCTTCTCCCCCAATGAAGCAAATAACCGATGGTTGCCACCAGGTTGCAATAGAGAGTGATAAGTGAATTTGAGGCAAAAAAAATCTTTGCGATAAGAACACCTCAAAAACAGATGTTGTGACATTTGAAATTGTGTAACTCAGACATATTTTTAGATGAGGTCTGAGGGTGACCCTGATGTTTGGGATCGTGGAGTTTTCATGAGACACAATTCCATAATCGTCCATTTTAAAAAAATCTTTTTGTTGTCTTTTTTTCGGGTTAGCATGTGTTTTTGCTTTCCACTCAAATAACCCTTTCTCGTGTCCATTTCTATGTAAACACACTGTTGAATTATGCTAACCGATTTCTTTCATTTGAGCTTTCTGTATCCTTTTGCCTCCAGCTAATCCGCCCATTATTGACCTCTTTAATATTTATTTATTTATTTAAATGGTCTTACTGCTGTCATGTGCAAACAAAGTGAGTTGAGTTGACAAATTGAAGCCGTGCATGATAATAGCTGCACAACTCCGAGAAAAGAAGGGACGATAACACGGTGAGTTATTGACCGCTTCCATCCTTCCAATTTAAAACTGCCACAATTACAGCATATTTATCTAAAATGTGCAATATTAAAAACTTAAAAAATATGACATGACAACAAATGGTAGGAAAAAACAAAATGCAAAATATTATAAACTATTATAAATATTTTAATATCAAATTATAAATATTAAATAGTCACCATTCTTTGTATTTCATATTGACTCGTAGTCAGACTTGAAACTTGACGAGGCCCTCGACCGTGAAACTGTTGCTTTCCTTGTAGTGGTTCTTCTTTTGTCAGCATGAAGATCCAAGAAGTGAAGCTCGTCAATAAAAGCCTGGAGGATGAAATGGTAATCAGCCCTTCATATTTATCATCAATCATTATTTGTTCTAATGGATCTTGATCGTGCAGGAGGTACGGGGATACCGACTTTGCCATTGGAAACTGATCCTGGTGGGCATAGGTACCCTTCTCTCCGGTGGTCTCTTGCTCCTGCTCCTCTACTCTTTGCCCGAGTGGGGCGTCAAAGCCACCTGCACCCTTACCTCACTGAGGGAAGCACAAACACTGCTCCTCAGGACCACGGTATTTATGTTTGTGTGTTTGCAACTGTAGCCTGATCTTCTCCAAATTAACTGTTGCGCGAGACCTTTCCATCCACCACTGCTCAGTTTAAAATTTTCATGTCATCCGAGCAGTCCCATGATAAATGACTGCTGTGAAAAAGATGAATGAAACTTTTGCACAGTGCTAGAATTTAAATATTCACATGTATTTTTTTCAACATGAAATGAATTTCTGTTAAATCTGTTACTGTTGCTTTCACAGGATGATTTCAAGCAATGGTTTCGCGCCGAAGTAAAAGTGATGGCGGCTCCCGGGAAGACCCCCTTTGATAATGTGGACCAGCAATCCAAAGCTCAGATGGATGGCGAGGACCACAACATCTCCCAAAGTCTTCTACATAAGGAGCGGTTCAGGAAATCCTCAAATATAAAGTTTGCAAAGGTACTTCAGTGTGATAAGGATGCCATTATTTTTTTAGGGATCATAAAAAGATTATCTTATCTCATTTTTATCTCAATTATCTCAGGCTCATAATTTCAAGCCGAACCAAAACGGTCAGCCACTCCATCATTTTAATCACGATTCAGTCATTGCTAAATTCCAGTTTGTCGCCACTATTTTATGACCCCCTTGATTTTCCTTCTTTTCGGACTCTCCACATGAAGCCACTCTTGGGTGCTTCTTGGGGGGGCTGACCCTGGTCACACATTTTCAGCCGACACCTACTGATCATTTATGGACTTTCCCAGCCTCCTCGCTGGCTGGCATATGGGCGCTTAAGGCAGCCGGAGCACAGGAGACAGAGGGCTATCATTTCATGTGGAGATCAGGGCCAATGTATGCAATGAATGGGTGGATTTAGGGGGGGGGGCTGTGAATGAGGGAAGGGGGTCTTCATTTGTACTAAAAGAAAAGATTCCCCTGCAGATCAGTGACAAGCTTTTTGGGAATATTCATGATGAGGATGAGGATACATCATGAATTGATACGACTTGCGTGGATCATCTTTTTGGTAAACATCAACACGTACAAAGTGGAGATGTGTTTGCCATGTAGTTTGGAGGATAGTGTTGCCTCTCCACAAAGCAAGATGGCTTTTTTGTGCTCTCCGCAGTATTCCTTTTGTACCCGTAGAGCAACAGATGGAGCCCAGTGGAAAGAAATAAAGAAGCCAAAACACACAGCCTTTCTTTCTCACAGTGAGCCACCCCCTGGAAAAGATTTTCTCAAGCTTGTGCTATTTCAAACATTTCCAACTTTCTTCTCTCTCGCCCTTACGTTTCTTTCCTCTGTGTACTTTCAAGATTTAGGACAATGCGCACAGTCTTTATTTACAGCACCCCCTGCAGCGCTTTCAGGGCCTAGACAGAATAACGTGTAAGTCCTTTTCATGGGTGTCTTTCGACTTCAGGCCGGCGTCAATATGGGTGGGTGCTCGTAAGGCCCCGGTCCAGATTAATAGTCAGGACGCAAGGCCGACCTGATGCTCACTTACGGTTGGCTTCGTGTTACAGAAGACACAAAAGCGAGCTCGTCTGCTAAAAGGTCCGTGACCCACCAGAAGGCCACAAAACCCTTGGGCATGCACCTTCCCCGCATCCCCGGTGCCTGAATGGGCTCTGTGGTTGGTCAATAAATTCAGTGATTCAGGGGGTGGACAGTTGCAGCCGTGTTAACATTTGTTCACAGGCTTGTCGAAGGGACGCGCCCCGCCCCCTGGCTCTTTGTCTCCTCTGGTCCCGCAACAGGTTAGAAGTCAATGGAGGGCCTTGTGTGGAGGTGGCAGGGGCACGGATAGAGCCGCCTCTCACATGGTGTTCACACAGGGGGAGGACCGGCCCGGATCACTGCGACACTTGTTACTGCGGGGGCCCCAGGTTGCCTCTCCCAGGACGCGTACGATATTTTAAACAAACTACTGCTTTATTGTTTGGGTAAGGTGAACTGCATTCACCATACAGAAAAGAAGTTTGTTGTCCTGAATCTTAACAATTTAACCCTAACCCTAACAAATTTTCAATTTACTTATCAGACTCACAATAAAATATGGCCAGGCAGTGATGCTTAAATTTTAAACATCCAGCTTTTGTTCCTCATTGTTGCTTGTTGATTCCTGTCTGTAAAATTTGAGAGATCATCTGAGGGAAATTAGGTCCAAAAATTTTGATTCATTCATAAAAATATCTTCTATCCATGGCACTTCTAAATATATTTTTGAGTAAATAGAGATGCAGATGTGATTTCTCAAAAGCCAAATACATCTGCCTCGGCACCTAAATATTAGACTTTCAGACTTGAGCCGATTATATTAATATTGAGACGGACAGCCACGGATCAAGCAATACAAACATTGAATCGGCAGAAAGCTACGTATGTACATAAAAAGACAAACAAAACCTTAAGAGGGATTTCCAGCCATGGAGTCTGACTGTCATGAGAAGATGAGCGTTGCCATGGCCACCCAAGAGCCACCCAGCAAGCATGTGAGCGCTTGAGCCAGGGGCCCGGGCCCGCTGCTTGTGGATCACATGCGCTAACCAGAGATTATGTGCATAAGTGATGAGCGCTAAGCCGGCAGGTGAAGAAGGAAAGGCCCGGGACAAGGAGGGCGCCGTCGCTCTGGGCAGCGGGTCTTTTTCCCAAGTGGGCCTGATCTCCCGTGTGAAGGGGACTCAGCCAGAGGTCCTCCAGTGCTGAAAGGGCATCCCCCTGGGCTGCATTCAATGCCTAAGTGGCCAAAACGCCGGTCTTGTGAGCCATCTTGACGGGCAAGAATGAGCCATCTTCACTTTCATAAATCCCAATGCAAACACTCGTGAATATGGCTGAAGCGTGGGGGAGGATAAGGACCGCGTGTTAACCACTGGTCCTTTCTTGAGAGGGATTATTAATACAAAAAAAAAAAAAGAGACAATATGATTCTATAGCTACATCGAATAGAAAACGATGTAAGCACCAACCAGTTTTTTAGATTCCAAAAGAATTAGCTCCATAAATTCAACCAAATTGGTGCCAACTTAATAGCTGTCTTTTTAAACTCTAAATTTGATAACACAAATATTGATCATTATCTGAAAACCTTAATTTGAAAAATAAATGTCGGAAGTTACTGTTGACTTTGCCATGGCGGAAATTTTCAAGGATTTTCACGGATGTTTTTGTGAACGTGAAATTAATGTATGAACAGTAAAAAAAAAAACAGTTTAAAAAAAACGATTTTTATTCAGTAAAAATGTACGGTAAAATCTCATCCAGCCAACCGTTTAATGCCACACTGTTAACATCCCATAATAAGCACAAGGGATATCAAGTTCATAGGTTACTCTATTGGATGCTTGTACAGGAATGTGTTTGAACTTCATCAGAACAAAACCCCTTCCTTCATCCCCATGCTGCAAAGACAGAAAAGCACATTTAATCAACCGGCACCTTTTCAACACGATAGTATCCCTGAACATATTAACATGTAAATACACGTCGCCGTAATCTACATGATAACTAGTTCTTTAAAGAGTTGCTAACCTCCTAATGTGGTTGAGGAACACTTTCATGTCAGGGTTTTTAAAAATGAAATGCCGGGGGCCTCTCTTTGACTCTGTAAAAAGCTTCTTTTTTTTTTTCTTTTTTCAATTTGATGACTAGGATCTCCTTTCATGATTGCTACTCTTCTCCAAGTTGATGAATTCTGGCCCATTATTAACAGGTTGTGCTGCACCGAGATATAAAATAGTATTTGCACTCTACTATTGAGAATAAGCTCAGGTTAATGTTGACAAACATGAGCACAGATGAGTCTTCTAATCCCCCCCCCCCCTATACACTCTTTATTGCCGTATAAACAGACCCAAATAGCCACCCAAAACTAAACCTTAGCCGTCTCTTATCTCACGCACGGTTTAATCTAACACCTCCCACCCCTTTTTAACATCCCTGCCTCCGCTAAATTCGACCATATTTTGGATTCGACTCGTTGCCATGACAGTCGCTTATTTCCCATCCCTGATCCCCCACTGACGGCTCTTTTCCATTGATACATCTACCCAGCCCTGCTCCTTTTTTTTTTTCCGTCTCAAATAAAACAAAGCGCAGAGTGAATGTGCTCTGAGGTAGGTAAATGTATTCAGTGACATCAGCCGGGATGATTCCATTCTGCCGGATTCCTGTACCGCTTGTTTCCAGTCTTGTCTGGGGGCTGGACACACTGTTGGGCCCATTGTCCCCTGTGTATTCTATACAGACGTGCAATTAATGGAGGCCTTGTCTAAGGCTTCTGGAGCAGAAACTGCAGCTTGGAAGGGGGACAAAAGGCGGGTAGAGCCAGCTCTGAGAGTTGCTCTGGGTGGGCCCCCCTTGCCTATTTTAAAGGAATTCAAAGGGAGAAGGAGCAAGTGCAGCACTGGATGAGATGTTGAAGTGATCCCTCGGTCTGTTCCCTCCCCTCCTGACCAGGCATGGAGTTAAAAGGCCTGCCTTGCTGTATTTGATGACGATGGTCATTTGTCTGCCAACATGCTTGTGACTTGGCGAAGGTGGTAGCGGAGGATAAAGTTTATAGCCAAGGTGAACGAGCATTAGACACACACACTGTAACTAGCAAGAGGATCGTTAGTCCAGACAGTTTAATTGACTTTGGTGACATTGTCTTAAAAGGCATTCTATTCAAGGGGAAGGCAACCCCAAACTTTTATTGGCAATATCTATGTGCCTCTTGAGATGGATGAAAACAAAGGGCCTGTTTAATTAATTGTAATATAATATAGTTAATATAATAAATATTCCACAAACAGAACATAAATCTCGTAAATTTTATTGCAAATAAAATTTGGGGGTTGACTTCCCCTTTAAGCCTCTGTTGGGAATTTTGTTGTGCAGCTCCTGGATTTTTTTTTTAATTTCCATTTCAGCCCAGGTATGACTTGGTCTAATATGAGTTGAAGTGAAAAGGAATTAGGAGAAGGTAGTTGGTGCAAATGCAAATAGTGGCCTGGCTTTTGGGGTCATTTCACATCTGAAGGCTACACAGTGTTTGAAGTCTATCAACAGAGGATGGAAGGCAGACAAAATGACTTGATCAAAATCACTTGTCACAGAAAGACACTTTGCCTTTTGTAGATGAGGATGCTAAAATTTTCATAGATCAAATACAGTTCAGTGTTTTGTTAGAGAATTGCAATTGTGCAAAGATTGTGAATGTCTTCGTCGCTATTCAAGGAGTGTATTTTAGTGGGCTCTCGTCATAATTGTCATTGTTTAGGATTTTTTCCCCTTACACAAGTTTAAGAAATGTTTTTGTTCAGATTGGTTTTGCTTTGAACTGCCATAAAAATAGTGTATTTATCTTTTGATTGTCTTTAGTATGGCCGCCTACTCGAAATAACGTTTTGAAAATAGGACTATTTATTTATTTATTTATTTATTTATTTATTTATTTATTTATTTATTTATGTATTTGAAATGGTGTCTTTTCTGTTATTAATCAAATAAGAAAATTAGCAATAAAATGATGACAGTAGAGTGGAGTTAAACTTAAATTGAGTGTCGCATGAAGAGCTCTCATTGGTCATCTTGAGTGCGCTGGCGCACGAGCCATTCGCGTGCGGCTCCTCCGTTTCTATAAATAGATCCAGAGGAGCTGTTGGCGCAATGTCACTTTGGCCAGCGACGGACGTTTGTCACAGTCAAACTCCTCGGAGCTTTGCCAGGGGAAGGCGGGACACGCTTTGCACTTTTTTTTTTTTTTAACTCTCCCCCCCCTCCTCGAGTGGAAGGGGTACATGTGAAGATGCCGGCCGGTACTTTGGAACGAACATCTTCATCCGCGCCCAGTGAGAACTCCACTGTGGAAAGTACACGGAGTCAGATGACGGGCAGAAAAGTAAGTAATTTTCTCTTTGCTTCTTAAAGACCAATTTTTGTGTGTGTTTTTTTTAATTAAAATGCATGATGTGTCATTTTGAAGTCTTCCAAACCTATTATGGAAAAGCGGAGACGCGCGCGCATCAACGAGAGTCTCGGCCATCTCAAGACTCTCATCTTGGACGCACTCAAGAAAGATGTAAGGAGACAATTAGACGAGATCTGCCGTGTACACATTGCAATTTGATAATGATTACTCTAAAAATGCCTTTAGAGCTCCAGACACTCCAAATTAGAGAAGGCAGATATCTTGGAAATGACCGTGAAGCACCTCAGGAACCTGCAACGATTTCAGATGACAGGTAAAAGGTTTATTTGAATTTGAATGTATTTATTAGAATGTAAACTATATCTGTCTATCCACCCATCTATAGTATTTAATTAAATTATTATGTCATGGTTTTGATGTGACTGTGAAACTGTATCTGCTACCAATACAAGTTATAATTGAACAACATTGTGTTTAGAAACTCAAGATGGTGATAGTGAGCCATCATAAACGTGTTTTCCTCCACAGCTGTTGTGACCACGGACTCATCCGTCCTGGGTAAATACCGGGCCGGTTTCAGCGAGTGTGTCGGTGAGGTCACCCGTTACCTCTCCGCGTGTGATGAGGTCAACTCCGAAGCAAGGACCCGCCTACTCAGCCACCTGGCCGCCCGTGTCTCCCAAATGAACGCCGTCAACTTCTACACGCCTCACTCGGGCCCGCTGGGACAAACTGGCATTAACGCCCTTCAGGGACCTTGTAAAAGCATCTCACCGATTGGACCCCCCGCTGACACCATGAATCTCCACAGCAGCTATCAGGTGGTCCCAACTCCTGATGGACATTTTGCTTTTCTTGTTCCCAGCGCAGCTCTCACACCTTTGAGTGCACAGAGTGGTCAGTACATGTCTCCCGGTGCACCTCCACTCACTTCAGACTCTGTGTGGAGACCCTGGTAGGGAAAATTAGGAAGGGAAAACTGGACTATCACATGATTTGACTTGATTTTTTTTATACTTCTTGTAAAGGTATTGGAGAGAATATTGTTTATATTTTTATTTTTTTCCCGAAAGAAAGGTTACTGACTTGATAAAATAATGTATCATCACAGACACACGCACACAAATTTACTTCAACACAAATTATTTGTAGTGAATAATTTTCATATCAATTAAGTGTTATGGCCACACTCACGTGAGCGCACGTGTTGGAAATCACCGATCCAGCTTGGCACAATTCGTTAGCCTAATGCGATGAACACGGTTATCGAGAAGCACTGTATTTTTCAAGATGAATAAAATGTTTTTATGTTGTTTGTACTATTGTTCTCAAAATAGTGTAATTCATTTGCCCTGTGGTAGTTTGCTAAACTGACTAAGTGTGACATGGTCTTTTTTTTTTTTTAAAGAATATGGTAATATTTAAAAGAAAAAATTTCACCTCAAATCTGACAATCCAGAGATTGCAGCACCTCCACAACCGTAACATTGTGGCAAAACTAGAAGATTCTGGACTAACTTGCACAGAATATCGCTCTTATCGTTCTCATCGAAACCTAAATCTCTATTTTTCCTGGTAAAGCGTACAAAGTGACAAAACAAGCCCCCCCCCCCAATATCCTTTGAAAAGACCCCCAAAGTACAAAAACAAAGGTGGGCCCCTCAAAGGCTGAATAGCTCCTCCTTCTGTGACCCTCTCCATCTTCATAATGGAGCTTCCCCTTGTTTGTCCAGGAAGAGGTTTTGATAGCTAGAAAGAAGTGGGGGTGAGCATGCTGTCACTTTCAACAAGAGGTGAGATTGTCGGCAGCTCCCCGAGGTCCTGCTTTGAAAGATTTTCTCGGCGCCTTCACGCCAGGCTGTGCTCTTCAGATAAGAGAAGCTGTGAGGTCATGACGGGTTGCCTCCATCTTTGGAAATCCCGCAGTGGCATTGCACCAAAAGATGATAACCACTCTTGGGAATGTTGCGAGCTTGGACCCCTACTTCCATCTTTTGTCTTATTGTGTCCCACCCTCTCTCGCTGTCCCCCCCCAACCCCCCACCCCCTCTGCTTTGGGCACACCGTCGCCAGTGATTGATGGCTCTGCGACAACGGGCACATAACACCGGAAACTCCTCTGCCTTTGCCACGACGGATGAATTGGCGCAGTATTGTCTGAAGGGGTGTTATGGCTCTCGATGGGGGTCGACGTTGTGAGTCGTGCCCAATGAATGAATCGGGCTCTCGATATCAATGGTGAATGCCCTTTGTCCCTTTTTGATTTAGCAAGTTGTTTTGGAAAACACTCACAACATTCCAGTGACGCTTCCACACGCATGAATCAAGGATTAGCCTGACATCACAGTATTGGGAGACACAAATTTATCACTTTGGTCCCGCGCAGAGGGCATAATGGCCAGGGCATTAAAAGTGAGTCACACTGGTGATGCATCACAAGTCATCCTGTCTTCAAAGTGGACGTCGGATGGCAGGAAGCTCGTTTTGTCTGGCTTCGTGCACTTCTTGGCCATATGCCAGCCAAGGAAAATGGCTACTTTAATTTTAGCCTTGCAGTAGCTCCTATAAAATGAAAATAAATCCCTTGTAAACAACCTAGCCAAATTTGAATGCTTCCAAAATCACCAAAATAAATCATTTTTAATAACATCGTTTTCATTCTTTGTATGTTATTGAAATAAACTGACAGTAATTAGAAGTAAATCTCAGAATTCACCCAATAGTGTGAATTCAGTTAATTGGAAATATGGTAAAAAGCAGCTACCACCAACACAATGAGCCTTGTGAGTTCCCCATGTTAGGGCACTTGTTGAATGTCATTGAGCCAATTGAGCACATCTCTCTGTCCTGTGACAAAGGCCTCTTGAGAAATCACTCCTAATTGGAGAACGACCACTAAATCGGGCCGAAGGACTTGAATGAATAATAAAACCCATCTGGGAAGCCGGAAACAATACAAGGACGGCCACATTAGGGCGTGTCTTGGGAGAGGCGGCGGGGCACCGTCGGTCGGCCCCGATTCAACTTTGATAATTGTAATGTGACGATAAGGAGCTTATAGCCTCCTGTTATGCTCAAGACAAAAGGCCATGTACCAGAATGCAATTCGGATGACATCTCTGCATCCACTTAACACCCGCATCAGGTCATCTGTTGTTAATTTGCGCACTAACACCAATGCAGCCGGTGGTCTGCGTGCATTAAGGGGTAAATGTTGACCCTGGTTTCTAAGCAAGGCTCACATGTGGACTCCACAAAATGGCCCGTTTGTGTTTTGGAGAAGTTTGGGTCAGCCTTTCATGGTGGTGTGTAGAAAGGATCTAATTGCTTTCACTTGTCTACCTAATGATTTTTGATTTTTGAATTAACTGCCTTTTTTTAGAGTTTAATATTGCTTTCATTTCACTCTTACATTTCACCTAAAGGTGATTTGATCAATTATGGTTCCTTGACAGATAAAAGCTTGGGAACACATTGAAAGCTCAACTTACTTTCTCTCCAAATCTATTAGTCCGGCCGTATTCTTGCTTCAGGCACGGAGGCTCGTATGACCTCTTTGTGACCTTGTCACCTCACTCCACGCTGGACGCCCTAAACTCTGTGGGAACCTCCTCCTTCTACTCCTCAGTGCTTTGTGTTTCTTTGGACATTGTTTGTCTCACCAGATAAAGTGTCCTCGCCTCTTTTCTTCAGTGTCCCCGCTGAAGTGAGGCTGTGTGGTGCACTAACTGCCCACTAAGCGGGTTCTGACCAGGGGGTTAACACTTGCTTTTCATTCAACATCACAGGGCACCTCTTGGGACCTGCTGCTGCAGGTCGACCAGTGACATGCACTGATGGATGCTGACAGGTCACTTGCCGTTGACGATGACTCTATTGACCTCTGAAACCATCTCGGCCACTTCAGTAAATTCATATATTCGCAGGATTCTTTTAAGATAAATGTAATGTACATTTATTGTAAGACCCAATATTCCTTATTATTATTTTTTTAATAAATGTGTACTTAAAATAATTTATAACATTTTATTTCAATTGAAATAGTTAAATAACACAAATTTCAATTCATTTTTAAATATATGTATTTTTAAAGTATTTAGATAGCCGGATCCAAATAAATAAAATTTCTATCTGCATGCGTATTGATGTTTAACGTAGAAAGAAATGGAATATTGTGTTTCAAAATAAAAAAATAGGAACGTTAATTTAGTTTTCTTAGTTCACAAGTTTCAAAATGAACCTGTCAATTCTGTCAAACTGAAATTTTATGACCCAAGTTTATGGTTCCAAAAATGTAAAGGCTATTACAATTTTCTTCCCCCAATAAAAAATAAATAAATAAAATAAATAAATTACGGGTAACCTAGTAGTAGACTTAGTTTTCCTGTAGATGGCGGTATAACAACAGAAAAGTGTCTAGTCCGCCATTTAAACACCGAAGAAGAAGAAGACGAAGAAGAAGAAGACGACGAAGAAGAAGAAGAAGAAGACGAAGAAGAAGAAGAAGAAGAAGAAGAAGAAGAAGAAGAAGAAGAAGAAGAAGAAGAAGAAGAAGAAGAAGAAGAAGAAGAAGAATATGCGCGTCTCAAATCAGCCAGGGCTCTGATTGTGTCTTGACAGACGCAAGTGTTGACCTCGCGTCGCTGTTCAAGTGTCTACCGCTTGATTACCGACAAGCAGGAATACCAATGTTTGTGGAAACTTCTGTTGCAGTAGCGCCTTGGCGTTTTTCTAAATCGGTATGCTTCAGAGACTTGACCTGGTTCTCTCCACATGGACCGAGAAGCCGATTACAGGTCCGACATTTCTATGGCAGTCAGGTTCATTGTAGGAAGGCTCCGAGTGTAAACAAGCCCACAGAAAAAGTTCACATCCCGGGACTGGATATGGTCACTTACGGAGAAAAGATGCACCATGTCCCGTGGCTAGCTAAGCCTTTTTGTCCACCGTGGAAAAGGCACCGTAAGGATCCCCAGTTTTACAGGTCACCTCCACTTCATGACATGCCTTTGTATCAAGAGACACCGTGTCATGTCTTCCACCAGAGGACCAGCGCACTTGAAGGTATCGTATTGGATTTTTAACATCTTTTAAAACAACGGTAACGTACGTAAAGGCACTTTGTTGGCGTGGATCAGTGGCAGAGTGATCGTCTCCCAACCCAGATGTTGGGGGTCCGATGTTGTAGTGGGAAGTGACTTAAATTCTCTAGCACCGTTCCATGCTCTTATGTCTTTTTGCAAGTGGGCAGGGAGATAACGGAATGACTTTGTAATGTCTTTCCAGGTATTCGCCAGGCCCTTTGGGTAACCAAAACCAAGGCAGTCTCTGGTTTGCCACCTCAGCTTCTATCACTGGCAGAGAATCCTGCCAATCAATTACCAAATCAGGATGAGCGTGTTCAGAACGCCATCAAACATGCCCGCTTCTGGGACACAACTGAGGAGCGACCAGAACATTACAGGTATTTTGTCATAGTATACCCTGGTATTTGTAGAACTAAATCTATGTTTAACTTTTGGTTGAAATTAGGGTGGCATGATATTGGATAAATATGTGATACGCAAAATGGGTGCTGAATGGCTTTTTGTTTTTCGTGGGTGTTTGTGGAATACATCTCCTGCAATAAATGAGGGATCACTATATTTAATATTTATCTTTCTTAGCAACCCACTCCTCTTGAACCTGCTCCATCTTTGTGACACGCTTCAGTCCAGCCACCCATTGATTGGAAGGAGAATGGTAACTGAGAAATATTCATTGGCAGCTTCATGGAAAAGAGGTAAACTATCAAAAACCAAATTCCTTCTGTTACTAACACCAATTCTAATCATTGCTATTTAAAATGATACTTATTTAGTGAGCCAATTTCAGCAATAGGTACTATTCAGCCTCCATTAGTGTTTAGGAACAAGCTTAATGTTTCTGATCAAAACATGAATATTACACAAATGTTCTTAGTTCCAGCTTTTATTTCATGGTATTTACATTGAAGTGCGGTAAACAGCTCAGGACAAAGCACTGATGTGGTTTTATGTTTGTGTACCAGGTGAAAACTTGTTTCAGATTCGGGGACAAAATGGTTTGCTCTATAGCAGCATGGATCCTCTACCAAGGGTCTCTGATAAAAAGCAAGTGTCAGACACAGCAGATCATGTTCTTGAAACATTTTATCCTGTGTCGCCTACGGTGGATTTTCAGAAGGTACATGTGTACAAGGAGATGAACTGTACAGGTGAGGAATAGCTCTGTCTTTTGTGTCTTGGGAATTACTTATCATAAACTTCATAGTAATTCTGTGACCAATACATTTACTGGTTGTGTCAGAATGCAGGTGCAGCATTTTAACCCATTTAATTCAAAATGTTTCTCCGACATGTAAACACCAAAATTGGTACACCTTTCACGTAATCAATAAAAGTAATAATAAAAATATATACAGTAGAACCCCGGAAGTCGACCTCCTTGGTACTCAATATATTCGGATTTCGGCGCAAAATGTCGGGAAATCTTTCCCTCTGATCTTGAACGAAGCTTCGGAATCTGACGTTAGTTGGCATTGTTATTAAGCAGGTTTTAAACCATTTTGACGCCCGACTGCGGTCTCACTTCGGTTACTTTATATCCACTATATATGATCACAGTATTACACACTATATAACAGTTTTTTATGTTTATTATTTTACGTCTTTTTATTGTTTGGACATGTTTCTTTTTTTTTTTCCATTCAGGTTTCAGAGGACAGCATTATTACCCTCATGCCCACACAATTTACTTCCTGGAGCGTGATATTGCTTACAAGCTTCTCCCTGAGCAGTTCAGAGCCAAGATCATCATGTTTCTTTTTGGAAATGCGCTGGCACGTGCACATTTGCTTTATGGGGTAAGACTGTGCTTGTTGAGGTTGTCATTGTTGTTTACCATGCCTTGGGTGTACGTAGGCAATTCATTGAAATTAGTGTTGTTGAGTACGTATTCCAGACATTTTGGTTTGGGGTCCTTCACTAAGGAAGCATATTCCATATCACCATTTACATAGGGCTGCCCGCGGACGTGCCTGACTTTAAATCTGTGCTACTGTTGGATCTTTGTGAATTTGACAAACTGCTTTCCATTTTCCTTTCTCCCTTTTCATCCCCGCTGTCATTTCTGGATTGTTCATACACCAAGGCCAACACTTCTAGAGTCTTGGATCATCCTATCACAATACAGGGCGTCGGGACCAATGGCAGACTTTTCCAGTTCGTTGTTTTCCAACTCAACACCACAGATCTGAGAGAAGACGATGGCATCAAAAACCAGGTAAGTGTATATAAGAGACCAATGCACAAATACAATCTTAATTAATTAATGTACTCGGTATGCTTTTGTAACTTAGATTTTTTTTTTTTTTATTCATTTGTATTAGGTGTGGATGGAGGAAGATGTTGACCTCTATGAGTTTGCAAAGGTCAGACCATTATTCAAGAAGAAGCAACTGAAGGTAATTGCTCCTTAGCGAGCTCTATAATTAAAGTTGAACGGTTGCATCGTTTTCACAATTTAACAAATTTTATTTTGTCAAAACACAAGATCATGAATTAAAGTACATTTTATATTATAAACTCAGGGGCGAGGGGGTAATTCAATATCAATATAAAATTGAAATGGCTTGAATAAATGGCCAGTCATCTCAGTGCCACCCTTACAATGAAATTATATCATGCAAACAAATGCCTATGGATGGATACATGGGGCAGAAGTCATTATAGTCCTATATATCCAATCGAGTATACCCAATCCATATATTGACCTTTTTTCTTTTGACTTTCATTTATCAAGTACATTTCACCAATCAAAATGTGGAAATCAAAACTTATATCTTATATACCATATATGTACCTTTATTTTTTATTTTTTATCTTTCTCTCTAGGTCCCAGCTGGTCTTGCAGGATACAAGCCAGAGACATTCTCCAAATTCCTTGCCCTATACCTTCACGGTGCTGTGTAGCACTAAAGACCTCCATTCATAGTTGTGAATAAATATGTATGTGTGAAAGTTTGAGGTTATGGGAAATTATCTCAAAACGTCCTTGACATTAAGTGAAAAAAAATTGAAACTAGAAATAGACTGATATTAAATTCTGACATATTCCAATATCACTATATTAGATTTACAGCTCTAAAACGTCCTTTTTTTAAGAAAAAACAAATTAATTTTTTTAATATTTGGATCCTGCACAGAATCACAGACTATAGAGCTACTATCTACACTTAATGTATTTTTTTGTGTATTTAATCATTTTGTTCGTATTTAGGGGAGGGAAACTCTTGAACCATACTCCAGTCCAGATGGTGGCGGTAATGCTCCGTAAAAAAATGGTTGCCAACCGCCATTAAGCCAATAAAGAAGAAAAAGAAGAAGTAAACAAATTGAAACGGAATTTATTCTTGCAACTTGCTGCGCCGTTCCATTGCTGTCTGTGAAAATTTGGACTCATTCCCTTTTGGCGTTGTGCAGCCATCGAGTTTGACGGGGACAAATGAAGTATAAACGTCTACTGTAACAAACTATGGTGTAGTCTACCCGGGAGGAAGTGATTGTCAAACTCGAGGCAGTCAAACTCGTCTGCATTGGATGAAGTCAACTCGACTGCTTTGGATGTGGAAGTGATCATCTACGCCGTCATTCTGCTCGCCCGGACTGCGTTGGATGAAGAAGCGATCATCTGCGCCGCTATAAATGACCAATTAACTGATGTCCTTTTTTTTTTCATCAGCTACATTATGAAGACCAATAAATCTTACAAGCTTGTTCTGCACAAAAGAGGTTTTGGTGGAAATGGTAAGTTAAAAACGTCCTACACAGTTGTACTATATTGATTTCTTTGAGATTTGTTTGCAATCAAACATTTGTTTTGTTCAGATGATGAGGTGGTTGTCAATCCAAAAGCTTTCCCTCAAATCTGTCTTGGTGACATTATTGAAATTGCACACCCCACAGACGAATACAGGTGAGTTTGTACCATGAGAAGGAAGTTAATATTGGGAGATTATACAGTGTTTGGGATTATATGTACAACTGCTTTTAAATCAATTTATTCTTACCCTAATGAGACCATCCTTTTTCTCTTCCTTAAAATGCACAGTCCCCTATTGCTCCAAGTGAAGAGCTTAAAAGAAGACCTCCCGAAAGGTAAGTCAACCATCTCAACTTGTTTAAAATTCTTGTGAAACAGGAAAAAAATATTTATGTCCACACATTCTTAGTCAAAAGGTTAAAAGCTCCTGCTTTGTCCCATTTGGGAAATTAGACTGTCACAACAGTAATTATTCAGAATTACATGGCGCCCCTAAAAATGTACATTGATTTGAAATCTAGTGGGTCGTGGCAGTACTATACCAAATTCTTAACTTACAAGTGACTTGAATCACATCATTTTTTTTATTCCCTTTTAGAAACCATCAGTGTGGATCAGACTGTGGCACAAGCCTTCAGACTTCGTGCATACCAAGATGTCATTGTTAACATTGTTGACCCAAAGGTTTGCTAACTTAAGTTATTTTTTCTGTCTACAATGATTTTCTAAAGTATACAGTATGTACGTCATTCCATCATAGGTTCCCAGATTGTGGTCCCTCCATTTTAGGGTGTAATTCCACTATTGGGCACGAGGTGGTGGCACAGTATCATGTTTAACAGTAATTTGAAAGATGATAAATCAGGAATTTAACTTTGATTTTGTGAATGTAATATAACAACATGTGAAACAGTTCAAGAGGTATCAGTACTTTGGAAACCAGTGCGTAATACCCATGTCATATTTTTGCCATAAAAGGACGTCACTCTGGACTTGATGGAACTGACATTTAAGGACCAGTACATCGGCAGGGGTGACATGTGGAGACTGAAAAAGAGTTTGGTAGGGCTTGTAAAAATATACATCTGAATTTAATGCATTTCTGTCATTGGTTCATTTTATTTTGTTTTGTATATTGTAGGTGAGGACATGTGCCTATGTGTCACAGAAAGTGGAGTATGCTGGAATCAGGTAACTCAACTTTTTGAACTTTTTAAAACAACGGGAACAAAAGTGCTGTTCCTCTCATGTGTTTTTGGTGTGCTAGATCCCAGGCAAGTGAACTGTGGGGGAAGGGAGAAAAAGTGACCTGTGGATACATCAGTGACGACACCAGGGTAAGACAGAGGCTCTGTTTATTTATATTTATATGATGGACGGATGGTGAATCTTTGTCATTGTTACCTTGTGATACAGGTTGTGTTCAGATCCATATCTGCAATGGTTTACGTTTTCATCCAAATGAGCTGTGAGATGTGGGACTTTGACATTTACGGTTAGTTAGTTGCCTTGGTTTGCACCATACTAGTGATCGACCGATTATCGTCCTGATTATTGGGTCAGATATTTGGTATTTTGGCAGTTACCTAATACTAATAATCGGTATCGGCCCTGAAAAAAAAAAATCTATCGGTCTAGCACTACACGATACACTTATGTGACATGTTTTCAGTTTTGTTGTTTTGTCTCATGTCAGCGTTTCATTCATAGGTGATTTATACTTTGAAAAGGCTGTGAACGGTTTCCTTTCAGACCTTTTTGGCAAGTGGAAGGTTTGTGAGTCACCTTTGGTTTGGCCCGTTTTCTATTACATGTTCTATAAAATGTCGAATCCCCAAAATAATTGGTAATTTTTTTTTGAATAGGATAAAAACTGCAGTCATGAAGTGACAGTTGTGCTCTTTTCACGTACATTCTACAATGCTAAATCAAAAGGTGAGCCACTCGTCATCTTAATGTTTGTGAATTGTAACAATAAAATATGAGTAATCATCTTTTATAGATGAATTTCCCGAGAGTTTTAGAGCATCAATCCAACAAGATCACGAAGGTCGATTTTATGAAGACTTCTACAGGTATCATTTCTTTTTTTATGTAGCTCAATTCAATTTAATGGCAGCTTAATAAGAATGAAATGTTCTTTTGATTATTATTATTAGAGTTGTGGCTCAGAATGAAAGGCGTGATGAGTGGACATCTTTATTGGTCACTGTCAAGAATCTCTTTATTCAGTATCCTGTCTTGGTGCGACTTAAAGAAGCAGGTAAACCTTTTAGATGACTTTGGCACTTTGTTCCAAATTATGTGTATTAACTCCGATTTTTTTTTTTCTTGATGGCAGATGGTTTTCCAGTTGGATATAATTCAACATCTGCTCAGGGAAACTACTTGGAAGCCATCAACCTTTCTTTTAATGGTTAGCACCCTAATTTATTTAAAAAAAAAAAAGCTGCTGAATTGTAATAATTTTACAACTGAATTTTCATGAAAAAAAAAAATCATCTTTGCATTTTGGTAATTGACAATTCAATTAACAAGGGATTATGAGGGTGACTATTTGCTGACTCAAAATGTTATTGAAATTGGAACAAGTTGGAAGACAGTCAATATCATATATGTTTATGTTTGACTATGCCAGTTCCACTGAAATATCTTTCTATAAATCTGATGTTCTCCCATTTTCTTTTAGTGTTCGACAAACATTATATCAATCGTAACTTTGACCGGGCTGGTCAGATGTGTGTTGTCATCACGCCGGGTGTGGGGGTGTTTGAAGTTGACCGTCTGCTTATGATTCTGACCAAGCAACGAATGATTGACAACGGTAAGTGCAAATGTTCAAACATAAGGCTCAACTCAAACGCTCAATGATTCTGCAGTGAACTATGTTAAAAATGTCTCTATTATTATTATTGTAGGGATCGGTGTTGACTTGGTGTGTATGGGCGAACAGCCATTACATGCAGTGCCGCTCTTTAAGGTAAAACCCAAATTCACTATAGCTGCTTAAAATCAAGTACATTTATTAATGATGACTTCCACATTTAATTCACAGTTGCACAATAAAGCGACACCTGACTCCTTTGTAGGGAATGACTATAATCTGCCTCACTGGATCAACCACAGGCAAGACTGTATTTCAATCATTCCATTCAACTTTTTCCGATATAAAAATAGATTGAAATAATAATTTTCCTTTTTGCCTTTTAGCTTCTACACTTCCAAAAGTCAGAATTCTTGTAATAATTTTATTCCCCGAATTAAACTTGCTGATCAAAAGGTAAAATTCTTTATTTTTTTACATCGATCTGCAATTTAATGTTATTAATTAAAACATATCTACATATTTTTCTTTCAGCGTCATTATGAAAAACTAAAGAAAGGCACAGAACAAAGTAAGTTGTAAAAACGTATCTTTTTTTTGTCTTGGACTCAAGATCTCTTTTCATACTTGTTATAGCGTTATGTATACAAAAGGAGTGTGAGAACGGCTTGCCAATACAGGTGGACTATGAAGCGTATGACTCTCAGGTTTTCAGACTCCCTGGTCCTTCACTGATTCAGAGAAGTCCCACTTGCAGGTGTGTTAGTGTCTCACCTCAAATAATATTTACCAATTTAGATTTAACACTTGCATCCATGTTGGCCAGAAATTCTTCAACTTTATCCTGCAGGATGGGTCGGGGGAAAGAGAAGAGTGGAAAGAAAATCTGCGCATCAGTGGAGGTTGCCATTGGCATGGGTGTATCTCCTACTTTGTGTTTTGCTGGTACCGATGAACAACATAGTCTGGCATCTGATGATAGTCTCGGACCTGTATCCAACATGCTTCTGATACCCCGAATGCCCTCTATGGTTAACGAAGTCAGTAGCTCACTGGGATACACATGTGCCAAAGGTAGGTTGCGTAATATAGAGAAAATGACACATTTATTCTCAAATTTCCTTCCATTTATTGTGATTCTTTATTCAGAGTTTTTTGAGAAGACTGTCGAGTCTCATCGAGACTCAAGTGCCCCTGCTAGGTTTACAGTGGGAAGTGCCGAGTCCACCTTGTACATACAATCGGGAGGTTATACACCACAGAGAGCGCTGATGAATCCCTTCACACCAACCAGGATGCCCATGAAGCTCACATCTAACCGCAGGCGCTGGATGCACACGTTCCCTGTTGGTGAGTTATACAATTAGTCATTTAAATTCTTCATCACTTTTTCATTCTTTATTATTTTATTTTTATTATATTTTATTTCCTATAATAAATTTAACAGTAGATGTTTTGAAATGATTATTATTTATTTATTTTTTTTAAATCTGACTTTTAGACAGGGGTGTGCAGACTTTTTGTATCCACTGTATGTCTAAGAAGTGATATTTTGTTCTCCAGATCCTTTTGGAGAAGCTTTTCAAATCCATCACCAGACCTGGCAAAACATTGCAGAGTTGCAAGACAGTTACCAAAGAGATCATGCCCAGGCCTCAGCTGAGCTGCTGGAACTCACATATCAGGACACCACGGGCAGGTTGGAGAAACTTACCAGAGAAACTTACTGAGGCTTTAGGGTTAGGGTTAGTTGGTTTAAAAGCCTAGTCGGAAACCCTGACCCTAGTTTGAAACCTTAATTAGCGATAGCAAGACTCCTTGGAAACCCTAGCTCTAACCCTAACCCTAGCTCTAGCCCTAACCCTAGCTCTAGCTCTAACCCTAACCCTAGCTCTAACCCTAACCCTAGCTCTAGCTCTAACCCTAGCTCTAGCTCTAACTCTAGCTCTAACCCTAACCCTAACTCTAGCTTTGAAAGCCTAGTTACAAACCCTAATCTAAGAAACCCTAAAAGTAGTTGGAAACTCTCTTTGGAAACCCTAACCCTAGCTTTAAAACCTAGTTCAGAACCCTGACCTTGGTTTAAAAGCCTAGTCGGAAACCCTGACCCTAGTTTGAAACCTTAATTAGCGATAGCAAGACTCCTTGGAAACCCTAGCTCTAACCCTAGCACTAGCTCTAACCCTAACCCTAGCTCTAGGTCTAACCCTAGCTCTAGCTCTAACCCTAACTCAAGCTCTAACCCTAACCCTAACTCTAGCTTTGAAAGCCTAGTTACAAACCCTAATCTAAGAAACCCTAAAAGTAGTTGGAAACTCTCGTTGGAAACCCTAACCCTAGCTTTAAAACCTAGTTCAGAACCCTGACCTTGGTTTAAAAGCCTAGTCGGAAACCCTGACCCTAGTTTGAAACCTTAATTAGCGATAGCAAGACTCCTTGGAAACCCTAGCTCTAACCCTAACCCTAGCTCTAGCTCTAACCCTAACCCTAGCTCTAGCCCTAACTCTAGCTCTAACCCTAACCCTAACCCTAACTCTAGCTTTGAAAGCCTAGTTACAAACCCTAATCTAAGAAACCCTAAAAGTAGTTGGAAACTCTCGTTTGAAACCCTAACCCTAGCTTTAAAACCTAGTTCAGAACCCTGACCTTGGTTTAAACGCCTAGTCGGAAACCCTGACCCTAGTTTGAAACCTTAATTAGCGATAGCAAGACTCCTTGGAAACCCTAGCTCTAACCCTAACCCTAGCTCTAACCCTAACACTAGCTCTAGCTCTAACCCTAGCTCTAACCCTAACTCTAGCTCTAACCCTAACCCTAACACTAGCTTTGAAAGCCTAGTTACAAACCCTAATCTAAGAAACCCTAAAAGTAGTTGGAAACTCTCGTTGGAAACCCTAACCCTAGCTTTAAAACCTAGTTCAGAACCCTGACCTTGGTTTAAACGCCTAGTCGGAAACCCTGACCCTAGTTTGAAACCATAATTAGCGATAGCAAGACTCCTTGGAAACCCTAGCTCTAACCCTAACCCTAGCTCTAACCCTAACCCTAGCTCTAGCTCTAACCCTAGCTCTAACCCTAACTCTAGCTCTAACCCTAACCCTAACTCTAGCTTTGAAAGCCTAGTTACAAACCCTAATCTAAGAAACCCTAAAAGTAGTTGGAAACTCTCGTTGGAAACCCTAACCCTAGCTTTAAAACCTAGTTCAGAACCCTGACCTTGGTTTAAAAGCCTAGTCGGAAACCCTGACCCTCGTTTGAAACCTTAATTAGCGATAGCAAGACTGCTTGGAAACCCTAGCTCTAACCCTAACCCTAGCTCTAGCTCTAACCCTAGCTCTAGCCCTAACTCTAGCTCTAACCCTAACCCTAACTCTAGCTTTGAAAGCCTAGTTACAAACCCTAATCTAAGAAACCCTAAAAGTAGTTGGAAACTCTCGTTTGAAACCCTAACCCTAGCTTTAAAACCTAGTTCAGAACCCTGACCTTGGTTTAAACGCCTAGTCGGAAACCCTGACCCTAGTTTGAAACCTTAATTAGCGATAGCAAGACTCCTTGGAAACCCTAGCTCTAACCCTAACCCTAGCTCTAACCCTAACCCTAGCTCTAGCTCTAACCCTAGCTCTAACCCTAACTCTAGCTCTAACCCTAACCCTAACTCTAGCTTTGAAAGCCTAGTTACAAACCCTAATCTAAGAAACCCTAAAAGTAGTTGGAAACTCTCGTTGGAAACCCTAACCCTAGCTTTAAAACCTAGTTCAGAACCCTGACCTTGGTTTAAAAGCCTAGTCGGAAACCCTGACCCTAGTTTGAAACCTTAATTAGCGATAGCAAGACTCCTTGGAAACCCTAGCTCTAACCCTAGCACTAGCTCTAACCCTAACCCTAGCTCTAGGTCTAACCCTAGCTCTAGCTCTAACCCTAACTCAAGCTCTAACCCTAACCCTAACTCTAGCTTTGAAAGCCTAGTTACAAACCCTAATCTAAGAAACCCTAAAAGTAGTTGGAAACTCTCGTTGGAAACCCTAACCCTAGCTTTAAAACCTAGTTCAGAACCCTGACCTTGGTTTAAAAGCCTAGTCGGAAACCCTGACCCTAGTTTGAAACCTTAATTAGCGATAGCAAGACTCCTTGGAAACCCTAGCTCTAACCCTAACCCTAGCTCTAGCTCTAACCCTAACCCTAGCTCTAGCCCTAACTCTAGCTCTAACCCTAACCCTAACCCTAACTCTAGCTTTGAAAGCCTAGTTACAAACCCTAATCTAAGAAACCCTAAAAGTAGTTGGAAACTCTCGTTTGAAACCCTAACCCTAGCTTTAAAACCTAGTTCAGAACCCTGACCTTGGTTTAAACGCCTAGTCGGAAACCCTGACCCTAGTTTGAAACCTTAATTAGCGATAGCAAGACTCCTTGGAAACCCTAGCTCTAACCCTAACCCTAGCTCTAGCCCTAACCCTAGCTCTAGCTCTAACCCTAACCCTAGCTCTAACCCTAACCCTAGCTCTAGCTCTAACCCTAGCTCTAACCCTAACTCTAGCTCTAACCCTAACCCTAACTCTAGCTTTGAAAGCCTAGTTACAAACCCTAATCTAAGAAACCCTAAAAGTAGTTGGAAACTCTCGTTGGAAACCCTAACCCTAGCTTTAAAACCTAGTTCAGAACCCTGACCTTGGTTTAAAAGCCTAGTCGGAAACCCTGACCCTCGTTTGAAACCTTAATTAGCGATAGCAAGACTGCTTGGAAACCCTAGCTCTAACCCTAACCCTAGCTCTAGCTCTAACCCTAGCTCTAGCCCTAACTCTAGCTCTAACCCTAACCCTAACTCTAGCTTTGAAAGCCTAGTTACAAACCCTAATCTAAGAAACCCTAAAAGTAGTTGGAAACTCTCGTTTGAAACCCTAACCCTAGCTTTAAAACCTAGTTCAGAACCCTGACCTTGGTTTAAACGCCTAGTCGGAAACCCTGACCCTAGTTTGAAACCTTAATTAGCGATAGCAAGACTCCTTGGAAACCCTAGCTCTAACCCTAACCCTAGCTCTAACCCTAACCCTAGCTCTAGCTCTAACCCTAGCTCTAACCCTAACTCTAGCTCTAACCCTAACCCTAACTCTAGCTTTGAAAGCCTAGTTACAAACCCTAATCTAAGAAACCCTAAAAGTAGTTGGAAACTCTCGTTGGAAACCCTAACCCTAGCTTTAAAACCTAGTTCAGAACCCTGACCTTGGTTTAAAAGCCTAGTCGGAAACCCTGACCCTAGTTTGAAACCTTAATTAGCGATAGCAAGACTCCTTGGAAACCCTAGCTCTAACCCTAGCACTAGCTCTAACCCTAACCCTAGCTCTAGGTCTAACCCTAGCTCTAGCTCTAACCCTAACTCTAGCTCTAGCTCTAACCCTAACCCTAACTCTAGCTTTGAAAGCCTAGTTACAAACCCTAATCTAAGAAACCCTAAAAGTAGTTGGAAACTCTCGTTGGAAACCCTAACCCTAGCTTTAAAACCTAGTTCAGAACCCTGACCTTGGTTTAAAAGCCTAGTCGGAAACCCTGACCTTAGTTTGAAACCTTAATTAGCGGTAGCAAGACTCCTTGGAAACCCTAGCTCTAACCCTAAACCTAGCTCTAACCCTAACCCTAGCTCTAGCCCTAACTCTAGCTCTAACCCTAACCCTAACTCTAGCTTTGAAAGCCTAGTTACAAACCCTAATCTAAGAAACCCTAAAAGTAGTTGGAAACTCTCGTTGGAAACCCTAACCCTAGCTTTAAAACCTAGTTCAGAACCCTGACCTTGGTTTAAAAGCCTAGTCGGAAACCCTGACCCTAGTTTGAAACCTTAATTAGCGATAGCAAGACTCCTTGGAAACCCTAGCTCTAACCCTAACCCTAGCTCTAGCTCTAACCCTAACCCTAGCCCTAGCCCTAACTCTAGCCCTAACCCTAACCCTAACTCTAGCTTTGAAAGCCTAGTTACAAACCCTAATCTAAGAAACCCTAAAAGTAGTTGGAAACTCTCGTTGGAAACCCTAACCCTAGCTTTAAAACCTAGTTCAGAACCCTGACCTTGGTTTAAAAGCCTAGTCGGAAACCCTGACCCTAGTTTGAAACCTTAATTAGCGATAGCAAGACTCCTTGGAAACCCTAGCTCTAACCCTAACCCTAGCTCTAGCTCTAACCCTAACCCTAACCCTAGCTCTAGCCCTAACTCTAGCTCTAACCCTAACCCTAACCCTAACTCTAGCTTTGAAAGCCTAGTTACAAACCCTAATCTAAGAAACCCTAAAAGTAGTTGGAAACTCTCGTTTGAAACCCTAACCCTAGCTTTAAAACCTAGTTCAGAAACCTGACCTTGGTTTAAACGCCTAGTCGGAAACCCTGACCCTAGTTTGAAACCTTAATTAGCGATAGCAAGACTCCTTGGAAACCCTAGCTCCAACCCTAACCCTAGCTCTAACCCTAACCCTAGCTCTAGCTCTAACCCTAGCTTTAACCCTAACTCTAGCTCTAACCCTAACCCTAACTCTAGCTTTGAAAGCCTAGTTACAAACCCTAATCTAAGAAACCCTAAAAGTAGTTGGAAACTCTCGTTGGAAACCCTAACCCTAGCTTTAAAACCTAGTTCAGAACCCTGACCTTGGTTTAAAAGCCTAGTCGGAAACCCTGACCCTAGTTTGAAACCTTAATTAGCGATAGCAAGACTCCTTGGAAACCCTAGCTCTAACCCTAGCACTAGCTCTAACCCTAACCCTAGCTCTAGGTCTAACCCTAGCTCTAGCTCTAACCCTAACTCTAGCTCTAACCCTAACTCTAGCTTTGAAAGCCTAGTTACAAACCCTAATCTAAGAAACCCTAAAAGTAGTTGGAAACTCTCGTTGGAAACCCTAACCCTAGCTTTAAAACCTAGTTCAGAACCCTGACCTTGGTTTAAAAGCCTAGTCGGAAACCCTGACCCTAGTTTGAAACCTTAATTAGCGATAGCAAGACTCCTTGGAAACCCTAGCTCTAACCCTACCTCTAGCTCTAACCCTAACCCTAGCTCTAGCCCTAACTCTAGCTCTAACCCTAACCCTAACTCTAGCTTTGAAAGCCTAGTTACAAACCCTAATCTAAGAAACCCTAAAAGTAGTTGGAAACTCTCGTTGGAAACCCTAACTCTAGCTTTAAAACCTAGTTCAGAACCCTGACCTTGGTTTAAAAGCCTAGTCGGAAACCCTGACCCTAGTTTGAAACCTTAATTAGCGATAGCAAGACTCCTTGGAAACCCTAGCTCTAACCCTAACCCTAGCTCTAATCCTAACCCTAGCTCTAGCCCTAACTCTAGCTCTAACCCTAACCCTAACTCTAGCTTTGACAGCCTAGTTACAAACCCTAATCTAAGAAACCCTAAAAGTAGTTGGAAACTCTCGTTTGAAACCCTAACCCTAGCTTTAAAACCTAGTTCAGAACCCTGACCTTGGTTTAAACGCCTAGTCGGAAACCCTGACCCTAGTTTGAAACCTTAATTAGCGATAGCAAGACTCCTTGGAAACCCTAGCTCTAACCCTAACCCTAGCTCTAACCCTAACCCTAGCTCTAGCTCTAACCCTAGCTCTAACCCTAACTCTAGCTCTAACCCTAACTCTAGCTTTGAAAGCCTAGTTACAAACCCTAATCTAAGAAACCCTAAAAGTAGTTGGAAACTCTCGTTGGAAACCCTAACCCTAGCTTTAAAACCTAGTTCAGAACCCTGACCTTGGTTTAAAAGCCTAGTCGGAAACCCTGACCCAAGTTTGAAACCTTAATTAGCGATAGCAAGACTCCTTGGAAACCCTAGCTCTAACCCTAGCACTAGCTCTAACCCTAACCCTAGCTCTAGGTCTAACCCTAGCTCTAGCTCTAACCCTAACTCTAGCTCTAGCTCTAACCCTAACCCTAACCCTAACTCTAGCTTTGAAAGCCTAGTTACAAACCCTAATCTAAGAAACCCTAAAAGTAGTTGGAAACTCTCGTTGGAAACCCTAACCCTAGCTTTAAAACCTAGTTCAGAACCCTGACCTTGGTTTAAAAGCCTAGTCGGAAACCCTGACCCTAGTTTGAAACCTTAATTAGCGATAGCAAGACTCCTTGGAAACCCTAGCTCTAACCCTAACCCTAGCTCTAGCTCTAACCCTAACCCTAGTTCTAGCCCTAACTCTAGCTCTAACCCTAACCCTAACTCTAGCTTTGAAAGCCTAGTTACAAACCCTAATCTAAGAAACCCTAAAAGTATTTGGAAACTCTCGTTGGAAACCCTAACCCTAGCTTTAAAACCTAGTTCAGAACCCTGACCTTGGTTTAAAAGCCTAGTCGGAAACCCTGACCCTAGTTTGAAACCTTAATTAGCGATAGCAAGACTCCTTGGAAACCCTAGCTCTAACCCTAGCACTAGCTCTAACCCTAGCTCTAGGTCTAACCCTAGCTCTAGCTCTAACCCTAACTGTAGCTCTAGCTCTAACCCTAACCCTAACTCTAGCTTTGAAAGCCTAGTTACAAACCCTAATCTAAGAAACCCTAAAAGTAGTTGGAAACTCTCGTTGGAAACCCTAACCCTAGCTTTAAAACCTAGTTCAGAACCCTGACCTTGGTTTAAAAGCCTAGTCGGAAACCCTGACCCTAGTTTGAAACCTTAATTAGCGATAGCAAGACTCCTTGGAAACCCTAGCTCTAACCCTAACCCTAGCTCTAGCTCTAACCCTAACCCTAGCTCTAGCTCTAGCCCTAGCTCTAACCCTAACTCTAGCTCTAACCCTAACCCTAACTCTAGCTTTGAAAGCCTAGTTACAAACCCTAATCTAAGAAACCCTAAAAGTAGTTGGAAACTCTCGTTGGAAACCCTAACCCTAGCTTTAAAACCTAGTTCAGAACCCTGACCTTGGTTTAAAAGCCTAGTCGGAAACCCTGACCCTAGTTTGAAACCTTAATTAGCGATAGCAAGACTCCTTGGAAACCCTAGCTCTAACCCTAACCCTAGCTCTAGCTCTAACCCTAACCCTAGCTCTAGCCCTAACTCTAGCTCTAACCCTAACCCTAACCCTAACTCTAGCTTTGAAAGCCTAGTTACAAACCCTAATCTAAGAAACCCTAAAAGTAGTTGGAAACTCTCGTTGGAAACCCTAACCCTAGCTTTAAAACCTAGTTCAGAACCCTGACCTTGGTTTAAAAGCCTAGTCGGAAACCCTGACCCTAGTTTGAAACCTTAATTAGCGATAGCAAGACTCCTTGGAAACCCTAGCTCTAACCCTAACCCTAGCTCTAGCTCTAACCCTAACCCTAGCTCTAGCCCTAACTCTAGCTCTAACCCTAACCCTAACTCTAGCTTTGAAAGCCTAGTTACAAACCCTAATCTAAGAAACCCTAAAAGTAGTTGGAAACTCTCGTTTGAAACCCTAACCCTAGCTTTAAAACCTAGTTCAGAACCCTGACCTTGGTTTAAACGCCTTGTCGGAAACCCTGACCCTAGTTTGAAACCTTAATTAGCGATAGCAAGACTCCTTGGAAACCCTAGCTCTAACCCTAACCCTAGCTCTAACCCTAACCCCTAGCTCTAGCTCTAACCCTAGCTCTAACCCTAACTCTAGCTCTAACCCTAACCCTAACTCTAGCTTTGAAAGCCTAGTTACAAACCCTAATCTAAGAAACCCTAAAAGTAGTTGGAAACTCAGCTGAGGGAATAGCTGAGTATAACTTTAAACACCTTCTGTTTCAGGCAAGCAAGCTACCCACAAGCAGATGAGAATGTTTTTTACATGAGGGGAGGGATGGAAGAATACACTCAAAGCCCTGGCAACAGTGGTGGTAAGAATACTCAAAAACATTTGACGATTGAACAAATAAAAAGTATTTAAATAGCATTCCATTACTAATCATCGAATGTACGTTTATAATAATTGATGTAAATGCATCTCTTTGCTCTGTCAGCTGACCTTAAATGTGGTATCGTTATAGCGACCAACAATTCTTCTGAATTTGTCGACTCATCCCAATGTGCTGACAATCAAAGTAAGTAAATTAAGAATACAGTGAACTTGACGATTCCCCTGAAAATTTTTCTTAATTTATTTGATCTTTATCTATCTTTAAAGGTATTACAGAGGATCTTATTTAGAATTTATTTAGTAATATTTCTCAAAATACTCCCCACACACCACTGTTAATTAAGACATCTTAAAATATTTATCATAATGGTATATAAACTGTGCGCTCTGTGTAATTCATATTTTCTCCTTTCTGTACTGTCATACTCATCTTTAAGTTACTTTAATGTTTCACATTTTCCCTCAATTTTTTTTTGGGTCAATTATTTTTATACACAGTACATAATGATATTATGTCTGATAGTTCCCAGCATCTGCTGTGCAGTGGGGGTTGACTGGAAATCTCTGACCACACCGGCCTGCTTGCCCCTCACCACTGACTACTTCCCCGATCGGCAAAAGCTACAAAGTGACTACACCGAAGGATGCTATGACTTATTACCACACAGTGATCTGGAAAGGTGTCTTTCAACATTTACTTTGACCCAATTGACCTGCCCTCATGTTCTCTTTAATTATTATTTTTTTTTTTTTAGGCGAGAAGATGACATGCCGGGGATGAATGCTACTCAAGTATTTGAAGAATTTGTCTGTCAGAGGTTGATGCAGGGTTACCAGATCATCGTCCCATCGAACAAGAGGAGACGACAACCCTCTGTGGCTACTCCTCTTGGCAGCAGTCCTTTATACACCAGAGGTAATTACAAGCTTCATAAATGTTTTGTACATTCAAATAACGTTCTGGTTATACACACGTCAGAGGCTGCCATAAAACTCACAATCAATGTTTGACATGTCTTCTTTTTTTTTTAATATGTAATAGGTTTGATATCAATGCGTCGAGGAGAGGAAGAAGAGACAGTTTGTTGGCTCAGTATGGGTAGGACCTTCCATAAAGTTTGCCTCAAAGACAAGATACTCACCGTTACGCGATACTTGCCAAAGTGAGTTTACTGGCAAATATTGTACAGCAGTGGTCCCTAACCATTTTTGCGCCAAGGACCGTTTCAGAAATATTTTCGCGGACCGGCCTTTATATAAATAAATAATACATTTATATAAAAAGTACAAAGTGACCCGCGGACCGGTACTGGTCCGCGGCCCGGTGGTTGGGGACCTCTGTTGTACAGTACATCATATCTCTAGGTCTATGAAAATAAATGGTACAATAGCACTGATTTTGTGTTTTAGATACCCGTATGAGTCACGTCATATCCAGTACAGCTACAGTCTGTGTCCTCCTCATGTGGATGCTCATTTTGTGTCCTGTTGGGTTGAGTTTGGCCATGAACGACCAGAGGAATATAAATGGAATTACTTGGACCAATATATCTGCTCTGCAGGCTCGGAGGACTTCAGGTAGAGATTTTATTTTGATTTGGAGACCGACACATTGCGTTGTGAAATAAAGATGATGTATGATGCCCAATTTTTATTTTTTTTTAACCTGAATCTTAACTTGCCTCTGCCAGTTTGATCGATTCACTCAAGTTCTGGAGGACAAGGGTCCTCTTGCTTCCAGCTGGAGGAGCTCGGCGTGTGGCTGATGAAGATGGGCACTGGGATGTTTATGGAGCTGGATCAAGTACAGGAATAGGTAGTAGTAGTGACTGGGTCCTGCTGGATGGTTTCATCCGCTTCCTTGAGGGAGTCAACCGCATTCGCCGACGCCACCGTTCCGACAGGATTATCAGGGTGAGTATCTTTGGGAATGGGATCGTATGAAGACAAGCTTTCCTCATCTCTCGGATAACTAGAAGCTCTGTGGTTTGCAAATATTTTTGCGAGAAACAAAATCCCCTTCTTTGAGATTGGTACCTACAGCAGAGCTAAACTTAACTCCATTCATCATTTTTTGACAATACAGAAAGGCACTCCCATGAAGGCCATGAATTCTCTCCTTTCATATCCATCCGAACCAATGGTGCCACTGCAAGGCAAAAAAGGAACTTCAGCTTTATCTGCTTTACTGGAGATGGATCAGAACCATAGGTAAGTGTCCTATCAGCACACGATCATAGGTTACATTTAGATGCAGAAGCATTAGGAAGATGGTCATTTTTATTATTCAGCTTTCATCCACAGAATGCAGAATTGGACATGATGATCATGATTTGATCAGACATGCAATATTTTTTTTTCCTCACAAATTAAAAGTTTCCAGGCGTCTTCTCAATCGTCATCCCGGTAGGCCAGTGAAAACAAAAGCTCTAGTTGTAATCAAATATAGTCACACTATAGCAAGGGATTTTCATCTTAATGACTATTAATGTCTCTTTTTTTTTTTTTATTTGTATTCATTTATGTTAGGACATTAGAGGAACAACAGCAGAAGCCCAAGCCCATAACACCTGAACTATCAAGTGCCGAAAGTCCACGCAAGGTAAACTTTCGTCTTAAAGTTGACACCTCACAAAGAAGTTATGATTGATGATAATATTGTTGCTTTTGTGTTATTCATATAGATCACCGCTGAATACATTGAAGGGGCATTCCAAGTGGGACTGACAGCTGGAACATCAATGCAGTTTGCAGGAGAGAATGCAACTGGCGTCAGCAATGACACCAGGTAAGATTATTAGTTTCCACCTTTTTAATAACTGCACTTTGGAAATATCCTGAAGGTCCAAATCAAATTATTATCTGCAGTAGTGTTGCACTAAGTACCGGTTCCAGTATCATACCGTGAAAAATTGTAAAAATGACATAATACCATAAGTGGTAGTTTTTTTTTTATATTATTATTAACAGCAATATCTTTCATTTATTGAAAGAGTGCCATTTTTCTTCCTGCCTGATCTGTGAAACAGTTTGCATGTTTTTTTAATATGCCATAAAACAAAGGGTGGAATGATTACTTTTAAAACTGTCTGTGTTTCTCAGATTTTATAACTGCTTGACTCGATAGCACGTCAAACTCTCTTATTGATTTGCTATCTTTAACAGATTAGCGGGAAGTAATAGTCAGTTTGCACTGGAGGACTTCTCCCTATCCTCTTCGTCAACACTCGTGGAAATCTTGGATGCCATTAAAAATCCTACGTAAGTATTTGGGTGAAAGTGTTCATGTGGGAGAAGTACACAATGATCATATTATGGTCTGTAATAACATAGGACAGGGATACTACTGCTACCAGAACAGAGGGGCCTTCCATTCAACTGCTTCATAAGCGCTGAGGTCATCCACTGGTTAGTCACCAATGTTGAGGGTGTAACCACACAGAGCATGGCTGTCGATGTTATGCAGGTAAATTACAAATATTATAAATAATATAAAGTAAAAAAAATATATATATATTATAAAATATTGAAAATAACAACACTGACTGTTGTGAATTCTGAAGTGACAGAATCAAAGCATCACTAATTTCCGAACATCATTATAGCACTATACTTTTTTTTTTTTTTTTTTTTTTAAAGTATTTTTCTTGCCAGGTGTGGCAGCAGACTTTTTTTTTTCATCAAATTTTTAAAATATTTTTGTGCGAATATCACTTCTTCAAGGGATTTTACAATGGAATACGGTACAAAACAAAAAATAAACATTTATTTTTAACATCAATATACAATATTTAAACCAAAGCACTCTTTGGGGGGGGTCTTTCCTGACTGCATTTCACTTAAGCATCCATTTCTCTGAATCTTTGTTTCTCTGTTTTTTCTTCTTAGAAAATGCTCGATGAGGGTTTGGTGGCCCATGCATCCGGAGATGCTATGCGGACCTTTGTTTATGGGTTCTACATCTATCGGATTGTGGCAGAAAAGGATGGTGAATGGATTCAAATTACTTTCCAAATTGTTCACAATTTCCACAATTACATATGTGACATCTTTCTCTTTCCCATCTTTCAGGTCAAGCCTCACAGCTCCCCCCAACAGTGGCGTGCGGCTGGTCTACTGCAGGCTTGGAAGACTTTGCCTTGTTTCAGAGAAAATGGTTTGAGGTCGCCTTTGTGTTTGAGGAACAACAACCAACTGATCTCCCAGCGTTCCTCCTGCCATGGCTGCCTAGTCGACCAGCCTCTTATGCAAGCAGGCATAGCTCTTTCAGTCGCAGCTTTGGAGGACGCAGCCAGTCAGCTGCACTGCTAGGTACAACCAGACAATCCATGTTGCACTTAAGAGAGTCTTTCTCTTGTTTAGTTGATACGGACCGTGCCCATATAATACTTATACTTGCATACTAATACTTAGCACTTGATTTACTTACCGTATTTTCCGCACTATAAGGAGCACCTAAAAACCTCCAATTTTCTCAAAAGCCGATAGTGCGCCTTATAATCCGGTGCGCCTTATAGTGCGGAAAATACGGTAAGTCTCTCTGGTAAACAACGTTAGCTCACGTAAGTAGAGAAGAAAGGCAATCATTACATCCTATTAGTCCATGCTCATTGTCCTTTCTGTCCATCATGTCATTTGTCTCCTATTTGTCTATTCTCCAGCTGCTACGGTTCCAGAGCAGAAGACAGTTACTCTGGATATGGATGCTCATAATCGCTGGGGTCGAACTGAATGGTGCACCTGTTATTACCACGGCACCTTTTCCTTGAATTCTGCCTTTGAGATCAAACTTCATTGGATGGCTGTCACTGCAGCAGTACTCTTTGAGATGGTAACTAAGTTTTTGATTTCTTTTTTTTTTTCTTCATGACAGTCTGGCATGTCTGGTATGCAGGAAAGATTTGTGGAGCTGTGGCTGCAATATCCTTCTCAAACTCTTGTCTTGGTCTGCCTATCTACTGTATCCATCCATCTGTGAGACAGTATGGTCCACTTTTAAGTCTGTTTCAATCTTTTTGTTAGATTCAAGGTTGGCACAGGAAAGCGGCATCCTGTGGTTTCTTATTGGTTCCTGTGTTGGAGGGTCCGTTCGCCCTGACATCGCACCTGTATGGCGATCCTCTGAGAGCTCAACTCTTCATTAATCTGAATATTCATTGCCTTATGAAAAATGGTAGTGAAAACCTGTTTGAAGGTACACACTCTATACATATGACAGTTTTTTTTTTCTTTCATGTATTTTCTACATTTATCATGTTTGTTCATCAAACAGGTTTTGAACCAGAATCTTACTGGGACAGGATGCAGCTCTTTCAAGAGGCCATATTGTACAGGTTTTTCTTTTTTTTTTTTTTTTCTTTTCTAATCTCTACTATCCTCACAAATGTTCATATTTTATTCATTAAAGCAGCAATAGATATTAACAAGTAAAAGTTGGGCTTGACTTGTGGAAATATTTTTAAGTTTGGAACCCACAACTTCTGAAGATAAATCATCAATTCCACCGTGGCACCATGACCCCTTGTTTATTAATTGCCTGACAGCACTAATTACAACATAAATATTTTTTGCAGATTTGGGTTCATCGTTGACAAGTTTTCTGCTTCAGCTTTTAATTTCCCATCAGAGAACAGGCCCCAATACATCCATGTAACAGGTTGGTCCCACAACTTTAAGGTATGGATATATTTTGTAAAATTCAAGCGTCATTCTGCCCCTTTCCTTTCAGGCACTGTTCTACTACAACTGCCATACTCCAAAAGAAAGTATACCAGCGGACAACAGCGTCGGCGCAGGAACTCCACCACATCCAACAGCCAGGGGTCATTCAGTGGTGAAGATCGCATTGGCTTCTATTGGGCCTACAATACTATGTTGACTAAAGCCTGGAGGACTGGTGCTCTAGGTGACGAAAGGCTGGCTGACCGCCTGCTGAAAGACTTTACAGACTTCTGTGCCAATAAGGACAACAGACTGCTGAACTTCTGGGATAGTTGTGTGGAAAAAATTAATACCAGCGCCCCCTAAAGTCAGCAATTACAATTTCATGTTTCAGTGCAATTTTAAATGCCCGATTTTTTTTTTTGTAGACAAAAACAAAATAAGACATCCCCAATACCAAAAAACACAAAACTAACAAACCAAAGCACACACAAAAAAAGGTTTTCATTTCCTTGTAGAACTTTGGAGTGAACTGAATGAGCAAACGCTAATTTTAAAAAAAACGAACACTTTTTCTCTTTTATTGTGACACAATATTGCATTACAGTTATCAATATTATTTCCAGGTATTCTCTGTTACGACGCGTATACAGAAAACACAAATGCATGCTGACCATAATGTAAACGTGTTTTAAGTATAGTTTGTCCAATTGAGTTTGCCGTAGCGTGACGTCATCAACTGTCGCAGCCCTCTCAAGCCGATATGACTTCTCGAGTAAATCTGGTACCTACAAGGGACGGTTGTGCGTCGTGGACTTCTTCCACATAAGCGGAACAACAACGGAAAAGTTATCGGTCTACTGTTAAGCCTTACACAATATCCTAATAGGTAAGCATTAGACACTTATTACACCACACGTATGCACGGTAAGGTTTTATTTGCTTTGGTAACGCTCTTATATTATTAACAAGGAAGCTTCAAACTATGGTATGCTTGCACGAACCCACAGCTCGATCGATGAATTTTGCACAGTTTATAACTGTGATAACTGCATTTTCCATAAGAATATTGCGTTAATGTACATAACACTTTTGATGTGGTTCTCAAATGAGCACCAGCTGTTGTTTTTTGGTCCACATATTTAACCCCGACACACCGACTTAAAATGGACCAACTTAAAGATTACAGCACTTGCAGCCCGTGTAGTTTTAATCAAGGTAAAATGCAACGAAGTATCCGCCGATTTTTTTATATTTTTTATTGTGCACTGTTGGTAGTATAATTGAGCGAGAGCAGCTTCAGGCCACATGACGTAATTTCCGGAGCGACTTGACGGCATGTCACGTGACACGAATGCAACAGACCTTTGTTTCCATGGCGACGGGTTTATTATTACTTTTTAAAATATTTATTTAGGAACTCTGAACGTGTAAACACAATTGCCAGTAGGTGTAATATAACCCACTGCATTTTATATGGGGCTGGGACCAGTCATCAGTTTTACTTGGCTTTGTGACCTTATTCCCTGTAAGATATATAATATATATTTTTAAAACTGTACACTATTGTTTTTAACTGTTAAAACCTTAATAGCGTGCACCGCTTCTTTCACATTTCAGTTTACCTCCCTATGTTGTTTGTAGGCCCTTTGGCAATGGCTCAAGACTTAATAGAAGAGGAAGGCATAATTTTTGATGAATTCCACAAACTACGAGCACTAGAACCAGATGTCAGCCAAAAAACATCAGACCTTAAGGAAGAGTGCAAAGAATTTGTTGAAAGTAAGACTTGTCTATTGTTCTTTATGCATAAAGGTTAATGAATTTATCTCATCCACTGACAACACACCTGATTACCATTCTATCCCTTACAGAAATAGGACAGTTTCAGGGAAAAGTTGGATCTCTAATAGAGCTCGTAGATCAGTTGGCAAAAGAGGCGGAGATGGAAAAATTCAAGGTAAGGTTGGGCTTTATTTCCCCCCTTGATATACAACAACTCTGCAAGTGCCACTACTCTAGCTGAACAATTTCAGTAAAAAAAAATATGTATTGCCATTTATTAGACAAATATTTCCATTATATTACATTAAATCATGGATTCTCTAATTGTAGGCCATTGGAGCAAGAAACTTGCTGAAATTAGTGGCAAAGCAAAGAGAGGCGCTGCAACAGCAGCTTCAAGCTCTCATTGTGGAGAAGAAGACGCAGCTTGAAAGGTAAAATAGAGATTTTGTGGCCTTTTGCTGAAAAGTCACAACATTCGACGTAGCTTCAGTATTTTCAGTAGGATTTGTCAACGAGCTTTTTTGTAGGCCTCGGTCACACTGATCGAGATTGTTATTTTTTCCACTCTAGGTGGCACTACAGAGCCATTTTGTTGTGATTGTTTATGACAATAAAATATAAAAATTTACACTAGGGCTGATGAGGGTGCAAAATATGATTAGTTTACATGCATGTTTAGGGTGTAAAAAGTGCGATCCTTTACGGAGAAAACAAGATACAAAAACAACAGGGACCTTGCAGCACGCAGCCATGATGATGTGGACATTTAGCATCAAAGCTAGAACACGTCAAATTGTTAATATTTAACATGTTTTTATATGTACGAGATGGTCAATCCTGTATGTATCCTTGTTTCAGATATCGTGTTGAATGTGATGCCTTGTCTAAAATGGAATCTGAGCAGAATGAATTTATCAACCAGTTTATTTTGCAGTAAGTATGTGCTTGTGTTACTTGATTTGAATGACTTTTTTAAAAAGATTTTTGTCAGTAAAGTGTATCATAGACTATGAATTTTTCGGGTTTTATATTTGTATTGAACTGATCCCCCGTGAAGTACTTGGTTGTTCAAGAAATTACTTTTTGGGTCCAGATTAGTGTTAATTACCTTAAGCAGTGTTAAAAAAACAATGGCTATGAGGACAACGGAATCACAGCTAAACATTGACTGATATATGTGGCTACACACTTTCAAATTAAATGGAAGTGCATGTATTGTCATTGGAGTTTTAAGTTCATTTTTTTCCTCTTTACAGTTGACCAAAGAAGCCAACCAGAACTGCATTGAGTGATTCAAAACATTGGAAATGCCATTAAAGTGGAAGAGTGGTGGCATTAAGGTCCTACCAATTTCTTTTGAAGTATGCTTCAGTAAAATACAGAACTTAAGAACCTATGGATGTCAACACATTTGGCCTTTTTTTTTCCTGTTTGTCTGTCTGTCTGTCTGTCTGTCTGTCTGTCTGTCTGTCTGTTAGTGCTGGCTCGTGAGTGAACGATTCGTTCAAAAGAACGAATCTTTTCAGTGAACGAGAGTGAAAGAATAACTTCCTAAAGTGATTCGTTCTTTTTTCAGTTCATATGACTTCAACCAGTAGGTGTCGGTGGGCATTGAAGCTGGTGCCACCTCGCCGTAAAACAAAACGAAGAAGGAAATGACGTAACTTTCCGTTCACGAACGAGTCGTGAATTGCATTTCCCGTTCATCAACTGAACGATTTGCATTCCCAGTTCATCGCGAGAACGGATCATTGAGGGAATGAATCCTGACTTTCCCGTTCGCGAACGAGTCAATGGGTGAACTGCCTTCCTTCCCGTGCACTGATCAGTCAGTGAACGTATTGCATCTCCCTCCTGGCGTGAACTATGTAAGCCAGAATGTAGATTTACGATTTGCCAAGGAACCACTTCTTTTATGCACGTTTTCTCCAAGCTAATGGCTAACTGTATTGCATGAATGGATGTGCCGTTATGCAAAAACGGGTAGATTATGCTTCTCTTTGGATAATCTTTATTTTATAACACTTATAGTAGTTTTTAAATAACGTGTATGCATATATACGCCTAAATATTGTTATCCAATATATCTCCTGAGATTTCACATTAGATTGCTGGTTTGACATTTACTTTATTATTTTAATAAACATTAAAACCTGTTAAAACTTGTCTGGTGTTTTATTCCTTGTTTTTATTTTTATGGGCATGAAAACAAAAATCTGACATTTGGTTAACTGCTTTGTATGACAATATGTATGTGTTTTACGATGTGTAATATGTGTTGGTGTCCCCCAAAATAAAGAGGAAGTAGTCAAATACACATTCTTGACACTTACAAAATATGCACCTGATTCAATGAAAAGTCCCAAATATCGTGAGCAGCAGGGGGGGCCCCATTTCAACCCCTTACACTGAGTGCCAAGCAGGGAAGAAATGGGTACCATTGTTATAGTCACTGGTATGACTCGGCAGGGGTTTGAACCCACAACCTCCCAATCTCAGGGCGGACACTCTCCTCTTAGGCCACTGAGCTGGTAAACACTTGTATCGTAGTACAACACTTGTAGTCGTTTTTAAATAACGTGTATACGCCTAAATATTGTTATCCAATATATCTACTGCAATTTCACATTAGATTGCTGGTTTGAAATTTGCTTTTAATATTATTATTTTTAATAAACATTTATGTTAAAACTTGTCTGGCGTCTTATTCCTTGTTTTTATATTCGCCAATTAAAACATTAAAATCAGACATTTGGTTAACTGCTTTATATGACAATATGTGTAGGTACACTACACGAGGTTAAAAAAAAAGAGAATAAATAAAGGGTTAATTGCACAACAAAAGCATTTCCTCGCACCTGGGTTCGAACAAAGGTCTTGCCGAGCAAGAGCCCGACTCACTAACCAGTCGGCTGTTTCGACCGGCGGTCGACAATTGCTTGCACTGTTTTGTACTAGTGATGTGCATTCCAGTTCTCAAGTGAGCTGAATCTTTAGAATCGGTTCACCAAATCGTTCGCTACACTTTCTTATTTTATTATTTTTTTTACCTCGTGTAGTGTACCAAAATATCCCATAATTATCTGCCTAAATAATTATGACTAATTTAAAACTATTCTACTTGTTAATACCTACAAAATAACATATTCTAACCGGAGATTGCATTGACCTAATTTTCACATGGTCCTTGTTTACATTTTGCATTTGACACTGACAGCTGTCAAGTGCCACGTTAGGGCTCTTCTTGTGTAAGTTTTATTTGTTATGGGTTTTCTTTTGTAAGTTTAACTTTGGGTACTTCGAAAGTGTCATTTTAAATTGTACTTTGCTAGGTGTTCGTGTACACGTTGATGACATCTGGAGCTGCTCCATAAAACCATACATGTTCCACGTACTGAGAGCAAGGCTTCCATAGGGTAGTGGTTAGTGCTCTGGGCTTCCAACCCGGCGACCCAGGTTCGAATCTCAGTGGGACCCAAAACATTTTATCATAGAAAATTTGCAACACAGTTGCTCGTGTAACCATAAAACCATACATGTCGCATGCACTGAGAGCAAGGCTTCATAGGGTAGTGGTTAGCGCTCTAGGCTTTCACCCCAGCGAGCAAGGTTCGAATCTCAGTGGGACCCAAAATATTTTATCATAGAAAATTTGCAACACAGTTGCTCGTGTAACCATAAAACCATACATGTCGCATGTACTGAGAGCAAGGCTTCCATAGGGTAGTGGTTAGTGCTCTGGGTTTCCATCCCGGCGACCCAGGTTCGAATCTCAGTGGGACCCAAAACATTTTATCATAGAAAATTTGCAACACAGTTGCTCGGGTAACCATAAAACCATACATGTTCCATGCACTGAGAGCAAGGCTTCCATAGGGTAGTGGCTAGTGCTCTGGGCTTTCACCCCAGTGACCCAGGTTCGAATCTCAGTGGGACCCAAAAAATTTTATCATTGAAAATTTGCAACACAGTTGCTCGTGTAACCATAAAACCATACATGTCGCATGCACTGAGAGCAAGGCTTCCATAGGGTAGTGGTTAGCGCTCTGGGCTTTCACCCCAGCGACTAAGGTTCGAATCTCAGTGGGACCCAAAAAATTAGGGTTAGGGGTTAGAGGTGGGGTTAGGGGTAGGGTTAGGGTTAGGGGTAGGGTTAGGGTTAGAGGTGGGGTTAGGGTTAGAGGTGGGGTTAGGGTAAGAGGTGGGGTTAGAGGTGGGGTTAGAGGTGGGGTTAGAGGTAGGGTTAGGGGTAGGGTTAGGGTTAGGGTTAGAGGTAGGGGTATGGTTAGGGTTAGAGGTAGGGTTAGGGGTAGGGTTAGGGTTAGAGGTAGGGTTAGAGGTAGGGGTAGGGTTAGGGTTAGAGGTAGGGTTAGGGTTAGAGGTAGGGTTAGGGTTAGAGGTAGGGTTAGGGTTAGAGGTAGGGTTAGAGGTGGGGTTAGGGTTAGGGGTGGGGTTAGGGTTAGGGTTAGAGGTAGGGTTAGGGTTAGAGGTAGGGTTAGGGTTAGAGGTAGGGTTAGGGTTAGGGTTAGGGTTAGAGGTAGGGTTAGGGTTAGAGGTAGGGTTAGAGGTAGGGTTAGGGTTAGAGGTAGGGTTAGGGTTAGAGGTAGGGTTAGGGTTAGAGGTAGGGTTAGGGTTAGGGTTAGAGGTAGGGTTAGGGTTAGAGGTAGGGTTAGGGTTAGAGGTAGGGTTAGGGTTAGAGGTAGGGTTAGGGTTAGAGGTGGGGTTAAGGTTAGGGTTAGAGGTGGGGTTAGAGGTAGGGTTAGGGTTAGGGTTAGAGGTGGGGTTAAGGTTAGGGTTAGAGGTGGGGTTAAGGTTAGGGTTAGAGGTGGGGTTAGGGTTAGAGGTAGGGTTAGGGTTAGAGGTAGGGTTAGAGGTAGGGTTAGGGGTAGGGGTAGGGTTAGGGTTAGAGGTAGGGTTAGGGTTAGGGTTAGAGGTAGGGTTAGAGGTAGGGTTAGAGGTAGGGTTAGGGTTAGAGGTAGGGTTAGGGTTAGGGTTAGGGTTAGAGGTAGGGTTAGAGGTGGGGTTAGGGTTAGAGGTGGGGTTAGAGGTGGGGTTAGGGTTAGAGGTAGAGTTAGAGGTAGGGTTAGGGTTAGGGTTAGGGTTAGAGGTGGGGTTAGGGTTAGGGTTAGGGTTAGAGGTGGGGTTAGGGTTAGGGTTAGGGTTAGAGGTGGGGTTAGGGTTAGGGTTAGAGGTGGGGTTAGGGTTAGAGGTGGGGTTAGGGGTAGGGTTAGGGTTAGAGGTAGGGTTAGGGTTAGGGTTAGAGGTAGGGTTAGGGTTAGAGGTGGGGTTAGAGGTAGGGTTAGGGTTAGGGTTAGAGGTGGGGTTAGAGGTAGGGTTAGAGGTAGAGGTAGGGTTAGGGTTAGGGTTAGAGGTGGGGTTAGAGGTAGGGTTAGAGGTAGGGTTAGGGTTAGGGTTAGGGTTAGAGGTGGGGTTAGGGTTAGGGTTAGAGGTAGGGTTAGGGTTAGGGTTAGGGTTAGAGGTAGGGTTAGGGTTAGGGTTAGAGGTGGGGTTAGAGGTAGGGTTAGGGTTAGGGTTAGAGGTGGGGGTTAGGGTTGGGTTAGGGTTAGAGGTAGGGTTAGAGGTAGGGTTAGAGGTAGGGTTAGGGTTAGGGTTAGAGGTGGGGTTAGGGTTAGAGGTAGGGTTAGGGTTAGGGTTAGGGTTAGGGTTAGAGGTGGGGTTAGAGGTAGGGTTAGGGTTAGGGTTAGAGGTGGGGTTAGGGTTAGAGGTAGGGTTAGAGGTAGGGTTAGAGGTAGGGTAGTTTAACTACCATGTATGGTATTTTTTTTTTTTGTTTTTTTTTTTTCAAAAAAAAAAAAAACGGTAGTTTAACTACCATGTATGGTAGTTTAACTACCGTGTATGGTAGTTTTTTTTTTTTTTTTTTTTTTTTTTTTTACGGTAGTTTAACTACCATGTATGGTAGTTTAACTACCGTGTATGGTAGTTTTTTTTTTTTTTTTTTTTTTTTTTTTTTAAAACACGGTAGTTTAACTACCATGTATGGTAGTTTAACTACCGTGTATGGTAGTTTTTTTTTTTTTTTTTTTTTTTTTTTTTTTTTTTTTTTTTTTTTTTTTTTAACGGTAGTTTAACTACCATGTAGTTGGTAGTTAAACTACCGTTAAAAAAAAAAAAACTACCATACACGGTAGTTTAACTACCATGTATGGTAGTTAAACTACCATACTACCATGTATGGTAGTTAAACTACCGTGTTTTTAAAAAAAAAAAAAAAAAAAAAAAAAACTACCATACGCGGTAGTTAAACTACCATACATGGTAGTTAAACTACCGTAAAAAAAAAAAAAAAAAAAAAAAAAAAAAAAAAAAAACTACCATACGCGGTAGTTAAACTACCATACATGGTAGTTAAACTACCGTAAAAAAAAAAAAAAAAAAAAAAACTACCATACGCGGTAGTTAAACTACCATACATGGTAGTTAAACTACCGTAAAAAAAAAAAAAAAAAAAAAAAACTACCATACGCGGTAGTTAAACTACCATACATGGTAGTTAAACTACCGTAAAAAAAAAAAAAAAAAAAAACTACCATACGCGGTAGTTAAACTACCATACATGGTAGTTAAACTACCGTGTTTAAAAAAAAAAAAAAAAAAAAAAAAAAACTACCATACGCGGTAGTTAAACTACCATACATGGTAGTTAAACTACCGTGTTTTTTAAAAAAAAAAAAAAAAAAAAAAAAAAAACTACCATACATGGTAGTTAAACTACCGTTTTTTTTTTTTTTGAAAAAAAAAAAAACAAACAAAAAAAATACCATACATGGTAGTTAAACTACCCTACCTCTAACCCTACCTCTAACCCTACCTCTAACCCTAACCCAACCCTAACCCCACCTCTAACCCTAACCCTAACCCTACCTCTAACCCCACCTCTAACCCTAACCCTAACCCTAACCCTACCTCTAACCCTAACCCCACCTCTAACCCTAACCCTAACCCTACCTCTAACCCTAACCCTACCTCTAACCCCACCTCTAACCCTAACCCTACCTCTAACCCTACCTCTACCTCTAACCCTAACCCTACCTCTAACCCTAACCCTACCTCTAACCCTAACCCTAACCCTAACCCTAACCCTACCTCTAACCCTACCTCTAACCCTAACCCTACCTCTAACCCCACCTCTAACCCTAACCCTACCTCTAACCCCACCTCTAACCCTAACCCTAACCCCACCTCTAACCCTAACCCTACCTCTAACCCTACCTCTACCTCTAACCCTAACCCTAACCCTACCTCTAACCCTAACCCTACCTCTAACCCTAACCCTAACCCTAACCCTAACCCCACCTCTAACCCTAACCCTAACCCTAACCCTACCTCTAACCCTACCTCTAACCCCACCTCTAACCCTAACCCTAACCCTACCTCTACCTCTAACCCTACCTCTAACCCCACCTCTAACCCTACCTCTAACCCTAACCCTAACCCTACCTCTAACCCTAACCCTAACCCTAACCCTAACCCTAACCCTACCTCTAACCCCACCTCTAACCCTAACCCCACCTCTAACCCTAACCCTAACCCTAACCCCACCTCTAACCCTAACCCTAACCCTACCTCTAACCCTAACCCTAACCCTACCTCTAACACTACCCCCACCTCTAACCCCACCTCTAACCCTAACCCTACCCCTAACCCTACCTCTAACCCTAACCCTAACCCTAACCCTACCTCTAACCCTACCCCTAACCCTACCTCTAACCCTAACCCTAACCCTACCTCTAACCCTAACCCTACCTCTAACCCTACCTCTAACCCTAACCCTACCCCTACCCCTAACCCTACCTCTAACCCTAACCCTACCTCTAACCCTAACCCTAACCCCACCTCTAACCCTAACCTTAACCCCACCTCTAACCCTAACCCTAACCCCACCTCTAACCCTAACCCTACCCCTAACCCTACCTCTAACCCCACCTCTAACCCTAACCCTACCTCTAACCCCACCTCTAACCCTACCTCTAACCCTACCTCTAACCCCACCTCTAACCCTACCTCTAACCCTACCTCTAACCCTAACCCTACCTCTAACCCTAACCCTACCTCTAACCCCACCTCTAACCCTAACCCTACCTCTAACCCTACCTCTACCCCTAACCCTACCTCTAACCCTAACCCTACCTCTAACCCCACCTCTAACCCTAACCCTAACCCCACCTCTAACCCTAACCCTACCTCTACCTCTAACCCCACCTCTAACCCTAACCCTAACCCCACCTCTAACCCTAACCCTACCTCTAACCCTAACCCTAACCCTACCTCTAACCCTAACCCTACCTCTAACCCTACCTCTAACCCTAACCCTACCTCTAACCCTACCCCCACCTCTAACCCTAACCCTAACCCCACCTCTAACCCTAACCCTAACCCTACCCCCACCTCTAACCCCACCTCTAACCCTAACCCTACCTCTAACCCCACCTCTAACCCTAACCCTACCCCTAACCCCACCTCTAACCCCTAACCCTAATTTTTTGGGTCCCACTGAGATTCGAACCTGGGTCGCTGGGGTGAAAGCCCAGAGCACTAACCACTACCCTATGGAAGCCTTGCTCTCAGTGCATGCGACATGTATGATTTTATGGTTACACGAGCAACTGTGTTGCAAATTTTCTATGGTAAAAGTTTTTGGGTCCCACTGAGATTCGAACCTTAGTCGCTGGGGTGAAAGCCCAGAGCGCTAACCACTACCCTATGGAAGCCTTGCTCTCAGTGCATGCGACATGTATGGTTTTATGGTTACACGAGCAACTGTGTTGCAAATTTTCTATGATAAAATTTTTTGGGTCCCACTGAGATTCGAACCTGGGTCGCTGGGGTGAAAGCCCAGAGCGCTAACCACTACCCTATGGAAGCCTTGCTCTCAGTGAATGCGACATGTATGGTTTTATGGTTACACGAGCAACTGTGTTGCAAATTTTCAATGATAAAATGTTTTTGGTCCCACTGAGATTTGAACCTGGGTCACTGGGGTGAAAGCCCAGAGCACTAGCCACTACCCAATGGAAGCCTTGCTCTCAGTGCATGGAACATGTATGGTTTTATGGTTACACGAGCAACTGTGTTGCAAATTTTCTATGATAAAATTTTTTGGGTCCCACTGAGATTCGAACCTGGGTCGCTGGGGTGAAAGCCCAGAGCGCTAACCACTACCCTATGGAAGCCTTGCTCTCAGTGAATGCGACATGTATGGTTTTATGGTTACACGAGCAACTGTGTTGCAAATTTTCAATGATAAAATTTTTTGGGTCCCACTGAGATTCGAACCTGGGTCACTGGGGTGAAAGCCCAGAGCACTAGCCACTACCCTATGGAAGCCTTGCTCTCAGTACATGGAACATGTATGGTTTTATGGTTGCCCGAGCAACTGTGTTGCAAATTTTCTATGATAAAATGTTTTGGGTCCCACTGAGATTCGAACCTGGGTCGCCGGGATGGAAGCCCAGAGCACTAACCACTACCCTATGGAAGCCTTGCTCTCAGTACATGCGACATGAATGGTTTTATGGTTACACGAGCAACTGTGTTGCAAATTTTCTATGATAAAATTTTTGGGGTCCCACTGAGATTCGAACCTTGCTCGCTGGGGTGAAAGCCCAGAGCGCTAACCACTACCCTATGGAAGCCTTGCTCTCAGTGCATGCGACATGTATGGTTTTATGGTTACACGAGCAACTGTGTTGCAAATTTTCTATGGTAAAATGTTTTGGGTCCCACTGAGATTCGAACCTGGGTCGCCGGGATGGAAGCCCAGAGCACTAACCACTACCCTATGGAAGCCTTGCTCTCAGTACATGGAACATGTATGGTTTTATGGAGCAGCTCCAGATGTCATCAACGTACACGAACACCTAGCAAAGTACAATTTAAAATGACACTTTCGAAGTACCCAAAGTTAAACTTACAAAAGAAAACCCATAACAAATAAAACTTACACAAGAAGAGCCCTAACGTGGCACTTGACAGCTGTCAGTGTCAAATGCAAAATGTAAACAAGGACCATGTGAAAATTAGGTCAATGCAATCTCCGGTTAGAATATGTTATTTTGTAGGTATTAACAAGTAGAATAGTTTTAAATTAGTCATAATTATTTAGGCAGATAATTATGGGATATTTTGGTACACTACACGAGGTAAAAAAAATAATAAAATAAGAAAGTGTAGCGAACGATTTGGTGAACGATTCTTTTGAACAAATATTTTGAGTGAACCGATTCTAAAGATTCAGCTCACTTGAGAACTGGAATGCACATCACTAGTACAAAACAGTGCAAGCAATTGTCGACCGCCGGTCGAAACAGCCGACTGGTTAGTGAGTCGGGCTCTTGCTCGGCAAGACCTTTGTTCGAACGCAGGTGCGAGGAAATGCTTTTGTTGTGCAATTAACCCTTTATTTATTCTCTTTTTTTTTTAACCTCGTGTAGTGTACCTACACATATTGTCATATAAAGCAGTTAACCAAATGTCTGATTTTAATGTTTTAATTGGCGAATATAAAAACAAGGAATAAGACGCCAGACAAGTTTTAACATAAATGTTTATTAAAAATAATAATATTAAAAGCAAATTTCAAACCAGCAATCTAATGTGAAATTGCAGTAGATATATTGGATAACAATATTTAGGCGTATACACGTTATTTAAAAACGACTACAAGTGTTGTACTACGATACAAGTGTTTACCAGCTCAGTGGCCTAAGAGGAGAGTGTCCGCCCTGAGATTGGGAGGTTGTGGGTTCAAACCCCTGCCGAGTCATACCAGTGACTATAACAATGGTACCCATTTCTTCCCTGCTTGGCACTCAGTGTAAGGGGTTGAAATGGGGCCCCCCCTGCTGCTCACGATATTTGGGACTTTTCATTGAATCAGGTGTGTTTAACGAGGGAAACTTGGAAAACATGGAGGAATGCGGCCCTCGAGGACTGGACTTGGACTGTATTAGGTACACTAGGTACAAAATGGTGGTGTACCTAATGTAGTGTCCGTGTGATGTCACAGATCAACCAGCCAATCAGGAGGTGGGGGTGAGGGCGGGTGTGGCACTTTTCACTTTCAGTTCAGCTTTGGCCATGATTTTTCCCTAATGAAGTGGCCTGTTATTAGGTACACCTGAAAATGGCGGCGTGCCTGAAGGAGTGTCCGTGTGATGTCACAGATCAAACAGCCAATCAGAAAGTGGGGGTGAGGGCGGGTGTGGCACTTAAACCAGGGGTATTGACCTCCAGTCCTTGAGGGGCCACGTTCCAACATGTTTTCCAAGTTACCCTCGTTAAGTGCAGGTACGTGAAAAGTTTTAGCTCCTTTTGAACGTGAAAGTGGCTAAAACTTTTTACGCACCTGCACTTAACAAGGGTCACTTGGAAAACATGTTGGAACGCGGCCCCGAGGACTAGAGCTTGACACCTGTGAACTGTGACCATGATATTTCCCTAATAAAGCGGCCTGTTATTAGGTACACTTGAAAATGGCGGTGTACCTAATGGAGTGTCCGTGTGATTCCCTCGTTAAGTGCAGGTGCGTGAAAAGTTTTAGCTCCTTTTGAACGTGACAGTGGCTAAAACTTTTCACGCACCTGCACTTAACGAGGGTCACTTGGAAAACATATTGGAACGCGGCCCGGAGGACTAGAGCTTGACACCGGTGACACACAGAGGTCACGTTTTGGCAAGACAAACGCTTTTATTTTTTTTTTAATGAACACAGAGAGCTCATGTTTTGTCAAGACACATTTTATTTTCTTAATGAACACAGAGAGGTCATGTTTTGTCAAGACACAAGTTTTGTCACCAACTAAACATCAGTGAATTAAGGTGTGATGCTATGAAATTTAATATCTGACTTCCATAACTTGGAAGACTTTTGGTTTGGCAATGATCCATAAAATGTATTGATGACGCAATTACGAATAGCAAAGAAAACAGTCTTACATGCCTCCCAGTGTTCATCAAAAATGTTTTGTTGTCTTCCATGCTTCCTCTTTCATTCTATTGCAGACATACTCAATGATATTAATGTCCGGTGACTGAACTGGCCAGTCACAGAGCACATTGATCATCTTCGCCTTGAGAAACTTTGAGATGGATGTATGCGATGGAGCACTTTCCTGCTCAAAATTTGACCTCTTTCATGGTTTGGAATGTAAGTGGTAGCTAATACTTCTTACACAACCCCATACCCACCAAAAGAAACTATTTTCTGGGGAGGCCCCCAACAATATTTGCAATAGCTGTGAGGTAATTCAACCAAATTTTGAATTCAGAGCACACATTTCTAAATACATTTGCCCTTGTGACAGAATAAGCATGTAACATACATTCAACTAATACACATATATACCTAGGCTTATCTATATATTTCATGTCACTGGATGTTTAGAAAACTAAGAAGCTCACAGTCCTGGAACTATATTCATAACATTTCTCCCCAAAATTTCTATACACCTTAATTTAATTTGTCCATTTTCTACACATAACCACAGGTATTGTATTTTTCTGACTACAAGGCACACTTAAAATGCTTTAATATTCTCTAAAAATCACCAGTATGCCTTTTAATCACATGGATGGATGTTGAATTGAAGTTGAACAAAGTTTGACTTATTTGCTATACAGGTTTGTTTCCCATAATGTGCAGTAGTGGGACTTATAAACAAACCAGTGTGCCCTATGTCTGGAAATTTCCCAAAATAGACCTGTTCATAGAAACCGCATCTTATAATCCAGTGCACCTTACGTTCCCAAAAATACAGTACATATTATTATTTGTTACGTGTGTTTATATAATATTCCATTTAAGTTCATCCATAATAAATGTGTGACAGTGAACAAAAAATGAATAAAATCGTCCTCAAATGTGGTGCGTCTAAAAACCAGGTTGAACCAAAGAAAGATGATAACTCTACAAGGTGCTTTTCGGGTGTCTTAGGAGGAGTTGCGTTGAAGTCCGTCTCAAGCTAAATGGTGGCGGAGCATCTAGTAAATGGAGAACAGATACCTCATGATAATATAGTCTTCTTAGGTTCCAAAAACCAGGATTGTTCATGCCAAGCTAGAGGAGTCGAGGAGAGGAATGTTAAGGAGTTTAAGACATCTGGGGTTTGTCCATGACATGGATAGTCGGGGTCCACATACTAGTAAGGTGAGGTAAGAATCTTGAAGGTTATAAGGGAAGGTAAATTACACATTAAAGTATTCAGTGACAGTTTTTCTCGCACTCTCAGTTCTGTTGACTCTGTTTTGAAATAGTGCCGAACCTGTACAATGCTCATACAATGAGAGATTTTTTTACAAGCATGAGAGTCTTGAACTCAAGTGAGTTCAACGCCCAACTTGCCGGGTAATTCCTTGGTTAGGAGGATGTATTTCCTCCTTTGAATAAATTCTGGACCCAGGCAAGGGGCGTGGCCTGATGTCAGGAGTCATCATCTGTATCTTCTATCAAAACCTTGGTATCACGGGTCTTGGATCTGGAGGGGGAGGAAAAAAAAACAGAAATTGGTAGGCTATAAATTGTACAGTTAAGCTACAGACCTCTGAGTAAATATATATATTTGCATATAATTAACAAATTACAAATTTAGGATGCACTTCACTTAGACTTGGAACTACATGACATTACAAGTCATCAAGTTTATAGTTTGAAATCTGCACGTTAACACAATTTGCCTATGTAGGATGAAAAGCAAGCAAGCAAGTAAAAACAGAAAAGCTTCTTTTTTTTTCCCATTCATGCCAACCAGGCAACCCTGTCTGCGTCACTGTTTGAGATGAAATGACACACTGAGTAAATATGCCTCAAGAGAACTTTGCAAGTTGATAATGTATTCTGCTGTCGTGTGGGTGTCGGAAGACCTACTGTGAAGAAAGTCTTGGTCGACGTAGACTCATACTATAGCTCCGTTTCCAACTCTTTTTGCCTTGTCGGTTCCTGACTCCATCCTCCTGATCCATCATCTGCTCCAGCAGGGTCTGGTCATCAGCATTGAGTGGAGCCACGCTAATGTCTCTGACAGCTCTGAACTCACCACAGTTATTCAGATGTTCATTCTCCAGTCTGAAGAAATTCCACACAAAACGTCTGGAAGAGAGAAATCCAGTATTAATTCAATTTGGTGATCCTGGCCAATTGTTAAACGCAAAAAAATAAATAAAACTACAGGTATGAAGGCACACTAAAAATAGTTTCATAAACATACCACAGCATGGATGCTTGCTACATACCTAAAGACCTCCATCGGGGCCAGTACAGTTGCCACTATATCAGAGATGCCATGAACACTGGCGATTGTGCTGAGGGAGATGGTTAAAATCCACGAAAATCTCAACAGTACATCCTCTACTATGGCACTGTAGTAATAGGCCTACAGAAAGACACACAGACCAAAAATACATGAGCAAAATGCATCTACAAACTGCAGTTAGGTACTCAATGTCCAAAGAGAGAAGGAAGAATATACGTACCTTATGTGGGTAGACGATCTCCTCCCTCAGAAAGGTATTTTCTCCAGCATTGCGGTCAAACAGGCCCCAGTCCATCTTCAGATCCCAAATTAGTGTGTAGCATGAGCTGACCACCAAACACGTTACATATAAGTAGAAGAAAATCTTGGCATCATCATATGATTGAGCTGAGGAAACATAACAAAAATAGTCAGTTCGAGTGGCAAAAAGCACACATGCATGTTTTTGTTAAATGCATAGAACCTCGCCCCGGTATCTCAGGAATTTCAAGAGTGCTGCATTCTATTGACAGACTTTTTACAGTCAGCTAAAAATGTTTTGCCTCATTTTGCCTGAGGAAAATAAGATGTCTAATAATTATGCATACTGTGATATAGGGAATTGATATGCTGTGGGCCCACCATCCCTCATTACACAAATACACATGAGCCTTTTGTTTGTTATGGGAAAAAGTATCTCATTGAAAAAGGTGAAAAGACAAGTGATACATTATTTTTTTTGCTTGAATGTAATTTACCTTACCATAATAGAATCGAGAAAAAAGAATGTCCTACTGTTGACTGTCCGCATAAATCTGTGTGAAACTGTTTCTTAAGTGTACCTTTATGTGTGCTGTAGAGAGCAGCAAAAGTTACAACAAAGAAGGAAGTGGAGTATTTCCCAGCATTAACCAGGTGAGGGAAGGCCCTTTTCGTGTCCCGGTAACGACGAAGACACTGGATGAATCTGAACCAAGCAGGAAGACAGTGAACCACTGCACGGACGCCATAGGAGTAGGTATTACACACATCGTTACCTGAACATGACGACATTTGAATCCTGTTACAATAACATTTGATTGCTTACAAACAAAATGATTTGATTCATGTAAATGTTCATTATTTCATTGCAATTGAGAGCGCAGTCTCACCTTCACTGCTGATGAGTCCGTCGTGTTTTTTCCAGTCAAGTTCAAAACTGTAAAAACAGACCATGTACTCCATGTCTAACAAAACAACTCCCAAAGAGTTCAACTGGTCAGCCAACCAGAAGTCAGCAAAGCCAACACGATGGAATGGTGCGGTCATTACTCGAAACTGTGGAAGAAAAGATGGATGTTTCCATTTGAGTTCAACCTGGATATGTGTGTGTTCCTTTACATTCAGATTATGTGCAGTAAGTGATGTTTACCAGAAGTTTGAGAAGCCAGAAGCGTGACTTGTAGTAGCAGGTCTTGATTGGGTTGATAAGGAAGACAATAAAAAAGCCATAAAGAGCCAAAGGATGGGCCTGCATTGGCAATGGAATGCTGTCACTAAATAGACATGACAGCAGGCTGACGCACCACAACACCCCCAGAAAACCTGCAATCTGAAGACAAGACCAAGTCAGCCAATGTTATTGGGGAATTGGTCATGCATGTGTGCTTGTTCAAACCTCAAACAGATGTTGATGCGATAGGTTATTTCTGGGATTGAGTTCAAATATAAGCACATGGTTTACTCCTGCTTGCCTCCATCCATAGGTGTTAATACCTAGAACAGAATTAAGAAAAAAGAAAATACCTGTGAGAAGACTCAAGGGTATATTTATTGATGGCTGTCGCCTGAGTAACAGATGCCCAAGGATGCTGATGTGATTGTGCGACATTTGTCACATTTGTGTATTTACCTAAGAGGAAGAGGAATTCTATTAAAAGGAAGCCTCCTCTGTAGATTCTAATCATTGGCCAAACGTCAGCGATGGGAAACATGACAGCTCCTGAAAACAGATTTAAAGTTATAGACAAAAACGAAAAGTCAAACCAATTTCTACAGCTTAATTGAACATGCGATGTGTCGAGATTTCCCCCAAAAATTAAATTGTGTTATAAATCGATAGGATCATTGATTCTAAAAAGATTGCTTTGTGAGAGCCCCTAGTATCTTCTTTAGACATTACACTACAACAAATATGCAGTCGTTTCAAATTGGGTGTGTAATACCTGTAATAATGACAGTAACCATTAAGACGAGGAAAACTCCACAATATAGTCCAACTCTAAATGTGGTCCAAGCGGGAGCTGGCTGTAAGAAGACAGAAAGAACAAGAAGAACGCACAAAACTGATCAAAACAAAAATAATGAATTATCGACATTAGTCTTCATGTATGTCTGAGCCCACTTGTTTTTGTAAATAAAAAAAACAACAAATAATGCAATCATCAGACTTTTTTTTATTAAAGCTTTGTGTGTGTGAGTGTGTGTGTGTGTGTCTCACCTGCGCAGCTCCCAAGGGAGGTACCCTCAATCTCTTCATGGCCCTCTGCCTGTCACCACCTTCCAACTCTATTGTGACCAATGCCTGAAAGACAGCAACAATGTATCACAAACGGACACGTGGTCTGGCGACAATTGTCACGAGTCCGCTGGAATATCCTCACAATCATTCTTTTTTTTCAAATTCCTTGCGATTATATGAAATGTGTTTACCTCAGTCTCAGATATGAGCTGTGTGATTTTCTTGCAAGTGTAGAACGGAGCCACCTCAACGTGGGACACTCTCCAATTAGCCCCCCGAGATGTATCCAAAATCTTATCATGCTTCTTCAGGATCTTTCTGAAGCCTGTGAAATTCAGGTTCTGCAGACAGGCATAGAGTGAGAGAGAGAACCCATGGTTAATGGACTTTTAGGTCATGTCATCACAGAAACATTTAAATAGGCCATGGGGAAAAATAACAGTGATGTTTGAAAACAAATTAAAAAAACTCCACAATGCCTGCCTATACAATTATGAAATCAGCTGACTTTTTTATGTTCCTATTTATCCATCCATTCATCTTCCCCTGACCTCAACCCTATTGAAAACCTTTGGAGTATCATCAAAGGAAAGGTCTATGATGACGGGAGGGAGGGAGCTCACATCCAAGCAATAGTTCTTGGAGGCTATTCTGTCCTCATGCAACCCAATTGAAAGAGATACCGTCCAAAAACTGACCAATTAAATGTAACTTCACCTATAATTAAGTTTTGATTTGAATAGTGTTTGATTTCAAGTTGGACATAGGTAATTGGTACGAGGCGTGCTCGTCTTCCTGCAATAGTTTTCCAACAAACCATTGAAAATTAGAATATAAAAATAATAATAATAAACCAAATATTTTAGTGAGCCATTTGTGTTTCTACACCTGGTAGTTCTGCAACAGGATCAAACTGAGGTAGAACTCTGAGAAGGCCAGCTGAAGGTCTTTTATATTTCTGTGTTTGCATCTCTCTTGCTGCGATAGGGTAAACACGGTTTTCCTCCTTCGCAGATCCCGCCCGTTGGTTGCAGTCTCTCTCTGGGCATCCAATGATGATTGCAATTCATTTTGTAGGGTGGCGAATCTCCGCTGAGCCTCAGCCAGCTTTTCTAGAAGACAAAGGAAAATAAAAGAGAGGCATAACATTTTATGGGATGAACAATAACATACATCTCTCTCTCGCAGTCTCTCTACATTTAATTTTCTTACCTGAATAAAACGTGTTAATCTTGGCCAGCTCTTTTTCACATGACTGGAAGAACTTCTCTTCAAACTTGGCATAATACCTTTTAACGGTGTCCTCATCCGTAACTACAGAAAGAGAAATTAAATACTTGTCAAAGGTCATTTACGGTGAGCCATTGCATACTTGTTGTGATTATACAACACAGAGAGACAAAAAGAGGGAGTGAGACAGACACAGGGAGACATATTACAGAACGAAAATACCTTCAATGGACGGGGCCTGATCCTGAGCAGCATATAACATCTCTTTGAAAGCCTGAAGATACAGAAACAAAACATTATAATACAGTAATACAGTACACGAGAGATGCGTTCCAGAACCACCCTGTCTTGTTCTCGGCCTGTTGGTCGGCTGACACACACTCAGAGGCATGCCCCGAGCGATCAGCGTGTATTTAAACGCGGTTCTCCCGTCACTTATAAACCCACGAAGTAGCCCATTTGCGAAAGGTGAAGCACAAAATGGCGAGGGATCACTGTATGGACCTGAAGACATTGACAAACTTATTTTTTATCACAATGGAAGCGCCACCTACTGGTTACAGGATATAAATATTATTATTATTATTCTTGGAGCAGGTTAACCAGATCAATTTTATATTTACTCACAAATAACAATTTTGAGGGGAACATTTTAGATGATTGTCCAAAATTGTTAGACCCATTAAAATAACAGATGAATGTTCAAAAACAGTGGGGCTGATGAAAAATTTTACGACCAAAAATCCTTCGCTTCCCCACAGTGGTGTAGCGTACGAAAAGGTAAACAGTTTGGTTACTGCTGTAGATTGAAGCAGTTCGTATCACACAACACAGCCAAATAACATGGACAACAACATGCATAGTCAGCATGTTTTGACGAACTGAATCCACGACAAAGAGTAATTGCACTGGTGTGTGCTGACAGACAATAAAAACATTAGAAAATAACAATTCAGATGTACTGTATTTCTCGTTTCAAATTGATTCCGTACAACCGACAGAAAATGTGCATTACATTTACATTATTATTTACAACACAAATGCATACGGTGCATCACGAACTTGAAGTTAGCATGTATTTCAGACATACCTCATACTGAATGTATTGTTTCCTCCATTCTGGGGTGATGTGAGCTGAAAGATGCTCTGTGAATTTCATTTTATATGTTGACCCCCGACAGGTCGCTGTAAGATAATCGACTGACTGACTGAATAAAAAGCCACTAGGATAAACGAATCATGGCTAACGAACCTCGTCTATTCTTGACACTAATCCCCAATTATGATTTCATTGTAGCATAGCTATCGAGTCCAAATGTTGCCATTGTTCGTAAAGAGTGACAGTGGTGCGTAGTTTTAAGAAAATATGTTAATATTCAATCTAGCGCCAAAATGTCGCACGAGACAGGGAGTTTAATGGTCGCATTATCTGCAACGGCCTCTTTCGTGGCAGCCGCTTCTTCGTTTTCTTCTTCTTTTTTTATTAGTTTTTTTCTAATGGTGGTTGGCTACCAGCTTTTTTGAAGCATTACCGCCACCATCTGGACTGGAGTGTGGTTCAAAAGTCCCCTTCCCCTCTCAATTGAATATAGGTTGGAAAGGGTTTTGTAAACAATTTTATTCATTTTTTTTATTGATGTTTTACATGGCCCAACTTCATTCGAAGCGGGGTTCGTCGTAATTTCCAAAAGCTATCGATTTTTAAATGATATTTTCACAGACAAAATACAAAATAGGTCTTTTACTCTAAATAAGGCAAGGTAAACATGAATTGTAAAATACCCATTTATCTATCCAACAACAAATACTGTATGCATTACTTGTGTGTGCACATCTTGCAAAATTTATATACACTATGATATTTAATATTTGATGATATGGTAATCATAGTAAAAGCTATTGCAAGTGTATCTATAGATATGTATGCACAAAGGTTATTCAGGCAACACTTAAAATGATCATAAATCTGAATAATTTGAAGTAAAACTCATTTGTATTGTTTAAAAATGAAGCATCATTTTAGCCATGCCATACCCTCAAAACATTCAAGCACATTGTCAGCTCCTCACGTATGTATGCTTTTCAACACTTGCTCATTTGTCTTACAGCTTGAGTACAAAAACATAAAAAATAAATACATTTCAAAGCTCTTTGTCATCTACACAAATTGTCTTGTATACATAGAAAGTTTTACATTTCTAGTTCACAACTGCACCACAAAATGAAGCTGTTGTTCGTAATCAAATTCTACAATAAAAATACATGACCGCATAGCCACATCACATTTTTGATAATTAAAAAACAAATCATTTAAAGTGGGAATATGTTTTTTTATGAAACACCCTACAGGCTTAATATGTTTGCTGATACACTTATAAGCAACAGAAAATTACAGTATTTCACCCACGCCATTTAGAGTTACAAGTCAAAAATTAGTGGGCAAAAAAATGACATTTCATTAGTATGAAATAACAGCAACATAACCAGCAGCAACTACAAGATATTAATATTTGTAAAGTATTTTAAAAGTTTTAAGAAATATGTTTTTGCAGTGTTGAGGCCACGTCAAAGAAGTGCAAAATGTTCCTCCAATGATGGCACTTATTTTGAAGCTCTAGACATAAAAGTGATGACTCCGAAAAAAGACTCAGGAGTCATTTTACCACACACCGCTAAAAGTAGCATCAAAAGGCGAGTAAACAAGTTGAACAAGCTTATTGTTATATTTATGGTATCACTCACGGTTTTGAAAAAAGCATTTGGGAAGAAGACTGCTTGTTTTTGTGAATCGATGGCATCGTAAAACTGTCAAAGACGTGAGTAGCAGCCAGCACAGTACCTTGTATACAATTTTATTATACAATTTTATTGACAGCGTGATACATTATTAGTTTGCAGTGTGCAGTGTATTTTTATTTATTAAAAATTCTACAAAGTATATCAATCATTTTTTTGAAGCTATATAAATATACACTTTATTATATAGTTTAATAGTATTATTAAAAACATTTTAGTATTCTACATGTCTTGTATTTTACATTATATAGCTTTATTATTACAAACTTCCTCTGGACTGCTATTGTACAGCTGTGTTTGTTTTTGTTTGTTTGAGTTGAAAATTACAAACACAGCAGAATGTAAATTCATAAAATAAAAACTGATTGTTAGGGAGTAAATTCATTTGACTGGTGATAGAATTCTATTTTACTGTTCCACAGTTTCTTGAGATTGTTACAATATAAAAGAATATGACTTGCTAAAACAGGATATACATATGTAGTTTGTTGTATTTAGAATGTTTGTTTAAAAAAAATGACTACTATTTTATTCAAATCTTTTACCCACTTATTCTACATCGGTCTACACAATTTGTACAATAATGAAGCAATAGTTTGGAGGATGAGATTATTGTCTTCTGTTTCTTCTGCTTCATCAGTGACCCACTAGGAAGGCGACAGGGGTGAATCAAATCAGTTGGTGAGATTATAATAATATAGAAATAGTAATAGCAGTGAAATTTTAAATGTTCAGCAGTTTCAGCAGTCCAAATTTTGTGTTTGCTTTTACCATATGTCCAGTCAGCCGAGACATGATGTTGAAAGTCAAATGCTCATATCACAAGGGAAGTAAAAGGATTTTTAAAACGATAATTTATAAATAGATAAAATGGCTGAAGGGTACAGCCCAGTCAGGTTGTCAAATGGCCAAAATATACAGTGTGTACATTAAGCTTCCTTAAAGGCCAAGCCTAGATTTGGAGGTGGGGAGTGAATCATAAGGGGACGGGGTAAAGTAGGTGGCGGGCGTGGGCCTGGATGGCCAAACATTCCTTCCAGATGCCTGTTAGTATGAATGGTGTTATCTTGAAAACCTTCCAAATTTCCTTGAAAAAGATTGCCGCATTCATTTTTGAAGAGGTTGCTTTTATCACAGATGATGTGATCCGTCATAAGGCTTGAATCTTGGCTAAAATGAATATGCGTGCCACTTTTTCTCCTCAAGGTGGACTCTCGGCTAGAAGATGCAGCTGATTGGCTGTCTGAGCTGCACTCACTACTTGCAACTGTCCCTTCCACTGGGGTGACTCTGATGGTGGTGATAGATTGAGGGTGATGATGGAAAGGAGGAGCAAATACGGGACTGGGAGTGTGAAGATTGCTTGTGTTGGTATCCTGAAAAGCAGAATGTGGTTGATATACTATGTGTGGGTGAACTTCTTGAACTTTGCTTTCCAATCTGGTCCCTGTTCCACTCTGTTGCCCATCCAATGACCCAGCATCCTGCATGGAATCACAGTTTTCTGTATTTCTGTGCAAATCACTGATGTTAAAAGCCGGCTGTTGTAATGATTGACACATTTCTGATGGATTCCAACGCCAAGGGCCACTTCCATCATTGCTCAGAGGTTTCATCACAGGCTTATTTGACTTTGGATGGGCTTCAACACGGACTATACTGCCGGTTCGTTCCAAACCTTGGCCTTAAAAAGAAAGAAGAAATATCAGAGACTTTAAATAAAATTTGTCAATTTGGTCTGTACCTTCAATTGCACCAGTAGTGGAGGCTGGTGGTGATGGGTCCTGGTCCATCAGGGTTCTATACCGAATGGATCCAGTGCAGCTGACAGTGCTTCCACCGTCCTCTGATCGAGAGTTGCGCAAACCTTGCTGTTTTGAAAAAGAAATGACCTAGAATGACAGATAGGGTCGTTTATTGTGGGAAAGTCAATCTCCAGAATGTTAGAAGCAACACTCAATTAGATGGATTTAATTAGGAATAAATATAAAGATCAGTCACCTGCATGAGTCGAGGCTGACCACCTGCACTGAGAGGTCTGCAGGGGATAGTGGGCTTCTCCGAAACTCTCATCCATTTCTGTTTAGCAGACCCGACCACATCAAAATTGCTATCTTCCGATTCACTCTCCTGATCTTTGCTGGTAGAATTTTCCTCTTCAGGAATGTGAACGAGTTGAGAAGATCCAGGACGTGATTGAACAACCATTCTTGGTCCACCAGCAAAGCCACTTCCTCCATTCTGGGGCAGGGGATTTTTATTGGCTATGGAAACACAGCTTGCAGCTATTTTTATATATGAGGCTGGGATGTGGGCTCCAGCTTCTTGGGCAGTCGCTGAAGAAAAGTGGGTTCCACTCTGGACCTCTGTATCCAAACCTGCGCCAGATGATTCAGTGGGGTAGTGTCGCTGCACATCCTTTTGAGGAGATAAGGAAGTTGGTTTGATGCCATCCATGACCTGCAGAGACAGCTTCCTTTTGTCGTTTTTATTCTTCCACTGGCTGAGGAGTTGCTTGGACCGAGCAGAATCCATTGAGGTATGGACAGAGGCTTGACGCCGAGGAATGCGACATCCCTCCAATGATGAGCCACCATGAGACCTTGGGGAATAAACACAATAGCCTTATATATGTACAGTCTACAACCAAGATTTGGTGATTACCTTGGCAGAGTGCTGCTGTTGAAGCTTTTGTCACAATTGGTCATTGGACTTGGTGGAACGAGCATCTCCAAATTACCACTGGCAATCTTCACATTGGATTGAGAAGGCTCCCGGTAGGAAGAGCTTCGTTTGAGAAGTTGTTCACTTTGCTTAGGGGACAAGGTGTGGTAAGGGGTCCTGATGTTGACTGGTTCTGGTTGGCTGGCTGTCATCATGTGGTGGCCTACTAAATCACAAAGTAAAAAGACAAAATTATAGTGGATTAATTTGCTATGTCTTGAGGATTGGGGTGAACTGTGTTATATCGCGATATCAGCTAAATATTTTTATACCTTGGTGGTTGCTGGTGGCATCTGATTGGCAGACGCTATGGAAAGAAGAAGGGAGATGCTTCCTTAATGTGAAGAGAAGCGGTTGCTTTTTCAATTTATCTTCACTGGGCCGGAAAGTTCCCGCTGCAAAAATTCCCTGAATACAAAGTAACAAAGTCAATCTGATGACACGAGACTCTAATATTCAAATCAATAAAACAAAAAATGTTGACTGCATTACCAGGTAGGTAGCAACAGCTAGCCCAAGGATCCATCCACAGTAGACATCAGCAGGGTGGTTTCGGAACTGTATGACCCTTGTCAATCCGGCGAGGATGGCCAACATGATGAACGAAAACACCAAGAGAGGCTTCAGCAGCTTTGTGGAATCCGTCAGCACTGCATTCAAATACATCTGAAACACATTTATGCAATCCAATCACGCATCATATTGTGATATCCACAGGGTATTGCCTAGCATGCACGAATAAAAAAGCTACTTTGTTTTAAGCATCATCATCGTCATAATCGGCTTCGATGGACAACAGCAAGCAAGCGTCCGTGTGTGTGTGCAAGTTTGTGCGTGGGAGTGTGCGTGCATGCGTGGACTTACGGAGACATAGACAGCTGCAAAGCCAGCCAAAGAGGCATGTTGGGAGGGGAAAGACTTCCTTTAAAATAAGCAGAATTAATTATGTGGCTTTATCGTGCAAAAAGATCATAGTTATCAATCTCCTATGAGTTGAAAAAGGTTGACAGCTAAATTATTGTATGTGCAAATTTGTCAAAACAGAACTGCAATCATTAATTGACACACATATCCTGGTGCACACTTAACATGTGTAAATACTGTTCATTTAGGACAGAAAAGAATATTTACCTCCCAGCAACGATTAGAATGTCTTGTCCCGAGCAAATATCATCCAGGATAAAAGCTTCATCACAAGTTGATATATTAATGTGAGTTAAATTGGGTTTGCACACATCCAGCCAGTAAGGTGTGTGCTGTCCAGTGGAGAGCTGAAAAATGTGAGTTATCACAGCTGTCACACACAGGCCGAAGATATGGACACCTGGGAAAGAGCAGTAGAATTGTATTTAATTGAAAATTATGTATATTGGATGGATGGATGGATGGATGGATGGATGGATGGATGGATGGATGGATGGATGGATGGATGGATGGATGGATGGATGGATGGATGGATGGATGGATGGATGGATGGATGGATGGATGGATGGATGGATGGATGGATGGATGGATGGATGGATGGATGGATGGATGGATGGATGGATGGATGGATGGATGCATGGATGGATGCATGGATGGATGCATGGATGGATGCATGGATGGATGGATGCATGATCCTCTCCTTCACACTGCACATCTACTGAATTGAACCAAACCGCTTCAAATATGAAATATAGTCATCCCCACTTATCATTTGTCTGTATTCTATCATTCATTGTAGTAATTGTAAAAAAAAAAAAAAGGCATACAGTATACTGCTGTAGGCGTTTCCTCACCGATGAAGCGAACAATTCTGCGAATGTAGGAGTTGAAATTACATCCTGCGGCACTGATGTTTGCCTCCGTCTGCATAGTGGAGGACTTCCTCGATAGATAGCAGAATAGAATAGCCTCTCCTATAAGGATCTAAACAAAAAGAAGAACAGGTAAAATACTCATGCATATGCATTCATTGGACAAGACCATTTGTTATATTGCATCCAGGATATATTGATTACTTGTGACAGCTAATGTCCTATGACCCTGATCAAGGGTTGTGCGGTCAGCTATGTTGTATGGCTTCGAGACGGTGGCGTGAACAAAAAGACAGGAGGCAGAGCTGGACGTGGCAGAGAAGATGTTGCGATTCTCAAAATGCTGGTAACTGCAAATTCTACTCACCGTAGCAGTGGGAATGGCAAATGCCAAGCTGTAGAGTAAAGGCAGAGGACAAACTTCTTTTTGGGGTATGATGTAGGGTAAAGAAAGACTTTTGTCGTTACAGCTGTACCCAGAATGCACTGGCTGGAAAATATCTGTTACCTCCAGGAAATAGAGACTGATGACCGATAAGGCTAGAATAGGTAGCTGCAAAAAAGACAAACACATAAAATGCATTAAAGACTTTGGAGCGATTGCTGATTCATCATCTCAAGCCTCAGGTACGACATGCCCTTGACCCTCGACAGTTTGCATATCAGGAGAAGGTAGGAGTGGAGGATGCTATTGCCTACACGCTGCATCTCTCTCTCTCTTTCTCACCTGGACAAGGGCCAAGGTGCTGTGAGGATTACTTTCTTGGATTTCCAGGCTGCTGTCCATCATGGACAACCCTAGCTAGTTGTCTGTCTGTCTCATTTACAAGTAATGTACAAAGCATATAATAATTTGTTACCTCACAACATTCAAATAATGTTCAAGAATAAAGAAGTCAAATACAATCTTAGAGGGACCAAAGATTTTGACGAACGACATGCCTGTAACACTCTAGAAGAAAAATATATCTCTTGTAGTGGGATAGATTCATGGAACGGGCTGAAACAAGACGTTAAAGAAAATACTTCCATATATAAATTTAAAAAACGCTTGCTGCTTAAATATACTAAGACAGAGTATCAGTAAACAGTCTGACTGGACCAGGTACACCATATGCACTCTATATATCATAAAGCGGTAATCATGGACAATCAAACAATCCTTAAAAATGGCAGCTGCTTTATTTTGGTCTCATGAATGCTTGTTAATAATTGGTTAAACTGAAATGTTTGCCATCATTTATTGTAAATGCTAAATTAGAAAGGGGGTGGGCGAATATGCTTCAGCCAATTCCTTTTGAGCATGAATCTTGTTTAAAAAAAAATCAATTATGTATTTTGTGTATTATTACATTTGTTGCTCAATAAAAAATTATGATATGTAGTATACACACACATGTAGTATATATATATATATATACATGTTACATATACACAATAGCTAGACAGACAGACAGACATAGACAGATAGACAGATGGATAGATAGATAGATAGATAGATAGATAGATAGATAGATAGATAGATAGATAGATAAACTAACCTCAACAAAATAAAAACATGGCAGCAACGTTACGCTTTCCTTTGTCTCCCCTCCAAATTTCAGTCGTTTCAGGGTAGTCATTACGAGCCGCTGCTGTTCTTTCCCGTTGCCAAGAGACAAGGCGCCGTACTTAATAGCTATGTTATTTAAGGCAAAATTCGATCGTTTTCCAGCAAAATAATGTCTCTCGCCTGTCGAGATGATAACCTGATGCGGATGGTTGTCCTGCCTTTCGGCTTTGATTGACGTAAATGCGTGTATTCGGTGCTCTGCTAAGGTTCGTATGCCCAAATTCAAATATTATTATCGAGGAGTGCAGTTCCTCAAATCCACTGCTCAAATATGGAATTCTACTCCCCCGGCTCTGTTGCGCTGGTGGATCATAGTGACCAACTTGCGGCTCGCGAGCCACTTGCGCACGCACATGCACACACAGGCTGGCGCACGGGAAACAAGTACGCGCGCACACAACCACCCACGCGCGCACACAATTTACTCCCGTGAAGAGTACTAGATGCCCTCATCACAAATTCTTACTTTCTTCCAAGTTACCCACTTTAATGGTCAAGACAAGCAAAACAAAAAAATAAATCTCAGACAAGACAAAGTAAGAAAACAGAGAATGCACTTTTTGAGTGGTGACCAGCAATATATAAAAATAAATAATATATATAAACTATATAAATATAAAATATGCCATATTATAGCTACAAAGCTAATTTTTAAATTGTAGTCCCCAGGTAGGTCAATACAGAAGAAAATAGAACACACAAATATATACATACATATAAATACATTTATGTGCATATAATACATTTTTACATTTAATTTCTTTTGATTGATAAATCTAACTTTTTTTTTAACTGAGAAGCAAACATGACTTAAAAAGCCAGTAAGTTACTCACTCCATGGCTAATATCAGAACAGAAGCTACCTCTTTAACGCTCCTTGCATGAGTGTAAATTACAGCATCATCTGCATACATTTGAAAATTCACGTTATTGCATGTTTTGGGAAGATTGTTAAAAAAAAAAACAGATATAGATATCATAGTTCTTGCCTCTGCTCAGACACAACTGATTGATTTGTGTCTTCTTTGTTTTGTAGTTTTTGGGTGCTTTTTTTTATCACAGTTGTCTGGATGCTCTGGTAAAACCTAGAAAATATGAATTACAGGACTTGTGTCTACGTTTACAATCAAAACACAATTTTGGCGAGTAACTAATTTTAACCAAACCTTACTCACCTTTCAATTAGTCTTAAATTCGCTTCCATCTTTTGATTGGCTATCCCAATTAAGAAATCTATATACTCATGTGAAACCAAAAGATTGCCTTGGTGACTGAGCGGAACCTCCAAGCTATGGGTACAGCGGACTGCCTACAGATGGAAAATACAAGAAATTAAACGTGATACGAGAAATTGGTAAAAAAAAGATTAAGTAGGTTAAGGCAAGTCTGTCCATGACAACGTGACAGGGAGGAAACAAGTGGAGAACAATTTGTTTCGCTTGGAATTGCACTCCATTTCTCTTTACAAAAAACACATTTTTCATTCTAGTGGTAGCGCCACCAACTGGCTATGGGAAATAATTTTTTAATTCTTTAATGTTTTTCTCCCAGCAGGTTAACAAGATCTATTTCATTTTTGTGCCGACGAGTGCTTTCAAAATGTTAAAACACTAAGTCTAAACATGTATAGGGTAATACAAGGAATTTTATTCCGAAAGATTACGGTACCAAGATGATCTTCCCGGTCTTGCCCAAAGTGAGACCGGAGTTCCTGAAGCCAGACTGCACAGCTGCAGAAAGCTAAACAGAAGAGACGTTAATTGGAGAAAAAAAAATGGGAACGCATTTTTTCAACTCAAAACAAATCCCACAACGCAGGAGGGTTGGGAATCATGCCGTGCCTCCCTGCTTGGCACTCAGCATTAAGGGTTGGATTGGGGATGCTGTGAGGAGCTGCGCCCCACAGTCATTATTAGCAATGTATAGCTTCTACTATGAAAGCTCATCTGAGGACGACTTAACTAAACTCACCATCAACCGTGCATCCTCTTGTGTCCTACATTGAACATGGAGCACAAATGGCTCAAACTTCAGCACGGCACTTCCACAGGAGCGGGCCAGAGCAGACACCTGAAAAGCAATCGCATATTCAATAATCATGTAGTATTTACAAATATTACTCCATTCACATCATTGAGTTAATGAACAGGTTAATGACCTAGTGAAAAAAGATACTTACCACATCATCAAATTTGCACTTTGTATGTGAGACATACAGCCAGACAAGGTTCTTCTTCTGTACACCACAATTTTCAAGAGCCTAAAACACATTAACATCCAAAACAAGGGGAGAGGAGATACCATATTGTTGAACAGACAATTTGGAAGACATTGTATTTTCTTTTTGTAATGAAATGCCGCAAGCCTAATCACTGAGACCCCCAATGCCACACCTCCACCTGGAGAGAGTAGTTTTGGTAAAACTCGATTAAGAGGGGCACCGACATTAGAAATGCATAATTTGTTGTTTTTGCATTTAACTGTCGATAATCTGCAACGTGGCAATTATGTTATTGTCATTAGCTAAAACAACCGTATCCAGTAACGTATCAAATAAACATTTCACCTACCGTGTCAATTACAGTAATGCGTCCTGAGCATGAACTCGTGGTGAAATACTCCTCGCAGCTATTGAGCAAAGACACCAAGTGAACAATGTCTTCATCCACATTTCCCTTTTTACTAATGTCACATTTGTTGAGACACCGCTTCTTACACTCACTAAACGCTTTCTCCATTTTTGACGCCAGCTATGATAAAAGCTTTAAAACTGGTAAAAGCAGCGTCAACTTCCTCGTGTAATGGGGTTGGTAGCGTTGAGGTGTAATGGCACCACCTACTGGACTGGAGTATCATCAGTTCATAGGCAAGAGCAGAAGCGAAAGGCAATATTTTCTGTTGAGAACTCTATGATTAAACGTTAACCTTTGCGTTGTCTTGCGGGCCATAATTAGCTGTAGAAAAATACCATAAACTATTTTTTTCCAACTTGAAAATTTCCTGACTTTTTCTAAATGGATCCTATTATTAGAAAAGTAACACTGTACTTTGTTTTTATATTTATACTTTTGTACTTGGGTTAGGGTTAGGACACAGCTCATGTCACCAAACAGCAACTTTGTGGGGTCGGCAATACTGGTCAGGCCGTCCCGGACTGCTGCCCCGTCGAGCCTCTGAACCAGGACGCTCGCAGCACATAGTAAATAAACCTAACCGTGAACATATTTTGGAGGTCAGTTTTAATGTTACAAAATGGCACTTAAACATCAAATGAAAATGATCTTTTTGAGAAACACAATACAATTGACCTTAGAAAGTTTACAATAACATAACTGGACATTGAAGGAATAATGGACTATCTACACATGGCAGAATGCAATAACACGTAAAAAAAAGCCTATACACTTATTTTAAAGCAGTGGTTCTTAACCTGAGTTTGATCGAACCCTAGGGGTCCGGCGGGTCGGTCTCAGGGGTTCGGCAGAGTCTCCACTGCGGAGGTCCGAACACATTGTCCATCCATTTTCTGTACTGCTTTGTCCCCACGGGGATTGCGGGCGTGCTGGAGCCTAACCCAGCTGTCATCGGGCAGTAGGCAGGGGACACCCTGAACTGGTTGCCAGCAAATCGCAGGGCACAAAGAGACCAACAACCTTTCGGCTCTGTCACAATAATGCGACCAGCGCGGTGCAGTTGCACGGTGGGCGACACGTTACGGTTGCACGTTCGGCGGTGCGCTGCGGTTGCGCGATCGGACAAATATGCGCAAATGAAAAAAGGAATGGGAAAAATAGATTCGGAATTCGACCGATTCGCTTCTCGAACTGCCTTCTGGGACGGATTGTGGTCAAAAACCAAGGTTTGACTGTATTTTTGCTATTCTTGTTAAAATCACACTCACATGTGAACTGGAAATTACAATAACACAGTGAAAGCCAAATTGAGCAAATTGGCTATGTCAGAAGTCTGCGTCAAACAGGTAGCCCTTTGCCTTAATCAGTACCCAGGAATTAGCTCTCGGTTTAAGAAAGGTTGGTGACTCCTGTGCTAACCAGTGCGCCACCGAGCAACCCGAACAGATCTGTATGTCGTGTAAATTTGTGATGATGCAAAAGTCACACTGATTTCCTGGTATGTAATTAAAGAAAATTATTTTTACAAAAGACTGGTTCGGTGAATGTGCATATGAAACTGGTGGGGTTCGGTACCTCCAACAAGGTTATGAACCACTGTTTTAAAAGGTAATATACAAATATACACGACAATACTTGGGACCCCCCCCCCCCACACACACTTTTCACAGATGTTTAGGAATATAGTAGACTCGTGCATAGTAAAACTGATGCCTGCTGTAATGCCTTGAGAGTATTATATAAAAACAACCCAAAAGATTATTCCCAAAAAATCCCCATAAACTGCCAATGTGTTTTCCACAAAGACCAAAGGGGAAATTTGGGGTGGTAATGGTGTGGTGTGGGGGTACTGAAAAGTATTGAAAATCCCCAAATTGGTGTGGCGAGTATGCACGGGTCCACTGTATATTGGTCAATGTGTTGTGACCACTAATCAGTTGCTGCAAAGTTCCAGCTCAGCTCCGCTCAACCTTTCGGGCAATCAACTTTCAAATAGTACCATGGGGAACTGTAAAAAATAATAATGCTGCACTAAGCATATCTGTCGCAGCAAGATGCAAAAAAACCAACAATGGAGGAGCATCAGCGCCTTTTGTAATTACATACTTGGAGGCACGTCAGTCGTGTCGCCTCTACGAAACATATTTGTAAGTAATGTTTATTTCATGCTGAATAGATATAGTGGAAAAGGGCACTGGTGAGTCCTTCCCTTGAATTTACTGATGTACATTTTGACATACCAATGTTCGGACATTGTATGACCATACTCCAAAGACTACACCACCAAGAATCAATTCATATCAAATTAAATACATGGGTGAGTTGAGCTAAAATTTTAATTTAGATAAATATTTGTTAAAAATGTCATGTTGCCATTTCCAAGTGAATGATTGGTACAATTCCTAGTGGTCTATTGTCACTCTGTCACCTGCTGGCTGCTAACTTCTACGGGGCGAAGACACACATATTGAGAAGGTATAGTAACAAGTTTTAAAAACTATTTCGAAGAGTCATTTAGAAGGATTTGTCAATCTTTCCCATTTCACCTTCTTTACTTTGTGTACACAGGTCCTGGTACACAACTTGACTCACACTGCTTTTAAATAATTTACTTGTGTTCTTTAGTCGGGGCAAAGTATAGTTCCATTGGTTTGTTCACCTTCCAGTATTTTTCACTGACCAGCTCCAAAGAGAAAGAACCATTCAGAACCTATGGACAGAATTCAGAAATTCAGAATAAAATAACATGTTAGCTAAAAAAAAAAAAGGACTATACACAAGTACGTCGTTATACCATTATTCCATCCATCTTCTGTACCGCTTTCCCCCACGGGGGTCACGGGGTCGTTATACCATGTATCTAAAAGTACTCACTGTGAATTGGTTTCCAGCAGTAGGTATGTAGATAGTGTACTGCTTCTCTGAAGCTGCCTCCACATTAACAGGACTTGCCTCTGTATTTCTTCGAAGCTCCTCCAAAGCCAGACGGACAGCCAGGTATTTAGACAGGTGATCCACTGTTGCATTTCCAGATGTCTTTATGTAGCGAGGCACAAATTCCACACTACATTGGGACGCACAACAACACACGCACAACAACATAATTTATCGATTTCAGCAACACCTCAGGACTGAAAGAGAAGATATGCACATTTGAGCATAGTTCGCAACGTCTCATTTTTATGTGGTGGCGGTGTCACCTGATTCACTGCTATCTTGCTACATGTGAATTGTTGCACAAATAACACAAAATGCGCGATATCGCAGCCCATCTGCCAATTTTCTCAATCTGTGATTGAAAAAAAACAATGGTGCAAAAAAAAGCAAACTTTCACAATTACAAATGAAAAAAAAAAAAGACTACAGATTTCGCAGAAACGACAATGGGATGATTTTCTGTGGCGTCAAGAGTATTGATACTCCTTGAACTTTTCCCAAAATGAATCCTTTATTCTATATTACAAATATCAACTTTTATTTACCTGTTGTGACCATCATCCTTTTCCATGAGTGTGGGATGAGGCCTGAATACCAATTCAATTTCACTGGCACCGCTGTCAATCACAGAGTCACCTCCTCCATTCTCAGCAGCATTGTCCATGTCAAGTCCACTGTCATCACTTGTCTTGGTGCGTTTTATGCTCGGACCAGCCTCCTGGGGGATCGGTTCAAATTCATCGTTAGTATGGCGCAAAGGCAGATGGAGGAAGAGTGATCTTAGCCATACACTCCTGCAACTGATGTAAAAGGTCAACTTCCTTTTATTTTATGAATGGGCAGGTGATTTTCATGTTATGATACATGTTAACATTATTTATTGACTGTCACTAAAAAATACAATATATTTTAAATGAATGTGAAAGAATACAATTTAAAATATAATTACTTAATGTATATACTATAGGTCATCAAATCAGTGTCAGTTGAGTCTGTCAACTAGGTTGTCTGTAGCATTTTTAAGGTCCAGAACTTACCTGATTGCTGTGGACAGAGGCATTACTGCAGTGTGAAGAGTCACCATTATCTTCAGCTCCACTACCATTCTCCACCGTTTGTCTTTTACCACGTTGCAGTCTGACAATTTGAAAGAAAAGAAAAAAAGGAACCCCCTTCAAAGTATTTTAACATCAAATACAATATTGGCTCTCAAGAAATGGCAGACTTGACCATCTAGTCTAAAAACCACCTAGATAGCAGTCTACATAAATTCATGTAACAAGCTGCTTTACCTGGTCATAGCCTGTATCTTTAGTCCTTCCTCTATGCTGTGAGAAAGTGCTTGCTGGTTGTTATGTTTGCTGATGCGAGCCAACACTCTTTCTTGGTGTGCTTCATACTCATCCCGGCTGGGGTAAATTTTACCTGTTAGGATAAATGACAACAAATTATTATTATTTTTTTACCTCTGTTGGTAGAGGGAATCGTTCAATATGGTAAATAGTTGCCACATGTTTACCAATTGTTTTAATATTTTTATGGAGTTTTTAAACACTGTTAAACAGCATCACCAATTAACGCTGGCTTTTGTGTTTATTTAAAGACATCACAGTCGAGTGACATGTTTTTTGATACTGCCAAAGGAAATTTGCTTACATTTTGCCCAGTGCATTGTGGGATGCGAAACGTAAATGCTCTATCGTGCTTAAGAGTAATTTTTGGTGTACATTCTGTATGCAGTGTAAGGAATGTTTGAATAATACATTGGACAACATTGAATTTCACACAACCCCTGTTTTCTGCAGTTGATTTGGAAACTTACTTATCAGGGCATCAAAATTAGGGTCTGGACGCAGCGACCTCTTGGAAACCAATTTCTTGCGACATGTAGGACATTCTTTGTTGCTAAAATAAAAAAAAAAATCACAGGACAATTAAAGTAAATTGGATGCAGCAATTATAAGACTTTAAAAAAATAGTGCAATGGTTAATCAACAGTGAATTAATGATCAAATCATTGAATAAATGCTTTTCATAAAACCAAACAAGCATTCACGACACAAAGAGGTATATTCTTGGGATAGTAGGTGGCCCAACCAATATGATGAAAAATTTGTTTGTTAGTTTGTTTATTTTTTTTACCCCTACTTAATAACCAAAAGAATAAAAAAACTTACCCAGATCGCAAAGCTGTGATAATGCAATCAGCACAAAAACGGTGCAGGCATTCTTTGGTTGTCATTGTGTTCTTCAGCATATCCAGACAGATAGGACACATGAGCTCACTGTGCAATGACCTGGGTGACACAGCAATCTCCAACCCATCAGTAATTGCTTCCTGTGCCAAAATTTACAACAAAAAAAGTTAATTTCCAATAATACAATTAACAGGAAAAAAACAGGAATAATTGTGACCTTACATTGGACAATGGATTCTTTTACACAGCTCGGTTTTAGGATTAGAAATTATTCATGTAGTTAAAAAAAAAACATTTTACCTGTGGGGTTCTTTGTAATTCATAAAGGCTCAACTCCCAGGTTTTACTGAGGGGTTGGACACCATTGGTCTGAACGGCTTGAGTCATTGTCGTAAACTGAAACAAAATTGATAGATGTGGTTAGGAGTGTGACTGAAGGTGAATATTTTTCCTTAAACTTAACTGCATGACTTGGAACATAACCAACATCCTTAATATGCAACTGTATTTTACTAAAAAACCTGAACCGAACAATTATTTATCAAAGAGAGAGAGAGAGAGAGAGAGAGAGAGAGAGAGAGAGAGAGAGAGAGAGAGAGAGAGAGAGAGAGAATGTGTTTGTTGAAAACAAGACAATACTTGGATAGAAAACCTTAACAAAATAAAAACAATTGCATATTAACTCGCAATCGCAATGTTGGAGCCGCAATTTTATTATTTTCCGAAACAAATCAACCCAAATTTAGCCTCAGAAATAATCAAATTAAACGGCTAATGCTGCCGTCATCCTTCTATAGGTTACACTAATACCGTCTACGGTATTAGGCCAAATCTTCGCGATCCTAAAATTGGAGAGGATATCGACTATCAAGCAGCCCGACGCAGACAAACATTTACTCTTACATAGGCCCCTACAATGCCTTCAGACAAAACGTCTGGACCACTAACGTGCCGAAGGATTAGCTAGCTAGTCCGTTTGACACGGCAAACAACAACAGTACGAGTGTCCGTCCTATTAACCGATGTACCACTAGTATGGATTCCAAGCATTAATCTCAACGTTTTGACGGTTATAAATACCCGGACAAACACAAATAAGATGAATATCCGTTGAAAACACTCGTAGTTAGTCTACAATAAAACGTAGCCGTACTTACTCAAAATAAAGGTCGACCAAAGAGTGCGTTTGGGTAAATGCAATATGGCCGACTGGGGAGTACGAGAAGGGTTTCTTCTTCGCCTCCTTTTATTGTCTCGACTGGTGGTGAGGAAGCACTTGTGTGCGTTACCGCCACCTTCTGAAATTAGTGCGAACAGTGCTGATACGACATACAGTGATCCCTCGCTACTTCGCGTTTCATTTATCGCGGCTTCACTACATCGCGGATGTTTTTTTCCAAATTAAAAAAAAAACACTTAAAAGCCTGTATCAATTTTTATTGCATTAATACAGTACAGTACAGTACAGAACAGTTCAGTACAGGTAGACTTGGGTGACTTTTTTCAGTAAGTAAACAGTGTGTGAACATAAAAGGTGCTACAAATAGGTACAATTAAAAGTATGAGACCAAAAGTTAGCAAGACAAAGACAACATGAACCTTGAATTAATGAGGACATCAGATCCAAATGTATGAACACAACATTGACAGATGATTCACTTACAGTATTTGTTATTTATTTTTATCCTAGCCATAACAATATGGTATAAAGCAGTTGATGCCATGGTAATGTTGCACTAGCTCTTTTTTTTTTTTTTGCCTTTGTGCATGCATATTTTCCTGTTGCTTGCATGTTACTTCTGCTTATTTCTACACAACTAAATATTGCTGATTCCTTTGCTACTTGCACATATAACATTATTCCACTGTGCCTTCATACTCTTCTAATTAAAAATCTTGAACAAAAACTTGGTGTTACTTGAGTCGAGTGTTGAATTTCACACTCTGGTTGAATTTAAACCACCTAATAACTATGTAACATTAGCTGATTTAATCAATTAGAAACACTTGAAATAAATACTTTTGTGGGTGTGACATTTTTTCAAATTAAATTCATTTCAACATGAAGTGCATTGCAAAACCACTGGAATTTAACACACTCATCTCAACTGAGTCAAAGAGATATTGGAAAGGGCCTTGTAGAGGTTTTCTAGAAGTCATACAGTACTTCCAACAGAGTAGCCAAAGACCATGCTTGAGTCTCACAGCTAAACGGGCAGTATTGGCCATTCTCATTTGTTAATTCTGGTAGACCTTTCCATGGAGACCTAAAATAGATAACGACAGAGGTTTGGGGGGTAAAGGGGGAAAAGCAAAAATTAAACACAGATAACTTTATTGTTGATCATGATTTTTATCATTATGCTCAAAACAGGGGTCCTGCAGGTACTGGCAAATCGAATTGAATATTTTTCATTGCAATTATTAATGCAACTCATAACACATTTGATGACCACGTACACACGAGCATACGCAATCACGTGATGAAATGAAAAAAGTGGGAGCTTCATTTTTATATACAACATATGACATTCGTACCTCTCCAGATGAGTGTAATGTTGTGAAAGAACATTTTTCACCAGGGTCACCGTCTTGGCATAGGTTTTTTCACCAAGCTTTCTGGCAAAGTAGAGCTTAGCACGCAAGAAGTATCCGACAGGCCATAGCCACTCCTGGACAGACATAAGAATTGGAAATAGGAATTGAACTGATTAGTCGACTCGTCCAGTGCCATTCAACATCAAACCTGCATGCCAAAATCGCAAAGGGGTTCAAGTCATTCTGCAAGATGAATTTAGAAGTGGACCTTGTTTTAAACAATGGCTGTCCTTGTCCTTCATTATTACTACCAATTATCAAACTCAAATTGACTTTCTCACCGGTCCTTGATGGTAGTTGAAGCCTTTTGCCACATTGTAGTTGTCATTGTCCAGTGCATTGTCATACACGCCACAGTAGACCATATCACTGCAGGTACGCAAAAATGCAGGAAACATATTTAAAAATCCAACCATATAGACGAAACACGGAATATTTAGGTCAGTATTTTTAAAAAAATATATTTTTTTAATGTTAAGCTACTACATTTCCATATTAGTATTAACACTTGAGGACGGTGTATTACTCAGGGTCGAGGGTTTTCATTCCTAGGGGTCCAAGTAATTTCTCCTCAGCAATTTCAAGAGCTTTCCAGGCTCTTTCCACAGTAAACAGTTCTGGAGCCTGTCATTTAAAAAAATCTAATCAAATCAAACAGCTCTATCAACACGTAGAAGTTTATTATTTCAATAGCAGTACCAACTTACCACGACCATGGCAATTGTAAAGTTCGGTCTGAGTTGGTAGTCACACCATGGGCTAGATGCTCCAAAACTGTCCTTATAGATACCTTTTTTGTGTACAAGATCAGATTGATTCTCCTCGGACACCCAGAAATTTGGTTCGTAGGACTGCTGGATCTGTTCATTCCATTTGGTGTATAAGATAAACACCTCTTTTCCTGCAACACAATGCAATGGAATCTCAGATTTAGGTTGCAAAATATACAGTATTTTATGAACTACTACTACTGCGTATTTTTAATGTGTGTTTAATACCATTTCTGTGAACTTTTGCTCCATCATAAGGAAACAGTCCCTTGGCATGGAGCTCCACAATCCAGCGGATGGCTGACTTACTTAGACCAATGATCTCCACAGCTGCTCCGTCTCTGCGAGGAGAATTTGACATTGCATTTTTTCATTCATGTAGATAATCATGCACATTTCTGAGGGCAATGGAAACCCAGCTGAGAGCTATCCACAATGGTGTAAAAGCTTTGTCGTCTTTTTTTAGTGAATTACATGTCCAATATTAATGTACGTACATACAGAGAAAAAGGTAGTATCACACTATTTTAGCAAATTCAAGTGTGATCAGTATTTCTCGCTTTTACCTGGGAGTAGCTGGCATGCCTTTGTTTTTTGCTTTCTCACTCTCTCCCATTTTATCCATCCACGTGCCACAGTTAAAACGGTTTCCTCCATGGACTAGGCCTGTTGCAGGGTCGACGTTGATAACAACATTGAACCCTGGAAGGAAGAAAGTCGGAAGAGTGTTTAGGCCTTCATTATGCTAGAACACAAAATTTGTGAGTTTTTGGTCAACGCTGTAACTGGGGCAATACGCAGTTCATCAAAAAAAAAAAAGCTAATTTTTAGCGTTAAACCTACGAAAAATCATGAAACTCCTTATACACATCAATCCTGGAAAAATAACCAATATTTTATGAGTTAATTGTTTATTTTAGCGCAGCAGCGTCGTTTGTGGTTAACACAAGCACGCACGCGCACATCCTCAGACCTTCATCTTTCATGTGCATGTCTATCTTGGGTCCAGCATTTCGCTCTCTGAAGGAAATTCCCTCGAGGTGACGCTGCAGAATCTCTTGGACTACATCATATAGAGGCTGCTCCTGTACACAAACACGGTATATCTCAATACATAATTCAAAAGTTCCATTTTTTGATGACTGAAAGTTGTGTGTTTTGAATTACAGTAGAGACATGTGAAGGTACATACCACTTCTCCTGGTAGGCAGGGCTCACTATCATCAGTTGGATACATGCGTGTGACAGGAGACTGGAGGATACTATGTCCTTGGGGAACATGGTTAACGTAATCCTGAAAAGTAAATAAATAGTATAGTATTGTAAGGATAATTAGAAATGGGAGGGGGGTGCATTGCTGGGGTGTCGCTTTGGAAGTCGAAAATTTGTCCGTAAGTACTGTATTTTCCAGACTATAAGGCGCACCGGACTATAAGGCGCACCTTCAATGAATGGCCCATTTTAAAACTTTGTCCTTATTTAAGACGCACCATTAATGCATCATGTCAGATTTTTAATCCAAATCAAATCATTCTCCATTTTATCTTTTTTATTTCAACTTCAGACGCAACAAATTACTTTATAATCACAAATTAATGATCCATAGTCTTTTTGATTCATGATTCATAGTCTTCAGCGGGCCACTTATTATTGATTTCATGACACAAAGCTTCGGGCCAGTTTAAATTTAGGAATTTGGTCCATATATAAGGCGCACCGGACTATAAGGCGCACTGTCGGCTTTTGAGAAAATTCTAGGTTTTTAGGTGCGCCTTATAGTCCGGAAAATACGGTAGATGCAAAAAAATCACGAGGCTCCGGTTTGTATGTCGAAAAGTTCGTATTACTACCTACTTAACTATATCACCATCATGAACCAATTGTTAGATCTCTGCGTTTTTCTTTTGACTGTCAAAAATGAAAAATTGAATTTTATTTATGTATTTAATTACCTTAAGCACCTCTGTGGTATGCGTTTATATGTAGTACATTCTCGTTTGCTCCTACCTGCAGGCACTGCAGCCACCACCACACAGCATCACGGCAATTGTATCTGGCAAAGCGACCCTCTCCCAGCAAGTTTGGGATTAAACCATGACGTAATGTCCCTGCGAAGGCCAAGATGATGTTTCTAAGGACACAGCAGAAGACCTCATTTATTGTTAATTTACTTTATCCAAACAGGAAATAATAGCATGGCATAAAATAATCATGTATGCAGACATAGATGGATACCGGGCTTCGGTGTGTCTCCCAGTGAGCAGCATCAGTCCTCTGAGAGCAATAAAAGTGTCTCTGCCCCAGCAACGGAAAATTCCAGTAGAGAAATGAGGAAGACCTGATGAAACAAATTTGAATCAGTATTAAGTAAAATAGAGATGGGGGAGTACCAATACTAGATATTGGTATCAGTGCCGATACTAGATTATTTCAAGTGATTGGTACGATAAACGATTATAGATAATTTCGTAGTTTGGTGACCTGCAGCCACTGTCACACAGCACTGCTCCTTCTGGCCAGTTATTGGGCTGATGCAATATGGAATGTTGTCAATTTTAGTCGATAGAGGAGGAAGGGCAGGGACGCGTCCGACACCACACATCTGAAGTGAACCCAACGCCAAGTGTCGCACAAAGCTTGAGCCACTCTGAATGAAACTAAATAAAAATTGAAAACGGAAACTCTGATTAATCTTCATATGAAAAGCAGACTATTTGCATAATTTGCATAAACACTGGTTGCATAATTACAAAAAACTACCTTGACATGAGTTTGAAAGTTGCATCCAGAGCTGTGGTGAAAGTTGACACAAGGATTGCATCAAAGTAAGATGGTATGAGATAGCGCGGGATGTGCTTCAAATAAGTAAACATGGCCTCGAGCCATTGTCCAACCTGCACATAAGAAATGACTCAAGTTGTCTCCATTGGAATGTACAAGTGAGATTTCACCAAGACTAAATCAGCGGTAGTAATTATGTCTCGTAGTTATTTTGGCTCAAAGATATTTTAAAGTTTTACCTGTGCAAGAGGTCCTTCTTTATTCACGAGTCTATTGACAATATATTCCATTAGCCAGTCTCCTTGTCTGAGGTTAGAACACACAGGATGGCCCAGGTCGTTGTTGGCGCGAATATCAGCCAAAATTGACATCAGTCCTGCATATAGTATACAGAAGCACAATATTCATCAAATAAATTCATAGGATAAAGGGAATTCATTGAACTCCAATATCACTTACCTTGGAGGCCGGCATATTTGAAGGTTCCCCAACCTGGAATATTGTAACAGCCTCCGCCATCCTCTTGTTCTTCGGCATCGCAGCGAAATAGCAGGACATTCATGTCTGCTAGCGTCAACTTTGACATCAGCCTAGAGTTTCATTCAAGATAATCATGTACAACATAGTGATGCTATAAATGGTAGAACTAACTAACTAAAATCTTATATAAGTCGCACCTGACTATAAGCCGCAGGGTTCAAAATTTTGGAAAAAAGTCGCGGCTTATAGTCCGGAAATTACGGTATACACAAAGAAAAATAACTATTCAAAGCATTTGATTAAATTCAGTGAAGTCAAATGGATTGCATCATGTTTATGATAATGACAGGAAAATTCTACATATCTAGATGTGGACTCACTGTGCCAAAGGCATCTTCAGGGCGTCTGGTGGGTTTTCATCTGCTATGCTGCCTTTTCGGTATTTTAGGCTAAATTGGGACAGATAATAGCGGAGTGCCCCGACCAACTTCTGAGCTTTGGGGTCCAAACTAACCCTATAAGGAAGAGAAAGGTGTTTTTTTTTTTTTTAAATCAGAGATTTTAGTGTAACGATGCAGTTTTGAGGAGGTAATGAATTCTATAGTACCTGAAGGCAATGACACTTCCCGGTGTCAGTTTCTTGAAGCTGATTTCCTGTACAAACTCTGATCGACCTTTAGATGTCACACCAGCATGGTTCACCACTGAGCTCTCCTGTAACTGCAAATACACACAAATATTTGATTAAGCATAAATCTTTGTGATTACTGGAATCAACATGCAACATGATTTTTTTTTTTAATGAAATGAATCATATAACGAGAATTCAATGCTGAAGAAAGTAGGTATTTTATTTACCGGAATATGCTCTTTTATCTCAACTGTGTATTCGGGCATGCCGTTGATGAAGTTGTCATCTTTTACGAAACTCCCAGCATGTCTTTCCACTGTCCTTGCTTCCAACACAACCTCCTCAATTTTTCCTGGAGAGAAGATTTGGGTAACAGGATCAATGCATAACAATGATCATGACAAAAAAACACACCAAATGACTATAATGAAAAATCCCACACTATTATAACCCTGCTGAATACTCAAATAAAACGAAAGGCATAACATTATCATCAATCTCAATCTCTAATTAATGACATTAAGCACAAAAAAGAAAAAAAAATTCTGCACCACAACTATTTGCGTTGTGTGTGATTCTCCTACCAGGTATAAACATCGGTGGCACATCAGTTCTATAGTTGTGTGTTTTAGGATTCTTGAAAGCTGTCCTACAAACTGCCACTACTGACTGATGGGTGCTGGGACAGTGGCGAGTAATGGCCACAATATCTTCATCAACCTGGTCTACATAGACCTATAGAGGAGACATATTCAAATATTATATGTAGAAATAGATATATTAAAAAAAACTACGACCAAAATTATACCTGTATGAAGCCTTGAGCAGCCAGTTCTTGATGCAACTTATTGAGTGCCAGTTTCCCGGCAATGATGCCAGTCTGTGGTCCAACCTCGCTGGCAGAGGTCAGGGAAGCAGAAGGGTTCCACTTTGGGTAAAAACGCTCCTCTGTGACAACAGAAATCTACACACACACACAAACTTCAATAAATTTGAATATAAAATGCAGTGTATTGTATTAAAGCGTATGTTGAATATTACTTGATGTGGAACTAATTCATCATATCCTCTTGTTGAGCCAGTAGCACAGCAGGCCATGGAGACCATCGCAGAACTTGGAAGAGAGTCCAGTGCTGAACGCAGCTGCACAATGGAAACAAAGAAACACTGGTACCGTATTTTCCGGACTATAAGGCGCACCTTCAATGAATGGCCCATTTTAAAACTTTGTCCTTATATAAGGCGCACCGGACTATAAGGCGCACCATTAATGCATCATGTCAGCTTTTTAATCTAAATCAAATCATTCTCCATTTTATCTTTTTTATTTCAACTTCAGACGCAAAACAAATTACTTTATAATCACAAAATAATGATCCATAGTCTTTTTGATTCATGATTCATAGTCTTCAGCGGGCCACTTATGATTGATTTCATGACACAATGCTTCGGGCCAGTTTAAATTTTGGAATTTGGTCCATATATAAGGTGCACCGGACTGTAAGGCGCACTGTCGGCTTTTGATAAAATTTTAGGTTTTTAGGTGCGCCTTATAGTCTGGAAAATACGGGAATTATAATGTAAATATAATAAATTTTTTCTACCACTAGTTAGTTATGTCATGATGTGATTTGGATAAACCACCTGTATAGGACATTCGTTGTCATGGGTTACATCAAGGAACATGGCATGTGCAATGCATGGCGTCAGTGGGCGGAGACTTGGCTGAACAAACGCTCCGACTGGTTCACCACCATAACGATAGACCAATCTTCCCTCTTCATGGCTATCACCAGCGGACATGGCCTCTAAAAGATTAAGGGTGCAAAACAGAGAAGAAAAAGCTTGTTGCTACTTTATAGCTTTAACGTCTTAAAAAATATTCATTGCTATTCAGTCATGTTTCTCAGTGTGCTTATTAGTTAACATGCAAATTCCAGATACTGTAGCGTCATAGAATAGCGCAGTCAATGTTTTTTGAGTTAGTATGTTAATTTGTAATTAAATGCAATTTAAATTCAACACTCGACAATTACTTTTTGTAGCTTCGTAGAACAGAGCAGTCAATGTTTTTTTTAGTTAGTATGTTAATTTGTAATTAAATGCAATGTAAATACAACATTCGACAATTAGTTGTTATTTTTTTATTTAGTGATTTGGTCACCTTTCCAGTATTTCGGCACAGCCATTCCGGTGATGTCACATAGGTTTGAGTAACTTGCAAATAAGTTAATGTACTTACTTCCCCTTTCTTTTTTTTCATGTTCACTGGATGTCAGACAACTGTGTAATTCTTCAATTTTTTTTAATTCCTATCCATTATAAATGTGATAATTAAATCAATATAATTCAATTTAAATTTAATAATTTAAATAATTAATTTAAACGATGAAACATCCGTCATAGCCAAATACTTATATATATTATATACTAATATTTTTTTATACAAACTGTGACTAGATATATCTATGTGAGGTTTTAAAAATACAATACCGTACCTCGTATGAGTGATGTAATCCCTAGATCTGTAACGAAGATGTTATCCAGTTCCTCACTGCCAGTGAAGAGTTCAGCCACCACATACAGGTTAGGGCACACTGTTCTAGCCACATCTAGCATGTACTGGTCAACCAACACACAAAGCAACACAGCAAAGTCCAAGAAGTCAATAAAAATTAAGGATGGCAAAAAGGAAGTGGAGGAATGGATATAATTGTGATGAAGCCGGTTAGTGACAGTGAAGAGGAAGGGAAAAGTAACACCACAATTAATTCATTCAGTCCAGGAAAACAGAATAGGAAGGAAAGTGAAAGAACACAAAATGCAGGGAAAAGAGAAGAAAAAAAAAAACAAAACAATATTAGTTTGATTGAACAAGTACCTCTTACAAGGCTGCTAATTCCCAGCCGATTCACAAATACATTGTCAATGATTTCGCTGCCTGTAAACAGTTCAGCTATCAAATACAAATTGGGTCTGACCACTCTGGCTGCATCAAGCATAGCCTGGACAAGACATTACATTACAGACAGGGAGAAAAGAAGAGAATTTAGTGCACAGCAGTTTGCGAGAGTTCTTCTTCTTTTGTTGTGAGCTCAAATCAAATGAGGATCTAACAAAATACAGCTAAGCCTTCATTTTACACGCTTCGATACTACGTGATATTTTGTCTAACATGGTTTGGTCGTGGACCCCTCATTTTTTTCTGTTGTATTTTAAATGCACAATATTGTAGAAATTGCGGTGCGAATTTTTAAAAAACGTCTCGTCGTCCGTCCGTACGATCAGCATCCATCCTGAGACGGAATGCTCATCACTGCTGCTACTCCGAGATTGCTTACCTCAGCAACATGTAATGGTGTAGAGTGGCAGTTATCCAGTCTGACTCCATGGAAATATTTGGCTGTTATTTGAGTGTATTTCTTCATGTGAGCCCAGAGAAAAGGGCAGTCTGCAGGTCCCTTGCCATAGCGAAGTTTGACACTGTCACCCCAGCATATCAATTCTCGCCGAACGTAGACATTGGATCCTAAAGTAAGCAGAAATTAAGAGCAGAGACACAGACAATTACAGCAGGGCCAAACAGACAACACAGATTAAATTTAGGAAAGGAAAAAAGTCAAAATCAATAATTAACTGCCCTATTTTTTGTTACTCCTTTAGCCATCACCAGTTCGAATTTTCTCCTTTTTTTATTTTTTAAATACATTACTTGTAGTCTCCAGGATTGTAGAAATTTTAATCTAATCTCTCCAGGTGCTGCAAAATTTTTTCTTTATAATCTGTTTGGGCGATATTATTTACTCCGTTCAGTTTTATCCATTTTCTATTACTTGAAAACAAGGTAGTGGGTGTGGCCAAACGGTTTCGCAAATCCGCCATCTTTATTACTCGGACAGACATTTGTAGTCCAAACAACTCAAATATGCTTTCTGCATGTGGACCTTACATCTAGTAATTAGCCAATGTTTACCTGGTTCAGCAAAATTGCGCAGCGGATCATCACCCATCACCCAACCATTGTGAGCCATGAAGTTACATGTCTTGTCTGGTTCATCTATCATCTGCATCTCCTGCTCGAGAGTCATGTCTGGATATGGGAAGGTGAAATACCTGTGAGAGGAAGACAGAAAAAAATCAGGGCCTTTTAAAAACCTAAAAAAACCTTAAAAACCTTTGTTCCAGGTAAAACTGTTTTGAAAATATTGAAATTATTCTAAGATTAAAAATAACCTTAACCCTAATTTTATCAATAATAACGTATTAGAGTATTTTTGGTAGTCTAGTTTTTGAAAAAAACAACAACAACAACGTTTGTTTGTTTTTAAATACCATCATTTAACACTCCAAAATTATCTAAAAACTGATGCTTCTTGGAAGGGTTGAACAGACACACAAGCAAAAAATAAAAAATTGACCTGGTAACAAGAGGGTTCTTCTTGCTAAGAGGGCCTAATTTGGGTCCATGTCCAGCCAGACGCTCATACATAACATTTCCCAAAATGCAGTTGGCTGCCTGCAAGCAAACGATTACAAACAAATATGAAATAAAAACAGAGATCATCAAAATGCTTATTCTTTTGAATTTCTATAATGTCTCCTCACGCATTATGGTTTATAACTTTCTCATCATTAATTCCAAGAAAAATGGACTCATCAATATAAACAGATTAGGTTATGTTTTGTCTACCTGTTCTTGATGTTGATGCACAATGTGGAGTTGTTCGTCATTAAGCTGGTTCAGTTTCTGTCGCAACAATTGGCAGCAGTCCTCGATGTGCTGTGGGGAAAAGCTGTATGAACAGTAAAAACAATTAAGTTAAGTGCAGTAAAAGGTTCAAAAAGATGTCTTTCGGACATTATTTCAGCTTGTTGGCAGATTCTGAAAATAGACATTTCAAGGATTGAAGTGGGAATAAAATAAGATAGGGGTGCACAAGTATTTGTGTAAAAAAAAAAAAAAAGATAAAGGTATGAATTCAAATGAACTGTGTTAAAATGTGTCTTACCTGTGAGGTACAAATGTTTGGAGAGCAGAGTTCATGTCCACTGTGTTGCCATAACGTCGCCAACCAGGGTCCTGGATAATCGTAAGGCCTTTTTCCCCTTCAGTCTTACTATGGTCTGGTTTCGCGCCTTAAAATACACACAATGATTAATGCGACCCAACACCAAGGACACGGTTGACCTCCAGGGGTTGTAGCAGACTGACAGAATCAAATTAGTGCCAATGTTGTACGTTTCAACAAAATCTGTAAAAAAAATCTTGTCTTCTGGGATTGCGATTTCGGTTCTAAAAACAATAAATAGTTCAGACCTATACAACACAGTGTAAAAATAAAAGGAAATAATATATAAGCTAGGTATTTGATTTTTATTCTTGTCTCATATTCATGTTTTGGAACCCAAATTTATTTCAATCAACAGCCAAAATAAAAAAAAAAATGGCCGTACTGTTTCATTCCTCTACAAGTGTATACTGTACGTATATCTCAGATGAACAGTTCTACATACCGTCTTGTAAGAGAGTTCTGAACTGCTCGATAGCATTGTCCACTTTGACCTGGTAGAACTCCCAGAGTTTAATCTGAGGATACACATCTTTCCATAGCACACTTCGAATCTCCTGACAAACACAAACACACACGCAAACACAAACACAACAGTAAAATTGTCAATATTTTCCCAGTTGTCCGAACAGTCCATGTTCCCTTTGCAAATTGACAAAAACCAAAGTCTAAAAAGCAATCGTGCACTTACATTCAGATGATTCTCATTGGTGATATTAGCAGTAAGGCCAATGTCCTCGTACCGTCCATTTACGATTCTGGTGGTTAAATGCCAGATAGCTCTGTCCAACACCCAGGCTGGACGTAGATGGGGAGAGTTCACCAGGTTGTAACCACATTCTGGATGTTCAAGGATCCACTTGCTATTAGCAGCTGAAAACACAAAAACATACAATGATGAAAATCACAAAAAAAAAAAAAAGACCGTAATGCCAAATACTTCTGTACCTAAACTTTTCTAACACATTGGGTTACTTACCAGTATGGTTGTACACCACATCAGTAATACACAGCATGTTCCATTCTTTCCTCATCTTCTCCACTAGCGCTCCAACATGTGTCCAGGTATAGTTTTGGCCATCTGGGCTGAATTCGGGGCTAAAGGTTAGCTGGTCTGCCAAGGAGTAGCAAGACCTGGATAGTCCTAATGTCTGCAAAGGCGTGAAATGGATCATGTTGTACCCTAGGGAATAAAATAAACATATGCATTGTTAATATGGTAACCCAAACTCCTGTGACTGGACTCACACTCATGTTGCCATCTTCAAAAGAAATCACACACATACCTGACTCCTTTGCAACTTGCAATCTGGCTGGCCAGTCATTTAAGGTACCCAAACATTTGGATAAATAGGTCTGAATGGTGATGCAGTCTAATGGGAGGACACGGTTCTCTGATCCAACACGAAGGATTGGGTTGACAACAATGTAGCCTCCTCCAGATTTCTCTGCGTCCCTATAAGGGGGAATAATATTTTTCGTTTTGAGTTAGCTACAAGTTGATCGCAATGGCAATCAAGTGATGTTGATATTTAGACATGTCAAATGAATACTAATTTTCATCCTTACAGTTAAAGTGGAGTCTTACCCAAATCCAAAGTAGTACTGGAAAGAACCAGCCACCTTGATATCTAGACAGCAAAACTTATCAGAGTCATCTTCACGTCCTGTCGGGTTCTTCCAGGTCAAAACACGGAAAGTGTTTCGTTCAAACGCTTGTCCTTCAGGTGGGTAGTTGGTTTGGACTGTAACTCTCCGGCCCTGAAGACTTGGACCCAGACGGAATTGGAGCTCGAAACCTGAGGAAACATAAATATATTAACTCTCTGGAATCTGAGACTTTTGTTCTTAATAATAAGAATAATTATTTAAAATAAATATTATATAATATACATAATTATTATATAACAATTTTCTTTTTTTCAGTGTGTGCAACGGTGATTAATTAATTTATTTTCCAATACCCCTATAATACCACCCATCCATTATCTGAACCGCTTATCCTCACGAGGGTCGCAATCATGCTAGAGCCTACTAATAACCATAATATTAAATCATTTTAGTTTGAACTAAAAACAAATTTTACCTTGATCAAGTCTGAACAGGGTCCTCTCTAAATTCTCTTTGTCATTGAGTATCAGTACTCGGACCTGCTTCAAGTCTTGAGGCAGCATTTTGGGGGGGTTCGGTTATGCTTAATCCTGGTCACCTGCAAAAAGGACTTGTTATACATTACAATAATTTAATAGGACTGATAAAACATTCACACTAATCTGATTTGACACAGATGTAGTTATCTCTAACTTTCAAATGAAGTTATTTAGTTACTTGCTCATTTAAATGTAATTATGTCACACTACCAATGAAACACATTCTCCTGCACCCCAATTTTTTTTAAATATGAATCATTTCAGAGGGAAACGATGGGGTTGCCTCGTAGTTAAGGCAACATGAAATGATACAGTATAAAGCAGTCATTGGAGCCCCCAGAAACGTCAAACTTGATTCTGCTTCATGCTTTTCCCTGGACAAGGTCAGGAATCTAACTGATAATGTCAACGTGTATTTATATAACTCTTGTCACTGTTGAGCTTACTTGCCAGCCATTGCTCATGTCAACCGTTAACGGCAAAACTAGAACAGGTTTTAGATAAACGTAAGATATGACAGCAAAAAAAAAATGTAGCTTCAAAATGTACTAAGTCCACTTGCCTTGGCAAACAGCAGCAGAGCAAACAACATAAAATATGAGACGTTTGTGTTTTTTTTAACTGCTCGGCATGCATAAATGTTTAGACAGGGGGTGAAAAATAAATTAGAAATAGATTATAATTTATTCTTAATGCATTTGCACGTAAGGTGCACATCAAGTGACAATAGGCCCTTCAAAGGTATGTCCTGGAATGACGGAGTATGTTCGAGTTACATACAAAACGTATTTTGCGTTATTTCAACATGCAAAACCTCTTGAACAAGAAATTTCTTGTTCCCACTTGTGCAAGAAATGACATTCCCTCTTGTGCTTTAATTCTCCAATCTGTTCTGATCACCCACTCTGTCAACCATAACAAACCAGGACTACGACACACAGAATTATGATCATGTTGACATTGATTCAAACGACTGACCCCGTAAAGTGTTTGTCCGTCCTAAGTATTCTCCGTCCTCAGACGAGTGGAACTTGCGGTCTAATTTCTATGCGACGACTGTTTTACTGCAACATTTGAGACTGGAGGCGTGTCGCAGAAAACCAGGCAATGGAGGTTACCGTAATAACAGAAAACAACGCAACAAAATTATTAAGAAACTGTTTTATTTTCTAACATAAAGGCTCTGTTTCGTCGTATTTTAAGTTTTATAGGCATGCATATTATTATATATTGATTTTGGTACAACGGCAGTCGAATTTCTTACGAGTTATTTTGGTTGCTATTTTTATAACGCCTGGTTCATTGAAGCCCCGCCTCCACGTTACGTGCAGTTCGTCGGGAGACTCGAGGTGCGTTAAGTACCGCACACAAAGTAGGACATCTCAAAACAACATAGATAATCTAAAATAATCTAATTCAATGCACTAATCAGCAATGACAGTTACACGAGCATACTACAGGGAGTATGTGGAAACGTTTTATAATTTATTTCACGCACCAAAATCAGAGTAGATGAATGTCAACTCAAGTCGTAGGGTCAGCAGCTCTGGGAAAGTGGGCATGTATGGGCTGTGGGAACGTGGAGGCCCACTTTGGGACATTGTCGGAATTTCAATGCGTGTTCGGTCTTTTTCTTCAACTAAGCCAAAGTCCGGCCCGCGGGCCAAATCAATATAGTGTCAATATAGTTAAAGAAACTTAATGCTACCCTCAAATGAATGCCGGATGCCAAGCTAAAATAGATGCCTTGTGCCAAATATTCTTGTCTTCCAGCTATAAATGGCTCCCTCAAAATGACAATGTCTAAATGCCTTTCTCAAATTCTAGATGTAATACACAAATTATTCTAGAGGTAAGTCACCATTACCATCTGCATTGGCAATTATTGTTCCAGTCACGCTCCAATTAGCTTCCACTCTCTGGAATGTTTCCTCAACTTCTGCCTGCAAGGTAAAAAAAATATTTATGATATAAGCAATAATACCCCACCGAAACAAATACGATCATATTAAATAATAAAAAAAAAAAAGTTAAAACCATTTCGTCGGCGAGTTTTGCGTCCTCAAGTTGCCACTGGAAACAGAAGTGACGTGTAGGAAGTGACGTCGGCGGAAGTACAGCGTAACCGTCATTGTTGTTAGGCGTGTAAAAGCTACGAAGAAGATGCCGGAGTTAGCAGTAGAAAATGTGGTTGTTCACCCTTTGGTATTGCTCAGCGTGGTCGATCATTTTAACAGGTCGGTGCGTTTATTACGTGTTTTCTTAGTGGGCTACTCCTTTCTGTTTAAATTATGAAAACAAAGTCCCTCCAATGCAAGTGCGCTTTGAGCTAAGCTATGTTAGCCGGCTGAGTCAGCGCGCCGTTGAGAATGAATGGTAAAGAGCCTAGCATAGTTAGCGTTCTAATGCTAGATGTGTTTTCCATAAACACGATGTCAGTAAAATGATAAGATCTGTAAAATCATATATTTTTGACAACTGGACAGTTTTATACATGAATACCGAGGCATCAAACACTTATGATATTTCGTCAATGATGTAATAAGTGGTGTTGTGCTTAGCATTTAGCATTGATTATCCCTCTGACAAGGATAAACTGTTTGGTAACTTTGTCTAATTCAATTATGCAGAATAGGCAAGGTTGGCAATCAGAAAAGAGTGGTGGGTGTCCTCTTGGGGTCGTGGCAGAAGAAAGTTCTTGATGTGTCAAATAGTTTTGCAGGTGAGTGTGTTCACATTATTTCATATTAACTTATCATGATTGAATCAAAGTCAAAGTCAAAGTCAGCTTTATTGTCAATTTCTCCACATGCCAAAGACACACAAAGAAACCGAAATTTCGTTCCCCCCTATCCCACGGTGACAAGACATGGCGCACAACAATCTGAGTAATTGTTAAAAATAAACCTGATTATGTGCAGTACCGTTTGACGAAGATGACAAGGATGACTCTGTATGGTTCCTGGACCACGACTACTTGGAGAACATGTATGGCATGTTCAAGAAAGTCAATGGTAAGATTTGACCGCTGGCTAGCTATGTAAGTGACATGTCTGCATTTTCTTGTGTATTGCATTTACATGTACTTGTGCATATTATCTTTTTAGCTAGAGAAAGAATTGTGGGGTGGTACCACACAGGGCCCAAGTTGCACAAGAACGATATTGCCATCAATGAGCTCATCAAGCAGTACTGTACCAATTCAGTAAGAAACTGCATTTTCTTTCCTTCCTGGGTCTTGCAAGCTTTGCATTGTGCCTCTTTGACCCTCCTAGGTTTTAGTCATTATTGATGTCAAGCCCAAAGACCTCGGCCTTCCCACAGAAGCGTACATCTCTGTAGAAGAAATACATGATGTAAGTAATTTAAATTTTGAAATTCCCATTAATCACAGGGACCCACACACATTAGGTGGAAATCAGCAATAAAGAGAAACTAATTAATAAATGAATGAATAAATAAATATTGTCACCAAAATATAGCCAAACAAGCCAAATTTTTTTTTACATAATATATCGTTTCTTTGTAGGATGGCACGCCAACGTCAAAGACGTTTGAGCACGTTACCAGTGAAATTGGAGCTGAGGAAGCAGAAGAAGTGGGAGTGGAGCACTTGCTCAGGTATTCAATTGCGCTGTTGCTTTGCCATATTCATAAATCGATAACGACCCATGAGCCTAATAAGGAAAAGTGCTGTATAAGATGATTATAAAACCGACCCCCTTCCAAATGGTGTGTGTGCGTGCACAGAGATATTAAGGACACGACTGTGGGGACGCTGTCGCAACGCATCACGAACCAAGTCCATGGTCTGAAAGGGCTCAACTCCAAGCTGCTGGAAATCCGCTCATACCTGGAAAGGGTGGCCGCCGGCAAGCTTCCCATCAACCACCAGATCATCTACCAGCTACAGGATGTTTTCAACCTGCTGCCCGACGTCAACCTGCTGGTAAGTTGACGTACCGCTGAACATGAGACAATGTAAACGAAACCATTAAATTGATTGTAGAGGATTATTTTGGACTTGTTATTCTTTTACCTCAAATCTGCTGTCTAGTCTGTGTTATTTGACCGTTGCCCACTTTGTCCGGGTAGGAATTCACCAAGGCGTTCTACCTGAAGACCAACGACCAGATGCTGGTGGTCTACCTGGCGTCGCTCATCCGCTCAGTGGTGGCCCTGCACAATCTGATCAACAACAAGATCTCCAACCGGGACGCAGAGAAGAAGGAGGGCCAGGAGAAGGAAGAGGGCAAGAAGGAGAAGAAGGACGACAAGGAGAAGAAAGAGGACAAGGAGAAGGACAAAACGGACAGCGCCAAGAAAGACGAGAAGAAAAAGAAATGAGCGGCTCTCGGGCTATAAGCAGGACTCTACTTGGGGAACGGTGTCATTTGAGATGCACACACTCACATACAAAGACTGTTGATGATACCGGTTTGCTTTTTTTGTTCTGAAACACGTCAAAACGAATTCATAGTTTCCATACACGGTGCTGCGCTGCACCTTGGCATTGCTCTTTTTGCAAGCTGCTTTCTGTATCACTTATTAAATTGGAATCATATTCATTTCAGTTGATGATCAATGCGAACACACAAAATAATACTATATGGATTTAATATCAAATATAACAAGCTGCAAAATTTCAAAGGGTTGACAAAATATATAGTGCATGTCATCAGATTTAGGCTGTAACAATAATAATAAAAACCAGGATATTGAACATTACACACAGAGCTAAACATGGCATGCATTTAATAGGCATATGTACTAATGACGGCAATGTAAAAGTACATGATTATTAGCAGAAGTTATTTAAAATGTGTAGATAACAAACAAATTACTTCATACTTACAAGTATAATGACCTATTAACTGCCAGATATAAAAAGTTAAGAACCTTCATATTGGAAAGGCAAAAATAGAAATCTCATGCAAAGTTTTGGCATAGAAAATAAGTTTGACAGCAACAGCCAAAGTGTCAAAAGGGTTTCTGTGTCTAGTGGTCTGAAGATTCCTTATACCTAGGATAAGATCTTGAATTTGGTTCCATCGAGAGGTGAATTCAGCTGTCGTGCCGACCCTAGAGAGAAGAGGGGTCTCCTTTTGTTTCTCCAGATGACGTTACAGACTCGGAACACCAGCAGGATACATGCCAACACCAGGAGAGCAACTAATGACACAAACAGTATACAAGTGAACAGTGACAACCGACCCTAACCCTAACCCATACATTGTCTGACCACACCCCTTTATTCCATGTAACGCATTTTCTCAGCATCATTTGCATAGTTTGACACGCACCCGTAAAGATAGCATTCGGGCTGGGGTCGGCTGGATCAAAATGTTTGAAGACATTTCCAAGCAGCGCCACGATCACAACCGGGTACACTGTCAGAATGTAGCGCACCCAACGATCCAGTACCCAGTTTTCAAGAATAAACCTGGACGGAGATCACTTATTGTAAAATATGATTGCATAACCACAGCAAAATACAACAACCCAAAAAATAATAAATATTATTGCATCAATACATCTGGCAGTCTATAAAAACATTTTTGTTTAATTTTTATAAAGAAAAAAGTGCAAAAAAATTGTTTTCTCGAATAGAAGCCGGGAACAAAATGTCTTTCGTAAGCTTACCAGCCCACCACCTCAGCAAACAGGAGGCAAAGGGACACTGTTGCTGCTGTGCTCTTGGCCACACCCCACAATTGAAGAACTAAAGTGAAGTTGATCAACGAAGCAATTGATGTCCATGTGGTGTAGAGCGCCAAACCATTCTGGACCTTCAAAGTTTCAATCAACAGAGAGACCAAATGAAATGATTGTCATTTTAACAACACAATATTATATACTATTTGTTGTTGTTATTTTATATTTAACCGCTTTTCCACAGTTCTGCCCAGCGGGTAACTGGTTGGAAGTAATTATTTTTTTTATAAACCTAAAAAAAAAAAGAGCTTTTTCAAGGGAACTCTTCACTTGCACTCACACAACAATCCACCTACCAGAATTCTGACACAGGTCAGGTCTTTGGGATAATAAGTTTTTAGCCAGAGTCCATAATAATCTGTGACATAGCAACAGATACCCAAGGCACTGTGGTTGGTTAACACAACCAGGATCAATACAACCAATGCTGACAGCATTAACCTGTAATGGAGAACAGACATGACAAAATCATCAAATTAGTATCTGTTTAATATTTTATGATAATCTGAATTTTATAATGTGGGTTATTGATTCAAGTGGGCCCAGCTTTTCATATTTTAGCATAGTACCACTTCACTGGTTTCTTTTATATCAAACAAATTGTTTTAGGTTATTCACCTGACATGTTTCGGCGGTTTCGTCCCCCTTCATCAGAGTGTCACAGATGTGATGGTGACGCGTCTTTATCAGCTGATAAAGACGCGTCACCATCACATTAAAGACGCGTCACCATCACATCTGTGACACTCTGATGAAGGCGGAAGAAACCGCCGAAACATGTCAGGTGAATAACCTAAAACAATTTGTTTGATATAAAAGAAACCAGTGAAGTGATTAAATAAGGAAAAACAAAATGAACTTAGTACAATTTTTAGCATAGTAGATTTGAGGTATTTTGTTTTTTTTGTTTATTGTTTCCTGATAAATAAGATTTTTTTAACATTAACATGCATTGCGTAAAAAGAAGAACAAGAAACCATATACATACTCTCTGTCCCACAACAGCAGCCATATCATATTCAGCACGATGTTGAACAGCCAGAAGAAATAGAATGCATACGGCAGTAGACACTGAGCCCAGGATCTGTTGAAAACGGGGGAAAAAAAAGTTGCCATTGGTCTTAGAATGAATGGTTAAAAAGATTCCAGTGCACACTAATATTTGCTTACCCCCTGAACACAAATAGGGTAATATATATGACCATTAAGGAGAGCCAGGTATAAATAACACCCCAAATGGAGAAGGTCCAGCCAGCAGGAGTAATGTTGGTCTCATAACGGGCTGACACGTTACCTGTTGAAGATGAGAAGCCACCTGCAAAACAAAGTCACAATTGTTATTTTCTCCAACTCATCCTGTTCAGCACCACAGGTAAGGTAGAGTCTATTTTAGTTTATTTCACTTAGTCACTTGACAAAGTCAAGCACAGAGAACTTGGGCACGGGGGAAACATGCAGATTACCCACAGGAAGACCAGATTCAGGAATCGAACCCACTCTTTCCAGAAAACTTACTCATTAGACCGATTTTAAAATGCAACTTGAAATCAAACTTTCTGGAATGAGGGCCTACACTAACTTTTTCCGTGATAGCAATAGAATAGAGCTCCAAACTTTCTCAGTTGGTAACATCAACCAAAAAGGATAATGATTAAGGAAGTCCATGTAAAATAATTGTTATTCAGAAAAAAAAAAATCACAGTATTCAGTCATGTGGGAATGCGTCAACCAACGCACCACTCGCATAGGGACTTTAAAAACATTTTAGATTATTGAAGCTACTTACCTCTACCAGCCCCTGCTAATCCGTTAACGACTAAAACTGCCACAAAAACCACCGCACACAAGACGATGACAAAGATTCGGGGGTAAATAATATCCCTCATTTTCTCTCCGTTGTGACTTATTTAATCTCCTCCTCGGGTGTGTGTCCAAGCAGATATATAAAGACATGTCAACGTGCTGCCGCACCCCGGTTGACTCACGTGCCTACGTCACGGCCATGTCGGCAGGGGCGGTTTTTCTATCAACGGTAATGCACGAAAATTATGTCAATAAAGTGTTAATTTCCCCAAAAAAGTAGTTCATTTCGCAACCAACTTATATGAGGTTTAATTTTTAGTTGTCAATGCCAATAAGTGGGATATCAATCCAGAACATTTGGAAGGGGGGGCGGGGCGATGAAAATCTGTGTTTGTGTAAGGTTAACTGTACGTCGCTGTGTCCCGCTGTGTGTGTGTGTGTTGTAATCTGTGCCGCATGATTTTTATGAGTGTACACCACTTTGTATAATGATTTGCGGTTTTGTTCTTTTGCTAATCTTGGCGGCGACGCCCATGGTTAGCATCTTTGACCCTACTAGCTTAGCAATACCATAGGCATGAATCTATGTGGTTGCATCGCAGACAACGACCTGAACGTCTTAGCCTGTTGCTCTCACCAAGTCGGCCAACCTGAAATGCGACACAGCTCCCAAATGACTATTACTGCTCATACATTTATTTGGGTTGACAGTCGTAATGGCTCTCCGAAAGAAGCTATGACTACAATGCGGCCCGCAAAAAAAAAAAATTAGTTTGACACCCCTGCGTTAGAGAATTGAACCTATGACCTGCAGGATTGATCGTCCTTCACGACGACCGCTCTCCCCATGTTGTTTTTACCAGTCTTGGCATAAACCAGAAACTAACATACAACAATATCAATTTACATGCAGACAGTGCTTGAAAAAACACAATTTAGATCACAGTCCTGGAGTCCTTATGGGGTCTGAGCTTGATGATCCTGAACCTCCGTCTTAGTATTTTCATAGTCCTTTTGTATGTCCAATGGTCCATACTGCTTTTCTAGTACAGTCAGTATTCTGCATTGGACTAAATCCACTTGTTCTACAGGGCAGTATTCATCGAGACTGGATCTAAAACATATATAAAAACGCACAAGACAGAATAAAAGTCATCAACAGAATACAATCAATCACAATTCTTTGTAGGTACAGTGAACTCTAGCTATTTAGATCTATATAAAGAGGATAGAGAATGAGCAAATAGCAAAAACTGGTGAAGACAAATTGGATTATAGCAAGGGTTCATTGTATAGAGATATGCATATATAAATAATATAATGCCAAACTAGCCCTGGACTCATTGGGCTCTGAAACTAACATAACTAATTGTTCACCTGGACATTGTCACCAGAGTAGGTAAAGGTAGGTGCTTCAGAAACCGTTGTACAGCTGATACAAGTCTGTCGATCTCTTCATCAGAGCTAATATGATGGGGCAACTCGATGGAGTCACAGGTTAAACCTGCCTGATGTACCTGAGGATGAGAAAAAAAAAAATCAATAGCTAATAAGGACAACAATGTACAAAGTCAGATGTGAACAAGTGAGAAAAAATCAAGTTGAAAAATGCCTACAATCAATGCAAAAAGAGAGTCATTATTACGTATATTAATCTGTGGCAATCGTTGATCATTCTTACCAATTCATAATCTGGGTGAGGATTTCGTGACTTCAAACTGGAAACCAGGCGGACAAAACACGCCTTTCTGAAGACACAAAAAAGTCATTATCCACTGGTCATTTCTTTGTGGGGACTAAAAAAACGAAAAGAAAGAGAGAACATTTGGTCAATATTGAGGAAAGCTGTCCTTACCCAAGTTTGCCAACCCAACGTGAAACAACCTCTTCTCGATCGTCTTCTATCAGATCAGCAAATGCTGCTTCTAAGTCTTCCAACTGTTGAATACGATGATCGACACATTCATTGAGCTCCTCCTGGATATGAAAATAAAATCATGTTAACATATTGAAATTTAGGAGTGTTCATTCTGGAGTATTATGGAAGTCTGACCTCATTAGCTGTCGGAGCAGGTCCTCTGAAGCTGTAGAGTTCCTGAAGGATGGTATATTCCTCCTTCAAAAAGAGACCGTAAACCAATTAATTATGTTGCATGGTAAATGCAAATAAAATTCCGCACACTCACTTCACAAAAACAATCACAGTAAGAACATCCACAAATACAAAATGGAAATAGTAAGCCATAGTAGGTACCGCTGTATATAGTTCCTTGAATGGATTCTTACAGGAGAAGAAATCTAAGTCAATATCCAGAATGTATGGCTCTGTTTGATTCAGGACAGATGATATCCTCTCAACAACATAACTTGTGGATCCTTCTTCATTTCCATCGTTGCAATCTCTTTTTACACTGCAGCTTTGTTCTTGCCTGGCATCTTCAAGCTGTGGTACATCAGTTCTTGGAAGGAGTTGAGAGCAACTGGTGTCCCCAACTTGTGGACATTCTCTTCTAGGTTTCTTGGCAAGCGGTGTCTCAGAATCTTCCTCTGTTTTCATTTCTGCAATATTTATTTTGGGGGGCGGAAAAAAGCAAAATATTTTGGCAATGCCGATGGGAGATGATACGATACCTCTGCTGAATACATACCTGCAAAAGGTTGCTGATGATTAACGGGATTGACTTTGATCACATTTAATTTGAAGGGTTTGGGGTTTTCAAGTTGTTCCTCTGGAACATACAAGCCATCGCTGAGGAAGTAATGATCTTTACTCGTCACCCTGCCAAAAATGGAGAGAATTGTGTAAAAGATACAAAAAAAATAGTCTAATCAAAACCAATTTAGAATTTGTGCATAATACCTGATGGTAGTTGTGGATGAATCTTTGCCAACAGTCATTTTGTGTTCCCCTTCCATGATTTGCTGTGACCAGTATGGGTGTAGCCATGCCACACAAGAGATGTGGCCAGCATAAACCATGGGCATGATCCAGTTTTCTATACTCAACTCACTAAAAAAAAAAAAAAAAATGTCTGTAATTAATGGCTTTAAGCACAATGTCAGTCTTACTATCTAATACATGTGAGCATTTACCATAACAATATGCTATTTAAGGGAGACAAAACATACCTAAACAATTTATCCTTTTCAAAGACTGTATCAGCACACAAGTTGACAGGAATTAGTAGATCTGGATGGGAGTCTAAATGAATAAGCTTAATGTTCTTCATGGGGAGATGTCTTGTTGCAATGGCACGATATATATGGCACACCACCTAGAGGAGACAAGAACAAATGAGGCTTATATTTTGAAAATGGATTGCATTTATTTGTTTAAATGATCAAACTGCAACCACACAGAAATGTCTGCAGAAATAGCTTGATATTTTCCATTCACTCAGTAAACCTGTTAGCTCTAACCTTGCCCGCAAGTTGAATTTTTGTGGTATTTGTGAGTTCATAAAAACCCTGAGAATCCATGAGCTCTGATTTTCTCCGAGCCAAACCCCGATGGACGAATGCATGGACACTGCAATAGATTTGGTTGACGTAAAATAAATAAAGTCTAAAATAAAAACAAATCAATTCTATTTTTAAAAACGTTACAATTATTTTCCATTTCCAATTTCGCGGACCATATGCAATACCGCCAGGGACCACTAGAGGGCCGCGAACCACCGGGTGACAATCCCTATATGGCAAGAAAACGGTTGACAAATAACCCCCAACCCCTGCGGCTAAAGAAATTGTGGGCCGATACGCCAATGAAAAAAAAAAATCTCCCCATTTTTCCACGCCGATGAAAACGAAATATCTGTATTTTTTTCACAACCCAAAGATTGACAAGTATTGAACTGCGACCTGCGCGACGTGCTCACATCAAAATCAACTCATGAAAAATGGCAGAAAGTCATGTCCCTACTTCAAGTCTTATTAACTATTTTACCTGGCCATCACTCGCTGGAACATCTCAAGTACAGTAAATACAATATAATACAGTACAATACAATACAACACAGTAGCACTGACTTACATCGTGGTGGTCCTCTACGATCCATACTGGCAGATGTTTATAAAACCGCGCTGGTTGAACAAAACTCATTATTAGCTCGATACAAAAGAATAATTGATATGAATACTTATCAAACGCATCAGTGACAGACAAAAAAAGCACTTGAAGCGTTTACGGCGGTTTAAAACAGAGTTTCGTTTTCGTCTTATTTCTTCATCTTTTGTTTAATGGCGGTTGGCAATCAGATTTTACGGATTATTACCGCCATCATCTGGACTGGAGTGTGGTTAAAGAGGTTCCCTCCCCAAAATAAAATAAAATAAAATAAAATAAAATGTAGCGAGTAGCTCTATATTCCGTGCAGTAATCCCATATTCTTCAGGTAACTGTGGAGGAAGTTGTAACAGCTGTCTCTAGTGTGAACATTTTCTGTAGGCTAATGTCCATATGTCTTTCTTGCAGCCGAGTGAATAGTAGTCTGAAAAAATAAAACTCCTTTTTTCTTAATCTTTTTTCTTCATTTTCTTCTTATTCATCTTGTTCTTCATCTTGTTCTTCATGGTGCATTACCGCCCCTACTGGTATAGAGTTTGTATCAGAATCCTTCAGTACTACAGTAAAGCGCAATCAAAAACTAAATAAACAAAACATCCATCCATCCATTTTCTGAACCGCTTAGTCCCCATGGGGGTCGCAGGCGTGCTGGAGCCTATCCCAGCGGTCAACGGGCAGTAGGCGGGGGACACCCTGAACCGGTTGCCAGCCAATCGCAGGGCACACAAAGACAAACAACCATCCGCACTCGCACTCACACCTAGGGACAATTTGGAGTGCTCAATCGGCCTACCAAGCATATTTTAGGGATGTGGGAGGAAACCGGAGTGCCCGGAGAAAACCCACGCGGGCCCGGGGAGAACATGCAAACTCCACACAGGGAGGGCCGGAGGTGGAATCGAACCCGCACCCTCCTAACTGTGAGGCGGACGTGCTACCCAGTGCTCCACCGAGCCGCCCCCTAAACAAAACAATAAAACAAAATTACAAATAAAACAAGATAAAATAGATCATTTATTTTTGTTTACCTTACAAACTAAAACAAGGCTTTCTATTTAAATTGAGTGGAGACAGTCTCCACTACCTCTCGTTTCTGCCAACTCTTGCCCTAAGTCAGCTGGACAGCAAACCTGATGAGTAGAAGTGGCATAGAAAAGTCTTATGTAACATACACACATAGCTAAACATTAGCTAGGGTTTCGAGCTGGGTGGATTAAGAGAAAAAGAAAAAGCAGTTTAAACTGTGAAAATAATTTATGATCTTAAAGAATATGCATTTATCAATCCACATTCTATTATCATTCAGAGAATTGCTTTTAAATTATTCAATGATTTTGCATTTATTTGATAATGACTAATGTGTTTCTAATGCTGTTATGTTGTCTTGATATTTAAGATGTGCATTTTTGGGGTATTTTGTAATAAAGGCATTCAAATTCTGGGGATCAGCATTCAACTTTTGGTTTGGTGGATGACTAATTCATCATTTTTGCAAGACACTGATAAATCACTACCTTTCAAACAACATTTTAGTCTGGTCATGTTTAATGTAACATAATCAAAACATTTCATTCTAGTCCCTGGAAACCTCCACTTCTGAATTTGGGCATGTACAGTAAGTGGATGCGTCACAATTCATGTGTCAACAATCCAGAGCTCCATAAAGTCAGATCCAATTTAGCCCATAGTGACCTAAGAGAGCGAGAGCCATTCCAGGTTATTTGAGTGTGAACTTATGTTAACTACAACAGATGACTGGAGTGAGGTCAGTATGGGTGAATAAGCGAGCCTGAAAGCATTATTTGTTAAAGTAAAACATTCTATGACACATATAATATATAGGTTGACCAATTTTCATTGATACCAATGTGTAAGACAGCGAAACTGCATTAAATGCAAAAAAAAAAAAAACCCCTAATCTTACAAATCTCTTGATGTTTTAGCAGAAGTGTGATTTGCAGTTTTTTTCAAACGAGTCACAGTAAAGTCATGGAGTCCTCAATGTTGCAATAGCTTCGGTTACATGGGTACAAAGGTCACACAACTGCGAATGCCAAGAGAACTCACTCCGTCAGTCAATCACTGCAGCCTTGACCTTGACAAGTGGACCAGCTGAATTCACAAGGATAATACATATCACTCTTTATCAGCATTTACAGCGCCGCAATCCAATTTCCAATCAGGTCTTTCGAGTTCTACAATGAAGATCTGTACATTTCAAGTGACCTTTCATAAGATGGACAGATAGTTACTTTGATCAAAGAATTTTTATTTAAATGAATTAAAAAGTCAAGCAGAGCACAAACAGACAGGGGAACAAAAGGACAGCAAAAAGTGAAAAAAGTGAAAATGATTGTGAAAAAAGGAACAACAAAAGGAATTCTAACTATGAGCTGTGGCAGCAAGACAAGGCAATGCAAGGTTTTGAGAACTATGGATGCTTCGGTGATCACAAGGAAAAACAAAAACTACAGGCAACAAAGTAAAGTAATTAACAATACAAATTTGGACGTGACTTGGGGCGAACAGCGTAACGCACAGCGTAGCGCGGCGCGTAGCGCGCCGCGTAACGCACGGCGCAACGCGTAACGCGCAACGAACCGCGCAATGCACCGCGCAACGCACATTTACATTTCTGAAGAAGTAATTAAAATACTAATTAAATTATTAACTGTAACTAATTACATTTTGGAAGTAATTTGCCCAACAAAACGACCCCTTCTCCAAAGTAGTCTGTTAAATTGAGGTTGTGTGTGTGTGTGTGTATTTTACAGTTAAACTTTATCCCCACACACGTGTTCGCTGGATACACAGAATTGAATAAAGTACATATCACATGCTGTTCCCCCATCTGCCTCATCACACATAGTTACAATGACAACAAAACAAGCGCAAAGAAGAGACCTTGAATCTATTTACCAACCCTTATGTCTTTCAGGTAACACTGTCCATGGACTCTGGTCAAGGCCATCATTCACACAAGCCCACTCAGTCATTGCACACATGTGTTTGATAGAAAAGTCTTTTGGACTGATTATAGATGGTATGTACAAATGAGTTAAAATCACTTGCAAGATCTAATAACGTTCCACATCGGGGATTATTATTTAAAGGATATAAATAGACAATCTGGTGCAATCGGAGTGACTAAGAAATAGTGACAAATCATCACCCGGCTCATATTCAGTGATGACATAATGCAAATTTTTGGTCCGCCTTTGGGCCCACCCCAAGACACAATGTGTTATAAAAACCTCCTCCATGCGAATGTGCCATCACTCTCATGCTGATCAATGGCACATACGCACTCATGCACATGTAAAACTACTGATTGATTACACATTTTTGATCTATTGTCAAACAACTGCGGGAAAGTCTTTTATTTTGTTGGAACATCCCATCATTACTACTGTTGCCAATATGATAATAAGCATCGCTTTGATATGGGCAGTGCTGGTGGGGTTCTGCTGCATCCTTTGGCTGGCTGTGGGGACACGGCGCAGGTAAGATTATATTCAATTTGGGTGCACAAAATTTGAGAAAAAAGCAAATCATGATACCTCAAAAATGAGATATTTTTTCAAATGAGCGTCAAAAATACATTTTTGGATATAAAGCCATCGCTCGTTAAAATTTGTTCTTATCTGATTTTGGAAAAAAATTGACTGGAAGTGCGAATGTTGCCTTTAAAACATCAATTATCAAGCTAAAACAAAACCTCTGTTAGTTTAAGCTTGCTATAATAGTGACTCAGTAAATCAAGTAGTTGGTTTATTTCATTGTCCACAGGCAATCTGGAGAGCCCGCAGTTGAAAATGGTTTGATACCATACCTTGGTTGTGCTCTGCAATTTGGGGCCAACCCTCTCCAGTTCCTCCGTAGCCGCCAGAAGAAGTATGGCCACATTTTCACCTGCAAGATTGCGGGCCAGTACATTCATTTCCTGTGTGACCCCTTCTCTTACCACTCAGTCATCAGACAAGGTAGACACTTGGATTGGAGGAAATTCCACTTTGCTACATCAGTAAAGGTGAATTTATACCATTTGAAAGCTCTAAAGTTTTTGTCAATGTTTGTTTTACTCGTAATGTGACATTTTTAATGTCAATTTTCTTTACTAACTCACCAGGCATTCGGCCATGATAGTTTTGACCCTCGACATGGCCACACCACGGAAAATCTTCACCAGACTTTTTTGAAGACTTTGCAAGGTGAGGCATTGCCCTCACTAATTGACAGCATGATGGAGCATCTCCAAGATGTAATGTTGAAGTCCAACACGCTCAGTCCCAGCATGGATCGCTGGGAAGTAGATGGCATTTTTGCTTTTTGCTACAAGGTAAGCGAATAACTTTCCATTTGTACGCCACATAGCACAGACTTGATTAAACTAATTTGGTCCGCTTTAAATTTTGTCCTCCAGGTGATGTTTGAGTCTGGCTATCTTACATTGTTCGGTAAAGATCTTGGTGGGGATAAATGCCAAGCCCGGCAGGCAGCTCAGAAAGCCTTGGTGCTGAATACGTTGGAAAATTTCAAGGAGTTTGACAAAATCTTCCCAGCTTTGGTGGCTGGCCTCCCTATTCATGTCTTTAAGAGTGCCTACAGTGCAAGAGAGGTCAGTATCAATCTTGAGAAGAAATTGATTGGATGAAATGATAACCTATTTATCTCATGTCTCTATGATGTAAAAATTCATTTTGGTATTTCTGTGCCTTTTTTTTCCTCTTAAAAATATGTAGAATCTAGCAAAAACAATGCATGCTGAAAACTTATCCAAGAGGGAGAATGTTTCGGATCTAATCTCAATGAGGATGATCCTTAATGATTCCTTATCTACCTTCAATGATGTAAGCAAGGCCAGAACTCATGTTGCGCTGCTGTGGGCTTCACAGGCTAATACATTGCCTGCAACCTTTTGGAGTCTTTTTTACATGATAAGGTATGACAATTTTTTTTTAATGACTCACCATTATGTACCGTAATTTCCGGACTATAAACCGCGACTTTTTTCAAAAATTTTAAACCTGCGGCTTATAGTCAGGTGCGGCTTATATAAGATTTTGTTCGTGATTTTTGTGATGACTTCATCACTTTTATACACTCGTAAAAAGGCTGTGGACCCCTGTTGTGCGGTTCTTGAAGAAAAAAAACAACAAAAATACTATTTTGAAACACTACTATGGCTGCTGCTTATTCTGGCTGTGTTGCTTGTGACTATTATGAGCTTTAGTAGGAATGCACGCTAGGTGACCTGCGTCAAAGGGCTCTAAACCCTTTCTCTTAGAGATTACACAAAGCAGTGGCGCTGTTTGGACCATCTGAATTGTATTAAAACCCAATCAATCAGCATTTAAATTCAATTCTTCTGACATTTTGCTCACCAAAAACAAGTTGTAATGAATGTGAACTTTTAATGCATTTTATTCAGGTTACTTTGAACCCTGAGGCTTAAATGGCGGCGCGGCGTATTTATGGATTTTTACGGCTTTCTGTGTCCTGTCTTTCTTTGTAAAAAACTCATGTGCACGTGCGGCTTATAGTCCGGTGCGGCTTATGTAAGAAAAAAACTAAAATATCCCTGAATTTTAGCCGGTGCGGCTTATAGTCCGGTGCGGCTTATAGTCCGGAATTTATGGTATATATTTTATGAATTTATTTATTTAATTAATTTCTCCAGTAGCCATAATCAAGTTCCTACTATTGATTTTAAAATAGTGCACATGCAATAGTGACCACATTGCTCCTATATCTATTTGTAGAAGTCCAGATGCAATGAAAGCAGCTCGTGAGGAGGTGCAAAGAGTACTGGAGGCATCGGGTCAGACCATTAACCCGTGTGATCCCACATTGAACCTGAAAAGGGACCAACTGGACAATATGCCTGTTTTGGGTGAGTTCATTGCAATAAATAAGTCGATTGATATTAGCATTTTAACACGTCAGACTTTAAGAAAACTGTTGCAAGTTCATTTGATCTTTTTATGTTTATATTATATCGACCTATCTTTCAATCACAGACAGTATCATAAAGGAAGCCATGCGTCTATCCAGTGCTTCCATGAACGTGCGAGTTGCCAAAGAGGACTTTTTACTTCACCTTGACAACCAGGAAGCATATCATATACGCAAAGATGATGTCATAGCCCTTTATCCTCCTATGCTGCACTACGATCCAGAAATCTATGAAGATCCCTATGTAAGAAGCATTCAAAGTTGATATATAAGATCAGCGTAATATACAGCAAGTTTGCTTATTGGCTATTTCTGTCCTCTTGAATCTGCAGGAATATAAATTTGACCGATTTCTGGATGAAATTGGTCAGGAGAAAACGACTTTCTATCGCAATGGCAGGAAATTACGCTACTTCTACATGCCCTTTGGATCTGGAGTCACCAAATGCCCTGGCAGATTTTTTGCCATATATGAAATTAAGCAGTTCTTGACTTTAGTTCTGGCTTACTTCGAAATGGAACTTCTGGACCCTGCCATCAAAGTCCCACCTCTTGACCAGTCACGTGCTGGATTAGGAATCCTTCAACCAACATATGACATAGATTTTAGATACAAATTGAAATCTAACTATTAATTGTTTGGTTGTTGCAAAACATAACTTCATTACATGTGACAAAATGTACATAGTGTATATTTAAATATTAATGTAGAAGTCTTGCTACTTTTGTAAATAGATGTTGTAGTGGTGTGTATTAAAGCATTGATTTGTTGCTCTGGAACATAAATACTGTCCTTTAATGCAGTCAGTGTATTTAAGATTTATTTTTATTCATTTTTGTGGTGGTTTTGCTTGGTGGGTGACAGTTTAATCAACTAAAATTATTGTACAGCACAGCAAAGAGATTTATCATAAAAATGTTGTCAGACAGTCATGGAATAAAGATGTGTTCCTACCTTCTGCCAAACTACCTCTTTTTACGGTGCTGAAATGTAGCTATAGTGCTGCCTGACCCAATTCATCTCTCAGTTGATGCAATGTGGCTGTCGTCGTCGGACTGCTTGCGACGGTGACGTCATCCTCAGAGGAGCTTGACTGTAAACAAGCATACTGGTTATATGTTGTTATGAAACAATTATAAAATTATACTAATTATATTAATACAAAACAATGCAACCTCTGTTCATTATTTATACAACCTAGTTTAGGGTTTAATATTTCATGGATTTAAATTTGTCGTATATTTTAGGTTATTCTATAGACCTAATATAGACGTCTAAATTAGGTCTACACATAGACCTAATATAGACGTCTATTTTAGGTCTATAGAATAACCTAAAATAGACGTCTATATCAGGTTACGGAAATAACCACACTTCACATGTGCGGATCAATGGTTGTTAAAAACAAAGCCAAACAACTTATAAATTAATTGATTGTAGCCTAACAAGAGATAATAATTGTTGCGAATGGTTCAAGGTGGTGTCTTGGTTATCACGTTATATATAAGGTTTCTAATAAAAGGTCTTCCAAATGATTGCAGAAGAAGCTGCTCCTACCATGACTGTCCAGAAGTGGGCAGTGTAGGCACACAAAGCCAAATCCTCCGATGTATACATCTATGCAGGCCGTACTGTCGTGATTTAGGAAACCATTGTTTGTTTTGCACCTACACGGAATTAAAGGGAATCATGTACATTGTAAAGATTGAAGATGTTTTAAATCTGAATAAAGTAATATGAACTGGAGAGAGGGCAATGTGTTATTTATGCGGGATTGACATGACATAACATGACAGGCCACACAAGCATGCCCCATTGACCTCCAAGAAATGTTCGCCCAAAGAGCAAATAAAGTAAATTAACTTTGAGGCCTATACTGATTTAAAAAAAAAAAACAACTCTTCTATTGTCTAAATTTCTCAGTCAAACTTTAACAATTGTTAATAGTTAACTCCACTAAATGTACCACAATTTTAAAAATTTGCAATAGTTTGTGTGCTATATATACACACGTTACAGAAAAACTATTCTTTTTTGTCCACATTAAAAGAGTTCTCATCTTTCCTTTGTGTGTCTTCTTACATACGTTTTCCTAGAACTCATTTAAAAAAAATCTAATGAGAAAGTACCAATAATTGGCCAAATTATTCATAATTAGTTCAATTTCAGCATAATTAGTGCATATGTAAATTGTGAGGCCGGATGAATCCCAGTGCCCGCCTCTGCATAATTAGCCTGTAATTCCACAGCATCCTGCGGAACAGAGAGGAAGTTGGTGGGCCAAAAGTGTGTCTGATGTAACAGAGGGAGGGGCTGGGAGTAATTAGAAATGTCTCACATGAAGCACTTGTATATTAATTACAACATTTTTAGTGTCCCAGTACTTCTTTGTCTACCTTCCCTCCTCCACAACTGGGCTGCATCAAAGGAGGACATCACAAACCAACAAGGAACTTAGCTGCTTCTTAATCAAAGATGGTCCTCATTTGCATTTATAATTGGGATTAATTAGGATATACCGTGTGTGTGTGCATGTGTGTGTGTGCTGCAAAATTATATCTTTAAAGGAGGTGATATTTTCATATTGATCTCACTATCAAGAGATCCAAAATATTTTTAGTTTTAAGTATGCCTGCTTTTTTTTTTTTTTATACCCCGCATAAAGCAGTACAATCACATTGAACCAACAATATTTTGGAGTAGTGAGTAAAAACAATGTAGTTAAAAGGTTAAATGAAGTGACCTTAAGTAAGTCTATTCCTACTCTATTCTATTCAATTCTCATAGGTTGTTTTTTTGTAGACTAGTCCATTTTCAACTACCGTAATTTCCGGACTATAAGTCGCGTTTTTTTTCATAGTTTGGGTGGGGGGGGGGGGGGCGACTTATACTCAGGAGCGACTTATATATGTTTTTTTCCCACAAATTTTTACTTGAACATTAAGACATCACTTATAAGTATAGTTGACCACTTCCCATGTTATTTTTAGTATAGTTGATCACTTCACATGCTTTTATATCTTTATCTTGAACATATTCAAAACATAAAAAATAGAGAAAACATCAAATAAACCAATTAACACTTTAAAGCACCATATCCAAGTCCACTGTCTGCTGTATGTACACTTGCTCCGTTTTTGGTCCTCTTATATTTATTATTATTATTTATTATTATTTATTTATCATTTATTCAACACTCTTATTTATTCATTGTTTGTTGTCCTTCATGTAATAGTTGTCCTTAATCACTCTATATGTTACGTCAGGCCCGTTCTCAGCTCTTTGTTTGTGTTTGTCACGTTAGCATACCTATCGTTTAGCCTGTTGTTGCTCGTTCATGACTGTTTTTGGTGTGGGATTTTGTCGAATAAATTGCCCCCAAAATGCAACTTATACTCCGGAGCGACTTATATATGTTTTTTTCACTTTTTGGGGCATTTTATGGCTGGTGCGACTTATACTCCGGAGCGACTTATAGTCCGGAAAATACGGTAACCTACACATTTATTGTGAATGCTTGTTTGTTGATATGCAAAGCGTGTAGCCCAGCTGACCTCAAGGTCACCCACGACCCATATTATGACAGCAGATGGATGGATCTGAACAAATACATGGGTAGAGATGGTAGCATTAACTTAATACAATATGTAGCACATGACCTTGGCTCAGGTTGTCTAATTCAGTCTTTGGTAGTTTTGAGGGCAGCACCGCAAGCGACATGAAGTGCCTCACTCCTAAGCAGCCTCCCCGCCTACACAAGGCCTCAGGCTATCTGTTTGACAGTCTGCAATTAGAACTTCACCAGTAACTACCCCAAACCATTATTAACAATTAATTAAATCAAATCTATCAGGAATTATGGGCTCAAACCTTGAAGGGATACCTTCAAGAAAGCTTTCGAGACCGATTTAAATGAGGAGAGCGAGCTTTTGTTCTAAAAAGTCGGCCTTTTTATCTTAAAATATTAGTATATTTGAAGGATAAATATCTGAAGACAGTGCTCACAAATTGACAACCATCATCACTGCACACGTTGGAAGTGAAAAAGGAAAACAACTTCACAAATAATTATCAATTTTACTCCAAAAAAAGCATTGTATTACCGATTAAGCCTGTACACATTGAACAGTGAGAACAAGATTTAAAACAGTCCAAAATTTGAACATTAATCTGACAAAAATAACATCTATTTATTTATTCCGAAACATATACCAAAAACTACAAAAAACACTGGATTATCTATGCACAAAAGTAAAAACATAGAAAAGTCAGTGTGGTTTAACAGATTGCTCCTCTTCATTGTCTTCATTGTTTCATCAAGTGAACTTATACGTGTGAATGTCAAGGAATCATATTTTGCGATATTAATTCACTAATCGCATTTCAGTTTGTACGAGATAGCATTTGCGAAGTCCGTTTGTCTCTGCTCAACTTTTGTAACTTTTTAAAATGATATACTAAAATATTGTTCTGTGCTTGGGCGTGCATGCTATAGAAATGACTGATCTATATTGTTGTTTTTTTCATGGAATAATCATCAATACTAAAACCTTAATCAAACTGCCCTAATTCAAAATCATAGAGATGGATGAACTGTAAAAGGATATGAATCATAGTTAAGTTTCTGGGTGAGAACTCCGGTCAGAATGAACTCAGCGTTGTGGACATCTGAACAGAAACACGTCACAGAATCAACACACACTTTCAGATGCTCCTCACACACAGTGTGCGTTTGTGTGTGCAGACTTTACCAATGTTTTTGACGAAGTACTCTCTACACAAGTGTAGATCATTGTCACACGAAATCAAGATGATTTCTGGGAGATTCTGCAGCAAAACAAAATGCATTTTATAGTCCTCACAGTATATATTATTTTTTGTCCCTGTCATCATCCTTTATCAGGTCAAGCACCAAACTCACCTTGTTCTGTTTATGCTCCATAATCTTCCTGTAAGAAGGTTGTTTGGCGACCACTCTCCCTCCAGCACTTTCTACAATCAACTTCATGCTGCTGAGGCTGGGGCTGATTCCAGGGGTTAGATAAAAATACTTTCCCTACATTCCGGAAAGAAAAGGTACAAAGACAGAAAAGCATCGAGTAAAGAAGAGGTGGGGAGTTAAATGGGTCCTTTACAATGTGATTTTTTTTAGACTATAAGGCACAATCCCAATGAACAGGTCTATTTTGGGAAATTTCCATGAGGAGCACATTAAAAAAAAAAAAAAAACAGTACAGAAAATTGAGTCAGATTTTGATCAACCTTGAATCGACATCCAAGTTGTCCTATTTGAGAAAATTGAAGGATTTTAAGTGCACCTTACTGTCTAAAAAAATCTAGTAATCAATCAGAGGAAGTACGCACACCATTGAATTTCATTTCCGTAATATCTAACAATCATTATTGTAGGTACGAATATCATGTGGTGTGTTTCGGCTTAACAACAATAAGTACAGAAGTCATTGTTTTTGTCATATGTTTGTCAGGACTGTTGTAAACCAAGGACCCCCTCCCCTGTATTGTAACTGTCCCTGAACTTTTGTCCATATCACCTTGAAGAGTGGTGCACTGTGAGCTTTCTTGAGTGATTCTTCCAGAGTGAAACCAAACAAGACCTCGGTTTCGGTATCCCGCAGAATGTAGTTCTGTTCATCTGGAACACAGACACAAGTACAGCGCTGTCATCCACATTAGCTTGAACTACACTGATAAGTGAACTTAACAAGGCTATAGCTAGCCCTCACATCATTAACTCCAAGTTTGAAAGGGTTGCACTCAAGAGTAGATTGCTCATATCAATAGAAAACATACCAACAAACTTCTGGCTCCTCCAGCTCTCTTCAAGCCACTCTGGGGTGACGATATGTTTCACCACAGACATTGCGGCGAGAAATTTGATGGTGCGCATCACTTTACTTGCCACCAGGTGAGTCGCCTTCAGACTGCCCTCTGCTACTTCACCACCTAAAGCATGCAGCCTCTAAGGGAGGGAGGGAGGGAGGGAGGGAGGGAGCTTAAGTTAGATGTTTACATACAGTCTCAGAACAATGCTTTTGTGGTTTTAAAACAACCTATCTAGTATTAATTTAATCTCCAATTGGGGAAAGAAAATTGTGCTGGACTCTTGTGATGGTTTCACCTTTGTGTATTGCTGAACTTCAGTGGGGTCGAACCCTGTGAAAACAACTCTTGGAGTGGACTCTGGTGGAAGCTTCTTACTGGGGGACTGGATCTCCTCCAGTCTGTGTGAACCACACACAAAATAAGCACTGGCTAAAAGGAAGTACACAAAGCAAAAAGGCAAAAGTGAGATCTGCGGGACTAACCTGGCCTTTTTGTTGGCTGGCTGGTTTGTGGAGTCAGCCAGCTTCTGTTTCTGGATGAGCAGCAGGTTCTAAACAAAGTTCATAAAGAGAACAAGGAAGTCAAGCAAAGTCAACAAAACTGTACCTCAAGTCTTTAATCGGACTGCAATGTCAACAATTTGAAGAAATGTATCATTCCAAGCACTAATAGAAAACCAATAAAAGTGGCAACAAACTCACTGCTAAAGCTTCTTGAGATACTTTGACGGGTGTTCTCCAAGGAGCTATATAAAATTGGAAATCAAAACATCTTAAATTATGTTTAAATGACAGTAAACAGGCTGCTCAAAACAGTACATACCAAGCAAGTTCTGGACCAACTGGAGGTTTGGCACCAGCGGCTCAGGATGCGTATAAATTGAGTATCTGCTGTGCTGAATTTGTCTTAATGCTTCAAAGTTGCCCAGAAGAATATCGCACATCCACTGAGCGTTTACGCATGGAATCTTCCACTCTTTGGCCTTCTCATACTTGAGCCCAGTGGGTCTAAAGAGAAACCCACAGCACAGACAAATTAATTGTGGTAGTGACAACAAAAAACAAAAAAAAAAAACACGACAATGCAAGTCCCTCCTTACTCTTTGCAGATAAGGACGGTGTTGCTCCGACACAGGTACCCGGTATATCTGGCACCGGCCAAGTACGACATCAGCTTCAAGTCATCTCTGTCAGCATCCACAAAACCAGTCACAGATATAATCTAAGAGGAGGAAAGGCTGATTAGAATAAGAAGCATGCAATATCATCGAGATATTCGAAATCGAAAGTATGTTAGTAGGACGTACATGTTGAGAGCAAGGCTTGGCTCCAGGAGGGAAGGCAAATGGCAGGTGCAGCGTCCGATGAGGAGGCACCATCCTCTTCCGTTTGAGGACCGTGTCTAACCAGTGGGCTGTCACACAGCGTTTTCCCTCTCTGAGGGCCTGGTAGGTCAGAGACAATCAACCCAATGCCAAGGATGTCAAAAAAGAGACTAGCTTGACATGCTGCTGCGTAAGCATGTTTGATCTTTAACATACGTATCACATCTTGTTGGTTGGTATGTGTTAGCAAAAAAACATTTGCTGACAAGCTCTTTGCTTTGAAAAGCCAGTTTGATGCTGCTGTACTCGAGACACCATCTAGACACAGAAACAAGCATCCTTACCTGGACATACATGTTGCTGACCTGACTCTCACAAAGCAGGTGAGTACATTGACTGGTCAGGGAGGGGTCAACAACACCACCATAGAACTGGATCACCTGCGAGTGGAGGGAAGGGCAGAAAATGTTCTTTTAAGACCATTGTGATGATGCCGATGCTCCATTTTAAATATGAGATCAGCAAAGTTTGTGAATGCACTGGGAGAAATATTTGTGCAAAGTGCAAACTACCTTTTTTTTTTCCTAACACTAACTATAAAAGAATGGAAAGAGGCAAAATTCTTCCTGGTGAAAAGAGAGTCTCTTTTTATTTGGTAGTTTGGTGTTCATATAAAAATTGGTCCCGATTGCTCTAAAATGAGTTAGTGAATGAGTTATTAACAACCATGTACCGCGTGTTGGTGAAACCTAATTATCTTACCCGTTTCCATGTGGCCAGCAGCTGTTTGTCTGCTATCTGTTCTGGATAGTCAGCAATGGCAAACACACATCCCAGCAAAAAGCCGTCCTGTGGAACTGTGACATTGGGGGGGGGGGGGGACAGTTCATAAATACATTTACGCAAGGAGGATGAGCTTGGTTGATTTTGAGAATCATACTATTTTTGTATGTTGAAAAAGTCACGTGGTCAATGTTTAGTTTGAAGTTATAATGCTTATTTCAAATGAATGGCTTGGAGCTTACGTTAAATTTGCTCAGAGGTCAATGGAAATCGAAAAAGCCAATTTCCTACTCACTTTCTTGTCCTGGCTCATGTCCGAAAAGAGAGATATGAGCAGGCTGCTGTGGCTGCGGCTGAAGAGTTTGTTGCTGCTGCTGCTGAAGCTGCTGTTGCTGCTGCTGCATGGCCTGTTGGTTCTGATGCTGTATGGCCTGCTGATGATGATTCTGCAGCTGCTGTTGCTGCAGCTGCTGGATTTGCTGCTGCTGTTGCAAGAAGTGTTGTTGCTGTTGCTGCTGTAGATGCTGTTGGTGTAATTGTTGTTGATTTTGTTGTTGCTGTTGTTGTAAGATCTGCATGCGTTGCTGCTGTTGGAATTGCTGGAGCTGTTGTTGCAGAGCTTGCTGCTGTTGCAGCTGCTGTAGACCAGGGCGTAAGAGCTGCTGAGGGCGCAGCTGCTGCTGAGAGAAGGTGTGTTGCTGCTGCTGCTGCTGGGAAAACATCTGCTGTTGGTGCATTTGTTGTTGCTGCTGCTGCTGTTGCTGCTGCTGGAGGAACTGATGCTGTTGGGACAACTGAGGGAACCCCTGCTGTTGTACAACTTGTGACTGTTGCTGTTGGTGATGTAGCTGCATCATTTGATGCTGCTGCTGCTGTTGCTGCTGCTGCTGTTGTTGTTGCTGCTGCTGCTGTTGGAGCTGCATCATTGGGTGTTGCGCTTGTTGGGGTAACTGTTGATGGTGTTGTTGAACTGCCTGATGTGACTGTTGCATTAACTGCTGCTGCTGCTGCTGTTGCTGCGCAGTGAGTTGTTGCCCAGCCATTTTGGACTGATTGAACAGAAGGGGGTTGTTACTGTTTGGAGTCTGAGCATGGCTTTGATTGGTTTGTTGCTCTATTGGCTTTCCCTGATTGGCTGTCAGATTCTGGATAATCTGTGAAAGAAATAAAGCATCTTAAATACATCGAATTTGTCCCACAACAGTAATATATGAACAATTATAAAGAGAAGAAAAAAAAAACATCCACTTTTAGAATGTCTTACATGTGCTACATTGGTGGGTCGAATAGTTGGTTGCATGTCAGAATTGTTGGTAATGTTGCGAAGTGTTCTAGCGGCTGGGCTCCAACCGGGCATGTTGTCTGGAACTGATACACCCAAAAAAATAAATCAATAAAAAATATTTCACAAGTTAAGTAATTGAACTGATCATGACAACATAAAATGTATGCAAACATGTATAAAATATACTAATTAAATCTAATATTACAGATGAATTTATTGCTTGTATAAAAAAATAAACAGTAAAGTGGCTTTGGGAAAAATCGCATCTAAAATTGCAATCACGATATTGAAGGGGTGGAGATGATGACAAATGATAATGATAAAATGATACATTGCATAACATTTTACTATACCTCTACTATGTCAACAAAGCCTTGCATTTTTGTATCTACTGACCTTGTTGTGCATTTTGACTGATGGCAGCAGCAGTGCGGACCTCTGTTGATATGGGTCCGGCACCAGGGACTGGAGGAACAGTGGCACACAGGTTGATCAACCCACTGCCTGTTGAGGATACGGGATCCTTGTTGCCAGGTGGCCCACTTCGCCGCCTGGCCGTGCCTGATGCAAATGGAGGGGTTGGTGTCACAACCTCAGCTGGTGTCCAGTTGAGGTTAGTGCCCTCCTTTTCTGTGGACGAGTCGTCATCAGAGTCGTCAAACATGCGCTCGCTGCGGCGTTCGGTTTTCCGTGGGGACGACGGGGAGATGGAGTTCAGTTTTTTGGGGCCAGGTCGTCTGCGAGGACTTGACTCTGCTGATGAGCCACCACTGGACATCCGGGAGCGTCGCGGACTGTAGCTTCCATCTGAATGGGAGCGCTGGTCATATGACTCTGGCTCACTCTCATCCGCTTCCTCTGGCTCCACATAAGTAAGTCGAGGGTGATAGAGCGATTCATCATTCCGGTTCTTAGCTGTAGTGGAAAGTTGGGAAGTTTTAACATTCATAATGGAACTTTTGGCAAGGTAACGTTGCCCAATTGAGGGACTTGTGTGTCATGTATCTCACAATTACATGCTTAGTGGACTTTGACGATGTGTAGCAATGGAGACGTACAGGGAGACTTGAGTGCACACAGAATTGTTGCCTGACTTGGAATAATCACTGAAGATGAACTGTTACTCTTTTGAAAGTTGTGATTACAATTCTTGATTAAATTATTCAGATAGAAAAAGAAAATCCTCAGTCGCAGAGAGACCTGAACTTTACCTTTTACTGAATCTGTTATCCAGTCTGGAGTGACAATCTTAATTCCAGGATGTTTAAGGGCACACTCAAACTTGGCCTGAAGTGAAAACAAAAACACATAACTGAATTCGGCAAGAATAAATACCTGTATTTGCAATGGTAAAATCAGTTCTCTTTTAGAAAATATGAAATTCAGAAACAAATCTTCCAATTACCCCCTTTGGTTCATTCACCACCAAATGAGTTACTTTTTTGTTCAGGTTAAGCTGACATTCTCCGCCATAAAAAGTTATATATGCCCACAATGCATTGAGGTCGTCTGGAAGCTGTGGAGAAAAAAAAAAAGAGTCATAATAACAATAAAAAAAATGGAAGAAGTTATGACTTTTAATGTAGAAATTATTGATTTCCATTATTAAGAATAATGTGTCCATACATGAATATTTGACCAATCTTATCAAAATCTCTGCTATGTTTAGCCCCACAAGGTTGCATCATATTTCAGAAATGAGTATAATATGCATTTACTCACACGAGGAAGACAGGCTGTCACTCCAAAAAATATTTGACCCGATTCTGGAGAGAACCCTGTGACACTGTGTGGGTTATTGGTTAAGAAAACATAGTCAACTCTATCATGGAATTATTAGAACATTTTTCTTCAATCATATCAGGGAATACACATAATGCATACATTCGACATTTCGGAAGGATACGGTAAAAGGTCTCCACATCGAACGGAGAGGATCACCCAGGATGGCTGGAAAACAGGACTGATCATCATGAATTAATCATACAATTAAAATACCCACTGTGCCTGTAACTAGACTTTGTCTGCAGCAGACTGAAGTTATTTTTGTTTTTCCCGACTGACCAAAACAAAGTGTTTACAATTGTCAATTTGGATGTTCACTAAACACGAGATTGGATTGACTTCTTACCTTTACCACAGGCAGATCAAAAACCTCACGAGATTCCCCCACCTCTGGGTTGTCCCCATCCTCTGCAATAATATGAGTGGCCAGAGCATTGTAGGAGACCTCTTTGCCTTTTCCGTCTTTTAACAGCTGCACCACCTAAAATATGGCCATAAAGAGTTCACCTAGTCAAATGACAATTAGCGTGTAACATCATATTCCATTCATAATTTCAGCATCGTGTCACGCCCACATGACGTCCTTATGTCCTCCTAGTTCCCACCAAAACTTCATTTGTCTAACGCTAGATTACATTTTAGAAACGATTTGAGGAAAAATAAACAATTATTACATGAAGCGAGACGAGGGTGCACTATTTGGCAGGAAGTGAAACACCGCAGATGGAGTAAAATGTTGACAGGTTGACGCAAATGAACACTGTCAAAGTTATTCACTTTGGTACATAAACGTAGCTCAGATCAACTTTAGTCATTCAATATGCATGACAACATAACTTTATATTGTTACGCCACGAGTCAACAGATTTATAAAACGGAGCTACATGCAGCTGAGAACCTAAGAGTCAGTACACTTGAGATTTGAGTGTACAAAACGTCGCTAGGGGCAAAGTTCTTCTGTGCGATCATTTATTAGCAAGCACACAACTTCACGGGAGATCCTAAGAAAGAAAGAATACTAATGTCGCCATTGATCAAATGATCGCTAGATCAAACGCGCTATTTCGAGCGTAGCAAGACAGCCTGTTAGCCAGCTAGTTAGCTTGTGCAACAAAACCCATTGAGATTCAATAGTGCTAACAAGTTAAAATGCTATCATACTAGCTAAGAGGAGCTAACATCAGTCTCACCTTTGGGTCAATGTCCCCAACCACATAGAATTTGACATCTTTAAAAAGTTCATCAACAACCTTACTTTCCTCTTCAGACATGATTGTCCATTAAATTCATATGATGAAACATTTATGCGATCCTAAAGCTGAAGGTTTAAAAACTGCACATTACTGCGCCTGCTGTGTGCTTAGAGCAGGAGACCCGGGCTTCTCTAGCGCCAAATCGGTGAGCGCGTCATGGACTAGACCATTCGCAAATGAAGAGGGTGTGTAAAAAAAAAAGGGCCAAAGTCTACATGCTTTTTCAATTATCCGAACATGAATTCAGTCCAAAAAAGAATTCTAATCAAGCCACGGAGACACCTTGCGCAGAAAAAAAAAACATTGAGTGAACTTCAAGATCATGCGTGTTTTTCTTATAAACCTCTGACACCCCTATACTGTTCGGGTTAGTGTTTTCTCTTATTTTGCGGTAACCCTTTCCGCCCCACTGAGGTGAGGCGATGATGAGGAGAACATTGACATTCATTTTGAAGGTTCCTTCCATCCGTTTTTGTTCTGAACGGAAGACTTCATTCGACTTGACCTCATGACATCTTCATGACAATAACTTCATTTAGCAAACGAGTTGTTGTCATCAGGCTTGAAAAACATGTACAGTACAGTGATCCCTCGCTACTTCGCGTTTCACTACATCGCGGATTTTTTTTTTCTAAATGAATAAAATATTTAAAATTCAAAATAAAACTTCTAGATTGAGGAAACATGTCTAACATTTAGAACTATGTATTATTGCTCCAAATGTTCGTTTACATTCCTTTAGAAGTCCGTTTTCGCGTGTTAGCACGATCGCGAATTAGCATCTATCCGCTAACTCGTTAGCCTGCCCAGTACTACTTCTTGTTGGTGACCGTACTTCGCGTGTAGTCTACAGCAAACGTTCTTCTCATGTCGCCCCTTTGCAAAATTAATTGCCCACCCCTGCTGTAAGCTAATGATGGTTATGTAAGAGCAGCTGCTTGCTGGTGCAATATGATGCGATTTACATATGATCTAATTAGTCTACTAATTTAAGAGACTCGTCAATTAGCAAATAATTGATGGCGGTAGCGCTATAGTTAAGAATTGTTATTGCATAGCCTACACATACGCAACATTAATATCTGTTATTCACATGACATGCATAAAACCTACCAGGGAATCCAGAAAATGAAACCTGAATTAGAAATCTATCTGTGCATGCATGTTTGAGTATTTGTGTTTACCTTTTCGTCCATCTCACGGAGCGGCCATTTTTTTTTTACTTGCTGTCGACTGAAAATGACATCACAGTCGCCAGGTCACAGGTCACACTCAATCACGGCTCACCAATTTTACTTAATGTGGTGAGTTCCGAGGCGGTTGACTTCCGGGGTTCTACTGTACTGTGTTTTGACAAGTGTTGACACATACAACATCTTCTAAAAAAAAATAAAATAAAAAATAAAAAAGAAAGAAACTTGGTTTTAGTTTGCCTTTGAAATAACCACTCACACAATAACACAGAATCACGTGATACCTCCACAAAATAAAATGTGCGCTGCAAACCAACTGACCATTTTGCATCTTGTCATTTCATTGACAATTTGATGCATTGGTTAATTACTTAATTCATTAGTCTCAAGCCAATGATCAAACCAGCGCGTTTAGGAATGAGACATACTACACGGTGAATTATAGATGGGTCAGTTTTTAAAAACCTTGACTGTCAAAATGAGCTGCAGCCAATTGAGAGCAATAATTGGATAAGCTCTCTCAGCCACATTAATGACATACATCACCTGATGACTTTGTGGGTGTGAAATGGAGACATTATCCTTTAGACACATCACCTATCATTAGCGTCTTACTTTAGGATGTAAAATCTATCTTCATGTCACCTCTCCAACACAATTAGACACGGTGCATGAATGACACCTTTGGATGCTATTCTGGAGCATTGATAGAGATGTGTGACTATGGTAACTCAGCTCATATGCTTCAGTAAATATGCATAAGAAATTGCAATAACTGCATCTTGAGGAAGAAATGACAAAATTACATCATAAATATGTTATTACCTTGTAATCATATGACTAAGCGAAGGGTTGCACTATTGATGACCCTCTGTAACGATGAGATGTCATCAAATGCAACAGTGACTAGAATGAAAATCCAAGATAAATAGACGTGGAGATCTGACTGGCAGTCAAAGCAGTCTTACATTCTGGATGGAGAGGGAGGAGGAACAAATACTGAGCCAAGTCTTGAGCATATGAGCCCATTTTGCATAACAAAATGAAGTATAGCAAATGAAATGGAACAAAGGCCGTTTTAATACTAGTGTTTTAATTTAAAAAGAGACAGTGACCTCCAAGAGCCAAAAACAGAACAAAAGAAGTCACAAATTGCCTGACAATCAACTTCCCCTGGGTGTTTCAGGGAGTGGTACTTACTTCCAGCAAGATTAAATCAGCACCATCTGATTAAAAAGAGACTAAGCAACACACTTTTAATTAGGGCATTTCAAACCTGAACCGGAATTGTTTGAATAATTGTCCATGGATGATTGTCTGATCCGTGGTGAAAGAGAACATTAAAAGTGCTGGTGGACACGGTCATGTTTTTCACTTATTACACTTTTCACTTATTACCAATCCTAAATTAAATACATTTTTTTTCTCATAATTCTAAAATTCACACAACACCCCATAATTACACCATGAACATTTTTTTTGCAAAGTTTTGTACATTTATTGAAAAAAACAACTACAACGAATCACTTAAAAAGAACCTGTCTGACAAACTGAAGTAAGCCAAAAGATCTGAAAAAGTTGCAATACAGAAATTCAAGAACATATTTCAGTCTACAAAGCCATTTGTAGTCACGGTGACAGGCATTATCCACAAATTGACAAAAGTGCACGATGGAGCCAAGAAAGTATCGCGCTGCCGCTGTGATGTGCGCCATTGGCGCATTACGCAGAAGAAGCCCATAGACACAAATAACCGCTAGAGGGAGCCTCGACTGATTGAGGACCTGCAAATTTATTATGCTGCAATCAACGAAAGTGGTAAATTGGCCTTTTCCGACTTTGAACAAGGAAAAGCGTGCTGGAACACCCATTTGGTACCACACTTTTCCATACTTGGGGTCAAAAATGACTCCAAGAATTTTCTATTTAATTTCTAAGGTTAACTCCAAAAACCTTTTATTTTTAATCAACTGTGACGTGACATCGACTACGCTTTCCCCATGATTAACAATACCAGTTGGACACAGAAAAAATCATCTGGCCGAACATAATTTTTGATAAAAAATAAAGCATCATAAACCAAAATATGAAATAATTTGTCAAGTTTACAGAATAAAATCCATTTATTCTAATTGGGGTCATTTTTTACCTTACTTATGGAAAACTGTGGGTGTGGTAGGTTTATTTATTTATTTATTTATTTATTTAAATCAACCTTGATGTAATTTTTTTTTGGTTTCCCTTAAAGCCAGCAAACACACAGAGTGTGATGAACAATTACACAATACTTGATGGTGTTTTCATCATTTGGTGTCATGGTGTGTCACTTTAAACGTAACACACAGCTTCAGGAATCACTCACCGGGACGCACCCTTTCTTCTCCAGAGGAGAAAGTTTGAGAGAGCTTTTAAATTTGAAAAAGCAGTGGAGCAAAACCTCCCTTTGTCACCCATGACTGCGGTGAACTCATGCAGGACTGAGCATCCAGTCCAGGCTGCCAAGCTCTTCTGGAGCCAGGGAGGCCCATCAGTCGGGCCTGTGGGCTGCTTTCACACCAGGTTAATCCACGGCATGGTGATCAGGGGGATTAAAGCAGTAACTGATAGTAACAAGCCTACTCACAGCCTTTTGAACATGCTGTCAACGCTCCGGACTGAAACACATGCACCGAGTGGTGCTAGAAAAGCAGATACAGGAAGATGAGTGTTTTCAGGTAAGGGTTAAATCTAGTTTTGGTTTATATAAGGGGGGTGGGTGGAGGGGAGAATGGAACACACTGGACACAACAGTAGGTACTCCTCTCCAATCAAATTGATTGCAATATTTACCCTGCATGACACAGAGCGACATTGGGCTAACTTCGTGTGGCTACTGGGCAAAATATTAGACACAATGTTAGGCTGATGATTTCCACTCTGATCAAAATAACTGTGGATGAAATTTGTTTCTTCTATTATCACAGAAGATTTTAGACAGTTAATTGCAGTTTAAATAATGGTTTTCAATAATGACCAAATTAGAAATGTGATTAAATCTTCTAAGAGATTTTTCATGATCTTGGTTTCTCTATTATATGAGATACACAAGGATTGCGTACGACATAATGACTACATGTACTATCTGACGTCCAATATAAAAGTCGTCTCAAAAACATTTGTAAACGTCATCCAGAGAGATCAAGAAGTATTTGACATTTTGCTACCAAGGAAGTGGGTGGATTTTCAACACAACTTTGATTATTTTAAGGGCATATTTGTATTTAATCTACATAGAATCTATGTAGATTGAATACAAATATGCCTATCTTTGTCATAAATGATCATCAGCAGATATTTATTATATAGAAAATCGTAATCTAAATTTAGATTGACCGTAATTATTCATTTATCATGGCAACAAAAAAATCACCTGTTTTATTTTGGTTGATTTCATGATTTATTTCGTTTGTTTATTTAGCTATGGGAGCAATCTATTTCTGTGACTTTTAGTGCCTTTTCTGAGTCTGAGATTTTTCTCTTTATGTCCCTCAAATACAGTACATGTACAGCACAAAAAAGTCTGTTGTCGTGATGAATTTTTTTTGTGAACAGAGGTCACAGTTCAACCATCTCCATTTCCTAATATGATGCGTTAGCGTGTGTGTGATGATTGTGTGGCTTTGCACTAATTCCCCTGTCCCTGTGTAAACAGAGCGCACAGAGTGGAATAGGAAGTGTCCCCTAACCTCGGAGCCCCTCTCTTCCCACCTCCCCCTCTGGGAGGTTTTGTAAAGCGGACAGGAAGCCGATGGCACTGGCTGACCTCTGCTTTGTCTCTTGACTCATCTCACATCTGGGCACCCACACAATGTAGGAGACAGCAGCATTCAGAGTATCACAAAGCCCACCTCTTATCTTCTGAGCTGCACATCAACCAAAGTCTAATTGATGGAAATGATATGCCGCTTTTGGATCAGAATGACGTCGAAGCGTTTAAACAGGTACTCTGAGAAAATCTTACTCCTCTGTACATTCTGTTAGCAAAAAGCACAAAATAGCCTATTAGCAACAGGTCAACTTCATTTTGACCTCAAATTATGTTCGGGTATTTTCATGGGACTCCATCAATTGATTTCAAGTATGAGTATACGCATTTGCATTGGAAATACATAAAAATTGTTATTCAATCATGCTATCCTGAAATGGTATAAAAACAACATACAAAAAAATGCTTGATGTTTTGTGTTACTTATATGCAATACTATGTAAGTGACCATAAATTTGAAGATATTTTTTACTATATGTGATACAAATAAATGTATTTAGACTTAATGATTGTCCTTACAGAACATTACAGTACCTAGATGTTCATTTGTTCTTGAATATTGTGACTAATCATTGAAATATTCAAATGAAGAAACTGCAAAGCAGTTTTTATTTACAGGCTTATCAACAGCTGGGTTGTCCCTTATAAATTTAAACCCTTAAGCCAAAAAAGGACACATTTCATTTTTTTTCTGATTTGATAATTATTCAACTTTCAAAATTGGCGTAACTAACGCAAAAATAAATACCTAAAGAGAAATGTGGGCCAAAACAGCTGCAAAGTCTTGATGTTACACTTGAAGTTATCACTTAAACGATTATGAGATAAAGACAAAATGCATGTAAAATTCATCATTTATTTACACTACAATTTGTTTTCTTTGGTTGCAAATTAAATCTAACATAACATAAAGTATAAACAGACACCCTATATTTTTTTATACCATAAAATGGGTCAGATATAATGAATTGTAATATAATTCATCCCATGACTTACAGTACAAGTGGAGGTGCAAGATGTGACTATTGCTCTACAATAAAGTCTTGTATAAAAATAACTAAATAACTATGAATGAATGAATGAATGAATGAATGAATAAATAAATAAATAAATAAATAAATAAATAAATAAATAAATAAATAAATAACGTATAAGCTCCAAAATGTGATGATTTGATGTCTTCCTGTCGTGATAATGAGACGCCAAAGAGAAAATCGTTTATGCCCATTCACTTTGGACCGTCAAAAATGATTATCATACATTCACAACACATACTGAGACAAGAGCTTTTTACTTTCGTTTTTCAGTCTGACTGCATATGACATTTACTAAGTATATAGCATAAGTATATTCCTTCCAAACTCACATCAATTTTCATCCAGTTAATTCAAGGTCAAGTTAATTTTGCAAGTTGAAATTTGTGGATGACGAATGTACGCGCAAATAAATATCGTCTGGACATGAGCCTTTGTTTAGTGCGTCCAGGCAAGCGTCAGACAAGAAGCATACGTACATTGTCAGGTGCTGCCTTCCTGCATAAAGACAATGGCTTCGCACAGCTCGTTGCGGAACTCCCGTAAGAGCTTCCATTCTTTTTGAATCCAGAGTGAAATAAGCAAATAAAGACACCAATTTTAGAATTGATATGAGGTTCATTATTAATAGGTTTCACGTGTTTTCATGTTTTCCTGAAAAATAAAAACAATGAACCGAACTATGGATGGATGGATGGATGTCTTCATATAGATAGATATCTATTTATCTATTTATTTATAGACGGAGGGATCGACACCTCCGGCATAAGCTATCACACGAGTTTTCACTCTATTGGATTTTACGTTTAAGTTCCGATATTGTAAGACGATGGAAGTAATGAATAATCAATATAAAACTTGAGATGTAGCTATCAGCAAAAGAACGTAATTGATTGTGCATGCTCAATGTTTTCAAAATTAGAAATTATGACGTCACTGATTTCACTGCTCCCAGGCATTGAGTGTGTGTGCGTGTGTGCGTGTGTGCGTGCGTGTGTGTAAGCGTGTGCGCAAAAACTGTTACCCCTGCTGCATTCACGTACTATCGCAGAGACAAGGTGTAAAAGTGTTTAACTGAGTATAGTGGTCTTGGAAAACACCACAATTGAAAATATGCATAAGAAAGTGAACGAAAAAGTCAACATATGTATAAGTGATTGTCTTAAATAATTGTTTCCATCCATGTTCAGCCATGCAATTTATTTTTATGATTAATAACTAATCTATTTTTTTGTTGAAATGTGTTATTTCATATCAATATTGTGATACATGAATTTATTATTTTGCACTTTTGGTGACAATTTCAACGTTGTATTTTTATTGAACAACCCAACAGCATAAAAATCTAATTGAAATAATTAAACTGTAGTTATGTGGGTACACATAAATATGTGAGATGATTGCTAAACACAATTAAAATTGATTACTACAATGATACTACGACTAACTATGAAATCATATCAATGTTAGTTGTTTTACATTACCCATCCAATCGTTTTTATGCAGTTTGCTATAATAAACCAAGGTGCATTTTATTTTCTAATGGTCATGTCATATGTGAATATTTAGTAGGCTATTAAATTTGATAGCACGGACATTTTTGGTTTAACTTGAACGTAGCATATGGGTTGGACCCGTACAGCCTCCAAGGAATTCCGGTAACGTCACGTGACAGGATCTCTGCAACTGTATTGGTCTAAGGCACGTGTCTAAAGCGCCTTAACGTAGCGCCTCTCAGCCAATGAGAAATGAGATCCAAATCCTTCGCGAAAGTATTTGAGCGTCGTCTGAATCAGAATGATTTACTGCTGAGCGCATCAAAAAATGTGCGCAGGGATCCCTTTGAAAAACTTTTAAAAACGAACCCAATTTATTTTTCTCTTTATGAAATCACTGAACAGAGCAAACGATGAGGAATCGAATGATCTGATACTGGACTATGATTTTTTTCCAGTCAAAAAACGGCAGATTTTTCGTTCATCATACGATACTAAATAAAAGTTGGTTGTTTTCATTATTATTATTGTGATAAACTTTTTGAAACCATAGTCAACAGTCCGCATCATTAGATTGGAATACTTTGGTGAATAAGTTCTGGGGAGGATCAGGCGTCATCATCATGGAAGAAAATGCTCGTCGAGACCCGGAGAGCCCTGAGGACTCTGGTGAGGAGTCAGATAGAGCTATCCTGCCTCTTATCCTACCACCTGGCAACCAGCAGTCCCACAGGATCACCAACTTTTATATTGATAACATTTTAAGGCCGGATTTTGGTCGGAAGAGGAAAAATGGGACTCCAATTCAGGAGAGTATCACAAGAAGAAATGAGATGAGAAACGACCCCAAAATCGGCAACCTCGATGTACAAGGAAGAGCTGCACGAGTAGAGGACGATTCTCGATCATCCGACGACAGCCATTCGGATATAATTAGTCGGAAGAGTGAGCTGATAGGCAGTGAAGAAAGTGAGAATGTCCGAGGAGACAACGACAACCGCTGTAGCAGCCCCCAAGCCAGCTCAGCATCTGATGGGGCCAAACAGATGCTGTGGCCAGCGTGGGTTTATTGTACCCGCTACTCAGACCGTCCGTCGTCAGGTTGGTGCAAAAAAATATGCACGTATTCATTTTAATAGCATATCAAAAAGGGGAAAATGTAACCTAATATGCTGGAGTGCAAAAAAAAAACAAAAAAAACCCAAAGAGTTCACCCCCCCCCAAAAAAAAAATCTCTGTTATGATCTGCAATTGTATCAATTCTGAGAATAAACTTCCGTGAAAGTTTTACTACCCTAAAAATATAGCACAAAAGGTTATGAATTACTTGTTTTAAATAGTTAGAGCTACACATCCACCCCCAACTTAATCGACATATCATTGTAACAATTGACAAAGCAATTATTGTACCGTCATAGATAGTTATCTTTATCACACCTTACTTTTAATAAACTAATGTGATCATAACAATTGAATAGTACGCTCTTACTTTTTCTCCTTCACTTTTTTGCACCTTTCCAAAATCAGAAGAAACTATTATAACAATGGCCTAATTCATAATTGCTTTTCTCATACATAAATATAAATTCGACGGTTTTGTATATAGTAGTTCCCTAGAAATAAAGTCGTATGAGAATATACAGTGAAAAAAATGAAGCAAAAATGTAGAAAATGAAGTAAAACCAAGTTTAACGCCATTGTTCCCGACCCTTCTTTGTTAATATTCTATTAGCATATTTTTGACAATGGTGGGTGCCTAAAAAGTGAGAGTGGTGAGTCCTGAAGGCATGGATTAGATGTGAAACGCAGGCCACAAACACGCAAAAAAGAGCAAGCCATGCACATGCGAAATAGATAATAATGTACATTTGTATAAACATGCAATTCTGTCAATAATTTGATTTGGGCTATTTGTCACTCGCTGAAACAAAATATTTGAGGCTACGTTCTTTTGCATAAAATGTGACAAAAAGTATATAGTTTCATTGACTTAAATAACTAAAACTGCAGTCAAACCGAATATTTTGAACGCAACTTTTGATTTGTCTCTTTCTTTTTGATTTGTGTGATGTACGGAAAATCCCGTTGACCCCCCCCCCCAAACAGACATTTGGTGATGTTCAAAGACAACTCCGAAATGATCATATAAGGGCAAAGTGCGACACAAAGCAATAAGAAATTTGTTTTTGTAGCAAGAAAAGTTTTCGTGAAACTAATGGAAAGTGTGCGGGAATCACTACAATGGGCCTTTAAAAGAGCAAGGGGGCTGCTGCAGCTTTTCCGCATTCGGCCTACCAAAAGAGTCGATGGAAATAAAGACTGACGTCATAAAAAGAAAAGCATTATATTTTACACGTGATTGCAAACGATCTACATCCCTTCCCCCAGAGTTAATTTCTGTCAAATGAAGCATGCTGATTTGCGAATTTACGAGCATACGGACTTTTCTGATTTTAAATAGCATGATTGTATTAAGGCCCATATATTTTAGAGTTAAACATAGCCTCCGCTAATTGGAATTTCGTTTATATGTTTCCTTCCGACAGCCCTCAGATATCCTAAGTGGGGAAATTTTGTTTATCGTGTCTTTTTAAGGAAATAAATGCATTATTTAGGGAACAGAGGGAAAAGAGGCGCCCCCCCCGTATCCATCTCAGTCTGGCCCCACCCCCATCACCACCCCCGCTCCTCCTCCTGCAGGCTTCACTGTGTGCGCGCTGCAGCGGATTTGGAGGACACCTTGTATCAGTCTTCCTCATTATCGTTCGGTTTATTCTGCGTCCGCCCCAACACTGGAATAAAACAATATAACAGTGTGTTTGTTTCTCACCCAACAGAATCCGTCTTGCGCTATCATCATGTTTCACATGACTGAAGTAGCTTGTGGCTATGCTGCATGTAATTTATGATGATTAAACTTGACATTCGATCATTTATATGTATATAAAGCAACCATGACGTATTTTTGTGACAATCTTTTATCAGGCATGGCAGGTGGTGTTTATTTACTCATCCACCGAGTCTCCATCTGAAGTAGGCGTCAATTCAGGGAGATGCATTTGTGTGACTAATGGAAACATTGTCGCTTTACAAAGAATCCACAGAATAACTATTTAAAAATAACTAAAACCATCCTACAAGTTATTGAACTCGGCGAAAAATGTGCGATTAAAACACAATATTCATTATTACTAAAAGATTCCATATGAGGCAAACAATTCATGCCAAACTTGTAACAACTGATTGAATCACAACATTTCTCTTCTTCATTCCCACCCCCCAAGGGCCCAGATCCCGTAAGCCAAAGAGGGCTCGGACCCCGACAAAAGAAGACAAGCGACCTCGGACAGCCTTCACCGTAGAGCAGCTCCACCGGCTAAAGACTGAGTTTCAGAGCAACCGGTACCTGACCGAGCAGCGGAGGCAGGACCTGGCCCGGGAACTTGGCCTCAACGAATCTCAGATCAAAATCTGGTTTCAGAACAAAAGGGCCAAAATAAAAAAGGCCACAGGGAATAAAAATTCGCTGGCGCTGCATCTCATGGCGCAGGGACTGTACAACCACGCCTCGTCCAAGGACGCCAAGTCGGACAGCGACTAACCGAGATGATTCGTCTCTCGCTGAACCATGCAATAAATAAAATAAATCACGTCAACACCAGCATTCATACTTCAAATAGAGACAACTTTTAGATGTGTAAAATGTGTTTGCGTGCGTTTATGTGTGCGCGTATGCTACGCGCCCTCAGGGCTGTCAATGGTGATAGTTTAAAAAGCGGCAGAAAATGGCAATTTGGCCAAATTCATTATAATTATTGGAAAAAAAATATTGGAAAAATAATGAGCATATATTCTTTAATTACAACACACGAGGGAGTAAAGCGTTGTCACTCAAAGTCTTAACAACTTAAAGTCAAGCGTTTGTTTTGTTTAAGTGACGCATGCGTGGTCAAACAAAAATGAAAATGTCCATGTTTTTATTTCTCATTATTTTTAATGTGTGGTGACAAAAGAGACACTTGGGCGTGAGAGTGTGGACTGACTGGCTGAGACAAGTGACCTGCGTGGACAAAGACGCGCTCAGTAACGAAGCCTGATTCACAATAGTGATTAAAAAAAAAACAAAAAAAAAAAAAAAAAACACTATATGCTAAAATCCAAAGATTTGTTTTGCTGCATTTTGGTATCTCTGTTAAGAATTTATAAAATGTTATTTTATCTTTTCTGAATTAATTGATATATATTTTTGGGGTTGTTTTTATCGCCGTTAGTGTCTGTTTGTTTTTATAGGCGTTAGTGTCTGTTTGCTTATAGTACGGTGACAGGAAGTCTGGTTGTTTAGCTCAGAATTTTGCCTCAAACCGCCTTTATGGGTGCCTATTTTATGCCGAAATGCGGAAGCCACATGTTGGGAACACGTCGGCCGGCACCCGCACGCACACACAAGATTCTACTTGATTATTTCCCCCCCCCCCCCCCCCCCCCCCCCCTATTTTATAAGTGAGCAGAGATTGAAGCTCTCCACATCCGAATTGGCATAAAAATTGCACGCTGCTCATCTTTCCCGATTTGATTGAGCCTACTTTAGACAACTGATATGATCATTTTATAACAGTCATTACCAGCATAATAAAATTAAACTCAAATCCTTTTAAAAAGTCTCATTGGCTGAGCTCCACGCGCGTGCTTTCAGGGAATAGGTTGTCATTCAAAGTAAAGAGTTGGCACCGAAATTTATGGACCTATATTACTATAGGCTATCACATCCACGAATGTTTAAGAAACCTGTTTTTTTTTTAATCCTTCTAGAAACACATAAACAATATATTCGTATTTATAATAAAACCGACATGTTGACTCACGTTTACATAAGTTATTTTTTCCTGCAATAATTTTTTGGGAGTGTAACATATCAAAGGCCTTTTGCTGAGTAGAGTTAACGATGAGCCAAACCAAATGGTTGTCTTACAATGCTGTGAATGTTTTTTTTTTTAATCTATATTTTCTCGACTGCTTGAGGAAATTGTTTGGCAAGTAAACTCATTTGCCTTAAAATGATGTAAATAAAAGCTGAAGTCTGTGGCAGTGTTGTAACGAGAGAGGGATGGCGTTTTCTATACGGTAAATGGGTCTTTGACATAAAAAAAAAAATTATAAAATTGAAATTAGTCATTTGCTCCTCAGCCGGTTTAATTTTTCTGTTACATGGTCCTAATGGCAATGATTTTTTAAAATGATGGTAAATAAAATCAGTGCAAAGTGATTTCTGCAATTTTATTTGAAATAACAGAAACGTACAGCAAACATGAGGAGATGAAAGTTTGCATTGAGCAGAAAACTGAGTTAATGATTCTGTCATCTGGGAAATCAATTTGCATAACAATAAATGCATAGATGGACAGAGAAAAGAGCACTACCCTTTCCACTTGGCACAGGATAAAAGGAAAAAAAATATATAAATAATAATTTAAAAAAATAAAATAAAATATATATATATATATAGTATATATACACATATATATATATATATAGCATGCTACTTGTGTCTTCAAGGCCTGAATTTAGTGATGAAACAGCAGAAAGAATGGGGGGAAAAAAAAGATGTAATGTTTGTCTGAATGTAAAGAGCCAGAGTTATTTATCTGACTCCTCCGGAGAAGCTTTGACTCAGATTCTGTGAATGGCTACTAGAGGACTTCATCTGCATTTTCTTTTATGAGCTGTCTTGTATATGGAAGTAACACCCAACGCTTGCTGACTTGATGAGCTGAGCTCTTGACTTGGGACTGGGAAAGGGGGAAGGCAGTGAACAGAGCCTCTGTGCACAGTCTGTGTTTGTCAGTTGAAGGGCTTGAGGGTGTGGGGAGATGGTAGAGGGGGAGAGGAGTAAAATCACCAGAGAACCTGGACGAAGGTCAAAATACTTTGGGTGTCCATGCAAATAGCAGCAGGTGCCTGAGTTGCTGCCAAGGTTGGTGAGAAAAGGACATCAATCTCCTCAGTGGTTCCAACTGTGGAGATGATTTCATATTCAAATGCTTCATGTCATGCACTTGCTCGTGTATGACATACAAGCATTCAATATTTCATTTTTGTAACTGCATCGTCATTGCGGATTCAACCCAGTGAAAGTTATGAATTGTTTTATATTGCAAAAAAAAAATGGTCAAAGGATAAAAGATTAGCAACTGGCTATCCGCTATGCTTGCTTATGAAGGAAAAATCCAAACTTTTTAACAAATATGTAAAATGCACATATCCATTTGTGATAACTTAATTCAGTTTTATACTTCATGAAGGTCGTGCAATTCTGAAGTAACATTTTAGAAGAAACATACATATTAAGATGAACCTTTTGGGGCTTTCTTCTCAACATTTACAAATGAAGAAATATTGACAACACTGAACAAATGTATACAAACTAAAATGATGCTCCAAATATTGTTAATAGATCTATTATGAAATCATGGTCACTGTGATTATCCTCTATTGTGTCTTAAGCTACTACTCCCAAGCTATCAAGACGCATATTTTTGAATATGTAATAGTTCCGTTTTTTTTTTTTTTTTGGAAACAAAGTTCATGTCCTTTCACTCGTCTTAAATTCCTCCCCTTCTGCAAGAGGCAAATGGCAGACAAACAGAGAAAAGAAAAGTACATATACAAGTAGCGATGTCCCCCTGTGTCTCTGCCAGACAAAAGATGACCCATCAAGTTCCCCTTCCCCCCACTGAGTAATTTAGCCATAGTTCTCTAAAACGCTTCCTAGTCAAACCTGAAATATGGAATGAAGGGGACGGGGGCTTTGTGGCGGAAATATAATTACTGCCCTGAAAGCTGGAAAAGATGGAGAATGGGGGATGACATCAGAGCAATTTCACACCCAGGCTTTGGATGGCCAGGCCAAGCCTGGGCCTTGCTGTGCTACACTGATCAAAGCCTGCTGCAGCCGCCCCAAAAGCCAAAAAAAGGGAGACTTAACTATGCTAATCTCCAGGACAAATATATTTTAATCTTGTTAGAATACAAGTTAATGCCACAGCTCAGTGACCAAACTTTATACCATAAGGATACAAAATCACACTTTTGTCTCACAAAGATTTTTTCCTATTCACTAAGAATGGTGGATTGAAGTGAAATTTATATTAACTAGCAATGAATTCAATTCTTTACTTTATGGAACAAATGGTGGGGGACAGGACACTCATAGGAGACAAGATGTGTTGTTGATTGCTTTTTTTTTTAAAATTAATCATTAGTACAAAATTAGATATTTGATCTAAACTTTTCTCAAAAGACACAGCCGGCTTGATTTGGTCCAAAATCCAAGTTTTACATTCTGGGTCTTGCAACCTACTTCAAATACGATTCTTTTTTTTTCTCATAAATTATACATGTCTGTTTTAAATGATACCCATCTTCAAATACTGTTGCTCTGGTTTCATGTAGTAAATCTACCAAAAACAGCGACAGGACCTAAATCTCTGCCAATCCGTAGATAGTTTGTGGGAAATGAGCAACAACAGCTGTGAGAACTGTCTGTCATCTTTTGTCAGCACTTTTGTAACCCTTGATCTGTCATGTGTGGAAGCTGAGCTCACGAACATTTCCAGACAGGCAGCTACACAAAGACTTTGCAAGGGTCCTGCCGTGACTTTAATTACAGAATTGAGAGGAAACTTAAGCAGCAATGAGGAAAGGAAGGAAGAAAGTTGAGACTAGAGCAGAAAAAGGAAACCAAAAGGGATGCCTAATGCACTAGTTCTTATTTAGGAGGAGGAGTCGTGTTTATATTGGATGTCCTACTAGGTTTAGTCTGTCTGTCTGTCTGTCTGTGCACTGTGAGGCGGACATGCTAAATAGTGCGCTACCGTGCTGCCCTGGCAAAACACATGGAAATAAATACAAAATAAATACTGTGAGGCGGACATGCTAAATAGTGCGCTACGGTGCTGCCCTGGCAAAACACATGGAAATAAATACAAAATAAATATAGATATAAATACAAGTAAATATACTTTTTTATTTAGTATTCAATGATATTTTGGTATATATTTTCTTATTTTTATTTATTTGGGCCTTTTGTCATTTTCAGTGTGGAGGGTGACATTGTGACAAGGCATGTCATATAAAGTTGGCTTTATTTTACTTCATAAAAATGATAAAACTACAACCAATCGCACACACATACACACTTCCTGCACATCAGTTACATAGTGTAGTCATGCTATCTTAATAAATCCACCAAAAGCGTATGCAACCTGTTTTGAGAAAACACACAATTTTGCACCCGCTTTTTGAGAACTTTGTCAATTATTGAAATGATAAAGTATGGAATGAATAATGCATAATTAAACATTTCAACTTGAGTTTCAGTTGCTAAATGGATTGTATATATTATGTAATATCGTAAGTAAAGACCCGGTAAGGTCATGGATGGGCGGAGTTGTATCTTTCACACTTACTTGGGTTTCAACCTAAATCTAAATTGAACTACCAAAATAAAACGAAACACAGATGAATTACCTTACTGCATGTTTGCATGACAATAAATATAATAACACAACACCAAATCCTGAAGGTAGTACCATAATGCGACGAGTGACACCATGACACCAAAGAAAACAAGCGTATTTTATAGAACACGTTTGACATTTAATTTATAAACCGACTCATATTGAACATAGATATCAAAATAATTATGGGAGATAATTAGTGTTTGTAATAAAATACTACTCACATACGCTTATTTTTATTATCAGCAAATAAAAGCCAACCCATTAGATTTTTTTATCATTTCTAATATTTCTTTGAAGTATGAATTTATCAAGTATTATGCTCAAGAAAAAAAGTCTCATTGTACATGGGAAAGAACCTAATATGTGAAGATACCTTCAGATTACCACAGTTACGTAACTCAACAAAATCCATTACGTTTAGAAGCAACTTTGTGTACCATATCACCTGTTACACATTTTATTCCCCAGACAAAATGAACTTTTATATATTTTTTATAGAACAAACTGCAGCTACGATCATGCACTCCATTTGTTAGAAGTTTAGTAGTTGCTCACCACAAAGCATTAATTATAAACTTCAGAAAAATATTGATAAAATATTTATTTAGTTCCTTTTTAAAAACAAACAAAAGGAGGTTTGATTTTCCATTTCATTTAAACAAAGTTGGTCACACTTTTTTTATACATAAAAACTATAACTCATCATTTCTTTTACTGGCGTCATTACAGTAGTCTGGAAAAAAGCAGAAAAAAAAGTGTAGGTCAGCAAGTTGATTAATTGATATTGCAATTGATAAAAAATTTATTTGAGATGCCGCAGACCCAAAATGATCACGTTATTTTCGCTTCCTGATCGCATTTCGTTATTAATTAAAGAGCTCGGCATGATTTCACTTAAGTATGTCTAACAGGGTTAACGGACGCTAATTGTATTTCAGTAGTTAGGAACAATTAACAAAAACTAACTTATTATATAATATGTACACATTGGGGCGCGGATAGTTATATCACACCCCGAATATCAAGAGAAATGCTTTAAAACGTGATTTGTTGCCCTTATTATGTTTTGATGTATGCATCCAAAACCCACAAGAATGTTAAGACCAAATATCTACTTGAAGTAAATAGTGATGGGATATCCTGTTGGGTAAATTGACAAAAACCCGACTTACGTGCTAAATAATGTGTGAGGGGAAATACGGTACCTGAAACAATGTTGCATAACTCCTTTTGCGCATCCTCTGTGTTCTGGCTGAAAAGAGCGATGATATCATCCTCTAGCTCCTCTACAATGATTTCACACTGAGAGGGGAAAAAAAACATTAGAGAAGAAAGATTTGGCCTGGAGGTAAAAGTAGAGCAGCTTGGCCATGCGTATACTCATACACACACAGTATTGTCTTATGTATTTTTTTTTTTTTTACACAATGGACGACCGCTGTTTGCAGGGCTGAGGCCATTTTCCCCCCACTGCTTGCCCAACTGTTCGGCCATTTTGACGGCTCCGATTCACGCGTTTTATTCTGCTTGCGAAGTGTTGCATCCTGCTGCCGTTGCCTCAAACGGCACGGGTTTGATACCCGGTCAGTACCACAGATGAAAAGTAGGTAGGTTGTGTCAGGGTTATCAAACATGTGCCCAAAAAAAATAATGCGAGTGACTCGCTGTGGCGAAAGCTGACGGAACAAGCCAAAAGTCACAGCAACATGAACGTTGCATTTATCAATCTGACTCATCAATTTCGTATATCTTTGGGAATTTTCCAAATGATTAACAAATCAGAATCCTGACCGTGAAATACATCCACCAACTGATTTGAAGAAAGAGGTTGACAAAGACTTTGAAACTTGTTTTGGCTTCAAAACTAAACCGTTTACACGCCCGTTTTTGCCCTGACCTCTGTGTACCTTTAAAATTGGGTTCAAAGTTCAGAGTAGCCACGATTTTGCATTTTGGGTCTTGTCGCTGCTGTGTTTGCACTGAAGTCCTTACCAATTGTGTTCTTTGTCTCAGCTTTTACATGATTCATTTCTTGTAACAACCAATTACTGGCTTTAAATCAACATTTCATCTTATCCTGGTGTGATTGTGTATTCGTAAAACATCCCAAAACAGATATATGCGTAACACTCATCTCTATCACTTACAAAAGGATTGAGGTCATGATAGATCATCATACTAATATTGCATTCAAGAAGAGCTCCCATTCTCGATGAACACATCGAAAATTTCAAGTCATCAAACTAAAACCACTGCATAACACACATCTCCGAAACTCATAAGATAAACACTTAACAGCTCTTGTCAAACAGTTATTCTTATTATCATTATTAATGTATCTGGCTGTGTTATTTAAGGTATATCCTTTTTGGTGATGAATGTTATGAGAGTGTGAATGGAAAGATGTAGAAAAAGGGATTAGAATGGAAGGATTTAAATAATAATCCTTGGTACTTGGTAAAAGCAAAATCACCCCTTCACCCCTCAATACCACCGGGCAGGGATTCTTGCGATGAAAAGCAATTCTTTCCTTCTACAATTAAATTAGTCGTATATTTAGTTGTTTTTTTTTCAGTTTTACATTATTAACAACTAATAATGAGTCTGGACCCGTGACTAGAGCATATAAACCTAAATTCAAGTAAAATGGAAAATCCAAGGGTACTAATTCAATAAATTCAATTTTTAATGTTTAATTTGACTAAAATGCCCCTGAAAAAAAATCATAAACCATTTAGAAATCATGATATGGACCTTATTTTAAATCTTGTATAACTCATGGGGTCTAGATTTATGCTGAACTTTAACTTGAGCACCTTTGGACGCAGAGTTAAAATGTTCAAATGCATAACCAAAACGTTAATAAACTATGATTTATTTTAGACTACATTGAAATAAATCAAATGTTACAGTGCTCTATCAAGCTCGTTTTTTAAAATGTCTCAATGTCTATGATAATTCGGCAGGATCAAAAAGCCTACAGAAATGTGTCCAGCTTTTGCACTCACTGCGAACTTCAAGGCATTGGGAGCTTCAGGTCCGTCGAACTGGAAGTTTTTAAGGTCAGGGAAGTCCCCAGTGGGCCCACTGCTCCGAGGTGCGAACCTTATGTATTGTTTTTTCTGGGTATCAGGGTCCACGTGGAGGGCATAGTCACTCATGGAATTGCAAACTCCATCCAAGAGCTCACTGAGGTGAGTCTCAGAACGAGCTAGAGGTACCTGGGACACACACACGCACACACACACACACACACACACACACACACACACACACACACACACACACACACACAAATAAGGGGGGAGGCTAACTGAGATTGTAGACTATTGTGTTACTTCCTAAACATGTCATTATTTTCTTCAAATCAATTCCTTTGTTAGAAAAATCGATGTAAAATGGACCCTTTGCAAAATCTAAAAATTCAAAGCAATAACAAACAAGTATTCAAACTAGTCAACGTAAACATCGAAATTGTGCGTCACGGTAATGGCAAGTAAAAAAACAGAAACTAATGAAAGAACTCTTTAAAACCTCCATAAGTCCTTTGGAGTGCCCTTGTGTCAGCTGTCTTACACCACAAGACTCTGTAGGTCAGCAGTATGACCTATTTCTGCCTGGTTTTCTTCATCCCCACTAACAACCCTCACCCCCCAACTCTGACTTTTAACCTGTGCCAATACCTCCCCATCGCTCCATCCAAACCCCACGCTCTTTTTCCTGTGCAAGACAAAACAGAGAGCAGCCAAGTCTAGACGGGTCAAGCCAGGTGCAGCGCCCTGACCAGCCCCGGAAGGACACCCGTATCTGGGGCTCTGTGGTGATGCATGGGGGAGCAGGAGGTGGGGACAGGGCAATGAAAAGGGCAAAAGAAACTGACCAGGGCTGGGAAAAAACACAGAGGGGTGCATTTCCTTTGGAGCATGGTCGTCAAAGGAGATGGAAAACGCAGGGGGGGCTCAACAGAAGCCAAGTACAGGGTAAAAAGCCCACTTTTTCATCTGCTCCATCCTCCAATGATCAAACAGAAGAAATCTTCCTTGTCTTTTTTTTTTCCTCCCCATTCAAAAGTGGACAACTGTTACTGTGGTAACTAAAGTTCGGCGGGAAGGATGGAAGCAATATTTGAAGATGAATAAAGACTCGGATATGTTCATTTAGCTTTTGTCACTTTATTGCGCTTCCTTCTGCGCCATTTGCAGACATTCCGTGTAGTTTCCTCCAACATCATCTATTAATTTGCATTTGTCTTCTGCGACTCTTTTCTACTTGCAATAGCAGTACTAAAATCCTTAAAGCAATCACTAATCCCCCCCGTCGGACTCTTCCACATGCGTTTCATTCAAGGAGAAATGTGAGTCATTCAGAAGAGGATCCCTTGAGCTTGTGCACAGGAGGAAGGAAGTTGGCGGAACAACAGAATGTTACAGCACCAGGGCAAAGGCTGAAGGGCGAGCAATGAAGGATGTAGGTCACCCCCCAGCCCATGATGATGAGGTTCAGATGTCAATCTTTATCTGTCCGCACTAACTTTTTGCCATATTAGATACTTTCATTGCATGGGCATGTGTTCATTTAATCCTTATGTACTTTTTTAAAATTGTCTCACAGCCCACAATCATTTTCACGACAGACACAATTATTATTGTCCCCCCCAAAAAATAAAGTGAAACTATTTATTAAACATTCACCTAGTAACGGGCATTGAATGAAAAATATTTCATGACTATTCCTTGACTTTATTACTCTCATCCAGAGGGGAAAGAAAAAAAAAAAACTTTTCCTGTCCAACACAACAAAACCATGTTGGTCCATTGCAGCCCTTGGGCTTGTGTCTGTGTCATTATCATGCCATGCTACAAAATGGTTTAGAATTAAACCCCTTCCTTGCCAGTTGCAGCGCTGTGAAAAGGAGCTGTCAGTCACTGTGTTGTTTGAAGAATGAGGTGGAGGGGGGTGCATGGGGGGCAATCGGTTGGGCCAGAGAATAGGCTTCTCAGGGATGCTATCCTCCATTCAATTCCCATTGGAGAGGGCGCCATTATTACACCGCTGTGGACGGGGGCCTTTCACTTTCATTGTCCTGCTAAAATGGGCCAATGAAGACCCATTAAAAAAATAATAATAATAATATTGACTCGGAAGCAGATGGATGAAAATATAAAATGAAATGTACTTGTCGATGCAAATGAAAACAGTAGAGTAAAAAGGTTTGATAGGAGAACTTCATTATGCCCATTGGGTGATATGTAATTGAGTTGCTGTAATTTATATTCAGTCTTGGAAGAGCTCAAAAATACTGACTTAGCCTACAGCTATTTTATGTCAGCATTTCAGAAGAAGATTGGAGGACAGCTGTGACATATGCAGTGGTGTGACACTTGAGGATATTTTTCACTAGGGAAGTTAAATTGGTTAATTTCCTTTGACTAATAATGGGAGCTGGATTTTAAATATAAAAATGTGAGCCTTGCTTATTATGTGAATCAAGGGAGCAGATGAGACAAAAACTAAAATTTTGAAGAAAGAATCACATGCTAAAGAAACGACGTGAAATGAGAAGTGCCAAAAACCCTGAAGAATGACAATGCAAGACAATTTGTGTGCAGCTGGATTCAAAATAGAAGGCTGCAAAATCAAACAGTCAACTTTATAAATTGAAAATAATTTGCTATATCATTAGCATCAAACGTTTCTGCTAACTTGCTAATCAGTTAGTTGGCCTATTTAAATGGTGACAAAGACACTGTCCCACAGAAATGTGCAAGGACATGGCCTCAGGAGGAAAATTGATGAAAAAAAGACAGATAATACAAATGGCAATAAAAGAGCCCAGAACAACCTCCTAAAAAAATTAAAGGTGAACTCCAAGGTCATGCATCAGTGTCGGTTCCGTCATTGTTTGAGCTAAAGTGTACTTCGTGGAGGACACCACTGTTGAAAGAAAATCATAAAAAATTAATCCTGGAATTTGCCAAACTGTGTTGACAAGGCACAAAGCGTCTGGGAGACTATCTTATGGACAGATGGGACCAAAATTAAATGTTATGTTCTGGGGCTGCTTTGCTACATCTGGCACAGGGTGTCTTGAATCTTTGCATGGTACAATGAAATCTCAAGACTATCAAGGGATTCTTGAGAGAAATGTGCTGCTCAGTGTCAGAAAGCTTGGTCTATGGGTCTTGCAACGGGAAATGACCCAAAACACAAAGCTAAGAACATCGACAAATGTCTAAGAGCAAAACATTGGACTATTTTTAAGTGGCTGTAAACATCTGTGGAAAGCAGTTTGCTCATGAAGAATGAGCCAAAATATTGTCTGAGAGTGACAGAAATATCATTGCAAGTTATTTCTCTCATCTTTTCATTGGTTTGGGAACATAAACTAGCTTTATTCCGTCACATTTCTGGAGCATGATATCATGTGTCACTGTGTAAGCACACCATTGTGCATCTTCTCATTCTCAATGCATGACTTCCCACCGGTCGCTATGAGATCAACTTGCCTTAAAACTAAGTTCAATGTCTTTGGAAATCTTAAATGTGTCATTGTTACAGCAGGCAGGTTTAACTTTTGTGTCACTGAGCAGCCCCACAGCCCCAGGAAGTCCTACTGTGAAGAGGCCAAAGAGCAGAGACTTAAAACCAGCAAATCCTTCTCGCTGATGGCATCTAAGCTGTGACATCCCTCCCTCTCTGATTCACACTAGGTCAAAAGCTGTTGAAAAGGAGGGAGCTGGGAGGGCATGGGATCAAGGTTTGGCTTCTTCTGTGGTTCAGTAACATTTGATTGACTAAACGACAGGTGGAGGATTGTGTCAGCAAAGGGCAGAGGAGGAGCTCATCCCTGAACTAAACTGACGACTAGAATGGTAACAATTGTCCACAAAGACGCAAAATTTGGGCAAAGGTTTATGAATTAAATGCATGAATATGACATTAAAATAGTGTGTGCAACTCATTTGAAATAATTCATTCATTTGAATTTTTGTCGTGGAGTTTAAAAAAGGAAAAAAAGTTTGACACAAATATTATTATCGTGACTACAGTAAGTACTGTAGTAAATAGTGAGCGCCACCTAGTGGAAGAAGCAGGATAATGGGCAGAATCTACGTACGTGTTTTTTAATGACGATATATCGATTGCGGACGATTCATTTTACACCACTCAAAATAAATCACAGTACAAATCTTTGTCGAGTTATTTTATCTCCGACAACAGATCTGAAATATTGTAAGCGGTAAAATCCGACAAGTGGTTTGAAAGGGAAGAAAATCACAACCCTCGAAGTGAGTCAACGTTTGAGCATTGAACAGGACCATACTTCCGGAAAACAAGCCATCTACAGATAACAGAAAGGGACAAAAAGAGTAGAAAGAATCATATTGACACCAGTACAATCTCAGCAGGGCTAGACATCTTTCAACAAATAAAAAAAATAAAATAAACCACCGCCTTTTCCGACTTGTTATAATCATTGTGGCTTCTGGAGACAAACAATATTTCGGACACGCCCGTAAAATCAATCTTAGAATTAATTAGTAAATGCTCCATTTGTTCTCTCTTGTAGGCCAGACTCCATACATTTAAATGACCTCCATTAGGTTCGTGTTATTTTACAGGGGGATGAACGACATAGGCCGACATGTATCTCTCCAAAGAGAAATAATTTGATGCACGATCGATTAGATTGAATTCAATGCACTCACATCTAAGTCAATCAAAAACAATTTTCCGATTTAAATTATTTGTCACACCACTAGCCAAAATACTAAAACAATGTCAAACTGTATTGTCATTACTACACCAAATGTGTTGACTAACCCTAAAGAACACAATCCAGTACTTATTTCAACAAACAAAAATGAAACAGCCCTTTGCCTGTCTTAATAGTAGCACAAATTGAAGCCCCCTTTTTTTTGCAGTCGCTCCCCTTTTCTCATTTGCTCCAACTAATCAATGCAGATGTCACTGCCAGTCTAACAGGAACTAATCCTGGGAAATCAATACTAGCTAGACACCTTATGATAGCCTGGCCCTTGGAGAATAAAGGATATCCTTGCTCCAGTGGGACGCAACCTTATTAGGCCTGCAACAATAATCTGAATCCAAAGTACTGGTGTGTTCAAACGCTATCGCTGTATCTGTCATTCTCTCAAATGTACGCACATACACACGGTCATGATCCTATTGTGTATTTTGCTTCCTCAGTTGCCAAGGTAGTGTAGCCGAATGGATTATTCCGTGCACACCTGATCTTCTTGACAAACAACCTTGGTTGTTAAATTTGGGAGAAACAGAAGATATATCCTATTTGGATACCGTTTGCCTTAGAAAAATCATAATCACCATTATTCTGTTCAATAGCGTAATCACAATTATTTACACGATTATGTTTTTGAAACTGTTAAATCATGTTTTGAGTATGTTTGGAACAGCATTTATTGAACATGTTTAAAAAAAAAACACTCGTTTACATTGTTGGGAAATTTCATTTTCTACACAAACTAGTTCAGGTCACAAATTTAAGAAGGCACCCTCCTACTTTAGTTTTGTATTACCAATTCCGTATTTTGTTTTTTGCCTTCTCTATGATGCTTTTAATCACTGTATGTATCTGTGTAATTTACCTTTTTGTCTTTCATGGTTCCATCTGGATTGAGTCTAAAGCTGCCAATATTAATCATTTTCTTTGGGTCCACTTGATCAATTGAGTGATTCAATTCATCCACAATTGCACGGCAAGCTGGAAAACACAGGTTAGGGTTAGGGCTAGATGCGATTTGGTTGCCGGAAATCCTAGTGTACAGTTCACATTATATTCAAATAGTTTTGCAGTTGAAAAATGTACACTTTGGTGGTTACAATCTTATACATTCGCCAAAGCTTGCAACGAAAATGTTGCATGGAGTCAGTATGGTGTCATAGAAAATAATACCAAATAACTCACCAGAACAGTATAATGTCGGGTCCCTCTTTGCCTGGTTGCGACAAATGAAGAGAAACAGCACAGTTATCTGTAGAATCCATTGGCCCATAGTGTTTTGTTAACCTAGAGAGAGAGTGCGTCGAAATGTTAGTGACATTTCAGCAAGCTGAACATTGGCATTTATATAATAGGTCTATATGTAAAAATGATGTCAGCACTAAAATTCATCCCATAAAAAAAAAATTAAGGGCTTTCTGGGGATGAGATTTATGACAAACTGGCCCGCCCACTTTTGGAGCTCAGCTTCCAGTTTTTTATAGTTAGGAAGCAAGTCACTCTTGCATAAAACACTGAACATGCAGGAGACAACCGGCGCGTCGTGATATTTCATATTCAGTCAGCATGTTTCTGTCAGTATGTAAAATGGGCGTCCATGGAACGTACTTGACCGGGTTAGGGACGGTAGAGGGGTGTAGTCATATTCTTCAGTAAAAGTGGTCGTTTCTGAAGGCATTAGTTATTTTATTAATATTTCTCCAAAATAAATGGATAAAATAGATGTCAATTTTCCACAAATACATTAAGAGACCATCGCGGCTGGATTGTCAGTTACTATAGGACACTTCTAACTAGTGTGCATTTCCAAGTAGAGAATTATAGAAAACACAGACAAATAAATTGGTAAATGTGCATTTCCAAGTAGAGAATTACAGAAAACGCAAATACAGTAATCCCTTGTTTATCGCGGATAATTTGTTCCAAAAAAACCACCCGCGATAAATGAAATCCGCGAAGTACGGTCACCAACAAGAAGTATTGGGCAGGCTAACGAGTTAGCGGGAAGATGCTAATTCGCGATCGTGCTAACACGCGAAAACTGACTTTTAAAGGAATGTAAACGAACATATGGAGTAATACTACATTGAGGTTAGACACATGATTCCTCAATTTAGAAGTTTTATTTTGACTTTTAAATGATTTTTTAATTTGGAAAAACAAATCCGCGAAGTAGTGATGCCGCGATATATGAAACGCGAAGTAGCGAGGGATCACTGTACCACAGGTGTTGGCTAGTGAAATTTTGGTGTGTGCGGGCGCGCATTTGGTACAAAACAGATTTGTAAAAAAAAGTAGCCAACATTCATATGGATGTATACGAGGTCCTTTGTTTGAACTGTAAAAGTTACTTGAAGACATATGGACATGGATACCTGATCCAATTTGTTGACTAGCAATCAATAGGTGAATTAAATTTTTTACAACTATTAAATAATTACTTCGTAGATGCCAATTTAAAAACGGTTCTATTTAGTTTTACACAAAATTTATTTTACGCTTTGTTTCTGCAATTTACGCGCCTGACCGTAACATGAAACCAAACATTCAATAATGTTGCATTGGAGCTTGGTACTCTTCCTAGAAGGCAGCGTCTTACTGAGAGCAAAAAATTCAAGCAAAAACCGGCTCACAGTGGACAAAGGGTTGTTCCCGATTAACTAAATACGGTGGTATAAAAACAACGAACAACTGTCATATATTGCATTTTCGGCTTTTACCTGTTTGGGACTTCACACGAACTGTCACAACAGGTCGGTCGTTTCAGGTTTCATTTGCATGACGGTACGACTGCCTGACTTCCTACAAACTTTCACAATTAAATATATGCAACCTGAACAACGCCAGTTGTTTTTGTGAGTGCAACCTCAAATGCCACATTATTGATATAACAACTCTCTACAGTCTGTAAAAAAATGTTTTCTTGCATTAGTGTTATTTATTGCGTCAACACAAAACAACTTATGTTTATTTTGAAAGCACACACACCAAACCTTACTATACCTACTTCCTTTCTTGACAATGTTCATTCCACTAATGCAACGTGCTTAACTGGAGTGTAGCCACGTTGAAGATCACGTTAACCAATCAAATTCAAGATCCCTAAATTTGATTTCAGCACCCCCAAAAGTGGTGACAGCTGTAATTTCACGGAATATATTTTATTGTAAAAATGATAAAACACTATATGTAAATGAAAAGAGGTTCTGGACTATGCCGGATTAAACAATATTATAAATGAATGTATTTTTCTATTTCTTTTTCATCTTTTATATTCTTTGTCTCATATCACTTATTAGAACAGGGAGGCTAATAAAATAAGAATTCCATTTAATTTGTCAGGGCCACTATAGCCTTTTTCTTGTGCATAATAAACCCCAGTCTTGAATATTTAGTAAATGCACATGTATTGATATATTGATATCTTGAATCTTCAATTGATGTACTGTATTTCATTTTATTGATTACTTCTTAGGGCTGTGTAGTACAGTGGAGCACTGGTTAGCACATCCGCCTCACAGTTCAGAAGTGCAGGGTCCCAATTCATGCTTCGGCCTTCCTGTGTGGATTTTTCTCTAGGGCCGGGCAGCATTCAGGAGTGGTCGAGTCAACAGGCAAGCTAGGTCGGCAAAGGGAGTCAGAACAGGAAACAGGCCGAGCGTAGAAACAGGTAACAAACAGACAAGTAGCAAGACAGACGAACCGACCAGGAGTGATGCAGGGTATAAGTAGTAGAGTTAAAGAGAGTAATGAGCAGAAGATGGGGGAGGGAGGGGCAGGAGCAGAGAAACGGAACTGTCCCAGGTGCTGATGGCACAGATACGTGACATATGGATGGATGGATGGATGGATGGATGGATGGATGGATGGATGGATGGATGGATGGATGGATGGACGAATGAACGATTACTGCTTAATAGCTGCAAAATAATAAATTAAGTTACACCGTTTCCCATCCCTAATGTTTCATTTTACATTTTAATGCATTTGCTTTCTACAGGCAGCTAGTTGTGTGACCTTGACAACAGGATGCTTTGTGTATCCGTGTGACGGCTATCAGTGACAGCAGAGCTTTTCACTCGATTTTCACTAAAGGCCAGCTCTGATAAACTCTGCCTCGCTGAAAGAAATATTGACGTCGTCTGTATCAAGGTGACAAGGTAATTGTTTTTCCTCCTAGTTTGTTTTAAACAACCCTGTATTCATTCTTTCTTTTATATAGTGGTACTTGTGTAAAGGATATGCAGTATTGATCAATTTAAAAATAGACTATCAGTGGTGCCAGTCACATTAATGAGACTTGGTTTATCTTGGATTGCTGTCTTTATTGTTGAGGTTATGTCCTTTGCTTTGACCCTTTCCTAATTCCGTACCAACAAAGTGAAATTACAAATAGCAGGAATTTATTATCCATGTTCAAATGAGCCTATGTGACTTAAAGTATTTACAGCATTTATTTCAGCATTTAATTCCTGATAAGAAAATGCAATTTGTTTTTAAGAGGTGAAACCCAACTGTTAAAATTGTTGTATCACAATGATATCTTAAAAAACAAAGAATAGAGATCTTGTTTTTAATTTTTATAGCTCAATAAATATTCTCTCTGATGAATTTACCTTTCTAATTTCACTGTTTCAAAGCCAGTGTGACAATGAACTCGTCTGGTGGGCACACCTCCAAAGTCACCAATTGGAGGTGTCATATGGAATCACTTCATTACGCCGTGTGAGGGAATTAAGCTTGACGTTCAGTGGCATGGCTGTAATGTGGGATTCAAAGTATTTAGGAAGATTGGCTGTCAGGTTAGATCCACTGCTTGTTTATATTGCAAACGTAAATTATCAGTGCCATCAAGTGTATTTTATATTTTTTTCAAAAATTTATATAATTGGTCTGACTACATGTGTGGGTGTCTTTATTTTTTCCATTTATTTATTTATTAATGATTTATTTATCATTTTTGACCAATCTAAAGTGTTAAAAATGGCTTGCTCTCTTTAATGCTACAATGCTAATGATTGTATCTCGCTTGTCCAGCGTGATATTGGATCGTCTCCAGTTACCTGAAGCCCTGATCAGAGAGCTCAATGGATTTTGATTAATTAAGACCTCAGACTCATGATTCCTGATCAAATATACAGGAGTTGACAGAAGTCACAGTGTGGTTATATTTTCGACCTAATGACGATAAACTGTCATGACGTCCCGGTGATGGACTCGTACACTAATGAGATGATAATCTCATTCAATTTCCTTCTTCATTCTTTGACTATACTGCTCAATTGTATTGGTCAGGAAATACAGTAGCCTACATACCAAACATTCCATAGATTCTGCTTTGTGCATTTTATGCATTTGCTCACTATACACTCGAGCCATGGCATTCCAGTCTGGATGCTGCTGTCTGGTGTGTGCTCATGTCAGCAGTGGAAATTGTACCATGGCTGAGCAGCCCAACATCTTCATTCAGCAACTGTCGCAATAATCTGACACACTCTTATCATCTCAGTACTGGAAAATTTCACTCAGTGTGTGCATGTGTAGAGTGCATGTGTGTAACAGAGAGGAGGGGCAAGAGAGAGAGAGCGAGGGAGAGAGAGACCAACAACACCTCTTGAAAAAAAAACTCTTGAATCTTGAATGAAGCATTCATCCACAGAGTGACACCAACACTATCCATTCATTTTCCGAACCGCTTATCATCACGAGGGTCGCGGGTGTGCAGGAGCCTATCCCCTCAGTCTTTGAGGCGACACCCTGAACTGGTCACCAGCCAATCACAGAGCACAACAACCATTCACACTCACAATCACACCAGCGGACAATTTGGAGTGGTCAATCGCTCTGCCGTGCATGTTTTGGGAATGCGGGAAGAAGATGTAGTACCCATGCAGGCTCGGGGAGAACATGCAAACTCCACAAAGGAAGGCCGAAGCATGAATTGGGACCCAGCACCTCTTCTGAACTGTGAACCAGTTCAGACTGCACCCCGTGATAGGCACGCCAGTGAAGGCAATATGGAAAATGGATGGATGGATGGATGGATGGATGGATGGATGGATGGATGGATGGATGGATGGATGGATGGATGGATGGATGGATGGATGGATGGATGGATGGATGGATGGATGGATGGATGGATGGATGGATGGATGGATGGATGGATGGATGGATGGATGGATGGATGGATGGATGGATGGATGGATGGATGGATGGATGGATGGATGGATGTTCATGTTCAATGTCCCTAAGCAGGCGCAGTGTTCCTGGTGATGGGCACAATGTCATTCAAGATATATCCTTGGGCTATTAATACCAATGATACCGCCATCATTAAAATATATAATGGAAAAAATGGAATAATTAAATCCTTGAGGCTCATATCACAGGATACCAGTTGTGTGAATGGAGGCGTATCAATGTTTACCAACCCTTACAAATGGCAAACAAGCATGACAAAACAGTGTGTTGTGTGCACACGTGTGTGTCTGTGTGCGTGTGTTCACGCGTGTGTGTATGTGAGCATGTGTGTGCCTGTGTGCATGGACAGCAGCTGCTACTTACTCTGTGTGTGTCTCTTAGGACCAAGTGAGGCTCTGACTATTTGTTGTGAAAGGGCATGAGTCCGTATGTTTGCTTAGGGAGACGTATGAAGGGCACGAAAATGAGACGGTGAACAAAAAAATCAGTCGAATAACGAGAAAACAGCAGGTACAAACTACAAAAAAATCAGCTACCTCCCCCAAAGTAATAGGAAATTACTTTGATTTCTTTAAATGTACAGTCTTTTGTGTACTCATCGCTGTAAAACAATTTTTTTTTTTTTTAAATATTTACATGATGAATGCAATCCTCTCTCCACCTCTTTAAATGTTTTAAAGTTTTGTTTTATGTAATTTAATTAATCGCAAGTTCGTTATTAATTTGCCAATCTACTTGAATAGTGGAGTATTATAAACATAGAATTAACTTAAACAGTGACCATTAAAAAGATTTAATTGACAGATTTTACAAGTACATTTTTCTTCTAAAAAAAATAAAATAAAATCTAAATATAGGTATCCAAACAGAAATATACAGAATGTTAAATAGCTACGCATGTTCAATCTCACGAAATACAAAACAAACATATGGGAAAGTCATGGCCCACACACACTGACATTGGACCACCCAAAACATTTTCTACCAGCAAACATACTGCACACATATACACACACACACACACACACACGCACGCACTCACACACACACAGAGTTAATCATGTGACCTTGATAATAGCATATGGTTCACTGTTCTCGTCCCATGAATCCCCACAGCAGATGCCTAATGTGCAAAAGTGGACACACATACGCACACATACACACACACATACACACACTTCATTTTCCATATGCAAACAAGCTGATTATATGCACGCCACTGATGAACAACAAACAAAAATATGTAGCATAAAGCTAATCACCATATGCAATGTGTATTTATCCAGAACTTTAAGATCTAATCCTCACATCTAACTCATTAAGAGTGGGAGGCTTCATTCTTTCTCGGACTTGGACTCAAAAGAGGCAGATGGCCAGGAGGAGGGAGACTGGAGGAGAAAGGGGAGGGTTGCTCTGGGAAGGGTTATGCATATGTGTTGAGATAACTGATATTAATCTCATTGATAATTAGTCTCCCAAGTGAGCCTAATTAATGGAAAATTAGGAAGTAGCTGCATGTTTTTAAGCAAGTCATTTTTCATATAGTATGGGGGGGGGGAGATCTTTCTGCCGTCAAGTGTGAATACACTTTTGTAGCAACATTTTCACCACACAGGTACGCCGGCGTTGGGTCCAATGGCAACGAGACGTAGCAATGTGTAGTAGCGGCTGCTGGGCATTCATATGAGGGGAAACTCAGCTCCGCCTCAGGCAGATCATCCAATCATCATGCAGGCAGCCTCATATACGCCCTGATGGGGGTTGGGGGGGGGGACCCTAACCCTAACCCAATCATTTTTCAGGTTTTCTGGGATGTGTGGGAACCCTGACAATTTGCAACTTGCTCATCCTTTTGTTTCTTCTCGAGGAATTTTGAGGTTAATGACAGCCGACAGATGCAAAACACGGAGTCGGGTGATATAAGTGCACATTGTGTTGTCATGTCACAGTGGATTTGTTTCGGTGACCTACACTAGCGGTTCCCAACCTTTTTTTTTGCGCCACGGACCGGTCACGTGTCAGACAATATTTTCACGGACCGGCCTTTATATAAATATATAAATAAATAATACATTTATAATGAAAACCGCATAAAAATAAAACTCACCATTAAGTATCTGCTCCGTAGCTTTGCGGGCTCGACCGGGGAAACAGGTTACGTGACTGGGACGAGCGTCTTGACTTTAATTAATTGATCGTCGATAAAAAAGTTTTTTTTTTCCGTGCGGCCCGGTACCAAATGACCCACGGACCGGTAACGGTCCACGGCCCGGTGGTTGAGGACCTCTGACCTACACAGTCAAGATGGTGAAACGGGCTGCAGAGAAGCTTCAGCCTGAGTGGGAGGAGACTGCAGGGTGGAGTACTTGAGGGAAACATCCAAACCCACCAGGGGGCCTACCACGCTGAGCCATGTCAAAATGTAGTTCGCTTGTCTACAGACACAAAAGCACAAAACACGTTTATACGTTTGTTTGTATATAAAATTACACCACCCTCTTGCCAGTCATGAAATGATGAAAACGATTAAGTCTCATGTCTGTTCCGTCTTACCTATGTTGCTCTGTTTCTAACTGCAGTACCGGTCTCATAAATTCTTCAGTTTTACACGGATGGATCATAAAGAAAGGCTGACCCAGCAGTGGATGCTCCTGCCGCAGAAATAAATAGCTGATAAAATACCTTAGTCACATTCAATATCCATATTAAAGTGATACACTACCTGCTGCGTGATAGTTGTCAACGGGCTGTGCTGCAATCGTGACCTGAAGTTTGGATGAACAAAACTCCACACTTCCTCCAGAGAAAGACTCCTTCCCTCTGATATACAGACAGAAGAAAGAAATAAAATAAAATAAGTGCAATGGAACATCGGAATTTAGGTGTCATTGAAGCCGTACGATTCAAATGTATTTTTCTATAGTTCTGTATTCTGGGTTATTATAAGGGTTGAAAAGAAGGTGGCCACACCGCTTTTTGTAGAGAATACTGAAATTCCACGTGCCATAGTTCCCAAATGCTCCAACTGACCAGAAATTTTAGATTTCATCTCAAGTATAGCATGTTTAATCAAACCTGCGGGATGATTCGCCATGTACTGACCCCACTTAGTGGTCATGAAGGGAATAAAAAGAACTAACCTAGAGTGGAGGCTCTAAAATAGAGCACAGGCGCCATATAGCTGCAGGAATACACGATGTGATACTCATACTGAAGTAAACTTCTGCTTCCATCTTCATCATATTCGTGACCAAAGTCATCAGTTGAGACGTAAACATCCGCTTGGTCAGCTGTAGCACCCTAGAGAGGACGAAAAGAGTTTATGAGTCGTCATTCATGCGTGCATCTATTGTCTTCTGCGCTAATCTGTGCCTGGAAATTCGATTTTTATTATTTGACTCTGACATATTGTTGGCAATGCTGCCCAAAGTCTCGACAACCCGACGTACAGGGGTGAAATAAATAACAATGAAAAGAAATCTGATGAACATTTTTCAAGAAAAAAAATGGACAGGTCTAGCAATTTTTCACCTCTTCTAGTTGATCACCTATGGTGTCGCAAGAAGTGCGTGACTCCAAGTCGGAACTCGAGCCGTCATGATTCCGTGTAGCCTGGGAATTTATGAAGACTGACTTGAGAGCAGTCTTTCTCATGTAGCCCTCTTCTGAACCCTAATGATAAACTCACATTAGTCACACATGCACAACAGATATCTTTGCCATAGAGTATAAATTCTTCACCTGGATGGGCTCCCAACTCCAGCCATCTCTTAACTGATCAGACAGCTTGAGGAGGACCTGACAGCATTGATGGAAGTTTTCTGCACCCTGCAGACAGCTCATTTCTGCACAGAAAGAATATGATTATGATGCCTCCGTAAATAAAGCTATGTAAAAACCTTGTGAATTATAACTAAGCCCATAAATATCGGTCGATCCTTCTCATGGACGATTGGCATAAAATTCCCTCCCACGTTCCCAAAACATGCATGGCAGACCGGATGGCAACGCAAGATGGCCGGAGGAGACTTCACTTTTCGCTACGGCAACTCAGAGGCATTACGGTACAACGTTGTTAACCAGGCATTGGTTTCACTCGAAAGTCATTCCGGCATCCAAAATCAAGGGGGCTAAAAGGCTAACTTTAGTTTAGTGCGGTAGCGAAAAAGATACAGAATGTTGACAAACATAAATTCAAAAGCAATAGTACATTCTTGCTATTTTGGTCGCGCTCACAAACAGCAATGTAATATTGTGTGACAAATTCGTTTAACGCATTTGCGTGCAGGTAAACGATAACGGGCTCAAAGTGCTACTCTATGACGACTTTGATTTGCAAAATCTTACCGATTTCTTGAGATACATTCCAAACAATTGCTCTTATAGCACGGGAGAAACCAGCGGCATCGAAGACGGAACCAAACTGTCATCACAACAAATCACGTGACTGCTGGTGTCCGCCCTCTAGATGACGTCACTCAGCGTCACAAAAAATCTGTAACAGAACGTACGAAAAAAAAAAAAGCCCAACGATATTTAAATCATATATTTTTGGGGGGCGAGCAGGTTACGTCTAATTCGACTGCAGAAAAAAATACACATTTATCAACTGACGTGACATACAAGACAATTAAGTCAACAGCAGGTTTATTATTTCTTGCCCCTGTGCCTTTATTAGCGGAACATGCGTATATCACGCAGCCATCCTCATACTGATTATATTTCGTTATATATTTATATTTATATTAAGTATTTGGGTTGGTTCTGTTAGTCGTTCATTCGTAGGTGTTGTATTTATTTTCACCAGTAGATGGCAGTGATGATACACAGATTGGCGAAAGCGAATATATCTCCGTAAAATAATCTGCTGTGATTTAAGATTTTTTCTAACGAATATTACCACAAACTGTCCTGCCCATTTTTGATTACTGATTTGGATTTTTATGTTTAAAAATGTGATGGCATTTTAATCATTTCTTTCTTCAAATAAATATCAGTCCAAGCCAGGAATTTGATTATGTTGGTCAAAGAAAAAACTGCAGTTCAGTCAATGGCAAAAATCCATTTATTGGAATAATGCAAAATAGAAGAACCTAAACATGAATGTTTTTATTTTTAGTCAAGTAAAATGGAATGTTTCCACAGCAAAACACAGCCAACACGAAGCTTTTTGCCGAGGTTAGATCAGACAGCTCGGTTCTGAGGGCAGTTACCCAAGAATGTTGCTTGGAATTTTTTCTAAAATGCAAACCTTGAAACGAACGAACCAAAAACAGAAATCCACACATTGATTTCCCCCCAGAAGCAATTATAATTTTTTTTCTTTTATCATTTACACTGAGAGAGAAAAAGTACCACAGAAGAACTTCATATCTTTTAGACAGAACTAATAGTATGATGACATTGCAAGAACAATACACTCTTGTTTACTTAATGCTGACAGTGACTTTTTTTTCTGGATTCCACTGGAAAAACACAAATGACAGGACAAGGGTATTCAACAGCAACATAACGGATGGATGGATGGATACTTGCTTAACCTTCAGCAGGAAATTGGACTTTTAGAAGAATGCAGAAGAAATAGTTTGTCTAGTGCTCAAATACCGAAAGCAGGTTTTCAAAGTGTGGGACTGCGAGTCTCCCCTCAGAACAGAAAACAGCTGGAATCTATTATTTACATAGACGGATGCCATTTTCATTTAAATACGCTGAAAATAGGTTCGCAGCTTTGAAAACATTTGATTCTCGTTAAGATGCTGGTGTCCCATTGTTTTTGTAGCCGTCTTTACCGGTGACTTTCTACATCTGGCTAAAATATTTTTGTTTGGCTAAGAATCAAGCTTGCAAAGCCACTCAAGTCAGCGATAACCTATTCTCTTGAAATGAAAATGGAGGTCACTCAATGTAAAGATGTAAACTGGGGGGGTCAAGCTGAAGCACGTACAATTAGGAGACTTGCTTATCGGGAGCTGGAAAGTTGAAGTCAGATACTAAACTGAACCAGCAACAACACCCTGAATGGAGCTATGTCATTAGTAGCAAAAGCATCTACAAACACATTAGTTGGAGAACACCGGCACGACATGACCACAATGTCCTGTAACAGTGAACAGACATGTTATTAGTATTGCTTTAACTAAAGTTAATAATCTGATGTCTCACTGTCAATGTCATGCAATGATACAGCTGATATATTAATTTTCTCCCAGTCACTTTGAATTGTATTCATTGGACAGACAGTGCCAGCATAACTTTGAATTTTAGCTTGAGGGGGAATCAGGTGTGTATGATCCACCCACAAAAGAAGCAGCGCTTATGTAAACCATTTTGAATCCTCCCCACTAGTTGGCAGAACCCCCGAGAGCATTTCCGAGATCCAACAATAACACTGAAATAACTCAAATGCAATGGATGTGACTCAATGTGAACTCTAATTTGAACATGCGGCTAAGAAAAAAAAAGAAGATTTTGAATTCATAAAAAAATGGAACCCACAAATGATCTTGTGAAATGTAAAATGATAAAGATGAAAGTACATTTATTTGCAAAAGCACTCATTGGTCCGATGTCGGTTAAACGGCGTGTGACACAATATTTGATTCTGTCATATTTGTGTTTTTCGTCCTCCCATGGAATAAACCACCTTATTAAAAACGGAATTAAGACAGTGGTTCTTAACCTGGGTTTAATGTCGTGTAAATTCGCGATAACTCATATCTGAACTGGCAACAGCAGAAGTCACACTGATTTGCTGGTATGTCATTTGTTGTGAGTTCATGCATCGTGTTGATTTGATTCTTTGAACAAGGTGACGTTCATGCACGGCTCATTTTGTGCACCAGTAAAAAAAACATCTATGTCTTGAATTCGATTATTTTTTTTCCGCTAAAGAGGGGTTCGGTGAATGCGCATATGAAACTGATGGGGTTCGGTACCTTCAACAAGGTTAAGAACCACTGCATTAAGACAAATGAACTTTTCTGTTGTTTCTTCTTCATTTTAAAAACATAAGAAATATGAATGACCTAAATGTGATCACATGGTGACCTGCATAACCGACTTTAAGAGGTCACTATTACTTGATACATTGACAATGCAATAAAAACATTTCTGAAAAGAATTTTGATCTTTCCTAACAAGATACCGTAAATTTCGGACTATAAGCCGCGACTTTTTTCGCAAATTTTGAACCCTGAATTACGAGTTTTAGCTGGTGCGATTTATAGTCCGGTGCGGCTTATAGTCCGAAAATTACGGTAATCAAGGGTGATGTTATAGATGGCTCTGCTTCTGCTTGAGGGCTCTTGTTCATAAATATGGCATAAACAATGTGGAGCTGTAACATTTGATTTCATCAAGTGCCGCATTTCTTCAAACAGTGGCCACGGATGTTTATATACGCCAAATGTAGCAGCCATGTATTCTTCAGGCCCACATGATCAATTTTAATTCATGAGGCCAACTTCATAGAAATTAGTATAAATGTACTGCCACGACCTGATTTTTTTTTTTGTCTTTTTCAGAGAGAAAAAAAAAATGTCTTTGTGGAGACGCCCTCAGGCATCTATTAGAGTCCTGGTGACTATTTGAGGAAACATGGCACCTTGAATGTAAAATCTGAAACAGCCATGACAGTTCCATCCTTATTTTCCTCAAGGTTTGATTGGTCCACTGTGTCTCTTTCATGCACATCACTTGACCTATTTTAACAGCTGAACGGGCAAAGCGGGTTATGATTCAGAGGACCCAGAGCGAATTTCATTTCATTTAACTAGATGTGAATTGATGGATTGTCCGCTATGATAGGTCAGTAGCTCTTTGTCATGAGGCAGTCACATTGTTCGTGTTGCTGAATCCAACATGTGAACATTTGTCAGCGTCCCAAAATACTCCCAAAGGAACTATTTGATGTTCATAAAAGTTTGTACGTGTGTTTAAGTTCTATTCTTTTGCTGATGTCATTTTTTGTTTTCTGTCTGTCCATGTCATTCTCAAAAGCCGTCTTGGAGCAATGAGAAAAATCACATGACAGACGAGAAGCAGTTTGTTGAAGACTACCTAGACATGCGAGACCTTTTGAGTCTCTCTCGCTTGTTTGATGCTGTACAGCCATTTAATGACTCTCGCGTTACGTTCCACAGCAGAGATGCCGTAAGGAACTCGCTCTCCGGCCTCCTCGTCCTCATCTTCTCCTTCGTCCCCATCCGACAATCCGTCATTTGAAGACCGCCGTGACTGGTCGCAGTCGGAGGAAATCATGGAAGCCGATCTGAAGTTCAAGCTCACAATGTCCGAATTGGCTCGTGCAAAGTTCTCTGGACCGACTGCCTCCAGTTCCTCGGGGTCGAGGCCACAATAGTTAAAAAAACGTTCCACGTCAGCTCCAGCTCGGGCATACCTGTCCGACAGGTCTGATTTTGATCTATGTAGAGAGGAACGACGTGCTACAGAGGAACCCAGCTCCAACTCCAGGTTGGGATCTTTTGAGGGATTGGCAGCTTCTCCGACATCACATGGCAGCGACTGAAGGGTTGTTTTGTTGCAAGGTGACGGAGATACGTTTGTACGAGGGGGAGGCAGTAATAACGAGAGGGTAGGAGGTGGGAGGGAAGCAGGGTTCGGTTTCGGGGGGAGCGGCGGAGCTGAGGAGCTGCTGGATCGAGCTGCGCGGAGAGGCTTGCCGTTGCACAGTCGCAGAAGGTCGGAGGAGGAATGGGAAGTCAGCAGCGGCGGAAGTGGAGACCGCGATCGTTCCGTAACCCCTCCTTCACATCCTCGTTCATCTAATACTCTGCTGAGATTGAGGTTTCCTACCAGCTGTGGACTGCACCGTCCACCGCTACTGCCTGGAGGAACCTTCAAGGAATGGGAAAAGGAGCGCAGGGAATGTGAGGTACTTGGACTGGGAGCAGAGTCTCGTGATTGTTCGTTCAGAGCCATTGTGGATCGGTAGGTTAACGGCATCCTAGGAGCATAAAACATTGAAATGATCAGTACCCAAGTTAACGTAAAATAAAATTCATCTTTTACCTGGAACTCCTTGTCAGTCCCCCAGATGACCTCATCAACACAGCACTCTTAGCTCCACCGCCGAGCCCGTCAGAGCCCGCACCCGAAGACGACGACGAGTTAAGAAGATTTTTTAGGATCTCCAAATTTAAATTCTCCCGTTTGCTGCTCGTTGCACATGTGTCTGACTTAGCGTTGTTATTTGAAGATTTGAAAGGTACTCCGCCTCCGTGTACTCCACCACACACTCCTCCAGTTCTCTTCGAAAGAACAATTGGAGGCTTGGCCAAAATGGGTGGTTTGATTGGTTCCTGTTTAGCGTTGATGACTTCTTGGCTCTTAACATACTTTGCTTTGTCAGCTTCAAGTCTCTCAACAGCGCTGAGACGTTTCGGGTTGGGTTCAGCCTGAAATAGATAAATATAATATTAACACAAAAAAAAAAAATCAGATTTAAGTCAAGATGGAGTTGAGTGCTGAGTGAAGAACCAGTACTTGTCTCCTGAAGTAGTCTGGGCCCTTGTTAAGGATTCGAAGGGGTACAGTAGAACTGAAAGGTGTTGCAGTGCCAGTGGCCTTGCTATCTGGCAGAGCTGGAGACAATGTCTCTGTTGGCATGGCAACTGAGTGTCTGGGGTGGCCGGCCGTGGTGGCAGCAGGAGCAGGGGGATTGACAGAGGGCGGGGGCACTGAAGGACCCCCAAAACATGAAGACGCAACGTGGAAAAGAGACCACCTACAGACAGGAAAGACACCATCACCGAGAAGAACCAGTGAATCTTCAACTTGACTCTGGACAAATATTTAATTCTTACTTTTAGTCTTCAGTGCTAAACTCAAAGTAGTGAGCCCAATTACATTCATCCAGCAAGAACAAGCTCAAAGAATGTGCATGCGTACGAGTGTGTGTGTGTGTGTGTGTGTTTGTTTGCATGCAGTGGTGAATGGATACCAGAGGATGTGGAGGAAAGGAAAACTGTCAGTTTACACCTTGGCTTCAGCTATCCTCACTATCTGAAATAGAACAAAAGGGAAAAAAGAAAAAAACACCAGGGTTAGCAATAATGTTAAAAATGGCATGATGCACCTAGCAACAAAATCAGGATTAGATAAGAGACACACATTTATAACAGCTCCCACACATGCACACACACATATGCACACTAGGGTTGTTTAATACAGTGCCACTTTTATTTTGAAGCTGATACCAGTTGCCAATATTCAACTCAAATACTCACTAATACCAGTAGCATAGTATTTTTGATGCGTAAAGTTGTATTAAAGCAATGACAAATATTTTGAAAGACAAAAAGCAGAACACTCGCTGCAAAAGAGAATTGAAGTCCAAAAAAAAAAAAAAATCACCCAACTCTAAATTTAGGATTTATATAAAATGAATAAAAGTGCAGAATAAAATGAAACTGACAACTCCCTGTGCCACCGATAATAACGACAAATAATGTTAATTAATAATTCAGTCCATAATATAAAAATGGAAAGAAAATCATCAAAAATGCACTTACCGGAGTTACATCTGTAGTTTTTCATAGCATGGACTGAAGGAATGCGATTGCCACTTCAGTTTTCCAAACTTTGGCTGTTACAACGTGATGCCTCCCTCTTCTCCTCCAGGTACTGCTGGTTGTCGGAGGGAACTACAGCTGTCAAAGACACAAACATTGACAATAGATCACCAACAAAAATATAGTTTGTCAGTGGTAAATCATCTGCCACAAGAGATTTGTGTCAATTTTTCAGACAAATACATCGGTGATTTTCACGCATTTTTCGGATTCACAAATATATTCATCATTTTTACATGTTCTTCTGATTCTGTGATTTTCACGTGTTATTTTTTATTATTATTATTGTGTGTGCATTAATCATCTGTAAATATTCAATTCTGCATGGGTGTGAATATGCGTTTGTGGATCAGCGAACACGTGTCCGTTTCTCATTTGAAAACTGGCGACTGAAAAAGCAGAAAACGAGCCTTTATATGTTTTATGATTTTTTGATTTCACACAGGGAGACAGCTCTCCTGTTCAATGGAGACAGCAACACTGCCCCCAGGCGGATCAATGAGGGATTGCTTGTCTGGAATGATACAAACATTGGTGAAAAACAATTATCAGTTGCAAACACAACATTTATGTTGAACTAATAATGATGTATTGCCTCAGCAATAACAAAAAGAGTTTTGCATGTCTCGTGAAAGTGAAAAGAATGACCCCTATATCACCTCGAACTCCTGTAGATCTTAAATTCACTACCAGATTCCAGCGAGTCTTCTAATCTTATTACAGGCTTTCAGCCCTTGGAGGCCGACGAAGTGGGCTGTGTGTAATCCACATTATTATATTTGTAACATGTAAGTAAGACAGCCACGTAGTTAGCCAATTATTTAGGCAAGGGGCTAACTAATAAAAATGACAAATGCAACAATTAAAAAGTACAATACAAACAACTTACAATGGAGTGCTTTTGTTTTTTGTTTTGATGCAGAACTAAATCATTTAATACTTTTCCAAGACAAAGCCTATGGTCATGTGATGTTCATGAACAGTGAAATTGGTGTGAAAGCATTTGACTAAAATTCCTGATCTAAATATTTTTTATTTTGCTTGTAAAAAAATAATCAAATTCCAATGACATTATTTAAAAGACGTTTGGGCTGCTCCTAATGAATAATTCAATAATCAGTTCATGTGATTTCAGAAAGTCTTGAAAGGAGTTGTATCATACTGAATCAATTATTGTGAGCTCTTAGCCACGTAAAAATGCATTTTACTCACCAAACACCCACAAAGTAGTGTTTATCTATATTCGCCAATTCTTCCTTATTCCTTCTCTCTAAGCACCAGCCTCGCATTATTCAAGAAAACGACCAGGTCCTGGCTTTGTGACATCACAAAAGTGAGGAGCTCCCCCGTGCTGCCCCTGCAGACTAAACACATGCCGAGATTCTCAAAGCAGCTGTCCCTTTAACTTCTGATTTAGGTTAATCAAATAAATTATGAAATGTGTCCACGCACATAGCAGGAAGGTTTGTTTTAACGCATATATCATTTTGACCTGACCTGGATTTGAACAAATTATTTTTTTTGGCTCTCATGTCACAACTCTGGTCCACCAACCAGCTACATATGACAATAAAGTGAATGAGCTTACCACAAGAGCAGTTTCTGGAATTCCAAACAGTTATCAAGCATTTGATAACCTGACGAAGGAGGAAGCACAAAATCACGGTACACATTGTTGCCCATCGCAAAAAGCAAGTTCCACCTCACAACGAGCTTAATATTACAACACATGAATGCTGTGTCGACAACAGGGACAACAATACATCCATGGCCATAGTTGTTTTCTAAAATATATCACTATACATATAAAATAGGCCAGAATATAGAATAAAAAAATAAATATAGTAGAACACTGGAACCGCTAAGCTACAGCACCGTTGTATCCAAGCTAATGGGTTTAGCACAGAGCTACTGAGTAACGCTTAAAGATTTAGAGAAGACCTCAACTCGACCTTATTTATACGGCGAGCACTTTAACAACTACACTTTTAACAAAGTCTTGTACATGAGCTCTAACAAAAGAAACATAAACCACAATAAACAATAAATATGCCAATAATAAATGATGAGAACATTAATAGGAAGAACAATAATACCACAAATAATAATAGAATACCAATAAAAACTAATAATAAGGACTGGGTGTTCATTTCGATTTTCAAAATTGAGTCGATTCGATCCACTTGATTTGAATTGATTCGCTTTGATTTTCGATTCACTCAGTACCAATTTTACTTTTATATGGACGACAAAAGGATGACCGGAGGACATTCTTAGAACAAGCAATATTAGTTAGTTATACAAGAGCTCCAAAAATCCAATCTTAGGAAAACATTCATGACTAAATCCTAGTTGCAGCTGTTCGAATAAAGTATGGACATACGTACCCTCAGGAGCAGATGCCGCTGAGAAAATCTGCCTTACATAATAAAATATTATCTAACATTGCTGTGAACATAAAATATATTCAACAGAGCCTGAGAATGGTCTAGTGCAGGGCTGCCAACCATTCAGACTGACATTCTTCCAACTAATATTGTAAATTAACTTGTAAATATGTAACTATATCCTTTGCTGTCTGCTGATAGGTTGCAAATGAGAATCTATTGTCAATTGCATCACCGGGATAGTTAAAGATTAAAATAATAGGTTGTATCATGTCAGATTTTGAATCCAAATTCAATTATTTTCCATTATATCATTTTTATTTTAACTTCAACAAAATACTTCATAATCATAAAATAATAATACATAGTCTTTTTGTTGTTTGCCATCACTGTGAGTGGGTGGTGTGGACACGCAGTAGTGTTTTTAGACTTGCGAGTAAGTTTACAGAGCTCTCAGCAGTAGTCCGTGGGTTATTTTGCCTTTCCCTGTGCAGCACCACTTTCTGCTCAGCAAAACAGCCAACCCCCTGCCTTCCCTCTTCCCATGCCTTGCTGGGAATCAGTGAAGGAACCGGACAAAATCTGTCATTTCAAAATCCTTGTATATGAATCTTCTCAGTGCAGTAGAATGTCTGTTGGGAGTATACAGTTGCAGTATGTTTGTTTATTAAAAAAAAAAAAAAAAAACAGAGCCAACAGTTCATTACCAGAGCAGCCCTGGGCCAAACACTATAACTCCAATCAGAGCCAGGACAATTCCTGACTGTTTGTGTTTGCCTGCACTAAATTATCCAGCATTAGTCATCATGAATGCAGACAGAAGCAGTGCATTGTCAGCAGATTTTCCACTGGGGCCCCTGATGTAAAAACTCCATGACTTATCCCAGACTACATGGCAAGGTTAACATCCTGAAATCATGAAAATACCTGCACCAAATCACTAACTGTGAGAATGCATGCAAGTACTCTCTCATGGCCGCACAAAAGCATGAAGTAGTGGCTAGATTGGGATCATCTGATATTTTGCATTTTTATGCAAAATCGGTGACTGGTTGCAATGTCATAGTTTGCCAAATCAATCAATGGCTGTTCTCTTCTATATTCTAATCACTACAAAACGGTTTGGCTGCTAAAATTTATAAGGGGATGTGTCTACAGAAAAGCAAACGAGGCAACTGCTCTCACATTTCTATCGTGCAGGCAAACCGGAAGCTCTGTCGGTGATCGGTGATGGGGGTGAACGATGCTATATCGAAGCACGACGTAAACACAAAGTATACCTGCGCACGCACGCACGCGCTGGTGATGCAGCAAACCCAAGCCAAACCCTCAGCGACATCACACCACCGCCATGCATGGAAGCTAGCTGCTCCACCGTGCCGACACACACAGATCTCTTAACACATTAAAAGCTTACCTTCACTACTTACACTACTTCTCTTCATCATAATAAAGGTATACCGTATGAAATGAACGTGATCGGGCTACTGCTTATTTGACAGTTTGAGAACAATGGCTATGTTGAAGCATCACAGCAATTTTAAGAGGCGCTACAAGTACTGCGTACCGCGGATGATGCATTTTCTGCTTTCTAGGATAAAAAACATCTGCGTCGTCATAATGTTGATGAACGGGTCTTACCTTTTTGTTTAGGCCAGGTAAACAAAGGATGCAGCTACAGTTGCCATCGCTTGGTCGGTGCGTCTTTTCGGCCTGACAGCATCCTGTTCGCAGCCGAGAGCAATACTGCACGTCATTTGGCATGAGCACGACTATGTCCGCTCATGACTTTCACAATAAAAGGCCACGGTGGGATGGCACCGTTATTTGATGGACGATCTAAAAGTTAACCAATAACGATCAAGTAACTACTAAAAACAAATGTATTATTTTGCAAAGATCATGAAATTCCAAGAATATGAATTTGACAAATGTCGTATTTTATATTTGAACGTTTACGTGACAAATACGACTTAGTTTTGAAAGTAAAATCCAATCACAATTAGTCGCTCGATTTATCTGGATAGGTGTTTTGTGCAACTCGAATGATCACAAAATGGAAAACTAACTATTTGTCCCGCTTGTATAGAGTAGTAACCATGGATATAAGTGCACATATTCTGTTCAATCCCATGAAATACATGTAGTTCTCATAGAACATTTCAAAATTTAAAAAAAAATCCCTGTACACAAACCTAATTCCTCATTTCGATACATTGCCATTATTGATATCAATGCCAGCCATGCAAGTTTCTATAGAATAATAATAACCACCAAAAATACCAGCCAAACTGCTTCAACCTCTGCAGCTGATAAAGATAAACAGACTCGAGAGAGCAGGGGAGATCGTGTTAAGAGTCGGTAAGTATGTGCTAGCTGAAAGACAGCGCTGTTTCTCGGTCATGACACACAAATAGCCATGCAAAGCTTCAGAGGCTCCTATGTGTGCAAACCCTTTCACTGTTACCTAGCAACAGGAAGAAACCAGGCTATACGTGGATGGATTTTTTTTGTCATCATAGATAAATTGATCTATGCAAATTATTTTTTTGTAGTTTTACTGTCACCATATGCTCTTTCTACTGGACACCTTTAAGTAATGATTTGGAATAAATATAGATATTTTGGTTTTATTTTGTGCTAAATATATATAGGTCACATATATGGCTTCTCAATGTGATTGATCATATGCAGACAATCGTATTGTGCAATCTCACAAAAAAAAAAAAAAAGCGATAATGTGATGGCTAAAATTATTTGTTGCCTGAAGTAGATTTCTGTTTGATAGATTTGATCTGATAAAGGGATATTTTCACCCTCTTTGGAGCATGGGGTGGTATCAGATTTAGACGGTATAATAACCGAGCAAAAATAAAATATTACGGTATTTAATGTCCCAAAAAATGAATAGATAAAATAAAATATTTTGTGTCAGGAAGGGCATCCGACGTGGTTGGGATGCACAGTGGCATGGTTGTTCACGATGTAGTACTCCGAATATCCACTAGAGGGCAAACCATATCTCGATATGATCATGAGAAACTCGAGTGTCATCAAAAATTGTGCTTATACGAGTACATGTTGAACATGTTTGTAAATGTTGAACATTTGTACACGTTACGACTCACCGCAAAACACAAACAGGTTTTCCTTTAACAACAGAACACATTATCAGAATGACTTGTAGTAGTACTTGAACAAGTTGCATTCTGGTGATGCCTTTTAATGTTTTAAAAATATAAATGCAAAATGCATTTCATATTGGGAAAACTACCGCCCGCACAATCCAATTTTAAGAGTTAAAACATTTTTACACAATATCAATTTTCCACCTAAATGCTCACATGCATTTCTAGAGCCTGCAAAGGACACTTTTGTCAGTGATACATGTAACAATAACACAACGTGTTTGTGTAGCGGAACAGATGTGTGCTGTTTGAATTGGAAGGAGTCATATGGTTTAGATGATCTGAGCTCTCATAACATTCAGATCATATTACAGTTGGGTCACTGAAAACATTGTGTTTTCCTTCCTCTTGAGCTACAAATTCATTAATGACACTTAAACGTATGATTGCGAGACTGTGGTTTTTTTTTTTAATTTTTATATAGTATTTCTGAATAAAATTCACCCCTGTCTGACTACTGCATGCCCGGATTAACGTTTGCCTCGTTCCATTTTTTTAAATCTATGAAATCACAAATCTTATTTATCTTAATAGAAATCAGACAAACAGGACACATTGCAGAGTTGATGTTTTAGTGGGTTTTACATTTTGCAAGAAAAACCATTGAATATGTTTAAGTAAGTTTTTTTTTGAGTTTTTCCTTGCCCTTTTGGGAGCTTAAGATCAGGGGATGCTTTGAGAATAATTGTCAATTTTGGCTATGTGAAGCCCTTTGAGACTGTTTGTGATTTAGGGCTATACAAATAAACTTGACTTGACTTGACTTAAATATTGAAAGTTATATATACTTGAGCAAGTACACCATTCACATGGCTTGTTAATTGCTACCAGAGAGATTTATAGATCACACTACCCCTTATGTTCCCACACTCTCTCAATGACTTTTCTTCTTTCCAAGTGGGGCTCAGATTTTTACTGCCAAACTCCGTTAAGCAATGATGAAAGTGAGCAGCACGAGATGAATTCCAGAAAATCTTACTTCCACAGTTCAACATCTGTGTATTATGTTTGTGCATCTCTCAAGCCCCACATTCTTTGGCTTCTTTCCACTCTCAGGGGGGTACTGACTGAGGCCCACAAGCACTTAAAATTGTTACACTACAATTGATTAAATGTAACATAGGCCTACTGTATTTCCGGACATGCATTACAAAATGAACGTATCATCATCCTTCATATACGGATCAAAGATGTTGGCTAAATGCACAAAAATAATTAATATGAGTCTGATGATAGTACACATACCACACACGAGACTAGCTCAAAAATTGCTACGGGAATAAACCGATCCAAACCTGCCAATAATCTGTTTGCTATGTAAATGAACTCAGATCAATGGGTCAGCATGTTCCCAGCTTATTCGAACACTTCAAACAAACTCATTGCTCATTCTGCAACAAACCGAGACCTTTGATTTCAACACGGTTATTTAGAGTAGTTCCCAAGATATTTAATGTCTAAAAATATCCGTCATTACAACACACAGTGACAACTGCTCATCCTTGCAAACTGGAATTGAAAACAAGTTGTAAACGTTCTCTCTCACAAAAATCTCCAGTTTGAGCTTTTTGTTTAGTGCCTGCAGAAGAACATGACACATCAATTTGGTATTTCTAAGATTGCTCTTTAAATCTGTTTTCATTTGCTCGCATCACAGCGTTCCAGCACACGAGTCTGACTAACGGCCCTCTTGTTTGTAGTCATGTGAAGAGATCTTCAGCAGAATGTGAACTGGACCATTTGGAACAATGCCCATTTGCTGCCATGGTAACATGGAATCAAGGTATTTTCCATTCTCAAATTACACCCTCCCCACAAACAGATGGTTCTTGTCAGAGCGGGGCGAGTTTTACATGTAGACTCTTGTATTTCTGAGATGCTAGATAAAGATAACTCCGAGTGTAAGGGAAGTGCGCATGTTTTGATAGAAGACGTTTTATGGGAACGTTCCATCAGGGACAGGCATGTGGGAGGGATCAGTCAGTGAAACAGAGGGGCGGAACCCTGATCAGACCCTTCAGCTCCCCCAAATTCACATCGCACACTCTGCAACTTAAACACAAAGAGGGAAGAACTCGCCATCACAACTTGAAGGAATTTACGCATTTTAACATGGCCTCAATGAGAATAGCTCTTTGTCTTGGAGTCTACATGTCTGCTTGGATTATCACACTTGCAGGTAAGGTCCCATACAAGAGAACAACTGCTGAGATGATCATTAAGGCATTTTTAACACACCATCTCTAAGCCTCATGTGGTTCTAATTCACATTCCTTTCTATAATCTGTATAGCGCAAGTGAGGAGCATGCCAATTTTTTGCTGATGAGATTATATTCTAAATGCTCACGAAGAATCATTTTTAGTTGTTTGGTGATGTTAAACTTTTGTTACTTATGACTAAATATCTCTTTGTCATGTGGTGGCTTGAATAAGAATAACCTCAGGATGTAAAAAAACTGTTAAATCTGTTGATGTTACGAGAAAGTTATCGTGTTGATTATTTATATGATCCAATTACAATTTAGAAATGTGCGGTAGAGCAATGTTTTTATGATGTTGCCCAGCCCGGTTCTAGACAGCAACTGTGTAGGCAGATAACGTACTTTTGGGTACAGATTGGTCTATAAAAGGTACAAATAGGTATCGTGCAAGATAACATAATGTGTAAAATATCCCACAAAATTTAACAAACATTTAAATGTGGACTTGACAGACCACAGTACAGTTTTTCAATTTTTTTTTTTTTTTTTAGTATTCTTTAGCATTCCTCAAATTTCCCAGTTTTTTGTTATCCATGACTTTTTTGGAATGTGTTGCAGAGAATATTTACAATTTAAAATGAGAGAATATTTACCCCAAAAAATTGTGTATATATATATATATTTTTTGTGTATTGAATTAAATAAAAATGGAAAGGTTTGCCAGCAAAATGCCTAGCAATTTTTTTTTTAACTTAAATAGCTTACAATTCAAATCTACTTGAGTAAAACGCTTTGAAGATAAAAGCTGAGAATTGTGATTTGTTACCATATAAGAGCCCCACCTTTGGGTTAGATCTGCTGAGCCCCATTCCTAAAGTATTACTTCAATCATGGTCTGTTTATGGGAAAGACTGAGTAGGATGAAGTCGTTCATGTTCCAAGAAAACTCGGTAAGATGTTATTAAGATCAGGCGTCACTGAATTACGACACTAATAAGTCGAAATATTTTAAAACAGTTGTGAAACATGGGTGACTAATGTAAAAGACAGATGCCACACATGAAATTAATTTGAGGGGGAGTTTGTGGTGTTGCAACACAAATTGCGGTTTTGGTTTCTCATTGTTTTGTCATCGTGCATGAATTGTGACGGGTTTCTTCTCACTTAAATGGGTTATAAAAATTATTTCTATCGAGTCACCATACTTCCTCTGAGTTGAGGTCATCTGTAAACATTCACAACACAAGGATCCTTCCCATTTTACATCATGAAACTATAGGCCATGAGGTCACATGACACATATTGCTAAACACAAATTTTCACGTTTTCACATTACCATTAAACAAAATATTTTCAATTCCAGTTAGGGGTGGGGTGATATATTTTTCCTTTGTCATGCTATCCAATATGTGTGTGTATTTATATAACGCTAAGTTTGTCATCTCATAGATGAACATGCACCAAAAGCAGACAATGTACGTTGGGTATCTCTGGATTTTAAAACTCTCCTCATGTGGAGTACAACGTCATCAAACTACATGTTTACTGTCCAGTATACTTGGTGAGTCAAAAATATCTGCTTGATGAAAAAAAAAAAACTAATTTGATGTTATGTGAATATCAGGGACAACAGTGACACGTGGATGGTAAGTCCCAACTGCATCGAAATAGAAGAGACAGAGTGCGATCTAACCACTGACCTTGACCCTCTCGATAGGTATGTACCTCATAAACTGAATTCTGAGGGTATTTTAAATATTATTTTAATCTCTTTGTTTTAAAGGTGAAGTCAACCTACAAATTTTACAATAACATGTTCTATGCAGCCCCAGACTTGCATCATTATGCAAATATGGTAGAAATATTGATTTGGCTAAACCACAGGTGTCAAACTCAAGGCCCGGGGGCCAGATACGGCCCGCCACATCATTTTTTGTGGCCCGCGAAGACAAATTGTGCAGAGTTTCTCTCTGTGTATGACAAATTCATGCTTTTGTACTTTGACAGGACATTTACTGCTAAAATTCGAACAGAAGCTACAGACTATGACAATGAGGATGACGATTTACCTAGCAGTTACTCACCACCCTTCAACCCTTATAGGCAGAGTAAGTTTTACACCAAGATAAACACACGCACGCACAATGCAAACATGTATGTACAAACAGACACAAAATTAAACTTTTAAACTTGCTGCGTAAGAACTTTCATTTACCGTATTTTCCTCACTATAAGGCGCACCGGATTATAAAGCGCACCTTCAATGAATGGCCCATTTTAAAACTTTGTCCATATATAAGGCGCACCAGATTATAAGGCGCACCTTCAATGAATGGCCCATTTTAAAACTTTGTCCATATATAAGATATATACATTTGGCCCGCGGGCCGGACTTTGGACACGCCTGCTGTAGTGGCTCAATATTAGTCCATATATAAGGCGCACCTGATTATAAGGCAAACTGTCAGCTTTTGAGAAAATTGGAGGTTTTTAGGTGTGCCTCATAGTGCGGAAAATACGGTATTAGTAAATGAGGGCCTCAATAGAGGCTCGTTTGCAATAGACACAACTTCAAGTTTGATATTTTCTGCTTAGGTGAGATTAGTGCAGCAAATTTCACTGTGGAGGTTGTGGAAGAAGGCAAAGTGAGAGTCAACATTGAAGATCCTCTAACCAGTTTCCACAACTACGGGAGGCAACTCACCATCAGAGACATTCTTAAGGGTGACCTTCAGTACAAGATCAGCTATTACAAGTCTGGAAATACAGGAAAGGTAAGAGCATTAAAGAACTATGACTTTGAATGGAAATGCAATTAAATATCCACTAAAGCCACTTAAAGTGGAGGATAAAAACCAAAACCCACTCTAGTAGGTTCTCCCATAAGTCAAATGTTCAGAAAAGGTTTGTGGAACTTTTTTGTATTAATGATAAATGAGCTGGAGCCTATCACAGCTGACTTTGGCCAAAAGGTGGGAAATTATAATGAATATATTAAAAATGAAAAAAAAAATGCTTTAAAAATGAAGACTGACACTACATCTTCTGTCTTCTATAAAAAAAAAAAGCAACCTAAAAACAAATCATCACACACCCACACACTCATATTCAATTTTTTAATTCTAGAGAGACATCATATTCAAGTCCAATAAAGGAGACGTGTCTGGGTTGGATGCAGATGAAAGTTACTGCTTCATGGTGGCAGCTTTCATCCCCTCAAGAGACAAACTGCACCAGCAAGGAGCCTGGAGCATCCAGCAGTGTACTCCCGGACAGAAAAATGTCTTTCAAGGTAAAGTACATGCACTCTTTGGAAAATCTAAGTCTTTCTGTCTAAATGTAATCTTCATTTTCTCCTCTAGCGCTGAGTCTCGGAACTTTGGTTGGTGGACTTTTTATCCTGCTATTAATTCTCATCGTCATCATCACAGTGACAGTTGTATGCTGCAGACGAAGAAACAGAGCCTCGCAAACGTATCAGTCATCTACAGTTGTTTAAATGAATGTGTGTGAGTGTGTGTGTGCTTAAATGACCCACATTGTCTGTTTTAATTTGGGGTCAAGTCCAAACTTAACATCACCCGAGGAAGCTGGTTTTCCTCTGTGTACTGTGTGTGTGTGTTCACTACAACATTTTATATGCCTCTGCACTAATGTTATATTGTATTTTTACATTTCAACCACAAAATATTTACGATGTGTGTGTAAAAAAAATACATTATGGGTTTAATATTATTTAAAAAAAAATGTATCTAGATAGCAAATGGACCATACCTTAGCTAGAAATGGCAATAAGTATTTTCTTATTCCATTCCCATCAATAGTGTACAATTGCAAGCCTTGCATTTCTTTCTTTCAATGCTTTTTTTTTCATTGAATTTATATCATTTCTGGTAACTTTTGTTGATCAAAAGTATGCCAACACTACTACAACTTTGAACTCTCTCTCTTGCTTTTTTATTTTTATTTTTTTTATGTTAAGATGCAGTGCACATGAAGTGCAACTGATCTATGACCTACAGCAACAAACAGTATCATTTTGCTTCTTAATTCTCGCATTGTTTTTCCTTTTAACGAATTATCAGTGATAGATATTAGAGAAACAGGGTCAAATAAAGGTCAATGAGATTACTTGTCTGTCTATGGATGCAAGTCTGTTTTCTTGATATATATATATATATATGAATTATATATAATTATATTTATTTTATAATCAAATCAAAGAGGTTCAGAGACCTGGACGACTACGCACTATGCAAACTTCAGCCTAATTCACACTGATTGCAGAAAAATTGGGTTTCGGTGTACGTATGGTATACAATGCAAGAATGGAGGTTGACTTTTCAAAAATATGGCACTACACCTCATGTGGGGTTCAATATTGATGTATTCCTTGATGTTTCAAGCACAGACGATTGTATTTACATTGCAGCACATACAATATCACAACAAACACCGTTTCACGCAACCTTGACTTTAAATGCCAATATCTGTATAACAGAAAACACACAGTGCCATATTGAAAATTGCAACTTAGTCTTTCCGGAGAAGATTTCTGCTCAACTGACATCTTTCAGTTCGACTAAATCATGACAAGCATATTTCAATTTATATTAGATGATAGTGTACCAAAAATAGTGTTGGGTTGGATGAAGCAATAGCAGGATATCTTCCTAGACAGGAAATAACTACACATCACATATCAAGCATTAACAAGGATAGTATCACCCCTAGGCCTAGACACATCACTGATCAGTGAAAGATTTCCGACTCATTCTATAAGACGTGATGACCAATGACTGTTAGTAGGTCATGCATTTCTGATGGCATGTTTACGTAATGTCAAATTCACAGAACTGGGTGCTATCACAGGATTCACGGTGTTAACATGCAGTTTTAACAAAATAAGAATGAGGTAGGTATAAATTAAAACGAGAAAATCTCAAGTGCTTGCTTCCAGGCCTGTTTAAATGATATGCACTAAGTGTATTGAATATATTCATTACGTGAACTGGCTACACAAATACGCAATGACACGTTTTACTGAATACAGTGCTAATTTTTTTGTGTGTCTTTTTTTTTAATATATCAATGACCTACTGCTATACTCATGAATCACTCTCAGTGGAACTAATGTATCACACAGTATTGCAGGAGCATTGCGGTAAACTTACTTAAAGTTTACCTGTCCCAAAAAAAGGCAGAAATGTCATTGCACATTAGCTCATTTTGCGCCTTCTGGGAGGAGCAAATACGTATAGATTAGTGCGCATAATGTGTGTTAATATTAAACCTGAGACAAAATGCACCGGCTGATTATACATCTTTAAATACCGTGTCTGAATGACAGCATCCCTAAACATAGCCATGATGAAGACAAGGTGGAGAAGAGATCTTTTCTGCCCATGTGATTTTTTTTTTTTTTTTTTAAAACACCAAAAATAAAAAATATTGTGATAGATCATATAGTTAACAATAGAAGCTTATCAGCAATTTCTCTTAGCTTCTGCACTGTATGTGTATTGTTAAATTAGGACGAAGGTTTTACCTGTACATTGATGACAGTGGATGACGTAAAATGTTGCCTGCAGAGTTTTCATGCAGCACACAAGATGGTGGTAGTTTCATGCTGGAACGGACCTCTGTAAATTCCATTGATTATTATTTATTCATAAATAAATACAAATAATTCAGAATGGAAATTGACCAGCATGGAACTGAATGTACGTGACCTACACTGGTGTCCAATATGTATATGTTTTCATTATTATGTAATGTACAATGGATGATGAGAAAACTGCTCACCCCCAATAAACAGGGCAGAAAAAGATGATTTTTTTTTTCATTTGTAACCAACTAACTAACCAACTAACTAACTCAATCGCTACAGAGGATAAAATCCACACTCCTATATACATCTGAAACAAGTCCACCTATACAAGCTCAAGATGAATTAAAATATTGGAAATTATTTTTATGTTGGACCAGTTAGCCTTGTCTTGGACATAAAACAAGAAAATGTAGATACTGTATGAAAAGAGATATTAATTTCACAGTTGGCTGAAAACAGTTACCCCCCCCAAAAAAAAGATCTACATAAATGACTAACAGTAACGTACTAATTAATTGAGACATATTGTATGTTGTCAGGCCTCTTTGCAAGCTGGTCCTGTTGAAACAGACCAGTTCTGGGTCTTATTTCAGTTTAACTGCTAAAAAAAAAAAAACAGACGTGCGTCTACAGTACTGCTGCATCCCTTTGTCAATTCCCCTTTCGAAAATTGTTCATCTTCTTAGGTCACTGGATCATTTCAGGTCGATTCCTTGAGTTGGGGACTCGACTTTCTCCTTTGCCTAAAACACACAATGATACATGAATAATACAAATTTGCATGCAGCGTTTGATAAATATTACGCAGGAACTTACCCTGAGTGAAGGTCGGGGAGGTCTTACTGGTCTGACTGGCCGTACTGGCTCTGCTACACTGTTAACTTGTCTGTGGGACATAGGTTCTAGATCATCAGCTACATCAGGACAACCGATGTATCCACCAGCCCTGAACACAGAACCAAGATCACCCTCTAACATGTTGTGTGAAGGATCATGAGATACGCAAGTCTGGTTGGTGGACATAAGGCTGCAGTCCATGAGGGCGTCTCCGACACTGATATTGCTGGGTTGTAGTTCTTCTGGTGCCATATCACTGTCGGAGCTGTTACTCAACTCTGGTTTGAGGACGGACTGATTGTTGTTGGTTTCAGGGCTTGGCTCATCTTTTACCAAGTCCAACACTTCCTGGTTATTATGACCATCCAAATCGAGCAATTTCTCATATTCGTTATTATCGAGATTCATTGTTCCTTGGTGATCTAAAGCTGGCTCGTCCTGATTTTCAACTACTTCTTGGTTGCCGTAGCTGTCGAAATCCAACACTTCCTGATTCTCAGTACAGGAGAAATCAAATTGCTCTGGATTAGCTTGGCTACAAAATTCCAGCACTTCTTGGTTATCACTTTTATGCTCTTCAACATCCTTGTCACTTATAAAGTAATAGTGTTCAACCACTTCTTGGTTTTCAGGACTACAAAGATTTGTGAATTCTTGATTTTCTTGGCTTACTAACGTTACAATTTCCCTGTTGGCCAGAGAAGATAATTCCATCACTTCTTGGTTTCGACTTTCAAAAACATCCGGCAGTTCTTGGTTATTGTCGCTACAAGGATCAAGCACTTCTTGGTTTTCATGAGGAAGAGGTTCTAGTACTTCTTGATTGCTATAGTGAAAGGATTCTTCGTTGTCCTTATTGTGAAATTCACCAATGTTTTCCATATTATCATCGCAACAAGGTTCGGGCACCTCCTGATTCTCTTTTTCAAGGCTGAGCTTAAAGCCATAGGGATCGGAGTCCTGTAGCATTTGAGAAGAAGGGATTTCATACTCATAGGAATAAAAACACAATGGGTCTGGTTGAGAAGAAGCGTGTTCTGGGTCAAAATCCAGATCTTGATCACTGGGTGCTGGGCTCAGCTCAGCTTCATCGGGGTCCAAGAGGGTGAGACTAGAATGTTCTGGACTGAGTTTGAAGCCATATGGATCAAAAGAAGACTGACTTGTTAGTTCACAGTCAAAACTCAGGTTGGCCTGTTGTGACTCGTGTTCAGTGTAGCCTTTATGAGCGGCGACAGAGTTTGGAGATGTTGAAGGGTCTTCTGGTTTCTTTTTGATGCCACTCAGCCAATCTGGTACTTCTCCATCACTGTCAAGATGCTGAGTGCTGTCTTTCGTGCTTGTTGTGTTTGACACCAACGATGCTGGATCACCAAGCTCAGGGACAATGGCGGCTGAAAAAAAACAGAGAAATAAGGTTTGCTTTCCAAATTATGAAACCAGACTTGAAGTTCAAAGGTTATGAATATTTTTCCCCAAAAATTACCTTCCTCCACTTTTGCTGTACCCTCCTTGGTAAACTCTCCAACCAGAGATCCAAGACTGTGTTCCTCGATGTCAGAGGGTGGGGAGACGGCGCTGAGGTCCAGTTCATACCCATTGGGATCAGATTCTACAGAAAACTGACCCTGGGTATGCCAGCCTCGTATGGGTTCTGGGCCGAGTTCCTCAGATGAACTCTGGATTGGTTTAAATCCATGGTTATCATTTGTCCCAGGGATGGTGTCAAGATCCTCTTGACTATAGCTGATCTCAATGTCACTATCTTCATCGGGAAACTCGCACTCAAAACACTGTGTTCCCGTTGAAGCTTTATTTTCAGCACAAGATAGACTAGTGTCGGCCTCATCGCAAAGAATTACTTCTCCGTCATCACAACCAACGTTGGCTTCTGGAAACAAAATGTCCGCTGCAAAGGGGTCACTGCCTTTGAAAGGATCTGATGTAAATCCATCTAAAAAAAACCCAGACAATATCAGAATTGGAATATCATATAATATTCTATTGACTTGATTATTAAATCTGACCTGATGAGTCTGTTTTTGGAAAGAGGTCTTCATTAAATAGGTCATCTGCAAAAACAGAAAACAAGTATGATGAAGTCTGGTTATTTAACAAAATAAAACAGGGTGAAAAAGTAACCTTTCTGCTGGAAAAACGAAACTACGTAATAAAACTAAATGTTTCAAATCACAAATCATGTGACACATACGGCCTATATGACAATGCGCAAATGGGTCAGCTTGATAGAAGTCCAATTTGTTTAGAATGGACTGTTCCTTTATTTCCCCTTGATCCTCACTGATGTCACCCTCGTCTGGATCGTCTTCCAGGTTAGACCTGTCCATCTAGAGAACAAACGGCAAATTGAACATTTAATTATTGCTACTATAAATACATATGGAAGCACTGTAACAAAGTCTCGTGATAATGATTACCGTATTTTCCGCACTATAAGGCGCACCTAAAAACCTCCAATTTTCTCAAAAGCCGACAGTGCGCCTTATAATCAGGTGCGCCTTATATATGGACCAATATTGAGCCACTACAGCAGGCGTATCCAAAGTCCGGCCCGCAGGCCAAATGTATATATCTTATATATGGACAAAGTTTTTAAATGGGCCATTCATTGAAGGTGCGCCTTATAGTCCGGTGCGCCTTATATATGGACAAAGTTTTAAAATGGGCCATTCGTTGAAGGTGCGCCTTATAATCCGGTGCGCCTTATAGTGCGGAAAATACGGTAGTATTCCCTGGAAGACATTTGTGTTTACTAAACAAACCTTTGGTGAGCTGCTGCTACTGTCATCTACCTCTTCTCTGGTATCAGCCAAATTATTGCAGAAAGGTGCGCTGTTGGCTACCTAGTCACACGTAAACACAAAGGAAATTTACATACAGTGAGAAAGTAAATGTGGCTAATTATAGTTTTTGAAAGATGAACTGATCACACCTAAACACGATTACCACCAGATGAGTTTAAACACGAAAGAAAAATATTAATAGACTGCAAAAAAAAAAAAAGAATTGGCAAAAACGGCAAATCACTGTATAGCTACACAGTTGAAGTAACAACGGGAGCAAGTAGAGTGGGACATTTCCGTCCCACCCCACTCCATTCTCTGATATTTGTTACGAATGATTTAAATACAATTTCGGAAATCAACATGGCAGACAAAAGCTGACTTTAAAATGATTTACCATGATTAGGTCAGCATACGCAGGCAGTGATTGGCTCCTTCCCCATGGTCTGATTGGAAGTGGTTCATCCTCAGTTGTATCTGCAGGAGATGTTGAGCCTTCAAGCTGGCTCTCTGGAGTGACTGCACCACCTGACACAGAACATAGCGTGTGCTCTTCCTGCATGGATGACACCAGTGACTGTTTTTTTTGGTGCTGACCAACCAACGTTACTAAATAGTCAAAAGAAACAAAAGTGTTGACAAACACTGCTACACAAACTCCAGGAATGTCTCTTTGATAGCTCCAAATACAATCCATGAAAACGAGCAGATTCTCACATTGTGACATCACAAAGTGAGGAGCCACTCGTGCCCGCCCCTGCCACTAAACCCAAGGTCAGTTTCTCAAAGCAGCTGTTCCTGCAACTTGAGTTGACATGCAGCTGTTCGGATTATTTGGTGCATTACAATAAATGAGCTTTTTTATATATATTTAAAAAAAATAGCCTTTTCTTTTCCTGGTAAATACAAAAACAATCAAATATTGTCAATATCATCTAATAATAAATCCTTATTTCATGATACATTGTTCATACATATAACAAATATGCACTTTTGCCTGTACCTGCAAGATTTCTTCATAGGACTGTCTAATGGAGTCCTGGAGAGGATAGTTCCTCTCCCCAGCCTCCTCCATCTTGCTCTTGGCCTGTTTCACCTCCTCTTTGAGCTTCCTCAGTCTCCATCTGGCTCTGGCAAGCTCTCGCTCATACTCCTCAACTTGGCTCTCCCTCTTAACCTCTTCAGCCTGCAGAGATAGTATCTGGAAAATACAAATATCGACAGTCAGGTGTTTTATCATCACAGATCGTCGGAAAATGGTGGAGTACCGTACAATCATTAATGTTACCTGTTGACTTTCTTCATAGCAGAGCTGTCTGGTTGCTTTTATTTGCTGAATAAGCTTATCTTTGTGATTTTCTAATTTAACCAGTGTTTCTTCTAGCTCCTTGCGGTCTGACTGCTGCTCCTGCAGCTCTAGATTTTCCACTGTTACCGCATTCTCAAGCTCCTACAAATGCAAAAAACACATGCACATTTAAAAAATTGAAGGCATGGAGGTTTGACATCATATAAAATGATGAAAAGGTAAACCAAAATAAAATACCCCAAATTTAAATTGAGCATTTGGGAGTGAGTGAGCAAGGTTTGGCTTAACATCAGAAAACAATATGATTGATGATGTGCTTTCCTAAATGATCGAAGTTATTGAAAAAATAATATACACCTTACATATTAAAAATCAAACCACAGATTTACGAGGTAATCTACAAGAATACCTTCCATTCATTTTAGCTGGATTGACTGATTTTACTACCACGTCACATTACAGCATGCGTGACACAAGAGCATCATGGGAAATGAAGTGAATTTAAAAATGGTACAGACAGATGCAAGAAAAATCAGATGGCATGCATCATATGCATCATGAAAGAAACCAATAAGAAATGAACATGCACAAACACACAAAACACGCACACACACACCAGCGCAAGGTGCTGCGGTCTTCTTACTCTGATCTCGGCTGACTTGCTGAGGACTCTTTCGTCCGTTTCCACGACGTCAGTTTCCCTGGGAGACGACCAGCAGAGAAGACAAGAGTGTTTCAGGAGTGAGGAAAGGGAACATTCATTCTTCCAATTAGCCTTTCCTCCATCATGCCCTTCTTCCCATGAGCTGTCTAATTTATCCTGCTGCACTGCTGGCTCCTCCATTGCTCGCAGTCGCTCCACTGCAGAGGAGGCGGAGCTACATCTGGGAACGTGACAGTACGTGCATGTGCGTGTCTGTGGTCATTGAAGCTAGAAGCCACACTGCACCAATGTGAGGCGGGGAAAAATATGAGTCAGACAGAATATTGGTCGAGTGGGCGTAGCCTCATTGCAAAGGGAACTTATTAATTTAAATTCATTCTTTCTACCTCCTTCACAATCCCTCTCTCTTGGCTCCCCCTCCAAAGCCCACCCCTACATCCATTATTTGCTATTGCAGTGTTCAGCATCAGGAACAGAGCCATTCATAAAAATGCCACAGAAAACACTACCAGGGTGAATATTATCTGGTTGCAAACAAAAATTCATCAGGATTTTAATTTCAATTCTATGTGGAGCAGTCACTTCCCGCAATCTGTGCACTGGACGCTAACCAGTGCAATAGAAATATTCAACAAGCACCTTATGCAACTAGAGCAGTAGCATCAGGATTTTTTTTACATTGCTATTAAGATTAAAAAAAAAAATCACTGGATTTAATTAGTTTTAACCAGCGATGGGCGGAGCTTCACAATTTAGAATGGGAAAATGTCACTCTTTCAAACAAAACAAAAGTCACAAATTTAGTACGTGGGTGTTCAGATAGCAAAACAAATGTTGAAAACCTCAATATTAACTTGAAGCACTTTCCACCACTCTACTTTTCCTTCTATACCTTTTTATGATGTTTATCCTGGAAGGAATTAAATTATTAATTTTAATCTAAAACTCCTGCAGAATAGGCAAAAGCAATATGCTAGCTCTTTGAACCCAAATGAAAATACATTTCGACTGTGATTTGGAAGCAGCTGCTTTCACTTGGGGATAATATTGACCCAATGACCCTTCCCCTGATTTTCTGACATACTCCAGACCAAAATACTAACTGAATCCTAATTTCTTTGTTGACATTCTGATCTACTCAACCTCATTGTGACATACAATATTATTTGTGTTGTACATATTTTGTTGCGACTAAGAGGAGGCCATGGGAACGACACAGGACACACTGGGGAGGATGAAGAGGCCTGGGAAAACCTCAAGAGTTGGACAAACAAGGAAGTCCACCCCGCTAAACCTATGCCAGAATCTGACCCCGGATAAGCACATTAAAGTGGTGCTATGATGGATGGAGAGAAATGTTGCATGAAAAACATTTTCATTTATTTGGAAATTTATCATGCTTGGACTTATTTCCTACAGTAAGGCTGACAGTTCTTGAATGAGTTTGCAGAGAATTTTAGGCCTAATGAAAACAAATTGCCTTAGTGGGGTTTTATTGCATACAATTGGGCAACCACAGAACTGGCCCAAATCTCTGCAACCGACTTGAAGTGCACAGCATTAACAAAAAGTCATAATTGCCCATCAAGATTTTCAGTCCAATTAAGTTTAGAAGCCATGTCATGCGATAGAATATCATCGATAGTATGAAACAAACCGTTCATTCTTTGGGTTCCTCGCGCTCGATGTCCTCAGGCAGTCCAGAACAAAACGCATCATTACTGCAGTCCTCCCACTCTCATCCTCCGACCGTTGCTTCCGTCAACGATCATGCAGCAAGCTTGTAATAATGGATGACAGTACAGAGGCCCTCTTTTCCTGCAGAATATCAAGATTCCCGAGGGGAATAAAAAGTCAAAATGCTCGGACAGTCGGACACAATGACAATAATTTATGGTGAGAGTCGTAGCGATAAGACCACCGAGGAAAAAAAACCACATCCTTTCTGGACCTTCAAAATAAAAGCGATGTTAAATTACCTTGTGTGTGCGGGTAGGAAATCAATAAAGATGAAAAATTCCAAATCGTGACTTTCCCTCCAAACGACAGAATTGTTCGGTCAATGGCAACTACTTTCAAAGAACCCTAATAATAAAAATTAAAAAACAACAATAATAATAATAATTATAAAATAGAAATAAATAAAATTGTTTTGTATTTGATTTTGATTTTTTATTTAATAAAAACAAATTACACACATGCAGCTCTGCCATACATCTTTACTGTGGTGGGCGTCACACTTTGTTTACAACATAGACAAGTGTGGCTCTGAAACCAATTGGGAATTAGTTGTTAGCCTTTGGAGAACAGCACCTAATTAGTTCAACAAATAAAGTGCGTCATAGAAGAAGCTTTGTCTTCTTCCTGTTTTTTGCTGTGATCACTAATTACAATTGTAAGTAACAACCCACCCTGTCCACAATTCCCCATCGGTCCTTAAGATTTGTCTCCTTAGAAGCCTAGACCATAGTGGGCTTGTTAATTTTGGCTTTGAAATAATTTTAACAGCAATCCAAAGAACTGATTTTGAAAAATTTTACAAAACAGAGTCAATGTAATTTATTTAAAATCGAACATAAATAATTTCAAGAGTAGCTCTATTTATCTGTGTGGAAAATTTGGCAATCAGTTTCTGTATCACGCATCTAATGAGGCTTATTGCAATACAGAGAAACATGAAAATGTAGTCATATATCAAAAAGTCTGTTTTTCTCCCACAGCAGTATTTGGGTTCAACATGACCGGGAGGATTTTCCAAGAATCCTGTGCAATTCAGGTGACATGAGGAAAGGTTTTTCTGCGCTACCATCATTCCTCTCCAAGTCGTCACCTAAATAGTTCATGAAAAGGAAAGGGGAGAATGGAGACGAGATTAATTGTGTTTTTAATATACTGCTATTTTTTTTCTTTCAAAAAAGTGCTGTTAGTGTAAAATGCGGTATATAAATAAAGTTGCATTGTATTGTATCGTAATCTATGTTAGCTTATTTGGGATGAATGAGTGAATATTTAAATATACGGGTGATTTACTTACAGAAACAAAGGAAAAATGTGTCGACGCACATGGCATAAACACTGAAGAAACCATGAGCGATCAGGTAGGCACCCACCATCGTTGTCTGATACAGAAAAAAAAATAAAAATGATTGTTCATCATCCTTGAAAAAAGCAAATGCATACTGTTGCATACTTGAACATATTTTCATTCATAACCAAAACAAATATTATTGGTCACACGCTCAAAGCAACTCTAAAATAAAAGCAAATATATATACCAGGGCAAATCGTCTCCATTTTGAAATAACTGTAAAGTTGATGTTTTTTACTCCCCTCTGATTTCAAAAGTAATTATTTTGTTATTTTTATATAAAGTATATCTGTGCATGTGTCTGCTTGTAACTACCATGAGAGAAACCTCGTAGTAATGGAGATAGGGTACTTCCTCCTGGAAAAGGGTGACTTTCTTTGTGAAGAAAAGTAACATTAAAACACCTGAAACAAAGATGGGAGGACAAATTGCCTGTTTGTGTTATGCTCCACATAAAACATAAATAATGAATTGCTGCAGGGGCCATTAATCATGACTTACCAACTCCTCCTGCTATCATTACTTTTCCCAAAAACAACAGAAAATCAGTCACTCTGTCCACAACTGCAACCCTGTAAAAGATGTATGTATATATATATGTGTGCATATATATATATATGTGTGTATATGTATATATAAGTTTGAACAGAGGCTGACCTGACCATGTTCCTCGTAAGAAGGAAGAAAGCATCTTGAGCTGACCTAAAAAAGTTCTTGCCATAGATTGCCACCTAACGGAAAATATATCACACATGCAATGACAGCATTATCCAGATTTTTATGACACAAGAAAGCAAACACACAATTTAGGAAACTAACCATTATGTAAGCATTTCGGTTCATGTAGCGAAGGAATTTTTCCAAACACCCGAAACAGCAAGTCAGACAGCATAGTATAAACCTGGACAGGCTGTTGTCAAGCCCTATAAAGACACAAACGAAATCATTGGGATACTAACACATGAAAAGTTTTACTTGATAGTGTCACACTGACATTGTGTGTAATATGTAAACCTTTTAATTTCTTCTCCAAGTATTTCAGTGTAATTCGGAAAAGCTGGACAACAGAGAGAACGAGAGCCCCAAATGCCAAAGATCCTGTGTGATACCTGTAGAAGACACAGTCGAAGGTTGATAAAAGTTAGTTATTGCTACAGGTTAACACTGTTTAAAGTAGAGTTAAAAAAGAGAGGGGGGGAAGTTAACAATATGTGTAGTTTGTAGTTAACAATGTTGCCTCGCAGCAAGATTTCAATGGGCAAATTATTACCGTAATTTCCGGACTATAAGCCGCACCGGACGATAAACCGCACCAGCTCAAATTCAGGGATATTTTAGTTTTTTTCTTACATAAGCCGCACCGGACTATAAGCCGCACGTGCACATGAGTTTTTTACAAAGAAAGACAGTACACAGAAAGACGTAAAAACCCATAAATACGCCGCGCCGACATTTAAGCCTCAGGGTTCAAAGTAACCTTCTGAATAAAATGCATTAAAAGTTCACATTCATTACGACTTGTTTTTGGTGAGCAAAATGTCAGAAGAATTGAATTTAAATGCTGATTGATTGGGTTTTAATACAATGTAGATGGTCCAAACAGCGCCACTGCTTTGTGTAATCTCTGAGTCACATGGCAGTGTAAGAGAAATGGTTTAGAGCCCTTTGACGCAGGTAACCTAGCGTGCATTCCTACTAAAGCTCATAATAGTCACAAACAACACAGCCAGAATAAGCAGCAGCCATAGTAGTGTTTCAAAATAGTATTTTTGTTGTTGTTTTTTTCTTCAAGATACCGCACAACAGTGGTCCAGAGCCTTTTTACGAGTGTATAAAAGTGATCAAGTCATCACAAAAATCACGAAAAAAATCTTATATAAGCCGCACCTGACTATAAGCCGCAGGGTTCAAAATTTTGGAAAAAAGTCGCGGTTTATAGTCCGGAAATTACGGTACATTTAATTGCTGTGATAACTCTCCTCATGTTGGGATGATTGCAGTCTTATTGTCTTGACACGTATTATGGTGCACTTAAGTAAGAGGGTTGTAAAAAAAAAAAAAAAAAAAAAGGAGTGACACATGATAGTAAATAAATGATCAATGTAATCAAAACTCTTTAATTATATCATACGTAAATTATTTCAGACTAGAAAATGAGTAGCCCAGTTTTTTTTTCTGTCAATATTTGTTTGGGTCTGATTTTATTATTATTATTATTAATATAATTTATGTTTTTATTGTTCCTGGATTTTATGATCGGGTCTTTGTTTTGGGTTTTCTATTATTTTATGTTTCTTTTTTTTTTAACTTTCCTCTCTTTCCCTTCCGTTTCTGCTTGTCTTGTCTGTGTCCAACAGGTGTCGTCAGTTCTACTCCCCTCGTATCAGCCCGTTAGCGCTCTCCACCCGCATAAATCTTGTCGAGCTGTGCTGCGTTATCTCAAGTCATGTGTCCCATTTGCAAAGTCCTCTTGTACATTAATTTCTAATTCTGCTATTCATGTTTGTCCTTCTGCAATAAGTTTTTTTCCTAGATTATTTTACACCCATGCCACACCTTGCCACAATAATCCCATTGGTGATTTTTAGAAAACTTCTTTTAATTTTTCTGACCTGATTGCCCTGCTGAAGGATGAGAACAATGGACAGGGAGGGACATCGTCGGGCTTCCTCTTAGCCCAGTAGTAACTGGAAAATGTTCCAGCAAGAGTGCATTGTTCCAGGGCCAAGATGAAGTTAACCAGCCAGAGAAACATCAGCAAGTTGGAAATCTGTAGTAGGAAATTGTAACGGTGGTAGGGTGTCTCTCCTCCATAAAATGCAAACAGGCACTGAGAACCTTCACAGGATTTTTCTTTGGATATGTTGCTTCTGTTGAAAGTCTATGATGTGAGGGCATGGATGAAAACAAGGTAATAGTGTTAAGACCAAAAAAACGTTATTATTTTAATATTTGTAAAATAAACACATTTGAATGAATCACGTCTTATGAAATCGAGAAAAAAAAGGATAAAATGCCTTATAAATAACATTTTATGATAGAAATTGGCTGAAAACAATCTCTGAACTGACAAGAAAAAACAAAATACTGTTACCTCTGGATTGCAAGTGTTGTTGGAATGTGGACAGCTCACATCAGGGGACATAACTCGATATATGGCATCACCCGAGGATGCTAAGTAACTGATTGAGAGTTCTGGTTAAAGAATTCTAGACTGAGTGCAGAGGGTACACAACATAAATGTAATGTATCAAACCAGAAACATGATTAAGTATCTTGCCACAGCAAACGATCATGTCACTTGACAAAATGAAATATTTCAAGCCTTCTTTTGTATGCATTTTTAACATTAAAGCTGAAAAAAACTAAAAAAATATGCAGGAATATGACAAAATTTAACGTTGTATGCTTGGAATATATCACTTTTGTCCGTCATGAACAAATAATCCCTTTTTGAAACACAATATTGAATTAAATGGACTATCCCTAGAGATTTTTTGCACCTGTAGTTGTATCGAATGTTCATATTTGACCTTTTCTCAAGGATACACAGCAGTAACAGCCCAGTAGGAAATACAAACAGTCAACAAAAGAAATGTTACAACCGGATAAAAAAGGACCGACGTGACGTGTCCGATGGCTCTGCAAAAGACAAATCAAATAAATAATAAAAGTCATGTTGTTTTTTAAAGCACATCAAGATTTACATACTTGCTTGCCTCTCTGAGCAGGGTAATGGCCAACGTGACCCTCCTCCTCATGATGACCAGTATCAACACAATTGAAACCTCTGTCACTCCAAGGGATGCCACTAAAAATGAGAAAGCAAAGCAATAACAACCATGACACTGAAATGTGTTCTTGCGTTACTTGTTTGGTTATGTAGGCATCTCTTTTAATACCTAGAGGATAGTTAGTTTGGATTAAATTTGGCAAAAAAAAAAAAAAAATCTCTGTTCCAGGACAATATCCAAGGGTGTCTGATATGACAAATCACTACAACTCAAGATTCAGACTATGGTAAGGGAAAAAAGACAAAAAAGAAAATACCGTATTTGCCACACTATAAGGCGCACCGGATTATAAGGCGCACCTTCAATGAATGGCCCATTTTAAAACTTTGTCCATATATAAAGCACATAGAATAAAAAATTCAACGTTGCTCAAACGTTAGTGCAATCACAATATAGTAACACTCGAAATAGTGAAAACAATAACAATATATCAATAACTCAATGTTGCTCAAACTTTAATATCACACAACACACAAAATAAACACAAAGCTTACTTTAATAAATTAGTCCTCATCCACCAATCCATATTGGTAAGGCGCACCGGATTATAAGGCCCACTGTCGGCTTTTGAAAAAATTGGAGGTTTTTAGGTGCGCCTTATAGTGTGGAAAATACGGTATACCGTAAACAAAATGACAAAAGGAAAAGATGACTTACAAAAAATTATCCAAGTTTCTCTGAGTTGTAGATAGACTTTGAGATCTGTCTGCAGTCCAACTTCCACAATAGATACATCAGAACCTTGATCGTGTCCGAGTCGGAGTAACACCACAGAGCAGTACCACATACCTAGAATTGTGCAAACATTTTGAATGAGATGTTGAAAGCCACACTGGTCAGGTTACAATATTTACCAGATAAACACATTAGATAGAGCGTTAGAGAGAGAGAGCTAGTAATAGAGCTAAAGAGCTAGCTAGAGAGCTCGAGAGAAAGCTAGAGAGCTGGAAAGAGAGCGAGAGAGCAGTTGAGAGGGATGGATAAAAAAAAACATGCCATATGCCACGAGCAGCATGATGGTTATGATGGTCAACCACAACATCAGCCCGGCTGTGAATCTCAGCAGCACTATAAAGAGGAAACTTAATGCCAAGGACACCAGTAGACCTCTGACAAAAAAAAAAAAAAAAAATACGAGTTGGAACAGCAGGACAGAGAAGCCATTGTGAAAACACATAATTAAATTATTCATCACTTGCTGTCAAAATAAATCAAAATTACGTGTGTGTGTGTGTGTTTGTAGTTACACAACAATCCATGGCCAAGATTTCGCATAATCTTCCACTATCTTCAAGCCCATCTCCCGAGTATCCACTAGTCCTCTTACTCCACTGCAAAAAAAGAGAGGTCATTTAAGTTATAAAATAATTCTGAATTCCATGAAAATGCAAACAATTGTTATCAATAAGACCTGTCATTATTATATTTCCAAATTTGAACGTGCCGATCTAATTTCACTTAAGATATTAGTAAATGGTAAATATAGAAGCTATGTCTCCCTATTAAGGTTTTCCGGTATTGTGTGTAAAATTCAGCTGTCTGTTTCTTCTTGAACATAAGCTCTCATGTTTTTTAAATAATTTTGCCATCTTGTGGATTTAATATTGCCGTTACAGACACAACTTGACGTGCATCTCCTGTCAGGCCTCACTTGATCAAGTTCTTGAGCGATTTGTGACAAAACAATGTCGGAAGGCGAGTTATTGCGCAATTTACAGCAAAATCACACTTGGTGGCGTGTTTAGTGAAATAAAATTGGAATACAGTGAAAATTGTGTTAAATCAGACAAATTAAATGTGAAATAAAAAATAATTTGGTAAAATTATGTCAAATAGTAGAAAATAGACAATACTTGGCAGCATCTTGGAGTTCATTGGCGTTCATTGTGTTAAATCAGACAAATCGAATGTGAAATAAAAAATAATTTGGTAAAATGATGTCAAATAGTAGAAAATAGACAATACTTGGCAGCATCTTGGAGTTCATTGGCGTTGCGTGCTGTTTCAAGAGAGTCCTTGAACTGTGTCTTATTTGCCACTGTCACAGTGCCATTAAGAGTGATGACGTCTGGAAGACATCTCTGAAGAACTGACACACACACACACAAAACATGAAGGTTGGATTTTTGTGAGGAAGATTTTCATATTCTAACAATTAAAGTTGTCACCCTTACATGGTCTACTTGGCACAATCATAGAGGGACAATCCTCGTCTCGTAGAACCTCAGATACTGGCTAGAAGGACCCAAACAAAAACATGAAGGAAAAACAGATAAATGGAAAGCGTTAGGAATTTATCAAATCAACATAGATTGTAATTGGTACCTTGTCGGGGTTGTTAAAGCCAGGTTTGCAGAATTGTCTGTAATACTGCCAGTAACTGTTGCCGAGTTTGTGCTCCAGTTGCATCTCAGTATAAGTCGCGAATTTGTCGGGGCACTTTGAGACACACATCTGAAAGCACGTGATGTTATTCACAAGCAAAAGTACCGTGCTGCTCAAAGGTTTGTGAACCTCTTGAGCAATTTGGATTTTTAAATCAACTGAGCAGAAATTTGCAAAAACTGATGGAACAGTTAGTTACCTGTGTTGTTGGGCACTGTAGGTTAATTAGAGTAGAAGGATTGGCACATTTCAAGATGTTGAAATAGAAGAGAATGGGCCTCTTCCTGCAAAAAGATCAATTGTTAGCATCAGTTCACCAACACACTCAAAAGTAAATGAATTAATGCTTTTGTCATGTCCAAGATAGTTAGCTAGCTAGCCACTCAGGTATGGGGCTTGCACCATATAAATGAATGACTCACGCATTGGAGGTTCCCATCTGACCACAAAACTCGCCATAGCTGTTTGTTGGATGGAGCACCTTCCTGGGGTCACCATGTAGCCAGGCTGATTAAAGCGAGTAATTATTTGACAAAAATTGAAACAAGCGTATTGTTGAAATAATTACTGGAGGAACTTAAATTTCTGCACAAGGAGATGGTTGACTCACCCACTATTCCAATGGCCACATAGGAAAGAATGGCAAGAACGAAGATCCAACAGCATAAGACATCTGTGCAGCTTCTGTTGGGACAGGAGAAGATCATCATCCATTTTTTAAGACCATCTCTCACTAGCACTTCTGAAAGCTGAAGGTAATTTGACAAATAATTAAGAAAAATTAGCATGTCCGCTTCATCGTTCTGAGGTGCAGGGTTTGATCGTAGTGAATTTGGCTTTGTTAATGTATGACCAACATGGGTCACTAAGTGAAATGACTAATATAATAAACATATATACACATAATACTTGTCAAGTGATATGGTTCATTTATAAGTCAAGTTATGTGACTTAAGCCCCCTCACCTTAAAATAGACATGAGGATGAAGCATTGGCTTACCTTCTGTGGACTGGACCTTTGAAGAAAGGATCAAACTTGTGTGGCTCACCTGAGAAAATTAAAATGGTTAAAAAAATTAATTGTGATCTAAATGGAATAATCTCAAGATCCTAGAAGATAACTGAGAACCTGGGTGTGATGGAACAAATGATTGACAAATGATCCAGAGGTAATGGAAAATGAATTTTCTGTATATAGACCATCTGGACGAGATGTACAGGTTTTACTGTCAACAGCAATTCAGCGACTAAAACAAAGTCAGACGCGTCAGCACCTTGTTGAACTAGACTAACCTCAGTTAATCTGACGGCATTACTGAAGAGTAATACTCCCTTGTGTTAATCTTTATCCTCTTGATGACTGAAATAGGACTCACTGGTCTCAGCATTAACACTACTGTTGTGGTCATTGTTGTTGTGATTTGGCATTTTGCAAAAAACATTGTTGAATTTGAAATACTATAAAATGTTGTTCTCATTAAAGTACAATATAATACATTACAATACAACCTTGTTTATATAGTGCATTTTAAAACAGTTGAAGCTATAACAAAGTGCTTCCACGTATATAGCAATGAGAGTCAGAGCTAGATTTGTAAATATAAAATTTCAAAGTCTAGATATATATGTACTTTTTGTAAATGTTAGTTAACCAGTATTGGTAATATAGGGACTTTGCAAGTATTAAGTTCCTGTTCCTCAACAATACCCGCAAGCAAAAAGACAGTTTTAAACATTGCAGAAAAAAAAAAAATCTCCATACACATGAATCAATTCAATAATGTTCGTAAAACCATTTTAACTAGGTTTTAATATTTTTAAGACTTGTAATATGTTATTGGATGATCCTTACAGTTAAAAACAGGTCTGTTACTCACCATAAAAGGTATCCGGATGTATCGCTCCACCGACTGTCCTGGCTTTGGCTTGAGCAATTGAGTTTCTGGATACGTACTGTTGTGGTGTCATGGTGGTTCAACAGCCAGAAGACATTGAGAAGGATGAAGCCGGTTGAAGATAAAGCGTCTCTCCCTCTCAAGCTCCCTCTCTACTTAATACTACGTTCACCTGTCGCCATAATCCAGTGCTTCCCAACAAGATACATATATGTTGAGTGGATGGCATACAAGTTGCCACAAAAAATAGGAACTAGTTATGGAGAACTTGAGTAACTTTGTGAAAGCTTTCCATGACTAAAAGAACTGCCTGACTTTGACAATGGAATCCGATTCTTGGATATGGACATTGTTCAGGAAATTGAGGGAGATGAGATGAGCTTCATTTATTCCTCTGCCTTCATCAATGGTGTGCAGCTCACGCTCTCACCCTGATTGCCACCAATGAGGTGGATAAAGCAGCATCAAAAGGGTCATCACGGAAAGTGCTGGAAAGAGTGCTTTTATCTGTATGTGGAAAAAAGCACATCACTCATCAGCAGCTGCAAAAGTAGTGCGGGATATTTTCAGGGTTGCTGTTCAAGATGAAGTTCTGAATATGGAAAAGTATTGGCCCTCTCTTATTAAAATCTTAAATAAAAAACTGTAAAGACGTGCAAAATAGTATGAATTAATAAACGGTTAAGATTAAATACATAAATAAATAAAAATCGGTCACCACAAACAAAATAAGACAGGAGGTGTACATTTTCATTTCCTAGTCAAATTTACTCAGAAACACTCTTGTGAAATTTTCTTAGAATTTCTGAAAAAACTTGACTATTTTTTTTAAGAAAATTCCACACCCTATTTATTTTTTTAAAGTGAATGCATGTTTTGCATTTTTTAAGTGGCGGCTCTGGTGTATTGAGCCAAATCCCAAAACAACTCTTTCCAGAGTGCCTTACAGAAAAATAACATGCGATGGCAGTAGTGCCCCACCCAGGATTAAAAGAGAAATTCAGAAAGACTGGCAGAGAGAACCTATTGCTTACTCTTTTACAAGATCATAACTTAATCTGCTGTATTTCATGGGTCTGAATCAAATCCCTGGTTGCGGTATATGCAAATGCAGAATATTTTCTCCTACTAGAATTTCAGCCGTCTTCTATATTGATGGAGCAATGAAATCATTATTTCAAATTGTTCTGGGTTTTAATGAGAACCTTTCATTGCAGAAAAGGATAATCATTTGGTTTTAAAATATTTAGTATGCCATACATAGTTTTCTTTCAAATGTAAGCACGCTGTGCAGACGTACTGTATTAAAAAGCAACAGCTGTCAGAATGATGTTGTGTAACATTTTAGTCAGAGAAAGCCTGTGGAGCTGTGGTCGGTCATGAGTAGGAACATTTCAGAATCCAGCTGAGAGTAGTAATCTCTTTGCCTGTTGTATTGCTGAGAACTGGCCTATGTTGCTCACTGTGTCGCTAGGATTTTTTTTTTTACGGAGTTTGGGAGGTCAAAATAGCTTTCACTTTATATTGTTTATCCCAAAATGCAGTTTGGACAAATTCAGTATCATCTTCAGTTGACTGTTAATACAGAAGTGAAATATTGCTGGAACTAATCATGTGCAGTAGCCATCTTTGTCATAATTGCATTTATGACCTCAGCTATTTGACAACACTGCAGGATAATAATGATAATAATAATAGCGTTGATGTTAGGAATCGAATCATTGAGTGGGTTTCTGCCTCACATCCAGTTAAGTAGCTGAAATCAATACGCCAAATTCTCTTGGCTAATTTACATCGGTAGAACAACAAGCTGCTTCTGGTTGAAATTCCTAACAATTTTCTCATTTGGATCAGTTATAATTAAAATAATAGACAATAATAATATATACACACACACACACACACACACACATACCGTAATTTTCGGACTATAAGCCGCACCAGACTATAAGCCGCACCAGCTAAAACCCGTGATTCCGGGTTCAAAATTTACGAAAAAAGCCGCGGCTTATAGTCCGAAATTTACGGTATATACATATATACACATACACAAATATAGATAGATAGATAGATAGATAGATAGATAGATAGATAGATAGATAGATAGATAGATAGATAGATAGATAGATAGATAGATAGATAGAACTAAACTAAAGGAGACTATAACTATTGTAATTTCAAAGATTTATTAAAATTATTTTTTACAAACGTAATACAGCTGTAAAAATCAGCAGGTACAATTCAACGAAGTCAGTTACACGAAATTATTTCTCACATTTTATCAACATATTCAAGTATTTCGATTACAAATCGACAACTTTTTTTTTTAAGTCTAGATTGACGTGGCTCAGCGAGGTGGTCTCCCAAATTGAAGGTTGTGGGTTTAATCCTCAAGTCAGGTCACCATAATTATGTATTCTTGAGCAAGGGAGCGAGCGCTAAATTGCTCCCAGTGGACCTAGCAAAAGCCTCCCATTGATGTGAGGAGTAGCCCACAGAGCTGTTCCAAAAATAGCCAAACGGTGAAAGCACATTGTGATTTTCTAGGAATTATTTGTTTGTTTAGCACAATTTAAAACAGTGCAAGGAGGAACTGTATCTGGAATGAAAAATTTCTGGGTGAACGGTGTAAGTGAGAAGACAAAATGGAATAAACAAAACAGATGATTGTAAGTAAATATATGCAGAACTAAGTTTTTGTTTATAATTTCAGTGAAAGGGAAAAATAAAATAATCATGCAAAAATATGAAGTACTGTTGTAGGAATTTATATCACTTGAAAAAGTGGACACTGGAAGAAATGTATGCAAAAAAAGAATTGATCTGTTATTGTGAGACGTTAAGATGATCAGTGTCTCAAAATGCATGTCATTAACAACAAATAGTAATATTAATGATATGAAATGTGTTATTAAATTGGTAACCCTTCACACTGATCAGTACACAAAAAGTAGATGTGTCTCAAAAAGCTTGGTACCTCACTGACTGAAAGCAAATAGGACTTAATTTGAAAGACCTCTTGGACCACTGATAGGAGGTAGCTACTCTGTGAAAATTCTGCCACAATGTAGAACATAATCATCTTTTCATTTCTGGCATCCTTCCTTTTATCTCTCTCCTCAGTCCTTTTTTCTGTTTCTTCCCTGGAATGAATCCATCACGTTGAAGGCACCCATGTATTGACCGAGCAGGAGGCCTTGCTTCATCGGGAGGATACTGCGTATAGAAAAACAAAAATTAATTCCGAAAATCAGTTAAACGTAAAAATAACAGCACAGTCCACGTTTTGTGGACATTGGTTATGTATCAATTTGAGTAAACATACCATGACCTACTAGTTAATGTTTAACAAGTCTTATTGACTTCCAGGGAGGAGGGTCATTCTACAAACAAGGTGACATTAAATGTTTATTTCATTTATTTCAAGGTAACATTTGCTTGCTTTGAAGAAAGAAAGACATTTTTTTGCTGTGGCTAAGCAAATGTGGTGTAACTTCCCAGGGGGGGTTTTGTTTCTAGCTTCATCATTTCCAACAATTCTTGAAAAAAAAAAAAGAAAAATTAATGCGTTAGTTATTTTGCATTGTGGCCATTTGAAACAGATACTACTTTTTAATTCCTTAACATTCACCGGATTGGATTATAATACTATATTTTGGTAAACTGGGCTTCATTCTCGACTCGCTTCTAATAAATCCAAATTATTTATTTTTTTCAATATGACCCAAAACAGCCCAAACTTGGGGTTAAATTGACCTAACTTCCTGGTGCAGTCCATTTTTCTTTCCCAAGTGACTCAGCATTCCGAGTTACACTTAATTATCAATTTGCACAACAAACGTGAACGTGCTGAACCTGCCAATGTGTTGAGACCAATGCGAGATCAAATACCCACATTTCGATGGTTTTCTTTTCATCCGGCTCAATTTTCCATCTGGATAATGTACTAGGTGTATCAGGTTTATCCAATCACTCCAATGTAATTCAGTCGAGATGATTTTAATGGCAGAGCATCAAAGGATGTTTTTCTGTAAGGTGTTGCTCGTAGCAAAAACAAAGCCTCCCTTCTAAAAATCAGTCAATGCTTCCAGCTTTTGGATGACTGACATTTGACTAACAATGACTTCCTTCAAAGTGAAGAAAGACAATAATAGTTAATAGAAAAAAAAAAACATTATTAGAAGCCTGAATACAAAGGCTTTTATGTGAAATTAACAGAGGTGACAGGCGAGCCACTATATCCATTTGTATGTGCTGTGTTCCAGAGAAAAAAGCTTTCTAATAAAGAATAATGGCTCTGTCCTCAGACAAATGGACCAAATAAAGAAAACAAGAACAAGGCGAGAAGATAACTTGAGAAAGTGTTCAATGCAAAAACAACGGTATTGAATAAACAGTTATTCAGAAAAGAATACATGGGCAGATTTACAGGGTGGCAAGGAGTGGCAGCTGCCACCTTGACCCCCCATTTGCCACCTCTGGCTAAAATCAAAACTTTATTTAAACTGTTCCTTAAATTGTCTCGTGTTTTATCCTCATTTTCAACTACCGTGTTTTCTGGACTATAAGGCGCACCTTCAATGAATGGCCCGTTTTAAAACGTTGTCCTTATATAAGGCGCACCAGACTATAAGGCGCACCATTAATGCATCATGTCAGATTTTTCATCCAAATAATTCTCCATTTTATCTTTTTTATTTCAACTTCAGACGCAACAAATTACTTTATAATCACAATATAATGATCCAGAGTCTTTTTGATTCATGATTCATAGTCTTCAGCAGGCCACTTATGATTGATTTCATGACACAATGCTTCGGGCCAGTTTAAATTTAGGAATTTGGCCCATAAATAAGGCGCACCGGACTATAAGGCGCGCTGTCGGCTTTTGAGAAAATTCTAGGTTTTTAGGTGCGCCTTATAGTACGGAAAATACGGTACTGTCATGCACCCCCACAATAAAAACAATAATATTTGTGGTAGATTTTTGCTGTAAAGGAGCAACAGCAGCAGGAAAATAACTAAACTAAAAATGACCACTGCACTGTAACCCCTTTCTGTGTGTCATGGACAGAACAATTCCATGTGTAGGGCCGCCATTACCCCAACAATTATAGCGGCAAGATGCGTGGTGGCTGCGCTAATAGGTTCAATGAGTCACCCATCATCATGGCCAAAACGAGCTGTGAAGTCCACGAGGTCAGGACCTTGATAATTTATATTACTTTGAGGTTCACTGTGTAGTATCGATAGGCATGTGTGTGTGTGTGTGTGTGTGTGTGTGTAGGCAGGGCAGGCCAAATACAGCCCAGAACCAACCCAAAATATTTGGCCCAACTGAATCCAGAATTAAATAGCCTCGTAGGTTCATGAGTAGTGTAGCCAGACAGCATCGCTACACAACAGATATGCTTAAACTTAATTGATTAAAGTATATAAGCATATCTGCTGATCTGTTACTGTCACAAAACCACACAAAAAAAAAGATGGGAAACCAAAATCTTGCGTTGGAGATATATGCCAAGTTGTTAGAATGTTCTTGGTGAATATTACAAAGGAAATAAATCTACAAAATGAAAAAAAAATGTAGGGACTAACTTCTTGAGTCCAGCAATGATGTACATGCTCTTGGGCAACAGAAGATAGACCTGGTCCGTGAGGACGGCCTGGAGGATCTTCTTGGCAACAAAAGTTGGATCAAGAATTGGGAGGATTCTTGGCCATCTGTTGAAGACAAGCCATGTTAAAACAGCAATCCTATTCTCCTGATTTATCTGTATTTCGTTATGCAATCCCTCATTGATGCATTTCCAACTATGAATTGTGCTAGTTCCATTCATTCCAATAAGTCAGCCTGTGTCTCAAAGTAGTTTGGAGGTGGATAACGACCCATTAACAATACTGTGGAACACAGCATTTTCACAGAATGCATATTGTTTTCATCCTGGCCAAAAGTTTTGTCTGGTGATTCATTATTTTTAGCCATTATTTTTTCCTTTTGAACTAGGGAAGTCATTATCGAACATTTCAGCATGGAGAAAGATTTTGTTATAATGTGCAATATAATAATTTGTATATAATGTGCAAAACATTTTTTTTTTACATGTTAACATCGTTGAGATCCTGTAAAGACACCTACTTAGTTTGACATCCATCGAACATTCCAGTATTGATGAAGTATGGGCAAACGATGGTGGTCTTGATCCCATCTTTCCCAGTTGCCAGGAGTTCCAAACCCACGGATTCTGCAAAACCTACTGCTGCAAACTTGCTGGCACAGTAGTCTGTAAGAAATATTTGAGTCAGACATGCAACATAGGTCAAATCAAGTTGTTGGGGGGGGGGGACATTAGAAAAGTAACATGAAATATCTATTACGCTAAGAATTGCATCGCTCAGTTTTGCGGGACGAAAATGAGTTTGGATGAAACAATTAAATTTACACGGAGGCTCAAACAACATGATTGAAATGTTCAGTGGATGAAAAAAAAAAAAATAATCAATGGCAGACATTACTAGACAGATGCAGCGAATTTATTATGCCAATTTTCTTGATTTAAACAGACAAACTGCATCACCATTGCTTGCTCCCACTGGCTGTTTGCTTTTTAATACAGACATCTGTGCTCGAGCACAGTAATGCAGCAGTGCGTCACGTAGACCTCAATGATGAGCTTTTTTGGAGAGAACACTTTGCCCAAAATAATAGATCAAACCTCCAACAGTATTTAGAAAACACATTGAGGCTAGATAAACATCAAAATCGGGACTGTAAATGTTAACGACTGCTTGGCTGCTTTTATATTTCTATGACAGCTGTCATAGCTATCTGTTTACAAAATTTGAGGGAATTATATGAGGAGTCGTTTGAAAGAGTTGGATAATCTTCTTCCGTATCGATCAAAGGGTGGAACGGTAGAGTTATCTAAGGAACCGTTGGGAAACAAGATGGGAGCAAAGTGCAAAGCAAGAGCCTGTGTTGGCAGTGATAGGACCATCATGTAAGTACCCAGCGTCACTGAGGAACACGTGTGAGCATGTGCACAACAATCAATGGTAAACGAAAGGACTCGGAAATAACATGATTCAATAGCGTGTTCAGTATTGCAGTATATAGAGAGTTTGTACGTGTCAGGCGCATCTATTTTTTTTTTTTTTTTCCATCAAACTTCAACAGCAACAGCACTTTTGACGTCTAAACGCGCAAAACTAATCGTGGATGTTGTCGCCTTTGGACTTGACAGCGCTTATCTGCAGCCGAGAACCAAAACCAAAACTTGACATTAAAGTGACGTTGTTGTTGAAGAATCCTTGGTCCAATCAAAACTGCTACCACGGCACTATTTGAGGAAAAATGACTACTTCATCACGTATTGTGCAATTAAAAAGTATGATTAAAAAAGCCATAGATGGAAGTAAGGTTACTATTGTAGTTATTATCTGCATCAATGCTTATTTTATTTCTTTAATGTTTGGCCTGTGTATGTTCTTTTTCTTGCAGTCTTTTAACCTTGTGAATTTGTAAACATATACCGTAATTTCCGGACTATAAGCCGCACCGGACTATGAGCCGCACCAGCTAAAATTCAGGGATATTTTAGTTTTTTTCTTACATAAGCCGCACCGGACTATAAGCCGCACGTGCACACGAGTTTTTTACAAAGAAAGACAGTACACAGAAAGCCGTAAAAATCCCTAAATACGCCGCGCCGCCATTTAAGCCTCAGGGTTCAAAGTAACCTTCTGAATGAAATGCATTAAAAGTTCACATTCATTACAACTTGTTTTTAGTGAGCAAAATGTCAGAAGAATTTAATTTAAATGCTGATTAATTGGGTTTTAATACAATGCAGATGGTCCAAACAGCGCCACCGCTTTGTGTAATCTCTGAGTCACATGGCAGAGTAAGAGAAAGGGTTTAGAGCCCTTTGACGCAGGTAACGTAGCGTGCATTCCTACTAAAGCTCATAATAGTCACAAACAACACAGCCAGAATAAGCAGCAGCCATAGTAGTGTTTTAAAGTAGTATTTTTGTTGTTGTTTTTTTCTTCAAGATACCGCACAACAGTGGTCCACAGCCTTTTTACGAGTGTATAAAAGTGATCAAGTCATCACAAAAATCACGAAAAAAATCTTATATAAGCCGCACCTGACTATAAGCCGCAGGGTTCAAAATTTTGGAAAAAAGTCGCGGTTTATAGTCCGGAAACTACGCTAAGTACGCATATATTCGGTACGTTAACGAAAATGAATTGCTTATGTTTTCAAGTGCTATTTTTTAACAATAGATTTTTTTTATCTCTTCTATTTGTAACTTGTATCAAAGTGGCTGACAACTTATGATCAATAGCAAAATCTGCCCCAGGGTTGATAACAGATAACCAGAATACAATAAAATGAACAGACTTGAACATGAAGAACACATACAGTACCTGCCAATCCATTGACTCCTATGAGACCTGCAGAGCTGGCAATGCTAACCAAATGGCCATGATTATTTGCAATCATGGCAGGAAGGAATGCTTTATAGGTCTGTTAGGGAAAATACGCAGACAAAGAACAAATCACAATCATCATGTGCAATTTTCTTCAAGATAAATCATGAGTACCCAATGTAAGCCACTAACCACAGCAGATAGACATTAAGATATAATCACTCTGCATTTAAAACGTTAGGTGACTGACCCAGAAGTGCGCCATGGTGTTGACCTCCATTGTCTTTTCGATGAGGGCATCTGGAGCGTTCATGAATGTTTTTCCGGTCACAATGCCAGCATTATTTACTAGAATGCTGACATCACCCACCTCTCGCTTTACCTGTAAGGGGGTCCAGGAATTAGTAAATATGATTTTTATTTCCCACTATCACAGCAAAGACTAATTAATTATAAATTAAATTAACCCCAATGGCATTAGAATGTTTTGATTAAGATATATATAATGTTTCAGTTCAGCAGCAGTAGTAATTGTTGAGGTTGTAGCAACAGTCATGTAAAAAGTGGCCGCCATCTTTGTGGAATTCCCTAACCCTAACCCTAACCCAAAACGAAAAAATAGACGGAATGAGTACTTCAAACTTGTGTACTTGGGACTGTTTTTAAAACCTTTATTCAAGCAATTGCGTAATAAAATCAAGTTACAAGAAGTTTAAGATTATAATCCTTACCTGGTCTGCCACTCTGTAGACCTCATCTTTGTCACCACAGTCACAAAGATAGTAGTGAACACGAACGGCACCACTCTGTTTGGCTAATCGGGCACTTTCCTTCATGCCTTCCTGGTTAATGTCCCACAACACCACAGTAGTACCATGAGCTGCAAACTCCTGGGCCATAAGACGACCAATTCCACTGCCGGCCCCTGTGATTAGAACGATCTCACCGGATATGTTCTTCCTCTTCTTAGGTATAAACCAGTGAATGAAGGATTCCACATTGAACCATAGTGACAACAGGATGACTTTTAGGGTTTCCAGGAAACAATTCATTGTTACGTGACAGAGTGGTCTAAAAAATAAAAACACCTGGGGTGAAGAGAATCAGAGAATAATAAGAACATGTCAAGTCATAAAATGCATCAATTCTTTCATTTTCCTATCTGCTTATCTTTATTAGGTAGGTAGGGCACAGCAAAATGATGACCTAAATTTGATTTAAAAGGGAACCGTATTTTGGGCAGTATGGTTTTGAAGGCATTTACTTTAGCCTATTAACATTTCTCAACAGAAGGGATTCCCGCAGTCATTTCTGGACTATAAGTCGCACCTAAATATAAACCGCACGAGCTAAAATTAGGCCAAAATCCAGTTTTGTTCATACATAAAGGCGCAAATGTCCGCATTTTGATTACCTGTATTAACAAAACAAATTGTCTTACAATATCATAAAAATTCTATAAATAAACCGCAAGGTTCAAAGCTTATACTTATAGTCCAGAAATGTTGGTACATTACCAAAAACAATGCTCAATCAATAATTTCAAGTTTAATTTGTAAAATAATACTGAAGAGAACCTTAGAATCATTAACTATAAATAGTATTATATAATATTGTATATTAAAAAGTGTAAATTAAAAACAAACTACACATTTATCTTTTGCCAAAAAACTAAAAAAAAAAACGTGAGATCAGAGGGGGGGGGGGGGGGGAAGTACGTATTTCTTTTTTTTTATTATTCCCTATCTCCTTGGAACTAAATCAACATTTAAAAAAAAAAAGCATTTTTACTCATTGCATGTCTGCTGTAGTGATTAGTATTGCTTAAACAGCAATAAAGTATGTCATTTTTTTTCCTAACGTGTATTTTGCTGCAATCTTAATTTTGTCGCTGCAAGAAAGCAAAGTTCATTTTTGATCCCACCCAAACACATGAGATATCATTGGAAAGGTTTGGATGTCCTCTCCTGACTTAGTAGTTGCAAAAGTGAGTTAAATGACATATCAAAATCAAAAGTCCACTACAGTTGACGCAAAGATACAGGCTGGGCCTCAGGACGTGCACATTACATGACCGTCCCTATCACAGTTATATTTTGCTTTTTTGTTAGGACACGCACGGCACACGGGATTTGATGCCTCGCTTACTGAAAACATTAAAATGTATAAATAGCGAACTAACAAGTCCGTGGAAGTCGGTTAACTTACGGTGGAAGTCGGTTAACTTACGGTGGAAGTCGCTACAGCAGGGACAACGGTGTGACGACGCTGATGTTCGTTAATATAGCTTCAGGGAACGTAAACTCAACTTCAGGATGTTACGTCAAAGTTGAGTATACAAAACAACGGGGATGTTACATGTGGCAAAAAAAAAAAAAAAGAAAAAGGGGAAGATCCATATGGATCATGTGACATTTTATAAAAAACCTGACGCTCTGCGAAAACCCACTTAAATAAGAACTCTAAACATGTTGATCTGTGCATGAAAATGACACAAATGGTAATCCACTCATGCAATTTACTATTTGTTTTTTTTAAACGCCTAAAAGTATATAGCCGTGTTTCACCGTAAAACTTCAAGTCCCACAATGCAGTGCCATAGCCAACTACGGTGTGGCACTACGGACATATAAGCGTCCGTCACCTTTTGGTATAATTAAATAATTTGGGTATAATCTAATTTTTGTATGATTGGGAAGGAAACTGAAGTTTTCGTGGTGTGGCAAGAGCTATTGTCATTGTTTATGAACATACGTCTTTTTGTATGTTATGTATTTTTGTTAGCATTACAATATAAATTGCTCTACTTTAAATATAAATGTGTTTGTAGTGGTGCACTCACTCACCCTATTGAATTATAAAGGCATAATGTGTAGTGTGATTTATTTACAGGCAAGGCAAATTAACAAAATGAAAATTTAAATAATAAATAAAGAGAACACAACCAAACCACCTTGATCAACACCGTATTTTAATAAATAATATATTCAAATTCTAAACACCCAAATATTGATTTTGACAGAATGCATATATTTCATGTCATTACAGGACCCACTGAAGCAACAAAGTAGGGAGCAGTACTTTATACAAAGCCAGATGAAGGTGAAGGAAGGTTGAATGGGCTTATATAAGAATGGGGTCCTAACTTTGGGCTTCTAGTCCATGAATCCACCATACCTTTTCTGTAGCTCGCCATTTTCCCACGCACGCTTAGATACTGCCCCATTCTTGTTGCCGTCCACCAGCCACTCAGGCCGGCCCACACGCCTCATGAACCCTCCATAACGCTTTTTCAACCCACGGCCTAACACTGCCTCCAGCAGATCACTCTGCGCTTCCCCATCATCAGCACGACGCAAAAAACCTCCATAGCGCTTTACAGTTTCACCGTCTTGAATGCCCCCCTCTTTCCCCTGCTGAGTCGCTGTATTAAGGACCTTTAGGATATCCAGGCGTATCTTTTCTTCCTCATCTTGATTTACAGAATCATCTAACAACTCTTCTGAAAAAGAACGGCGAGACATGAAGCCACCGTAACGCTTCATAAAGCCGCCATATTTCTTGGCCAGTTGATGTCCTGGTGATGTTTCATCCTCGTCATTAGTTGTAATGATGCCAGCTGCTTCTGGTTCTTCTTGTTGCCGTACGTCCCCATCAAAAGGAACATGGTTCTCTTCCTCCAGTAGGATGTCCCAGCAGAGGCGAAGCTTCTCACTGTCCAACTCACCCTCACACTCAAGTGAGCATGTCTGAGGGAAAAAAAAATCTCTCATCAACTCTTTACAACCATATTCAAGCAGTCTTTGTTAGTCCACACACACTGAAACTACAATTATTCGTGAAAAATGTGTTCCTTTGTAATTGGAAAAAAGGGAATTGTAATACAGTGATCCCTCGCCACTTCACGCTTCACGAATGTGCTACTTTGCGGGTTTATAAGTGATGGGAGAATGGCGTTTAAATATACGCAGGTAGTGCAGGGCGTGCCTCTGACTAATGTGCGTCACTGCGGACAAGCGCGGGGCAGGTGCACGGCTAGCTGCTGCGCATGTAAGAAAAAAAACACTGCCGTCCAGGAGTCGGGACAGCGGCAATGAACCCTAATAGCGCAAGGCGTGGCTCTGAGCCATGTGCGTCACTGCGGACGTGATTGAGTTCAGACGCAGGACGCCCAGGTTAGTGTCGCGTGGTAATTCTGTAGGTGGACACTTTGAATTGCTTTGCAAGGTAAACTTCTAATTAACTTACAATACACTCATGCCCTCTAGCGGCCAACAAGAAACACTGTTGGAAATTTCGACACTGGTGTTGAAATTTTAAATAATATACATACAGTTTCTACTTTGCGGATTTTTGGTTTTTGCGTGCGGTTCTGGAACGCTTCGCCCACAAAAAATGAGGGATCGCTGTACATCAATTACAGATGTAAACATTCAGTTGGTGGTCATCCACATGCTGGAAACCCATGAGTGTTGTAAACACATATTTTGCTGTTAATACAATTGCATTTTTTTTTTTTTTGGACCTGTGAAAATATATTGTACATGTGTGCTGGACCCATCTACACGGAGCAAGTGGAAAACCACCATGAAGTGTTTAGAAATCAAATCTTGTCATTATTTATTTCACTTTGATGTAATCTTGAGTCATTAGGGAACAGGCTACAAATCAATCTTTTTTAATGTGTAGTAATATATTTATAGCGTTAAGGACAACATTTTCGTCAACATTATTTTTTTAATATTATTTATCATTATTATCAAGGCTGATTTAAAGGATCTGTTATATTATTCAACTGCTGGCTGTAGCTAGGGTACTGTTTTAATGGAAATTGATTTCTTTTCACTTTCCGTCTGGGATTTTCAATCATACGAGACTCATTCAATCTATCCCTATTTCATTAACCCCCCACCCACTCCTCACGCCATATGCCAAGCCATGCTAAATTGGCACTTGAAGTAAAAGAAAGAAAATGAAAATTGTTATCTGGGGAACGATTGACACGAAGAAGGAATGGCTTGACGAGGATGAGGTTACAACATTTAACAGATACTACTTTTTGAAAGTCAAAATGTATCTCAATATCTATCACAAGTGCACTTCTTTAAAATGAAAGGAAAACCCCTCAGCATGCCATTCAGTCAATGACACAATTTTCAGTGCTTCTAATGAAAGTCTATATTTCAAATATTGGTCGTTTCCCTCTCTCCCAAACACATCGGGATACCAACTATACCCCAGGGGTCGCTATTTGGAGTATCATATGCTCTAAATCTCTTACGTGTCATTGGTTTTCAGTTATTTGAACCATCAGAAACTCCTGTTAGACTGGACTGAGACCGGATTCTTGCTGAGCTTTCAATGCCGCTGGCTTATGAAGACAGAATTAATGAACGGGAAAATTGAATTGAAGACATATTGGCACTTCAGCGGTGGGGAGGGGCACGCTCCTCACTCATGATAGTGATGAAAAGTACACAATAGCTGTTGCGGGAAGAGTGAGAAGCGATCAAATGTTGTGATTTCCTTGCGCTTTTACTCTTTCACAGATAGATAGACACGTAGACGGATAGACGGACGGATGGACAGACAAATAAATATAGATTTGTATATACATATTGCTGCGCATTAAAGTGGCATGTGCATTTCCAGTCTACATGAAAGAGAGGGGGAAAAAATCCCACAAGTTAAATAAATATTTTGAGGGGTGCTGGAATTAAACACAATTCATTAATTCGTTCATTAATTAATTAATTAATTCGTGCATTCATATTTCTACAGGTATGTTAGTTTATTAGAAACCACAATGCTATTCGCCTGACTATTTTGTAGTACTATTATTGAGGAACTCCCGTACATTAATTAAGGTGTTTTTTTTTAATGACGTCATTGTTTTAGCAGTAAAAATGTAGACAAGGGGAAAAAATCAATAAGAAGTGTAGCAGCGTTACCAAAGTAGAAAAACCAGTGTGTTGTCCAAGCAGACGGTACACACAGAGAGCGCACTCCTTTCTACAGTCGGTTCCAAGTGCCATCGACACGCATGATCCCAGTAGCAACATCCAAATGCAGTTGCGGTACGCGGGGAAAGCCATTGACTGAGGAAGAAATAACCAAAAAAAAAAAAAAAAAAAAAAAACACTCTTAATAAACTCTTCTTTTTCCATTTCTCTTTTGATGTAAGAAATAAATAACTTTACTATCGTTGAATGACACAAAAAGTCTTACCTTACGGTGAAGTTATGAACTCACTGTGACCAATTCCTTCCAAATGTACCCACGGGGTGACCGACGGCCAAGCCGGTGCTCGCAATTTATGTGCGTGCGTTCCGTAAGTGGCACGCGCGGTCAGCTTTCAGCCAATCAGCAAATCATTTGAGATAAAAACACGCACTACGCCACCTAACGCTCAGTGTTTTATTAGTGTCTTATTCAAATGCCTTTGCTACTTAAATCACTGCGTTAGTAGTCAAGCGGAGCTGTTTAAGTAGCTTTTCTAGTTTACGTCATATATCGTGTCAAGGGAGTGAATGCGGGGGGGCGGGGCGGGGTATTACTTTATTAAGAGCGACGCATTTATCATATAGGCAATAAGAGGAAAATATTTCAATTATTACATGACTCTTTTTGTAACCGACTGTTCTGAATGTTACAATAAAATCATCATTGCTTTCACCAAGCTTGCGTTTTGTTATTTAATATATACTAGAAATGTAATTCATTTATGATTTCCCATCACCGTCGAGAATCCAACCTGTGTCGACCAAACGCATCTTATGTTCCTTTCTTCCCTTTGTATTTTGATAACCGGCTTTCAGAGACAAAAGGGCATTTCGGGATCAGTCATGAGCCATTTTAGGCTTTCATTTCAAAAACAGCTAGCAGCCTTTTCTAATAGGCACCATGTCACCCCCACGCCCCCCTTCCCTTCCCTTCCCTTCCATCTACCCCCTAAGTGAGAAAACATGCTGCTGCATGACTCCTGGCAATTACATTACTCACATTAAAAGCAGCTGTACTAGAAAGTAACTATCTGATTATGACAAAACAAAGTTGTTTTATGTGTGGCAGGCTAACTAAGTTGAAGAAAAAATAAGTGGGGAAGGGCAAAAGTCACCTAAATGTCTTGATGAACCTGAAGTCACCCCATCTTGTGAGAAACAAGCTTAGCCATCAATCACGGGGCTTTCACACATTCCACCAGACAACAAATCACACCCACATTCACACCCCGAGACTGTTGTTTTAATGAAATGCAAATCAGATTCAAGTTTTATTTTCCTTATAGGCACTTTTTACCATATTTTTGGTGAGGCCAATTTTTTTTTCTCAATCAGCTGTGAAACAGAAGTGTTGTCTGAACCATATTTCTTCAAGCTAAATGCCGTCATGGCAGCATGCTTGCTTCACTGAATTTCAATCATTTATGCCCCAGGTGCTAAAAAGAATTTATGAACAAGATGATATTATTTTTGGGGTAATTGATATTTATGAATTATCGCCTTTTTTAATATCTGTATTTTTTGGCATATGTATCTCAGTGGGATAATTTAATGGATGTCTGTGTTGATGATGACTTCTTACAAGAACAGTAAAATCTAACAAGTTGCTTTGGGCATCAATTACTCCATGACTTTAATGTGCTTTAAGAAAGCAAGCCGTTTTTATGGTTGCCATCAGGTCACATTGTTTTCTTGTATTGGAATTAGTGGCAGCAGGATGCAACTCCACCATGGCACCTCAGGGGCTGGAACATGGAGCAAGCTCATCTTATCCAGTTGATGTTTTTTTTTTTTAGCTGGTATAACAATAACACTTAGTGAATTGATACATTACAAAGTGATCTTTCTCAATTAATTTGACTAATTTCTACAATCTTCATTAACATGTAAATCATAAATGTATTTCTCACTGCTCCTGATGTTTTTTTAAATTTATTTTCTGCCCTAGGACAGTAACTAACATGAATCAGTAGTAGCTTTCCAGAATGATCTTTTTGTTATATTGACATGAGTAAAATTTTCTTGGAATAAATATCTTAAAAATAAAAAAGATTCACATAATAAATATTTTACGACAATAACTATTTTAACAGATTCATTTCAAGGCTTCCTTTTGTCACTAATCCTGTAAATTATTTAGATGATATAGTTTGCCTTACTCGAGGGATTTGCTTTTCAACCTGAAAACCCGGTCCTGGCATCTAAAAAAAAAAAAAAAAAGACTAATATAATCTTCATATTTACAATCGCATTTGGAAAACCGACAAAGCGCTATAATTGAAAATGAAATATAGTACTCCTTATTTTCCCAAATCAGACAGCCTCAGCAAAAGGATCAAGAGCCGTATTTTGAAGACCCCTGCTCTCGTCAAAGTGTGTGTATTCCTCATATACTGTCTCTCTCTCTCTCTCACAGTAATCTGTTATCTTTTCTGTAGCTATAACAACAAGCTGAAGACAAGATTTTTAATTAGGAATAGACATTACTCTAACATAACTGAGTCACCTCATTGTTTGTTCTCAGCACTTATTTGACAGGAACGGGAGCGGCAATAAAGATTATACTGCAAAGCTGGTTAGGAAGGCTGCAGATACTGTTTACTGAGTGTGTGTGTGTGTGTGTGTGTGTGTACACCAAAAGGAAATTACAAGACTACGAGAGATGAAAATCTCTTAAGCAACAGGTGTCATGTGTGCCACAAGCAATATCGTTAAAACAGAGATATACATATAAAGGAAAATTATACAAAATGGAAAGGTGTGAGCTGTTAGTAAATATGACTCATGTTTAAAAGTTGCGTAATGAACTAAGCCGCAGCAGCAGATGTTATTACCTTCCTTATTGATTTTCACTCGTTTTTTTTTAAATATTCACAGCCCAGTGTCTTTCATATAAATATTTACTATAATTAAATATTTACTATGATTAGGACTTTATTACTCCATTGTCGTAGTGATAAGGTATAGTGCAGTTTGATTTACATAAAAGTTTGGGTTATATTTTCTGCTATCCTCTGATAAATATTTTTTGCTGCATTACGAGGAATTAAAATAAAATGTAAGCAATGGGAGGGGGGACATTAATATTAACTCTAACAATACTGTGTAAACAATACAATATCAATGCAGTAACAGGATTGATATAGAGTACATTTTTCCCGAACCCAATCTCATAATAGAGGAAATTTGGTGTGATATCCTAGGCATGTCTAGATGATTATGAAGAACATTCTCCAGGAACTTTAAATGCAGGATGCAGCAGATGAAGCTGATAATGAAAACAATTGGGTGTGTTATTCAAACCAAATTATGCTTTAAACTGAATCAGCCGCCTTCTCGAAGAGGAAACACTCCTGTTCTGTTGTAGAGCATTTGAAACGCATTTTCAGGCTGCACTTTTTTTATAAGCTCCCACGTCCCTTCATAATGGTTTGTGTGACAAAGTAAAAATTGCTTTTGGAGACTTCAGGATGCTAAAATGACGCCAGCAAATGAATAAATTCACACCTGCAGCATTTGGTTTAGGTTTTACACTCATTTTCAGTTTTTATTGCTTTAATAAAAAGCCTCAGTTCAAGATGGTACATAATTCATACTTGACTCAAGTGGAGGAAATTTTTGGCAGTTGTTCCACAACTCCCACAATTTAAATTCTGGAGTGGAACCTCTTACTGATTCATCCATTCCAAAATGCCGGGCGGGCAAACAAACCCCTAAAAAGATTTCCCCATTGGAAATAATAAAAACTCCAATGAACCGATTCCAGATCCTCTAAAACATTAGCTTACTCCTGCTTTTGTGCATTTGGGCTGCATCTGTTACCTCCTTACGCCATCAAACAAATCCGTCATTGTGACAGCTCAATCGACCAAATAAACACACAGCAGGTACTTCAGTGTTGCCGACTAGCCGTCGACCTTAGCTTGCAGACCAAACGGACCCGAAAGAAGGTCAGAAGGTGCTTACTTCACAGTGGTGACCTGTGGCTGGACTTGCACTGGGCAATGATGATGACAATGATGGAAGGTTAGGTAAGAAAGTTGCAACCAGGTAGTCAATCTGGAATTGAATGCTGGGAGGTCGAGCTCTACACACACATGATCTGGCAAAGGTCGTGGTGTGAGGCAACGTAAGCGAGATCTGCAGGTGCGGAACTAATGAGCTCAGTCGTAGAATATCGACTCGGGAGTAGAATAAAAAAATCCACAACAGCAGAAGAGTTGGCAGGAAGGATCGCGGTTTGTTTATCGCGGTTTCACTTTTTTTTTTTAAATGTTTGAAAAAAAAAACACATATAAGTCGCTCCTTATTATAAGTCGCCCCCCCACCCAAACTATGAAAAAAAAAAAAAAAAAACGCGACTTATAGTCCGAAAATTACGGTAGAGCTCCATGTCGAGTGGAGAGAATCATACTAAACACATACACAAAAATTTGTATAATCGTTTCAACAATATTCAACGAAATGTATCTTTATATAAGGTCCACCTGACCTTTAAAGCACAATTACCCCAAGCAGGCTCAGGACATTCACACATTGTGTTCAACACCATCCTGGCATTCTGTCTTTTATTACTCATGCACCTGTGTCAGTGTGACGCCAGCGACAGTCACGACTCGTACTGCCTCTGGACACAAAGACATACTGAAAGTCGGTCAAAATAAAGTGCTCTTTATCTTTTTTCCTTTTGGAGCTTCTATTTACAGTATATGACGTTTTTTTTTTTTACAGGTGAGGAAGACAGCATATTCCAGCTTGCTTTATCGCTGATATTTGCAACCTATTATTGGAATTATTGGATGGAATGTGCGAGGTTACAGCACATTTATCTTCTCACTGGTGTGTTCCTGTCATCCATCTCATCATTATAGAGAGAATAAGTAAAGAATCATCTATCTTTCCTCTTCTATTGGTTTTATCGTATAGTCAAAGTGGATGAGTGCACACAGAACAATGCAGTGAGGTTGAGGATTGATTGCTTTGGAAATCCTGAAGCAGCATAATTGGTGTTAGTCATAATGACAGGAAGAAAATTACTCTTTATAAAGTAGAAGATAATTTTCCCTTATACTGGTGTCTAGCATCATCTAAATTATGTTGATGTGATTTGCAAATTAAAGATAATTAGTATATGTAATGAACTAACTGGTATGTGTGTAATGAGCTACATTGGTGTTTTTATTCGACAGTCTACAGATACACCGCCATTGCTTCTACTAGTATCTGTAATTTAATTTTTAAACATTGATTTATATTTTATTCATGTTTTGGAGATATTTGAGGTGAGGATGCCACACAGAATTGAAAGTCTTAGAGCAATAGATTATGTTTTATCCACGCTACAACAATATAAGAATATACCAGCTGTTGTTGGGGTCTGCAAAATATATCGAAAGGTTTTGGTTTAGAAAGCAGAACAATTTTGCCCAAACCACACAACAGGGGGTACAATAGCTGAAAGCATTTCCACTATCAAAGATGTATTCACTATGTTGTCAGTTGTGTTTCTATGATTGCATCATTATGGTTGATGGGAACAATTCTGAAACCCCAATTGGAAAAATTCCAAGTATTTCTATTTTTTTTTTCCATTCTTTTACTTTGACTGCTTTGTTCATATGCCCAGGCAGAAGATAATTTGGCTGGGCCATACCTACCAGAGAAACGTAAATCAAAATGATCAACACACAAACATTCAAAAGACACTGCAAGTAGGGTTGTAGTTTATGTAAGATTAAAGAAAGATTAAAGGTAGGTACAGAGCTCACAAAAATGGTGCATTTATGATCTTTCATAGCGTAGCACTCATCTGTACGGCCATTGACGTCAGGTAACCATTGTTAAATTGTGTTGGGAGATTTAGTCCTTTGTTATACCTATTTATCATTAGGCTTGATGCTAGATATTCAATAAAAACAATATATTGATGAAACTGTAAAAGTTTGAGGAAATTGGAAAAAAAAAAGACAAGATAATCTGCATCACAGGATTGGGATGGGCAGGAGCAGAGAAACGGAACTGTCCGTGGTGCTGATAGCACAGATGACGCGTCTTGCTCAAGGACACTTCGATATTATATATATATATATAATATTTCCAGCAACAGTCTACAGTAGAGTTATTTTCCTATTACTGAAACAATTTAAAGTGACGTTACAGAGGCAGATTTGATCAAAGAGATAGATTAAATAATAAAATTGTTAGTTTTCAATGACACTACTGGAGCAAATCAAACTTGCGAATATAAACCTTTCTCAAGCAAACATTCATTATTCTATTTAGTGGCTTTTATCATCTATCAATTTATCGTGAACAATACGAAACAAGGGAGGGGTAGTTGTTCATTTTTAATGTTATTGTTTCTAGGAAACTCTGGGGAGGAGAAATTACTTTAGGAAGGGAGGAGACTAATTAGCAGAATAGAATCAGAAGGGCAAAGTGTGTGTGCATGTGTGTGTGTGTAGACATTGTCATCAAATTATTATTATTATTATTATTATAAATCTATAGTTAGCATGGTTATTTGGACTGTTTTGGGAATTTAATGTTGTGAAAACCACTGAAAGGCAGGGTGAGTGAAATCAGGTTGTTTTAGATAAGTGGGTGGTATGAAAATAGAAGCTCTCGTGTACTTGACCCAAGGACAAGCAGCTACCACCATTCTGCATATGAGTGCTGTCATAACTGCTATTTAGCTCAAACAAACACACTGTAACTGCAGCAGTTGGAAGAGAGGCCGGGGTGCAGAGATGGTAAACAAAGTGCTTCAATTTAAACTGAGGGTTGGGTTTTCTATTCACCGAATTTCGAAAAAGCAACTATTGTTTGTTGACTGTGTTTTATTTCTGATATTATCGTACATGCCCCAGTCAGATCTTTTTTTTTGGGAGACTTTCACTTAGGCTACTTAGAATGAAATAATTTTTGAAATTAAAATCAAATAATTATAATAAACTTAATTATAATAAAATAAAAGTTCTCATTTGCATATGTTCTGAGAAACAAGTCAAGTCAAGTCAAGTCAAGTCAAGTCAAGTCAAGTCAAGTCAAGTCAAGTCAAGTCAAGTCAAGTTTAAAAGTGTTGTAAAAGATGATCTCATAAATCCATGACTACTCTGTGACATTGAAAAAGTCTTTAAAGTAATGTGCATCGCTGAGTTTGAGAAAATAACATAAATACTGTACATTGTTTAATAGCTGAAGGCAGGGACAAAACATGGCGTGTATCTGCCACCCACTGACTCACAGATGGTGATGCTAATTGTGAGCACAGGCCTGAAGCACACATACGGTCCACACTGTAGTCCTCACTGTCAATTCCTTTTTTTTTTTTTTTTGGGTGAGAGTAACACTAAATATTACGGACAAATAACTTGCCCTAAACCTGAAAATGAATATAAAATTCATCAATTCGGTGGTGAATATTTGAGGGTGACATGTAATTGGATTTTCGCTCCCAAACCATTTATTAGCTGGAGTGCTGTTGGCTAAAATTTTGATTTACTGATAAGGGCTAATGTGTCTGAGTGGGTTGTAAAGAGGGAAATTGTCTGGAAGAAAGCTAAAGGGTGACTGAGCGCTTGTAACAGAATGTGGGTGAATAACAGGAACAGTGACCCGACCCCTGACCTGAAGACAACTCCTAATTTAGCAAAGCAGCTGGGTCTTCTTGCAATCAGACTTGCACACGACTCACCCACATCTGACCATAACAGAACATACACACACCTAGTTAGACAGACACACCCTTTCAACTAGCCAGCACTGCTCGTGCCATGAATTGCGCAATAACTCGGCACCAACCGAAATTTTGCAATGACTTGCACCTTCTGGCATTGTTTTGCTAAGAATCGCTTGGTCAAGCAAGCAATAATCAACGTCAATAAATTATTCACACAGAACAATGAACATTGTAGTATAAAAAAAATAAAACAAATAAATCAAAATACTGAATAATAAACATTTCTTTTTCTTTGTAATAACGAGCCGAATATGAACATACTTTCACAGATATTTTGTTTTTACTTTTCCTTATTTGCACAAACGCTATAAAGACATTAAAGCAACCAATCTTATTCTTTTGCATCCTTGGTGGAAAAAAAAATAGTGACATTTCTGACGCGTGTTATGCTAATATTTCTACTCATGACATTGAGTAAACATGTTTTTTGCATTAAGTTAATTATTCAACAGAGTCAGGGTTTAATAAAATAAGATTGTTGACTTGTTATTCGGTGACACCAGAAGCCATTATCGCCCACATACACGCATCTACTCACACACGCACGCTCACAAATGCACAGACGCACACACACACAATTTCCTCAGTGAAAGAAAGGGCATCACGTCTCTCACGCAAAGTGAAGGTTGCATTGATTTTGCGGAATTTTTAAAGGCCACGCTTACAAGAAGTAACAAATTCTAGTAATAAACTGTTGTGTTGAATATGTTGCACTTTTAAATCTCATGTAACTTGAAGTTCTGCGTTTGTTTTGCACTTTGGTGCATCTGGCAATTGGAAGTCTGTCGTGAGGTCTGTAAGAATTTTGAAGGACTTTAAAAAAAGGATGACGATTTCTGTCCGGCTCCAAAGAAAAATATGGAAATTGGGATTGGTGTATCACAGTAATTGAACCCATAGCTGCTTGTTAATGCTTGCTTTTGTCCTTTTGGGGTTACTTGATTTTTGTTTAAGTGCTGGCATGATTTTCTAACCACATAATTTGTTATTTTAGGGCACTTATGTGAATGTGAACATTTGCAAAACAAGAGGTTATTTGTGGAAGAGGCTTCCATGGCAACTTAAGTGACATAAAATGAGCATCATTTTCAGATAATTGGTGCACTTTAGAAAAGATATGTGTTTTTATTTGTACATAAGCCGAGGTGGTGGACTGGAGGGCGATATTAAATGGTGCTGGTGATTTATGGGGACTGTTTTATGGCCAACAAGCAGAAGAGTGGCAGGTGGCTGTTTTGCAGTACTGCATGCAGTATCTGCAAATCTAATTCTGACTAAATAATCTTTTTATGATCCTTTATGTCGATGTGCTTCTTGGGTGAAAGACAATCAAAACTTATTTGAGAAAGTATCTCCTGTCTTCCAGCTGGGTTGTAATAGGACACTCAAGAATGAATCTCACAAAAACTATTAACGTGTGCCTCTTGAATTTCACACTCCTTTTTTAATAAGGGGGGGGGGGGCGGATGTAATTTCAAATCCAATGTTCAGTCTCATTTGCCACTTCTAATTTGTGTTCACAGAAATATCATCATTATCGAGGCACTAAGTCAATGTGATAGATAGATAGATAGATAGATAGATAGATAGATAGATAGATAGATAGATAGATAGAGAGAGAGAGAGAGAGAGAGAGAGAGAGAGAGAGAGAGAGAGAGAGACAGACAGACCAATTTGCTGTACACACAATTTGTTTCTGCCATCTAGTGTTTCAGTTATGGTACTACAATTTTTTTTCCAGATGCCTTTGTTGCAGTGTTTTTAACCGTCAGATAGCTCGTTACTGCCATCTTGTGTTACAGTTGCACTACCACAGCAAGAGAACTAAAAAGTAGACCGAAGGAGAGAGACTTGAGATAATCAAAATATAGGAAATATAACAATATTTTTTGGAGGGGGCCGGGCCCCCCTCTTGCCCCTGGCTAGACCCGGCTCTGCGAGTCAAAAGTGATTTATTGGGTCCCTCGGGGTAGTGTATGAAATAGTAGGCTACAGTTCTCTATGAAAAATGTCTTATTGCTGAAGTTTGTGGAACCTCACTCCGTAAATGTTTCACGTAGATATTGACGTCTGTTGTTTTGAAAATCCCCGAAGGAAGCAGTACGTCGTAAGCCTGAGCTTGACAGTTCGCCTCAAAGTCGTGAGACTGTCTCAACTCTCAGCTGTGGAGTGAGTGACTGTGCCGCCTGTCATCCCCATGCCCCGTTCCTGCCGATGCTCCCCGACGCCCACCATCAGCGTTCACTCCCACCCCCGCTGAGATTTTGCATTCTCACCGGGTCCTGCCAGTCTATATTCAAGCACCCGGCTCTCTTCGAAGTTTGAGCAACAAAGTGATCAACTTTAGACACCTTTTCTGAATGACGGGCGGTCGTTTCGACTTTGACGATGGTGGCACCTACTGTGGAGGCTGGGGGGACGGCAAAGCTCACGGCCACGGTGTGTGCACCGGACCCAAGGGCCAGGGCGAATATTCAGGCTCGTGGTCCAACGGCTTCGAGGTGGTGGGAGTGTACACCTGGCCCAGTGGGAACGTGTACCAAGGCTACTGGGCGCAAGGAAAACGACATGGACTCGGCGTAGAAACCAAGGGCAAGTGGATCTATCGAGGAGAGTGGACCCACGGGTTTAAGGGTCGGTACGGAGTGCGACAGAGCCAGAACACACCAGCCAGGTACGAGGGCACCTGGATTAACGGGCTGCAGGACGGCTATGGCATCGAGACGTACTCTGATGGAGGTAAGTTCGTGTGATACGGGCAGAAGATCCCAGAAGTGAGTTCCTCCTGGATATTATTATTATTATTATTATTATTTGTTTTGAGAAAACAGAATTATTTAATTTTATTATTATTATTATTATTTGTTTTGAGAAAACAGAATTATTTAAAAGCTTGCATGTATGACTAATGAGTTATAACACTTTCATGTAGTTAGTTAGTTAGTTAGTTAGTTAGTTAGTTAGTTAGTTAGTTAGTTAGTTAGTTAGTTAGTTAGTCCTAACCATTATGGTGTGGGAAATACGGTACTTTAGGAATCTATTGTTTCATACATGTATTTGTTATGGAGGATTTTGGAGGGATGTGAAGTACTCATCCCATTTTTAGGAAATTCTAGAATGATTGTGGCTATTTGTCATGTTGCTACTTAACAAACGTACATTTGTTGCAAAAGAGAAATTAAAGCGGGTTGAACATTGGCACTTGTATGATAACGTTGTGGCTGGGTGTAGGAAGAAGGAAGTTCATCCCAAAAAGTCCATTAACAACAAAAGTCAGTTTTCTATGAACAGACTCTAAACTTTAGCAATTGCACGTCGCTGGTTGACCGTCGTTTTGTTGCGGTGAAACGTAATCGCACACATGTTGGCATTCTGATTTACACCAGCCATAAAGCTTGAGGATGCCGCAGAAACACATGAAACAAGATTGGGCTGATCCTGTGCTGAATCAGATTCTGTGCCATACTCACAAAAGAGCCTTTACGGAATACTGGATCGGGGCATCTATCACAAACTATGAAATGATCTAATATCAAATTTAAGAATGGGCTCTACATTCTCTGTAGCTGCAATCAGTTTGCATGTTAATAATGGTAAAATGTCATTTGAAACTTGCTACTCTCCTGAGGTTGTCCGTTTTATTTATAGACACTGTACTGTATTGCTGACTGAACTCCGAGTGTGAGAAACATAGCTGATGGTTGCCACCATATGTTTTGAGCTTCTTACTTGGCTGATCTCCATTGACTAACATTTATTTCAGTGAAGAAAGGCTACATTTACCTTTCCCAAAACGTAGTGCAGTAGACTCTTTGATTCCTACCGATACCAGTCTTGCTAAGTAGTTCCTATCATGAGCTGTTGGCGACAAGTGTGAAATACCCAGGAACTAATATGATTCCCATCCCACTACATTCTGCCTTTAAGCTGTCTACACTATTACGTACATTAAGTTTGAGAAACCGTGCATGAAAGACAATTAGCATATTAGTATTGTAAGAATGAATAAGTAGATCATCTTCAAATGGCAATTATATAAACTGCCCTCACCAGTATGGTATCCTATCTCCAGCAAATATTTAGGACGTCTCCTTTTGCCAGCTTGTGGTTACATGAAACCTCCCTTCCTGGTCGAGTGGCATGTGCCTCTTTTGCACTCTCTCTTCATTTTTAGCACCGTTATACAACTCTGTCTCGCCGCTGGTCATATTTTACTTGGGTTACAGATCTAAAGATAATGCTGTCAAGGCTCATATCCCGCTGAGGTGCGAATGTCAATAATAATAATAATCAGATTTATTTAGCACTTTTCTGGACGTTATTATTTCCACTCAGAACTAGCCACAGCTGCCCTGATACCGTTTGGAAGTGTTAGCGATTCATGATTGCTAGATAAGTACAGACCGGGGAAACGTTCCCCACCTTGACCTTGAACAAACCCTGAAACAAAGAATATCAGTGACCCTCACAAAAGTTCGCCACCCAGTTCAACATGGGCTTTAGATGTTTGAATTGAAATCTCAAAGTTTATCAATGAAGGAGTAGCTCGGAAGGAGCTACGGCCGTTACACAGCTGACACGAGTTTGTCCTGCGATTTTAGCTTTCAATATTGTATCGTTATAGCCCTAATTTCATTTACTCTGTTTTTTGCGACTTTCAGTCAAGTCAAGCTGGGCCTGTTGTAGCTACTGCTACTACCGTAGCGTGTCGGCCGACACAAAACAACGGGTCAACCGGCCGCTTCGAACGGAACTCACAAATATCGAGGTACATAAATGTGCATGCTACAAAATCAGGTCAGGAATATGTCTTATAAAAAATCCGTATCAACTACTCCAGCGAGTTAAAGATGACATTATTGATTAGGGCCAATTTATCATCAATATTAATAAAAATAGTAATATTGTAATCCTGCATTCCAGAAAAGTGGGAAGTTGGACTTTTGCAATTTCCAACCAGGAAACGTGCACAGGTACACACTTTTGAACTAGGAGGTCCGAGTTGCAAAGTCAGAAAAAAAAATTCACCGGCGGACTACAACGTGACATCACTCGACAATGGCGACCGCATGGAGACATAGTCCGTGAATGACAAAACAATAATTTACAAGATACCGTAATTTCCGGACTATAAGCCGCGACTTTTTTCCAAAATTTTGAACCCTGCGGCTTATAGTCAGGTGCGGCTTATATAAGATTTTTTTTCGTGATTTTTGTGATGACTTGATCACTTTTATACACTCGTAAAAAGGCTGTGGACCACCGTTGTGCGGTATCTTGAAGAAAAAGCAACAACAAAAATACTATTTTGAAACACTACTATGGCTGCTGCTTATTCTGGCTGTGTTGCTTGTGACTATTATGAGTTTAGTAGGAATGCACGCTAGGTGACCTGCGTCAAAGGGATCTAAACCCTTTCTCTTACTCTGCCATGTGACTCAGAGATTACACAAAGCAGTGCACACTTCCGTGTTGCTGCGGTACTACTGCTGCGTCACAGGTAATGTTTAGAAAGATATGTTAAAGTATGTTATTAAAACTTTTAAAAGGCTTTCTGTGTACTGTCTTTCTTTGTAAAAAAAACTCCTGTGCACGTGCGGCTTATAGTCCGGTGCGGCTTATGTATGAAAAAAACTAAAATATCCCCGAATTTTAGCTGGTGCGGTTTATAGTCCGGTGCGTCTTATAGTCCGGAAATTACGGTAATAAACATAGATTTGGCATTATTTATTATTACATTAATTTAGTTATTCAAAAAACTGACATTACAGCGTGATTTGTACTGGATATGAAGATATGCCGTTATCCACTTAGATGAAGTTACTATATGGGGAAATGAATGAACATTTTTCAAGATATGATTTTTCATTATTCGCAAATCAAGGAAAATATGAAGGTTTACTGGGGGTCAAATGTGTTGCGATAAACAAGAACAGCACCTTGAGGTGTATGTTTGGTTTTAGAAATTTTAGTTACGCAGTTTTCATTTATTTCCGTTCAGTTATCTTTGGTTTAGTGGGATTAGGGATTTTTAGTGTTTTTTGGTTTCGATTATTTGGTCATCTGGATGTCACCAGCTGCCCGCATTTTGCACATGTGGATATGTAGTCGTTTATTTCTGCCTGTTATTATCAATCACCAAACTCTCTTTGTTGGAATAAATCTACTTTCAAACAGTTGTTATGAATTGTTCATGAGTGGTTATATATTCAATGACCCCCTCCGCTGCCTATCCAAAAAGGAAGTTCTTAAAACGGCCACACTCAGATGAAGGGTGGGCCTTCTTGCTGGAAGTCCGATGCTGCCAATCTTTTCAACAAGCTGACCTCAGGGGGTTGTCTTGCAATTATTTATCTGAGATTGAATTGGAACGTAACCGGTGGCATGCAGAGAGCCATGAGCGGCACGACGTGGCTTGTGTGAGAAATTTCCACGGAAAGTTCTGTGAACTTCACTTGCAAGGTTCCATGTACTTCAGTGACTTCTAAGATCAAAGGAGATTTTAAATGAGTATTTTTATTATGACTTCTACTGAGTCCTTCTACATTGAGATGCTACGTTAAAATTCTGATGAATTTGATTGATTCCCAAGATTTTTTTCTTTTCTGTCTTTCTTGCTCTAGGTACATACCAGGGTCAGTGGACCGGGGGGATGCGTCACGGATACGGTGTCCGTCAGAGTGTTCCGTACGGTATGGCATCAGTCATCCGCTCACCACTTCGAACCTCACTGGCTTCCCTGCGGAGTGAACACAGTAACGGCACAGTTTTACGAGACAGTCTATCTGACAGCCCCGCCGGCACCCGTGGTGGCTTTGTGCTCAACTTTCATTCGGATGGAGAAGGTTCTGAGAAGAAGGGTCTCTTTCGCCGTGGCTCTCTTTTCGGCAGCCTGCATCGATTGCGCAAATCCGATTCACGCTCGTCCATCTCCAGTAAGCGCAGCTCAGCACGTAGTGAAACCACGATGAGTCGTATCAGTTCAAGTGATGCCAATTCCACCATCAGTTTCGGAGACGGAGACCCAGGTGATGACTTCTTGACTCTAGAGGACAATGTAGATGCCACCACTACCGAGTCCTACATGGGCGAGTGGAAGAACGACAAACGCAATGGCTTTGGTGTCTCCGAGCGTTCCAACGGCATGAAGTATGAAGGAGAATGGTTAAACAATAAGCGCCATGGCTATGGCTGTACTATTTTTCCTAATGGCACCAAAGAAGAAGGGAAGTATAAAAATAACGTATTGACCCGGAGTCTTAGAAAACAGTTCATCCCGCTGAGGAACACCAAGACTAAACAGAAGGTGGATCGTGCCACTGAAGGAGCAGTGAGAGCTGCTGCCATTGCCAGAACCAAAGTAGAGATCGCCATCTCCAGGTATTGTCTTTGTCACCCCTTCTCACTCATTGCCCAGTCCTTTCTAAGGACTTCCCCGGGTTAGGGTTAGGGTGCAATTATTTGAAAGCTGGCCAATGGGTCACAATGATGTTGACAAGCTTAATTTGACTTACGATCGTATTTGCAAAATTGGACCATAAGTCACAGCTCTTATCCTCATTGAGTTTTTCTTGCCATCACTAAACTAAGGACTTTTGCAGAACATCTCACACTCGGGCCAAAGCAGAGGCAGCAGATCAAGCTGCTCAGTCAGCTAGCCAAGACTCAGATATTGCAAGAACTGTGGCCAGAGAACTCTCACCAAATTTCCATCAGCCAGGTATCTACATCATTGGCACAACACTGAAAGAATTGATAATAGTCGACGGTAGATTGAACATATGCTGGATAGTTTTCATGTGTATGATTTCGTTTTGGGAACCGTGTTGCAGGCCCTGACTATATACGGCAGAAATACAATGTACCAGTGGAAGTGAAGGATGTCCTTGAGGAGAGTAAAATGGAGAAAACGCCATCGAGCAGCCCTCATTTCTACCGAAAAGGAACAACACCAACGCATTCTCCATCTCAGAGCCCGGGCCCCAGTCCCACTCCCTCACCAACTCCCATCCAGAAGTCTGTTTTCAGCACTAAACCATCTGCCACTGTCAGTCCACCAAAGCCTCCTGGGAAAGTAACAGCTGAGCCTGTAAAAGAAGGTAACATTTATTCCGATTGTTGTTTTGTCTACGTTGTGACTACCTGATGCAAAGTAGAATCTTTTGATGAAAGTAATAAAAATGTGCTTGCTACTTTTATATTTTATATTTATTATTATTTATTTAAGTATACATGTCATATCATACATGTGATGTTTATTGTTGAACATATACAGGATGACACTTTTATCTTTTTCCAAACCAGGCATTAGCAAGGCAGCATCGAAGCTTTCTCTCAAACAGGAAGTGAGGCAACAAGCAGAATCGTCATCACTTAAACCAGCCATACCAAATAGTGGTCACCCTAATAATGGACAAATCCACGCCCAATATCATGGTTACTACGTCAAGGATGTCAAGATGCTGCCACCTGAAGAAACTATTCACCTGGAAGATGATTTTCACCCATCAAGCCTTGCGCGCTTGCCACCTCCCACCAAGCAAGTTTGGGCACCGCCACCAAAAGTCATTCCCAGTCCTTCTCCAGTGCCACCAAAAGAGAACGTTAAAGCTCCAGAGTCTTCCAAGCAGAAAGCAACGGAATCAAATAAACCAAAGACTTTTGCAGAAACCAAGAAAGCAAGTGTGGAAAGTAGCCCCGATATTGTTGAGGATGAGTCGGTAAGTGCAATATGATCGATTTTTAAAGTTCTCTCATCTGAAAAGTGTTTTACTAGTATAAGTATCTTATATTATTGCGTACACACAACAGAATCCAGCATAATTTTTTTTTTTTTTAACAATGTTCTAATTTAATTTCAAAGTGAGGTTTAAAAATGTTTGCAATATCTCACGGTTATTAAAAGGAAAGAAAATTTACAATTTGGGTATTTTAACAAGAAATATTGTGTTGACACACGAGGTCACATTTGTCATATTTGTAGAATATCAAATTTCATTTTTCCCCTCCACAGGGTCCCAACTCGATCTTGGTGGCTCTGGTGATGTTATTAAATGTTGGTCTAGCCATTATTTTTGTCCATTTCCTGACTTGACCAAATCTGAACTCAGGTAAGTAACAACAAAATACATTCTTTTTTTTATTAATCTTATAATTTCTGAAACTCAATTTTAATCATACCAATTTTAGTAACATCTCATTGGATTTTTTCATCATGAACAAATGTAAACATGCATGAATTGTTCCCAAATTGTCAATAGATGACTTCCTCCATTGATCACGAGCTTTTCCGATCTTTCAGATTTTTTCAAAATTGTCACCCAAGCTGATAACTCTCCATCAGCCTTTTAAAATGGGTTCCAATCAGAATGGAAAAAAAATGGAGGATTGAAAATAAGAGGGGTGAGGAAGGAAAGAAGAAGCTGGCGCAAGAAGAAAGAAAGCAGCGGTAGAGAAAGATGAAACCAACGCTATCACCACAGTCTCCGTCCGGATGGACTGAACGGCTGTCTCTGGTGCTCGGCGCAACCTGATTGGACTGGGGATGATTTGCAATTCCACTTGCACAGTGAAAGTTGAAGCAAGTGCTCACTGGTCGGAAATAGGAAGGGAGAAAATAACACCTGAGACTCAACTTTAGATTCTCAGACAGATTTCGAAACTACAGCACACATGGACAGTTGATAATGAACGTGCAGACTTTGCGGTCTTTTTAAAATGGCCTCTGTTTTATCTCCATTTTCACTGAGCAATTCTTGAAACTTGGAAGTGCTTCAGTGCTGCAATAAAGTTTTTGCCTCATCCATTTCTTTGACGAAAATGATTCTTTTGGGTGATTTATTTTGTCTATATGTTTTATTGCTTTATAGTTGTGGTTAACACATAATTTTTTCCTACTAGCTAAACCACAATTATGCTATTTAATTAATTATAACTGCACTTCAAGCCTTATGAAACCAATCAATTGAATCAATCATTTGATGGTAAGTATGGAAATCAAGTTTTATTGCTGGTGAGAAAAGAGCTTTTATTAAATCTCACAAAAATATCTGTACTTGAACACATTTGTGCATGTGTGACTGTGTTACATTTGTGTATGGGTGGGTGTGTTGTACACTGGATATGTTCATAGATGCACTTTGAGCTGACGAATGTCGACAGCTGCCTTACTATTTTACAGAGTGACGTGTTGATGGGTGAAAAGGGCCCAAGCAGGAATGTGAAACGCTTGGCAGATTCTCTCCCTGCTGGGTGCTAGGAGAATGGATTTATTTCTATCAGCCTCTCTATTGATCTGCTTTATCTGTACGTGGGTTCGTTAAGGCCTGTCACAAAGCTTCCAGTTAGTAACTGACAACAGGCAAATAAATGCAGCAGCTGTATTTTCTTATTTGGACTTGTTCAGTGTTTGTGTTGTGCACGGAAAATTTAGTCAGTTAAAGTATTAGCTACATATGTTACACCTTTTTAGATGCATGCATATAATTTGCTTCTTTTTTACGTGTTGGAGCTCAGTGATCTAAATAGAGTAGCTGGTGGTGTTGTTGATTTTACTCCAGGCAACAACAACAACAAACATCACACGTTAGAGTTGTGATTTCATAATGTGGGAGGAAGCTCAAGTATGCAAACCGAAGCAAGCAATCTCTCAAATTTCTCAAACGGGCTAATTTTGGTGGTACCCCAAATAATCATTGCTTTTACAGATTAGTTGTATTTATCATATTTTTTTAGTACAATACATTTGCATGTGATCTTTTTTTATTTTGACGCTAAAACACTTAAAAATGTACACCCGCAGTAAATTTGAAGGTGTTCTTAAACCATTTGGAGTATCTGCATAGTATTGCATAGAGATAAAGATGACACTTTGAATTTTTCTCCTCGACAGTTAGAAGCGAGTGCCTCTGGATAATGGTTTGGATATACACAAGATCAATTTTATTGTATTTATTTATCAAAACATTTGCCAGGAAAATGATTCTGGATCATCTCCTACTGGTGGGACATGCCTGGAACAGCTCACCAGAGAGGCGTCGAGAAGGCATCCTAATAAGATGCCAGAGCCACTGGTCAACATTTTTTGCAGTTGCCACTGACCTCCAATGGCATACTGAAAGATAGCTGTTCAATGGTAATAATGCTTCAACCTTATAACTATTTTTTAATCTGCATATTATTTACCATACATATACCAATTTGCATATTTATTTTTTCTATATTTATTGTTTTATTTGTGTAATCATAATACATTTAAAAATCACCTACCTGGTCTATGTTCACAGATATTAAAAAATAAAAATAGTTAGATAAATGTTGGTCAGCCAGTTACTTAGGTGTATACTAGGTCTTTGTTTTTTTTCATGTCCCTTGAGGAAATAGACATAAATTTCCTAACAACTTGTCATGGTAATTTTTTCAGCTGTAATATATCAACATAATAAATTGCAAAATAATTGCACATTCGTTTTATTGTTCATTGAAAGCTTTAATTTGTGATTTTTATTTGCAGATAAATATGTCTTTTGGACTGGTGATGCCATGATCAGTTATCAAGTGGAGCTAGATGTGTATTTTGAAAGTATTGAGAGGTGACAAGAAAAGAAAATATTTGAGATGAAGAAAGTGTTTGAGATGCCTTTTTTGTTCGAAATTTATTTTTCTTGTTTACTTACCTTGTTTGCAATTTTTGATTCACAATGTTGTTTAAGTGTTTGTATTATGTTTTTATTTATTTTTTTTACAATTTTTGTTTCCAGTTTGCTTGTACTTTAGTGTTTGTGGAGTTTAAGATCAGGGGATGTTTGAGAATATTTGTCATTTTTCACACGTCCTGAGTATTGTTAGTCACCTAAATGTTGAAAAGAGGCTGTGATGTACCCAAGTCAAATTCCTTGTTGGCACGCTCAAACACGGTGAATAAAAATTCTTGAATCTTGTGTGATTTGAACTTCAGGGCCAGAATACAAAGCAGTGTAGACTTCCAAATTCTAACTATCAAAGAATCAATAAAATAATGGATAGTTAGATCATATTTGAGGACTCCAAAAATAGTCTAATCACTGAAATTGCATTGCATTTTGGAAAATGAACAAAAAGACTAGATGCGTAACAATTTGGAAGCATATATTTAACGGATTCTTCTGAAACCTGTTAGCTGTACATTACATAAAATCACGGTCTTTCCATACAATCTGGTTTTAAGGTAAAAGGCTTGTCATAGCCCATAAGGTGGTTGTAATCCTGAGGGAGAAGAAACAAGTCAGGGTTCACTAGCAGCCCTGCGTTGTTGGCATAGAAGGTGGTGAACATCTTGCTGACAGCTGGTATAGTGACCTGCTCCTGGTGAAAAACTGTCCTTTGCTCCGTGAGGAAAACACCGTAGGTTACCGCAGTATAAGTATCCCGGTCTGGGTTGTGGTACAAACGGATTACGTAACCCTTGGTAATGAAGTGGAGGAGCACAGGGGTGAGGAAGGTAAAGAAGCCGATAATACCGCAGAAAGCCACTTGCAGGGCAAGACCCTGGACTCCTAGTCCAGTTTTCAAGAAGATCTGGGGCATGAGACAGAGACTGGCTCCACTTGTGGTGTAAGAGAATAATTTCACCCCTGATACGAGACAAAGAGAAACAGAAGAAAAATACTTACGTTAGACCTCGGCGCCTACTCGCTGGACCACATTTACTCCGACAAACACAAAGTTCGAATGTCTCAAATTTGTTTAATTCTCCCCACCCCTGGTTTACAATCACTACCGGTATCACAAATACATTTATTTTTTTTTAAGCTGGGTGATTACAGCATCTGAAAATATCACTGGTGTTGTGAACACAACATTTATTTAGCGACTATTTTTTCTCGGTCGTCACTTGCAGGTTAACTCAAGGGTAATATAAAGGAACTCACCAAGAACTGCAGCTCTCAAACTGCCTGTGTAAATCAGATTCCCATCATCTGATTTGGTCCCAGTAGTTAGAAAAGACGCTGGAGTGTGAGACTGTGTCTGCCAAAGAAAAAAAAAAACATGACTATTTATTATTCATCATTCCTTTACTATATTGTATGTCCTTGTTAACCCATATCATATCCATCCATCCATGTGTATTTGTATTAAAGTTAATAATATTCTACAGTGTATATATACTGTATCTTATAAAATACGTTAAAATTTTAGACTCGAGCAGAAGGTCCATCACGACCTTAAATTCAGAATGAATCCTTGATATATCGAATTTGGTACCTTATATTTCAGATTAAGCGATGACCTTCTGACGGCATGGAGATGGTTTATCCTCGGTCGGCCGAAATTAGACACACGCCACAGGGCTTCACGTCGAGTGGCAGAAATGCATGTCGTACTGATCGAATCAGTAATGAAACAAACTCGCGGCCTTAACATTCTATTAAGAGAATAAAGCATGTTTTCCTTGTAAATAACACCTAGATATTAATTTAATATCGGAAGCCCCGAGTACTAAAGTCAACTTCCGCCTTTTTCTTCTTCTACGCAAAATCTCTTCTTCGCTTTTCCAACAGATGAATGACGTCACGTCGAGCGCCTACTAGAGCATCGATATATATCCGCTAGACAGTCTCATAATTTACTTTGACAAATAAATATTTACACCTATTTATAATAGAATGTTATAATATTTTAAAGAGAAAGTGAAACAGTCAACCGGAAACTAAAGTATACTGCACTCTATGTACATTTCGCAATGAAGACAGTGAAAGGTCCATGCAGTGTGTTTTACAAAGGGGGTGTAAATAACACATCATTATATTGATTGTCTTGTGTGCCCTATTTCATACAGCATTTGATACAAAACCATCAGGAAACAAGCCTAGGTCTCTGCATAGTTTTTTTATTTGTTTATTTTTCACAGTTGCATATTAATTGTGCTTACAACAATACATCATTGAAATTTGACATGATACTGACGGAAATATCACCAAGTGCATTGTAATTGATGAGGAAATATGAAAAAATCTACGTTTAGATTTTTAGCAGTAACGATAAAGACTTTTTTATTTTTATTTTGTTTCATTAAGACAAACATAAGTAGAGCATCAAATCAATATTAAGCGTTCACGCTTCATATTGCAAATTTCTTCTGTGTTCATGATCAAATAGGGTTTCAAAATTTGGGGAATTTAAAAAAAATGGATATTAACATAGTAAATATGTGAGAATGTATTAGACTTTATGAGAATAAACTGAAAATTGGTAATACAAACCAGGAACGTGTAGAACTGAAGTTATTGATTGTACTGAAGAGGACTTTAAAGTTAGCATTTCTGGGATTAAAGTCAGTATTTTTTACAGCAAAGTTTTTTTTTTTTTTTTACTTTAGGCTTGGTGGGTTACACATTACCATAGAAAGTTGAAGTCACATGATCGAGATACTATACAAGAAACAACTGAGTGAACACAATAGCTATATTACATTTTTTATATGGTAGTAGTAGCTAAAAAACAACAACAACAAAAAGAACTGGACTTTACATATTTCAATTCTTTGGAATTCTAATTGGACCTACTCTTTTTGGTATAGAGTTGTGCCCAATACATTGTTTATTCATCATTCCAATCAGAATTAAAATTAAACTGTAAAAAAACCCACACATACACTCACATTATACTTAATAATCATTGAATATTTTTGCATCACGGCCTGGCTTATCATATAAACATATAAAAGGCAGTTTCATTCTTGGTCCATTCCAAAGCTTCAAATCCTTTCAAGCAAGTGATGGATGATGGGAAGAAAATGAGCAAACCAAAGGGAGGTTTGGAAAAGGGTTTAATGAAAGTTTTGTTATCGTGGGAAAATGATAATGTCACATTTAAATTGTAATTCAAAAAGAAAATAACTGAAAAATAAAGAAAAATTACAACAAATTTAAGTGCATTGAGCATGTGCTAAACAGTATTGCCTAGATTTGATCGCAATTGTGCAGGCAAGCAGATCCTAATACAATACAAACAAGAATACAAATACTATCGAATTGCTCATGGACTTAATAAAATAATACATATTTTGAAACATTTAACAAAAATGGTCCATCCAACCAGTTACTTCTATATATTGTAAAATTTTGGGGGTAAAACTCTATTGCACCATTTGAAATGGAACTGAAAATATCTATAGGCAAAACATGCCTTCCACTATCTAACCATAAAAAAATAACTTTACCTCAAACAATTACTAAACTCGTGAGTAAAATAGTGCCATCATGTGTGATATAATATTTGTATATTATAATTTTTTTAGCTAAACCTGCCAAACAAATCATGCATGTGACTCCCAAACATCACAACTACAACAAATTAATATATAGTAATACAAGTCTGCATTATACATCTATATTCAACATATAAATCCTGATATATAAGAATAATATCAGTGCTGCAATGATATTTTTGCGTGCAATACTGTGTTAGGATGTTGTGTCATAAGTAAACCATCACATGGTTTCTTTTGTGGCCACCGCCACTGTGTGTTGGGTGTGGCTGAATTTCTTGCCACAATTGGGGGAACTGGGGTTGAGCACAGATGTTTGACTGCTCCCCCCTCCATGAACTACCACTGGCTGGAGGAAGGAGGAAGATGGGGAGAGTGGAGAGGATGAGGACGAGGTGGGCGAAAGGGAGGAGGAGGTGGAGGAGGATGGCGATGACGAAGAGTACGATGATGAAGAGTAAGAGGTGAGCTGAGACATGGCGGCGGTGGCGGAGGTGAGCGTGAGGCGACGATTCTGATGTTTGCTGCTGCTGCCGCTGCGAGAACCTCTTTGGGCGAGTCTTGGGGTCGCCGGGTCACCGCTAGCGAGGGATGCTTTGCTAGATGAGGGGAGCATACGACTCAAATTCAGAGAAGGGATTAGAGATTTGTGAGGAGGCGGGGAGGAGGACACAGACGAGAAACAATCTGGGGAACTTTCTGAGTTTTTAAGCACTGACGAGCAGGAGGTGGGGTTAAAGCGCGCCTGCTTGGACCTTGGAGTGCCAGGAGAAGACAAACGGGAAGTGCACACTTTGGAAGAAGGGGATGAAAGAAGTAAGTGTTTCTCAAAGGAAGAAGAAGAAGCTGTGGGTGATGAAGCAGAAGAAGAGGAGGAGGAAGAGGAGAAGGTCTGGAGGCTATCGGTGGCATCTGAGCAGTGAGGAGTGGACAGAGAGGCGGAAGATGAAGGGTGTTTCCCAGAATTATGGCACAAGGCTGGGATCTTAGAGGCACGCAAAGCAACGACTGAATGGTTACTATCCCCAGTTGCTTTTATGCCTCTGCTGTCAGCCTGCAAACAGGAATACTGGATGTCAACAAATGTCACCTAATTAAAATGCTGTGTTTTCCCGCGTCAGTATGTGTATATCTAGTCATCTGTCCACCTATCCATTTATATATCTCTGGATGTTTGGTATTTGAGGACACTATAAACCCCACAAATTTGTATATTTGGTATTAAAGTAAACCATTTAAAGCTCAAAATAGTTGATATAATGCAGTCTGTCACTGACAGAAACAACTTGCGTTTGTTTATGTAACGTTTGTTTGACTGCATTGACGGCATATGTACAGTAGGTGGCGGCATACACATGCAATAACTAGGATAACATGGGGTTTAAGTTTTAAATCTCTATTTTTATATTAGAAGTGTAGTGATTGGAAGTTGTGTCCTTTTCAGAAGGTGGCAGCAATGTAGCAAAAGTTATTTGCCAACTACTAAAAGTCTAAAGAAGTAGATGCTGATAAATAGAGGAAGAATTGCTATGTCCAATGAACATGGAGGATTACAAAAATACACTGTGACGGTAAAAAGTGTATTTTGAATGAGGCATGCCAGAAGGAAGACTTACGGCAAATGAAGTCAGAAAAAAAAGTTATAGCAAGAATTGATATCTTAAGATGGAAGGATTTGGAGAATCATGCAACACATTGAATACCATAGGAAAATAAATCTCGATAAATGTATTTTTGGCTATTTCAGGCACGTGTCACACTGATTGTACTTTTAATGGGTTAGCAAAAAATGTGTTGTTGGCTGGATGGATACACTTGATGTGATTTATGGAAAACTACTGCCATTTGTCTTGTGCTTTTTTTTTTTTTTTTTTGTCAGGCTAAATATTTACCTGGCTCGGTTGTTTTGGAGAAGCCTCTTTTTGCACTTTGGTTGTCTTTTCAGGTGAGCCAGAAGAGTGATGTAACCTGGTATGAGTTCGCTGAGTACAAGAAGTGGTAGTCTGGAAGAAGATTCATGAACAAAAGTAGACAACTTAACCAAACAGGTATTTTAAATAGAAATTAAGTAATGTCATGAAGTTAAGCAAAGACAAGATGTTATAATAGAAACTCATGATAAAAGGAAAGAATTTGTACTCTAAAACACCAAATAGTTAAAAGTCCAGTAAAGATTTAGTAGAAAAAAAAACCTCACCAGGAATCCCGAAATAACATGAATGCACAGAATAAAGAGCCCATCCATCACCAATGAAGCAAAGCAGCTAGTGTAAATGTCCGACCTGTTTCTTAGTGGAGGATTTCACACAGTTTGGCGGAGGCTGTGCTTTAACTCTTTTGCTTTGGGGTGAATTTGAGTTCTTGAGGATCTGAGAGGCTGGCCTCTTTGACGGGGTTCCTTCTCTCAGTTGCTTGACCTCATCTGACAGATGAGCTCTGTCAATGGATTTGGGAGGAGATGAAGGAGAAGTTCTTATGCTGTCCATGCCAATTGGGTGACGTGCATTCTTGCACAAGTCTTGTCCGTCCTCTTTCGACTTGCCGTTGGATATTGGTTTCACGTCAACAGGAAGTGAGCTAATTTGAATGAGTGCACTTTTGTCGTCTTTATTTTGATGTCGTTTGGTGCTGCGGTTTGATTCCTTATTCAGCTTCTTGGGTGCTTTTATTGGGTCTTGGTCAAATATCACTATGTCCTCTTTATGGACTTCCGCTTCAAGATTCTTCTTTCTCGTTTTTGAAGACTCTGATCGTAACGCCTGGGTAAATGCTGACAATTTGATTTTGGGTAAGTTGAATTTGCGGTTAATCTCTGCATTTTTGAGTAATTCTGGTTTAGTTTTGTCTTGGTTTTGATCAAATGATGAATTGTGCTGAGAATGTTGACCATGATCTAAAATGTCGTTGACGTCTAAGACTTTATTTTCTTCAGACATGTTTTTAGTTTCGTCAATTTCATCCTCTTCCACAATACCCTCTGGAGAAACGATTGGGTCAACATCCTCCTCAAACTCGAAGATAGTTGATAGACGCTTAAAATCTGACTCTAAATCTAAAGGCTCATTCAAGGTGTCGCAGGAATCATTGTCCTCAAAACCTTGGTTCTCATAACACTGTGGTTTCTCTTTTCTGTCTGAGCCCTTCATCTTGTCCAGATCTTGATTTTTACACTTGACTCTAATTTTTGAGATTTGCTGGGCAATCTTACCAGATGGAGGAGGAGGAGGGGGAGGTCCCCCATCATCAACAATATCTGGACTCAAACTACCTCCTTCTTCTTCTGGAAATTGTTCTTTGTCTCCAGATAGCTCCAACTTGACATCATCTGATTGTGTTTTTGTATCCTGCGTGCTATTTAATAATTGTTGTTTAGAATACTCTGTAGTCTTTTCTTTTTGTAATGTTTTATTACAATTTAGGTTTTCATTTGGTACCTGTTTGGCATCATTTATATCCATCTGATCAGGTATTGCTGTGTCATTTGATTGTATATCATCTTTTTCCAGAGTGGTGATTGTTGTTAACATCTTATTTTCTGTATGGAATTCCTGAATACATCTTAGATCGAAGCTGTCGTCATTATCCGGGCTGGTAATTCCCTCCATTTTCTGTCTATGAATATATTGTGAGGTTACATTTGGAGAATTCTCGCTATTTAAATTTATCGTTCCCTTTTTAAGCATCATTTTCCAGTCCGGTGGCATAGGACCTTTTCTAGATTCTTCTTGTGGTACAGCCATTGAATGGTTATCAAGACAACCATTAGTAGGTCGTAAATGAGGTGCTGATGTGGAGCTAATTGAAAGGTTGTGCTTCTGGCCAGATTTTGAGGATATCTTTTGTTGTCCTTCTACCAGACTTTTTTCAACAAGCCATTTATCATCGCTTGATGTTTCTAGTGTCACCTAAAAAAAAAAAAAAAAAAAGGATATGGAGATTGAATAATTCATCTCTATTCATATATACTTGTTTTTATGTATATATGTATGTTATTGATATTAGTAATATGTATATAAGAGAAAGCAAGAGAGAGAGAGAGCGAGAAAGAGAGAGTGCCAAAGTTGGGCTCGCTTTACCGTCCCTTTAAAGCAGACGTACTTCACGTCGCTCCATGTCGTACAACTGCAATGGTTCTTCAAAGTTGATGTGAACAGCAACTTAAAACGCCCCTTGCAAATATTAGATTGACTTCAATATTTTGAATTTCATGAGCAGAATTTTTCCTCGCCACACGACAAGTTCTCACAAGAGCTTCCTGACAAACACGCTGATTACTGTACTTTTTTCAATAATTCATTTTAGTTTTAAATTTGCATTATTATTATTATCATTATTATATACCTTAGGCTCAATCTCTTGGCTTAAAGGCTGAAAGTTTCCTCTTAGTGTGATTCTGAAATACCTTTGTGAGAGGAAAAGATGTTAAAGTAGAAGGATGAAGTTTTTGAGTGAGTGACGGGAGACATCACGGTGTAATAAAGCTTTTTGTTTATTTTAATAAACAAAAACTCAATGAGATGCACATACCTGAAGTTCTTTCAGGACTCTAGTATTGTCATCTTCCTTATCATCCATATTTTCTGCGGCAATAGCTTGAGTGGTGCCTGAAGGTTTGGGTTTGGGTTTGACCTCCGGTGGTTGTCTCAGAGGTTTGGGTTGAGGAACAACAGATGGTTCCTTCTCACTAACACCCTTCAAAAGATTAAACAGACATAACAGAATTAATTCTTTGTTTCTAAAATATAGTACTTGATTAACTTAGCATATCTGCAGAGAGATTTGAAGAGCTTAAAAAAAACTGGTCTTCGGAAACGTCCAGCATGGCGCAGTTTGCGAAATTCCCAAACATTTACCGTCGACGAAAGTAGAGCCCATAACGGCTTATTGTTTTGTTTAGGTTTTTTACCTTTTGATGCGAGAAGCATGGAAAATTCTGAAATACTGTTCACATACAGAAAAAAAACTCTGCAACCACACACCTGTTCTCCACCAGATTCTTTCATGGTAGTAGAGATCACCTCTCCAGTTCTTTCAGTGGTTAGGCCCACAGTGGCTGCATGAGACCTGAGGATATCATGAAGAACTTCACAATAGAGGTGACAGTTCATTCACGGTGATAAATACCTTCTTGGGACAACTGGAGGAGACTGGCTACTCCTATCAGGACTCTGTTTCTTTTCCACACTGGAGCGTCTAGGTTTTTCCATTTGTGGACGTGTCCCCCGTTTGGGTCCTGGGGAGGCTGATGGAGAAGCTGATGATGGCAGTTCCACTGTTGCGTGAGAAGCTAAATGCAATCAAGAACTTATTTCATGGCTGAGATATTAGATATTATATTTTTTCCATTTCATTGTAGATTAATACAGCTGGAACCGTAAGATTAAATTTGTGTTTGAAGTCCAGGACTTTAAAAAAAAAAAAATCTTTTGAAATAGATGACCCCCACCCAAAATGTGTGGGTACAAAAAAATTCTTAGAACTATTTTCCTTTTTTAGGAAACATGTCAAATGCATCACAGAGCCAAGATATTGTTGATCCAAATGTAAAAATAAAAATAATATTTATTACCTGGGGGCTTCGCTTCATCATTTTGCCGTGCTGGCTTTTGATGCGGAGTTCCAGACAGCAAGTCTGCCGTAAAGAACCACAAGATTTGTTGACCTAATTTCTGACAAATTCACACAGCTCCAAATTTGCTTTCAACTATTATGAGCGCTTGTGCTACTTCAGGTTATGTGCGTATAATTTTCAAATAAATCAAAGTCAACCTTGCGGTGTGTCCAGAGGTTTAGCCATCTCAGTATGAGGATTTACGTCTCCAGAAGCCAAGTCCGAGTGACCCACTTTTGTATCTGATACATTCAGATCAGGGATGGAATTCATCAGAATGGCCTTGGCTTCCTGCAGGACCTGGTTTAAATTTTTGGTGGCGATTGAGGGCTGGTTTGTTTGATGGGTGCTTGGCTGGCTTACACTGCTGGCTTCTTGACTTAGACTTCCTTCCGGAGATTCTCGTTCAGTATTCTGTCAAACAGTCAAGTTATGTTAATCGTCATCATGGACGCTACATTTTATAATCAAGTTTATTAAGACATTCGGAATAATCGAGGTTAGCAGATGATTAAGAATGTTTTGAATACTCGGCATGTGAACATTATATTTTTAAAGAAAATTATTTTGTTTAAAAAAAAAATTAAGTAAGAATTATGACTAAAAATTAACTAAAATGTAAAACATGCACATGTGATTTTTTTTAGGTGTAACACTCACCTCAATAGATCTGGCAGTGGTTTTCAAAGAAGTCTTGACTTGGTTTGTTGTGTGATTCTCCTGAGTTGTTTGCGGCATGCTTGATTTGTGAAGTTCATTCGACTGGAGAGGAGTAGGTCTCTTCTGCAGGGCAGGGCTGCCCTCTCTGCTACGAGGGCTTACCTTCACGACACATGATGATATCTGTCACCATATATTCAATCTTCTCATACCATAACATTGGTGTCAAACTTAAGGTCTGAGGGCCAGATACGGCCCATCACATCATTTTATGTGGCCCACAAAGAAAACAGTGTTCACACCTCAAAATGTAGACCTACCTTGGCTACAGTTGGTAGATCTCTTCCATGGGTGAAGTTCAGTGGTGGGCTGTGCTGGTGGGCCTGGATTACGGTGACTTGAGTCGTCTTAACTCTGCGTGCTGTGGCTGGGGAGGCTGAGGCTGCATAGTTGAGCTCAGGCTGAGCTAAAGCAGATGATGGAATGGGTTGAGGGCTTCTGACTGAAGATCGAGGTTGAGGCTGTGGGGAGGACTGAGGACTCTGGGTCGGCAGGGGCTCAACTTGGGTGCCTTTAGATGGGGAAGTTGATTCCGAGACACATCTGTTAACAATAAATATAACATTTTACACTTTGAATGTGGTAACAGCAAATATAATGTGAAACGGTACAATACCTGCGAAGAGAGCTGAGAGCTTCAGTTAGGGCTTTGACTCTTTTTAACATCCAGTCCATTTTATGAGGCTCCTCCTTCAGAAAGCGAACCGCATCTATCTCCAGTCTAAGCACGGAACGCATTTTTACCTGCAGTTCCGGAAACTCCCCTGTAGGGGAAAAAAACCCCAGATAACTCATCATTGCAACCAGTACTGCTTATTTCCTGAAATCTCAGCTCATCAGTGAATCAAAAAGATGGATGGATTTACATTACAGTCATTAACCTTTAAGGATGGCCAGAGTCTCCCCCACTCTGCGCAGGTTCATCGCCCCCTCTTCCACGTCTTTTAGAGTGATTGGCAACTGGCCAGGGAGTGATACCGTGTTTTTTTGCAAATGGTTGACATAATCTTCTAGTTCACTGAGAAATGGACATTAAAAAAAACAAGTTAGAAATATACAGTACACTGGCACATGCACTTATCTCGCTTTTATTTCTGCAAGCAACTCTTCTCCCTGTTCACAGTCAGTGGAGACTACTTTTCTAAATACCACTATGTCATTTTTACTGACTTATATTTCTTGTTTGGGGACTGTTGTCATATCATGGCAAATCATTTTCTATTGTCCTGACTCTCCTATGAAGTATCACATTTTCTTTCTGCCTGGATTGTTAGAGCGTTGTGACATGTTTGCCATCTAAGATGAGCTTTAGCTGTGCTCTTAAAGCATTGGGCGTCAAGTCTGAGTGTGTAGGAATTTCTAAAAGACTAAAAAATCACTTCGGAAACAATAAAATAAAGGGAAAAAAATGATATTACCAACGCATGTACTGTAAAATAAATTTCATTAAAATCTGAACAGCTTCCTTTTTTCATAATGACAAGAAGTTCATTACATTTTACTAAAAACCTTCAATAAGTGTGTTTTCTTTTATTTCTTCAATTTGTCAATTTGTAATATTCAACTACAATATTGTTTTAACGCGTCGTGACCAAAATATCACCTAAGCTGTTTGAGTATTTTCTCTTCTGTAGCAATATATTGAATCCTCTCCTCTTCCATCTCAGCTCTTCGTCCAGATGTTCTCTCCTCAGACTGAACCAGGCGATCACACAACAACACGACCAGCTCCTGACCAGCCGTGCGCAACATGGACTTCATGGTTTGCTGTTGTGATATCTGCGATAGAACAGTGACAGGTTCATCGAAAGGCTGAATTTATCGTGGATACTGGTAATACACGACGGACAGTTACCTGTAGGTGTCGGAGTTGATTTAATTGTAGTCGTAGTTCAGACACACTACTTTTAACTTGCAGCAAGTTCTGCTGCATCTCATTATCAGTGGTTGGGGCCTGAAGAGCTAAGATGGCAGAGTTGATCACATCAGCTACAGTGCTTGTTGCCTGTGGCTCAGGTGGAGCTGTTGAAAACCAAAGAGACAATATTGAAATGATGTCAAATGTCACAAATGCAGCTATCTGATTTATAAATGAATAAAGCAGTACTTTTACTGTACAAAAATACCTTGACGTTTGAATAAAATTTTTATATTTGCACTGGACTTCAAAAAATGAATATCATAAAAGAGCTCTTCATTTTATTTTCTGATTATCCTAATCTTGTGATGGAAAGATGGATTGGACTCAGCAACAATTTATTTCCAAAATGACAGGTATTAGAAGATGCTAAACTTAAAATTAGACCTGCGTCACAGAATGAATAATCTGATTGTAATGAGGATTAAGTAGATTATCAAAAACTCACCAGGGTGACTTTTCCCAGCGCTTCCACTGCAAATACATATTTACATAGTTAGTATATGTATATATATATATATATATATACTATACACACACAAACACACAACTACAGACCTGACCGGGCCTTTATCTTTTGGAAGATCTCCTCCCACAGACAACGCTTGGTGAACCAGCCCAGCTAGACTGGCTATTTGTGCCTCCATTGTCTTCATTCTCTCACTGAAAAACAATTTTTTTCGAAATAAAAATGACTATATTTTTCCTAGGTAGTTAACTGAATTAAATATAACCCCCCCAAAAATTGGGTTCTTGAAAATCCACATCTATGTTCACCTTTGAGCCTCAAAGGCAGTCATGTGACCCTGAATCAGCATTTCTGGTTGTCCCAGTGGGTTGTCCATAAACACAGATGAAGTAGATGATGATGAACCACTCCCTCTGCTTCTGTTTATAACCCCCACGGTAGCTCCATTATTTTCTCGCCGCAGGGATCGACGAATTGGGGACATCCGCTCAGGTGAGACCAGGCCCACGCCTCCAATGATCTGTCCCTCATTCATTCTGACTTCATTTAATCTGTGCGGGGAGGGAGGCGGGGTTGCTAATTGAGGAAGTTGGCTCTCACCAAATTTCCTACTTTTTTGTCTGTAAGAGGCAACAAAACAAATGAGCAACATAGTCCATCGGTGAATGAATGCACCTCCGAAACAAACTCACCAAATTTGGTTTTTATCTCTGCACCACTCTTTACAAAAAAAGAAACTTGTAATTCAAATTTCTCAATTCTACATACCTGTGCAGCGATTCCATCTGGTACTCCGTGATGTCACCGTATCCCATCAGAGGCTTGACGGAAGCACGGTACTGCTGTAAGCCCGCAGGAATCCCAGCGACTCCAGCATCTACCATTTCTCCAGCATGGGACAAAGAACCACTACACTGGGAAGAAGCAAAACTGCTCCTCCCTCCGTCCTGTAGGGATGAGCAGTAGGAGTCTGGGTAATGGGGGCCTCCCTCCCCATGCAACACCAGGGCCATGTTCTTGCAGCTGCCACCATCTTCATCTAAGGCACATAACAATACTAGACTTGTAAACGTCCCCATATGTCGAAAATATCACAGAGTAGACATTGGTCAGTTGGTGAATCCAAAGACTTGGTTCAATTTAGCGTTCGAGAAACGTGTGTACGTGGATTTGTTCATCTATTGATTTGCGTATCCATTTATTTTACCAGGCTTGACATCTCTCCTCTCGAGTATGGCACTGCTGCTGGTGCATAAACTGCTGGATCGTCCTGTGCCTGATAGCCGGTCTCGGGGCAATGTGGTGCTGCCAGCATCCTTCACTCCCACTAAGCCTTGTGTGTTCCTTCCACTGTAGGCCATCCTGGATGGAGAAGAGGGCATGGAACGCACCATGGGCGGCGACATGGAGCCTTGCAAGCTCTGTAGGGTGCCACGACTGGACGATGACAGTCTGTGGACTGGACTGTGGCTACCATAGAGTACTTCTTTGGAGAGCTGCCAAAACAAAACGGTATGAAATCCTTCTAGATATAATATGAAAAGGAACTAGAATACTACTGTCAAAATTAGAGTTTATAAATTAAGCTTTCTTTTCCAAACCAAAAATTTGGTAGAGATAAGTTGCCATTTAAAGTCTCCCTCAAATAGTGGAAATGATTTCATGTTAGCTTGGCTACATCTAATGCAATTTATCTCCTTTTGCTCTATTAATCTTCTGAACGGGCAATTAAATGCCACTGTACAAATTTAACCCAACAGCACACAATAATTGAGTAAATTGCATTTGGCACTTGCTCATTCCTATTCATTTCACCATTAACTTAAATGATGGCGGCATGAAAGCTGAAAAATATCTGTAAAATTCGTCGCAGAATTTTTAGATTAAAGTTTGGGTCACTGCCCAAGTCATTTGGAATTTTGCTTTATTTGCGGACAAAGGAGGAGGAAGTTAAAAAAAAGACGGTATATAGTTTGGGAAACTGACAGGGAGGCTGCTTTCTTTCAGTATCTTATCTCAAAAGCTTGGAAGCCACAATTACAAAGAATTAGACCCCCTTTCTGACGGAAATTCTCAGTAATCCCAACAACTGGCTCCAAGTGATAGTGTATAATTGAGCATTTTGTAAACATTTATAATTCAGCAGCCCCAAGGACATGAAAGATGAATAAAAAGTAGCTTATCCTCTCAGCGTTAATGTGGGAGGCTCCAAAAAAAAAAATTAACTTTCATTGACCCCATTTTTTTTCTTATGTGGACTCATAAGATGCAAATGTTTGTGGTTGGTAAACCTTTTAACAGACCCTTTAACTAAACTCACACTATTGGAAATCATACTCAACCTGTTACACCCGTTTTTGCATGTGCAAATCTTTTAATCACTTGGAGTGTTGTTAAAATAGTTTTGAAATCTTATCGCAGCTTCACGATACGTTGGATTGAACATTGTTTTGAAAAAAAGAAAGGCCGATTGTTGAATAAACATTAATTGTGAACGAGCCAGTATGGAGTGACTCACCCTTCCGTCCGTGTTGGTAGGCCGAGTGTGGCGGTTGAAAACATGTGATGGATCTTTATGATAAACCTTCAGACAGGAGTGGGATGTAATATTTCTGAAAGTAGATAACACATGATGTGACATGCCTGTGTGAAGAAACGAGGGTGCGAGTTTACAGAGCTGGATTTGTGGTGCAGCAGTTTCCGCCTTCATTTTGCCTGACAAGAATAAAACGAGACAAAAAAAAATACACCCCGTCCACAAATATCCCACAGGCTCAATGAGATGTTTCGGAGATGCTTCTAATTGTGTTAGGCAGTATCTTGATCTTCTTACCTGATGTCCTCCAGGTCAAAGTAAACATTGCGACGTGTGTCTTTGATGTAAATAGCCATATTGGGAGATTGAAGCTTCTTCATGGTGAGTTGCTGAGGAAAAGCGGTGACAAAGAGAGCCCGCAGCGTATCCTCGCTGTTGATCTCTACGGGCATCCGTATCTGTTTTGTCTCATCTCCATATTGCAGGTACAACACACCTGGACAGGAAAGTATTCAAAGTCCTCGAACAACCAAAATCAACGCAGTTCACAAAAGTCACTTGTGTATTGACGTACCAACTGACTCTCTTGCCTGACTGCTCGACCGTCCAATCGGTAGACTCGATCGGGCTTTACAACCCCTTGAGAAAGGAACTGTCATGGTCAGTGACTCTGCATCAGACATGTTCTCTGCAGCCAACACACCTTCACAGATGGTGCTTTCAGGAGGTCGAGGGCTTCTTAACTAGATGGAACACAAACACAATGAGAAAAATCTATGTAATTTAATTGTTCCTATATTTTAAAAAGAGTGGCAAGAACAGGTAAAAACATGAACTGATCATAATCTAGGACTGTGAGCGCTTACTTTAAAAAGACATTATGTAATCAAGGTATTTTCAAAACAGCTCAATTGTGCCGTGCTTTCAGTTTTGCCGTACCATCTCTAGCACCTGCAAGGCAAGGCCCGCATCCCAGCTAAAAAACAGACTAAAAATGAATTCTCCAATACACGTCAATGAACAAATGCAAAACGCAAGTAAATTTCTGCATTAGATCCGTAACTGTGAGGAAATAAATTAAATACCTGCCAAGACATTTTTAAATCAAACGCAAGACAGCTGTCACATGGAATTACTCAAACAATTGTGATTATGTGTTTGGGCTTGAAGCCCAGACTGCCATGTTTAATTTACTGGCTAAAGTGAGTTGTGTTGGGACGTATAACTGTTGAGATCGAGCACGCCTTCTCAGAAACAAACATTTGAGGATAGGGCGTCAGATCAAACTTTACTAAAAAAAAATATATGCATGGGATAAGGTCACATTTACCAGTCTCTAAAACAAAAAAATCACTACATTAAATTTGGATATTTATTTTACTTCAACAACAAACCAAAATAAAAACATTTCCATATATATATATATTTTTTTAAATACATTTGTTTCCAGCAATCCACTGTTTACCTCAAGAAAGATCTCAAGTATACACGACAATCATCACTAATCCACTGAATTAGAATAGGGTCCCTCATCCCTTCACTGCATTCTTCTTTATTGTGCCCAACCATAGCTCTGCCCTAAAGCAGTTTACTGCTCGGTAGATTTGTACCCTCATTTTACAAATGCGAGTGCCCATTTGATGTGTGCTATAAACATGTGCACGTAAACAAACCGTTCTTAGCCACGGCTCGTACATTACTAGCTTGACTTAAGCTTCCTTTATTTACTTAGAAGTAGAAGAGTATTTGTGTGTAATTGGCACACAATATAGAAGATCATTATTTGATGAAAAGGGTGCACATGGACATTTACTCAGTTTTTCGCTCATGTACTTAATACTAATGCGAAGAAAAGAAGTAATAACATTCTTTTCTAACATTTTTTATCTAGAAAATAATTACTTGAGCTATTTTTTTTTTTTTTTTTGACGCAGACAAACTTAATTCATAGGACTACACCACTAGGACTAATACTTTGAATTGACAATATATCAAAAAAATTTACCCATATTATATGCAAGCAAATAAAGAAACCCACATTAATGGGGGGAAGAAATTTTGATGGAATAACTTGGGATGTCACAAGAAAGGAACAATCAAGAATGAAAGATAAAGCAACTGACACATATGACCTCAGGTAAAAAATGACCTTCTTGGGCTCATACTAACAGCCTGATGTTGACTCACTACAAATAAACAAAGTTCAAAAACAAACATCTAAACCACAAGACATTGAGACAGTTGGCACTTTAACATCTTTACCACAAGTAAATATTAAAACGTAATTAGCAAGGCAAAATACCTGAGCCACATTTATGGATGCAAAAAACAAATCAAACTTTACACATCCTTCAGGTAAACCTGTCATGCTAGCCAAACAAAGCAAGTTCGTCAAAACTCTCAAAAAGTTCAGCAAATCATACACATAATTCTAACAACTTACCTAACAATAGATATGACGTCACTTCCAATTGTTAGCAGCCAGGTAACGCTAGTATAAAATCCCCCAAATTCTTCCCTTGGTTTTAAATGCACTGGAGTCTTAAACTGTGGATGTATGTTTGCAGTGCGTGTCCAAAATCCGATGGACTGACAAACCCCACCTCTTCTTTGTGACAACAAAACTCCACCTCGGCAAATAATGCTGGCTGTACCAGTTCGACTAGCAGCACAACTGTCGTATTTCACGTTATGGCACGACAAAACTCAGTAATGCAATGTGTCAAACTCAAGACCCGGCATCATTTCATGTGGCAAATTGCGCATCAAATTCGTGCGTCATTACTAGAATTGCAGATTGTCTTCACTTTTAATAATATATTTTTTAAATATTTCACCAGGTTTTACTCATCTGATTTAAAAACGAATTATTTGTCAGTTTGTTTTGTCGCTTTTACTGTATATAATATGAGGTGCGCATAATTTTTTTTGGGTTGACAGTCATAATGGCCCTCCGAAAGAAACTATGACTACAATGCGGCCCGCTAAAATTTTTTTGTCCACCCCTGCAGTACTGGAAGGAAGTCTTAAGATTTCAGCAGCAACACACGCACACATTCTCGCGCACACAAGCACGCGCATGGACACACGCGCATGAAAACGCGCGCGTGCACGCATAGTAGTCTATCACAGGGCACGAATAGACAAACATTCACAATGACATTCACACTTATGAACAATTTAGAGCGCAGGTCATCATGTAACCTGCGGTCTTGTTCTATGCATAAGTCACCACGTAACCTGCAGCCTCGTTCTAAACATAGCGTAAGCCTAATAATTTCACTTTTCAGAAGAGCGTATAAAACTTTGCATTTAACTCAAGCACTGCGCAGTGTCAAAACGTTTCGTGACTCTTATGCATGTCTTTAGAATGTGGGAGGAGCTTCCTAATTCTACCTTATTGCTATTTCCAGACCGGTAGTTTTACTTTTGAATAAGCAATAGCAGAAAGTCGCCACTAGTCGGCAGTAGTGAGCAACATGAGTCACATCACTAAACAACATTCACTCAAGCTACAAAAACAATAGTTAACCAATGTTTGAACTAATAACTAAATAATTCTTCGGGTTAATGAATCAACTGTACCTGGTCTCTCATGCGTTCCTGATGTCCCAAGATGATGGCAGCATGGTGTGGATATTTCTGTCTCAGGTGATCCAGGAACACTTCCTTCTTTCTCTCCACTTCAGAGTGCTGCATCAGAAGGCTCTCTATCTCACTGTCCCTACTGTTGGCAGCATGGCTTCGGGGTAAAGTGCTAGGTGAGCGTGGAGATCCATCCGGGTCGCGCAGAAGGTTGTTGTTCGTGTGATGTTTCTTCGGGAGCTGATGCTCAGTTTTTCCGTCAACGGTGGAAGAGGAGGCGGGAATAGACACTGCATGGCCTAGAATAGATAAAGTTGATGGAATGCAAAGACAGAGAGAAATAAAGAACAGAAGAGATAAATTGTAACTCTTGTTTGATGCATCAAGGTGGTATCAAGGTTACTTGAAACTTTATTTAGGGAAGTTAGTGGAACAAGCCAGGAGACTACCACTTTAATATTTTTGTTATGAAATGAGTAACACACAGTTTCCCCCAAACGCTCAGGCTTCCTTTTCACACCTTTCTACTGAATTTAGAAAACGGCACTGAAAATCCAGGGCAAGATGCTGAGGAAAGGGAATAAGTAAGTAATCCCGAAATGTTACTCCTCTTCTCCAAATGATCCCTGAAGGTTTAAATCCCTCGATACCACGTCATGCCATGCATGTAGCCTACATAAATATCTGCTGATGTGGGGTGGATTGAACAGAAGCTTCCATTGCTGATTTAAAGTATCTCCCATTAAGTCCTGGAAGCACCACTCAGAAGTTTGTAAATAAACGCTGGGACTGTGATTTGGACTCTTTGGGCTCAAGGACCAGATCATAGATGGAACTTGCTGTTGGATTTGTATAAAAGCCCAAATTATTGATCACAAGGCATATCTGCTAATTGGTTAACTGGACTTATTTAGGATATTTTTTTCCCCAAAGGAGATAAGCTGTTCTAGTTTCCAGAAAAGCAAAACAGACCAAAGGAACCTTCATCTTGGTCTTAATTCATTCTCGGTGAATGTGTTCTTTCATGAAACACTTAATCGCTTTAACACACTTACAATGCACTAAATGTCTTTTAATTTAAATTAGCTAAAATCTGAAATGTATGATTGTAGACAAGCAATGAATATGCAAACCATAAAGGTTAATAATACCAATAAAAAAAATGAAAATAAATGATCAAAAAAACTAAACTGATGGCTTTGAATTTCTAGTGCACACATTCCTCTGGAAAAACACACATGTGGGGCTATAGTGACATTTGAACGAGAAATTCAGGCCCAGCAGTGTTTGATGCACTCAACAGAGACTACTCATGACTGCCTTGTCACGTTCAGTCCTTTGCTGGAAAGGTCACATAGTGAGATCTTGTCTTAATGTTGTCACTTCAGCTTCTTATGTCCTCGATTCAACCACACAGTCTCACACCACATCAATTTCACTGTAATCACAAAAATGAATTATGTAATGCAATCTGTAATAATGGGACATTGCATCGCCATCTCATTCAACCAATACGAACGGAATGGAAACAGCAAACTAAATATAAAGAAAGTGATAAGACAAGGAAGACCTGGACAAGACACCAATCGCAAAGAACGTACAAACAACCAATCACATTCAACCTATTGACAATGACAATTCCGAGTCTTGAATTAAGCTACAACAATTAACAATACACAATTAAACAATACATACAATTAACAACAATACAATTAAGGATTTTTCAAAGGAGCTGGAGGAGAGTTGGGCATCAAACCTACGATCTTCAAATTGAGAGCTGCACATTTGGCAGAGCATATGTACATGTGCAAGACCTTAGCAAACACACTTTCGTCTCATCGGATTGGCCCACGTCCTTACCAGTAAAGTATCCGTATGATTTTTCATGAAGATGAAAATCTGAGGTGACAAAGGATTGTTTACAATCTTGATGCTACATGTACAATCACAATTGCCCACCCCATTCCTCTTGCTTCCTCCTCCTTAATCCTTGACAAAGTAGATCTGATTGATCTAGTTCAGTGGAGCCCCGCAGGGGAATTGTATTTTTTTTTCTTTTTTTTACTGTGCAGGGCAGCACTGTGTGGATATGTGGCTAATAATTTCGACAGCCACTCCATCAATTGTCCAATTAGACTATTTCGGTACTAAACCCAAAAAGGGTAGTCAGTATGTGTTTCTTTGATTTCTCATTGGACCACAACATTTGGTCCGGAAAAAATTTCTGTCACTTCCTCTCTTTCTTTTTCAGCCTGGAACATACTGAAGTATCTTTTTGAAGGGAACACATAGGGACACTACACATACCACCAAAACAGTTTTTGGTAGATTGGCGCTCAGCTGGCATGACAGTCCACGAAACAGCCTTGTTCCTAATTCACCGGATTTGATGACAGAAAGTAGTCTGCTCTTTATTAATCATCATTTTAAAGCAGAGCCAATGATTTAGTTGGATTTATTTGTAAATTTGGTAGACACGCTATGCCTCACTGGGTGTTCCAAAGTGACATGCAAGTTAACATGGTAGAGTGTGTATCAACTCATCATTATATCATCTCATAACTCCAGAAAAAAGTTATAACAATTTTGGAGAATTTAGGTAAGGCTTTTCTATATTTGGAGAAATCTAGTCACGCATCTCGTCGCTGCTACGTGTAACATTTTGGGTTGGATGTATTACAATTTCATTTCGATTCGGATTTATTGTCATTGTATTAAGTGCAACAAAAAGTGCAAACCATTCGGTGCAAAGAGGGAAAAAAAAATGAAACCTGACCATTCAGACTGAGGTCATTTTGCAAAAAATAATATTAATACCAAATCAGATACAGATCGCATTCGGGCAAAAAAAATAAATAAATCTGATCTGGGTCACATTTGCCAAATTTGGATGTCATTGTATTTTATTCATAAATATTTTATTCATAAATATGACACCAACATAGGACAATCCATCAGAAACATGAATTGAACGTATTTTAAGCGTCATCATCGTGAAAAAAAGAACCCCTGACACGATTGTGTGTGTGTGAGTGTGTGTGTTTGTGTGGGGACAGCTAGTCAGGTTTGCATTTCGACCGCCCTGATTTTTATGCAAATGAAGGACAGCACATGGCTTGGTTGTGGCCCACAAGGGCACATAAAAGCGCAAACGCCCAACTCTACCAACGAAAAGTCTAGCAAAATGCAAAAAAAAAAAAAAAAAATCACCTGTTTATGTTCTACCTGTACATTATACAATTATAATTGAAATTAATTGGAATATTCCAAATGCCCACATCACCTAATAAAGTCATCATAACTAGTGAACCCTGGGAGATGTCATGCATAAATTCAAATCTTTAATCACTCTTGACTTCATCTGCAAAATCGTGCACGTAGCAACACATTAGCATATGACTTATATGTTACCTAATTAGTGTATAACATGCTGCTGGAGTAGTCTATTTGTGCACCCAAACAAACCTCCACCGCTACACAACCACACATGCAAATAGACACGCACAGATTGCTCTGGGGTGTTTGACTCATGGGCGCGTGTTTTGGAGTTATATTCGCTGACTGCTTCAAGAAGACTAGGAATGGGTTGGAAAAAGGACGCTGTAAAACCTCAACGTGTAGAAATGCTAACATTCCTGTGCAAATGCAGATGCAATGCATGATATAGCATCTACCGTATATTTTAGACAATAAGCCGCACCTGTATATAAGTCGCACCAGCTAAAATTAGGGAAAAATCCTGTTTTGTTTATATATAAGTCACTCTGGACTACAAGCTGCACTTGTTTTAAATTGACATAGAAAAAAAGTTGTGCCAATTTTATCGTGAGAAATACACACAGGTAACAGGTATTTATGGCCCCTGGACTTTAGGCCCCACCTCTTGTCAATAATTGAAAACACTATTTTCTTGGACCTCTGTTCAGTTATGGGAGCTTAGAATTCTCATGAATTTTCTGCCCAATTTGTTGGTTTTATATACGATATTCATATTTAATATTTATATTTTTATATAAAGATATTCTTTGAAATGCATTTCTGAACTATGAGACTGAAGTGAACTCTTGAAGCCCAAGCTGGTACAACTTAAAATACAAAATATAATAGACTTTTTACTTTGTAAAATACAATACAAAGTACAAATTAAAATATAGTGAATACACGTACAATTGTGACTTGCCCTATATTGGCTGACACATTTTGCTGCTTACCTTCATTGCAGTACTTCTTTGCAGGCTCAGGGGCTTTGTCTTCACTCTCAACTTTTGCTGCTCCGATGTGTCCTTGTCCTGCGCCAGAGGCTTTGCTTTGGTGCTGGCTCTGTGCTGGTAAGGGTCTTTGGACCAAGTTTCCCTCACTGCCTGCTCTCATCAGCCTTTCTCCGATGCGCAGCATGCAAGAGCGGTTACCTTGGAGGTCCTTTCTTGAATTGCAGTTCTGGACTCCAGGTCGACCCAGACGGGATGAAGACTTGGACATCTTACCCACAGGGTTGTGGAAAGTACCTGTCGTTCTTTTTTCCTATCTAGGGCTTTTCTTAGACTGACTTTAGAGTAAAGCTATACTTTCTTGTACTTTTTCTCCCATCTCCTCCTTTCTGTTTTGATCAGATTGCAAATTGACGATGGCTGTTGGCTTCCTTCCGAGCATGGTCTCCGACTGCCTGCTCCCAATGAGTCTAAACTCCTTTGGGAGAGCTCTGCATCTTCCTACACTCTGTCTCCCTCTTTCTCAGTCATCTCCTGCTCCCTCTCTCCCGTCTTTATTGCTTTTAATCTTTTCCCCCTTTAATCCCCCTCCTGCATTCTCACTCTCTCTCTTTCGCTCTCTCTCTCTTCCTCCTTTCTCACGCTCCCTTATCATATTCAGGCTATGTTGGCAGTTTACTTGACACAATAAATCCATCCTGATGTCTCTATATTCACATCGTACAAGAAATAAATTATTTTTGTCTTATCTTATTATTGTTTTCAGCGAACCTACTACCTTGTGATTATTTCCACTGGGCAAGCTTGGTGTTATCCCCTGCAGCCTTTGCAGAAGATGCTGTTTGCCACTTGTTCATTGAAGCAGAAGATCAGTGAGATGCATGTTTGCATGAGAGTTTTTTTGGATTGAATTGGCCTCCTGTCAGGAACAAAATTGTTATAATGCCAGAGCTAAACCGCATTAACTCTAGTAATGTTAACAAGCAAACATGACATAATGTTAACAAGCAAACATGACACAAAAAAAATCTTGTTCACGTAATAAACATTAGGTATGATGTTTGTATTTATCTATTCTCAGTTGGAATCAATATTTCAAAGACTTGAATCTGAAAGAATCAATTTGCAAAGTATTATCGTCCTTGATAGTAAACTAAAAGTGGCTTCTATGAGACGAGAATTTTTAAAATGATAATTATCATTCATTATAATCCAAAATGTGTGAGATCCAAAATTCAAATGAAACTTGTGAATGGAGTTTACTTTTATTTTTGGTATTCATTTACCCAGATTTTGATCCAGCAGAATGCAAAATGGTCTGAAGCCTTTTTGATATATAAAAATGTTGAATACAACTGAAGGTAGACAATAACAAAACAGTTGTTGGCATTATCATCTAAACTGTTAATTTAGTTTTAATCTGTGTATCATGTATCTTTTATGATGCTGTTTCCCAAGTGGTGTCTCTGTCTCTTTTCTTTGGTCAATTTTGGAAAAAATAAAAAAAATATTTTAACGCCCTTGAGTGTGGTCAAGGTATGTAATCAAAGCCGTTGTAATGCCAAATGGACACTAGAGGGAGACAAAATCAAATTTATGAGGAAAGGCGCCGAGTGGAACTGAGGCTTGTAGGAAGTTATTTTCATAAAATAACCGTTTGACTGTCCGTCTGCCAGCCAGCCCTCCTTGCTCTCTGCCCGCCACCCCCCTTCACCCTTGCCTAGCCAACCCCGCCCCCTCCCTATCTGGCTAAGCTATGGTGCCATTAGAATTGTTCTTGACCACAGATGGTCTATTGTTCTCTGACAGTGGGGTCTGAACATGCATGGCCCTCCCAACTCTGGATCACAATAATAATAATAAACAGTAAACAAAAACAAATATTCATGCAATATAATATAGACACAATTAAATGCAGAGAAGATTTAAAAAAAATGCAATTGGATTGTAAAATTAAACAGTAATCGTGATTGTACTGTAGGTCAATGTGCAATTGTGATGCACCAAGTTGGAAAAATTGGCACGTAAATTTGTATGTATGTATGTATTTATTTATTCTAAGTACGTTTTTTTCATGTGTGTTTATTATTTTACAAGTTTTAAAATACTAACATTTTGCAATGATTTCAAAATATACTCTTGAGCCACTAGAGGGTGCTTGAAAAGCACAGAAGGCAACATATTGACGCCTCTGTCCTTATGAAGTATAGCGACCACAGTTTGGTTAGCTTTTTTTTATTTTATTTTTTTTTTTAAATTTGGATAGTGCATTTAATATAATGGAGCTTCTTCAGTCGATTTAAGAAACGTGGTAAACCTTGGGCTGATTGCCAACCAATAACAGCACGCAGAAAAACAGTTCAGAGTTTGGCAACATGTCAAGATCAAAACAAATGTGTTAATAGTAAAACAGCCAGATTTTAAGCCTATTAAGATTTTTCATTTGTGGAAATCCACATGTAAATCTGACTATTGATTTAAAAAAAACACATTTGAAATTTCCAAGGTATGTAGACTAAATGGGCTGGTAAGAAATACAAAAAAGCAATTAAAAAGAAGTATATGAATACAACCTCGCTCCCCACTCTTGCTTCGTAAAAGATCTAGTGATCTTTCTCTATGTACCATTTAGTTTCAGTTAAATCCCGGGCCACTCCACCTGTCAGACACTTTCACTGCATTTTCAAGGGTTGTTCATTTTCACACTGAAACTTGGACTGGTTATGGTAGTACTGAATTTACCATTTTAGTACATACAAGGAAGGAACAGCGGGTGGGTCTGTTAATATTAACAGGCATTTAAGACAGAAAAGGGAGAATAAAATGGCTGAATTAACAAGCATCTTAAGTGCATAAGCAATCAGGACAGGAGAGGATAGAAACAAGGACAGACGTTAAAAAGGCGGGGCTGGGGTTAAAAAAGTGAAGGGAAAGGACAACTGAGAAAAGACACAACCTCAACATACATCACAGATCAAAAATTACCTGACAGATTGTGGAGACACACAGATTTAAGTTTGTTTAATTAAGAAAAATAGAGGCATATTGTTTAGCCCCGAGGGCAGACTCATACGGTAGAGAAGCTACGCCAGAGGAGACGGACGGGGGTGGGGTCACATCTCCAGCCACTAGTGGAGCTAGATGGGCCAGTGGGGGCGAGGGGGTCGGTTGGACTGTTCCTCATGCAGGGATTATGCAGCTCAATCAGACTCTGGCAGATTATGTCTGACCGAAACAGACTCGACATGAGAATGAGATTAACAGCTATTTTCAAAATCATTTTCTTGGGTGAAAACAATCAGCTTTGTGATTAAGGCATCAAATGGCTCACAGATGTAAAAGCGATGATTTAAGAAGATAATTCTTGCCATACAAATCCTCAGAGATCCATTCGTTTCAATATGTTTGGAAGGTTTTGTGGTAATTAGTCTGATTTTACTAATCCAAAAAACTTTAATAGAGAGCTTCCATAAACCAATTAGAGGCTTTGAAATGTGTTACCCCTTGGACACAATTATGTCCTTTAATCCCAGCGAAATTAATAATAAATACATAGACATCAGTAGTTGAACCACAAAAGGGAATGACCAAAATTATTTTACAGACCTGTTTAACTTCTGAAGAATCAACAGTTTGAAACAATACCATAGAAATGTTGCAGTTTCAAATGTTGGCTGGTTATTGTCATTACATTTCACGATACTCCTGCACATAATTTGTATTATTTTCAAAATGAGAATTGATCATTGTTCATTGTTGTTGACATAAAAAAAAAAGAGCAACTATCCATTCCAAGGTCAAACTCTTTATTAACTGTGGTGACTTTTTAAAAGTAACATTTTCTATCCATTTCGTCCTGTTGCGGTATCTGACTACAATAAAAAACATTTATTTAATCAACGTTAATGTATATTTTTAAAAACAAAAACTTACTCGAAACTCGATTAATAAGTGGTCATGTTCAGGCAAGACCAAATATTTTTGCTGCTACGAAAATAAATCCGCTTGACATAAATATTGGAAAGCGTAAAGATGCTTGAATTGATTTTTTTCTTATTACTGTTACATTACTATTAATAAAACATTAATTTGTGAACTCCACAGGTATTTCACAAAGCTCTTTCCCATTTAATAATGATATTACAAACAGGCCACGTCAATCCTATACTGCTTGGCCATGACCAACACTTGTTAACAATAGTGAAAATAGGATTAGGCCTGTTAATTCATGTTATTATGGTGAAATTGTATTAACCTCCATGCAATTTAAAAGTCTTTACTTGTTGCTGTTGCAGGCTAGCTGATAGAAAGAAGTGCGGACTGGAGGCAATGCTGGGATGATGACTGACACCCTGAATGTGCATTCCGCTTGATTTGCTCTCTGCTTCAATTCACTGATGGTAGTCCTTTCATCCCATTAGCTCCAAATTCCTATAACTAGGTCTGTAAATGCACGGGCCCCCATATCAAGGCCGATCCCTGCTGGGAGGGCATATGGGCTGCTTTGTTGTCAGGAAGGGAGTGTGTGTGGAGGGTCCACCAATCGCTGCCCTCGCCTGGGGAGTTAAACAAATTGATTGGCAGGCTAGTGGCGGCCAGTTCCAGAAACTGTGGTCCCCATTCATCCCAACACTGAGCTCAGAAAGCTCTATGGTGAGCCATCTGAAAGGATGGGTCTGAGGCCACTCCAAGGAGTCATATAGGCGGGCGGCGGTGGGAGTAAGTCACATATGATCATTAAACAAGTCACAAGTCATACCATCTTGTTCTTGCAGTCAAAAAGTCAGTTTAGACTTTATAAAAGGTAAATGCCACCTCAGAGTAATATAGTGCATGGATAAAACGAGCAGGAAAATTTGGTTCATCCATATTGTTTTAAAGAGTGACAAAACACCATCATTGAACGGTTGTCATCTAAGGACCTTGATAATCATCGCTTTGTGTCATCTGCATAGTCATAATAGCCAAACATTGGTCTTCTGAATCATTTGACCTAAAGGCAACATATACAGACTGAACAGAAGGGTCCATGGACTGACCCTTGGGGGACCTCACATGTCATGGCCATTCAACCAGATTCAAAACTCTCAATGGCTACAAAATAATGCAAGTAGGACCAAAAGCATTTTAGAACTGTTCCATGTAGTCCTTTCAGTGATGAGGTCAGAATCCTGATTGGAACTTACTCAAAATGTTTGAGTTCAAGAATGACCTTGACCAGCTTGACTTGGCTGACGTGGAATGTAGGGTGGACGCGAAGGGACAAAGCCAAAGGGATTGAGGCAGGCAAAGGTGGACCGCTGCAGGACTGATGTTAAGTCAAGTCAAGTCAAGTCAAGTCAAGTCAAGTCAAGTCAAGTTTATTTGTAGCGCCTTAAATCACAAGCAGTCTCAAAGGGCTTCACATAGACAAAAATTGAAAGTCAAGTCAAGTCAAGTCAAGTCAAGTCAAGTCAAGTCAAGTCAAGTCAAGTTTATTTGTAGCGCCTTAAATCACAAGCAGTCTCAAAGGGCTTCACATAGACAAAAATTGAAAGTCAAGTCAAGTCAAGTCAAGTCAAGTCAAGTCAAGTCAAGTCAAGTCAAGTCAAGTCAAGTCAAGTCAAGTTTATTTGTAGTGCCCTAAATCACAAGCAGTCTCAAAGGGCTTCACATAGACAAAAATTGACAATTATTTTCAAAGCGTCCCCTGATCTTAAGCTCCCAAAAGGGCAAGGAAAAACTCAAAAAACCTCTACCAGGGGAAAATGAGAAACCTTGAGGAGGGACCACAGATGGAAGGATCCCCCTTTCAGGATCACTAGGTTGCAATGGATGCAGAGAGGGCACAAATAATACATAATATGAAAATCAATGAAAAAGTGGATGTCCAATTATTATTATTATTAGGTCTTATTATTATTTCTTTTATCCTTAGCTATGTCAAACACAGTTCAACGCAGCTTTTCATTGAAGTACAGCGAGGTTTGATTACAACATAGTCACATAGCTTGGGTCAATGTGCCTGTGCCAAGGTGAATGGCTCATTGCCCATACACATCAAACGCACCAGCAAATAGCAATGGCTGGCCAGTCATCCAGCAGGAGATCAACAAATGAACAACTACCAGTAGCTGGCCTAACATGCCACACAAAAAGTGATATTAGCATTGCAGATGCATCATCACATGCAACGTGGTGGTCAATGTTTGTTTTTTCCCGGCATGAGGGTCAGTCATGCTTCAGACAATTTGCAGCATTCACACTCATGAATATTTTTTTTCTGAACCTGACTGAAACTATTTTCCTTTCTATGTCCCTTTTAAAAAAAAAAAAGTTGTCTTTGACTCTTGTCAGGTTTCTAACCTGAATGAAGGTTGGTGTTACAGAGGGCTTTGTTGCCTATGCCGCATTGAAAAGACTCTGGACTCTTTCCAGAGGCGAGAGAAAAGCCCATTCACACAAAGGTTTTTTTTTTCCTTTAGTCAAATATGATTTCTACTTGCAAAACACAGTTGATGGACTTCGGGGTGAATGAAGTCTAACTCAAAACTGTGGGAGGTTTGGAGGAAGGGGGGGCACAAAGACCCCCCCCCCCCCACACACACACACACACAACAGACATGGATTTCTTCAGTGATGTTGCTTCTAGATACAAGCTAACTTTGAAGAATGACAATTCTAGAAAATGTAGTTGAGTTAAAATAATAAAAATTCAAAAATATAACTATATTTTTTCGCCACATCCTATGCACGACATAAGACAAAGGCAGTAAGTTGTAAAATGACTTGTTTTGAAGAGGAACTGTAATTTGGGACATGGATCGACATACCATGTTATTAAATTGAAGTTATGACTATCTTGAAGAGTATAATAACATAACTGCACAATAAAATCTGTGAGAGTTTTGCACATTTATTCAGAAGAATATTAGCTGTTATTTAATTACCTAAATGTTACAATTACCTTCATTCCCCATTGGGAATTACTTTTTTTTTTTAAGTCTTATACTATCTGTGTTTGTTATAATGCAAAAAATAAAAATAAAAGCTCCAGACTTAGGACAATTTGCAAAAGATTAATTAGTCCTTGTCGAGTTTACACAACTTTTATTTGACAATTGCCAGACTAAGTGTGGGAGCTCTCTGAGAAAAGATAAACAAAATACAGGTGGATTAACAGCTTTCAAGGGCTTCTTTATCTAGCACAAATGTTTGACTGCTGTTCAACATGCTTATGTAACTTGGCTGGCTTCCTCAAGGGCTCCAAAAGAACTGCTAAAAAGACCTGTGCAAAACATTTCTATCAGTGATTGATGAATCATTCAAACAGAAGTAGCCCGTGTGTGCAAACATATTTACATCTAATAGATGAAAGATCAGAAATGACACTGCATGATCTTGATTGCCCTCTCGCCAATGATTTTGAAGAAAGAAAAACTATTTGTATTCATTGTAAACAATTTTGTCAGACTAGTGAAAGCTGCCTTCTACTTGTATTTAAACAACCAGTGCATCCATTACATTTGATACCAACAAAGTGGATACTGTGTTACAGCAAACAGACAAATGACTTTATTAGGTTTTATCAGCATTTTCATACCAGCACAGAGCGAGTTAATGATTAACATGCATGTACCTATTGATTTCTAAAACACATGGTAAACAGATGATTTTGGGTTGTCACTTGATTTTTTTATGAGGCTGCAAGATCCTGGTTAACCAATATTAGTTTGGGCGACACAATATCACGTGCGCTGATTATATATACAATACTTTCTTGATATTTGGATGGATGGATTATACAAAAAAATAAAACAGTCACAACCCAGACTAAACTGTTATTCTATAAATTCAGTTCAAATGTGTAATGGTAAAAGCTAACTCCACGTGATGGACACAAAAAATGATATATTTGATATCTTGACCTCGATATTACGTTGCTTGCCTAGCACAGCCGCATGACACACAATATGATAAATATATATGCTTAACAACTCCAACTCATTTAAATAATTATATTTCTTGGCTTAAAACCGCAACGTGCAACCAAGGTAATGATCACTGCCAATAATTGCAGTTAATGCTTCCAAGATCCGAATATATATTTCTTATAAGGTGTAGAAAGACAAGCAGGTGCAGTGATTTAACCATAGTATATCTTTTGCTCTCCCCCACAGTATTATGCTGGACCTTTGTGTCCTAATGGTGGGCCTCTCAGTACTAGAGTGCAAACAAATATATACATCCACAGTGACAACATTACGCTTACAACAATAGCACATTTATTCAATAATCACTCCCCTTCTTTCCTTTTGCCGAGTTTAAATGGAAAACTTCAATTTTTTTGTAGTTGACTCGAGTGGCTCTTTCTTAAGTGTATTACGAGTAAACATGGACATCCCCGGAAGATCTGGCCACTAATCATCCTTGTGAGGACAATGTAGCTTTACTAATAGGTGCTATATTCAAAGAAGTGGTCAGTCTCTTTGGGGCCTCAGCACAAGGGTTCATGATGGCAAGGGCTTATAGTTGGGTGTGAATGGTGTCTTATTATTATACAACACAATTGCCATGTCTGAGACAAAACAGCAGGCACATTTTTGTTTTAAGAACTGCTAACTCGGGTGATGAACACAATGAAGCAGGTGAGTAATATGAAGAAGATGACTCGTGTATCTCTAATAAAAAACAATATCAAATAATTGGCACAAAAAAATGACACATTTAATCAATACGTTGTTGTCAATTGTGTTTAAAAAGAAATTATTGTTTTACAAAAATCAGATTATGTTAACAATCTGAGTATTAAAAAATCTGATTTTTAATCTTATATAGAGAACACTTTCACAGCTAATACAATTAATTTCAAACTTTTTTTGGCATTGTAATGCATCTATTATATCTCAGTGTAAGACTATATTCAATGTGTATTTTTTTTTTTTAAAGAAGAGAGTAATGAGTGTTGACACAATGGCGGTAAAACGTGCCAGGAATCCACCTGTGCCCTCGTGATAGGCAGGTTAAAGTCTGTCCGGCTTTTAGATGCTTAATCAACACCTCACGAGATGTTGTTACTGCATTAGTGCTATCAGAAAAGTTTTTTTTTTTGCTCACATGTAGCATTCTCGCCACTATTGATTTTTTTGTTAATGTGCAACTGCTGGTTCAGCACAAAGTCAACAATGAAGTTCTTTATCCAATCAGCATTTACCAACAACATCAGGAATGTGTACATGTTATTAAAAAATAAAAATCCTTTAATAATTTTAGTAATCCCTAAACATGGCTTTGAATTATTATTAGGAATAAATTTCATGCACAGTATTTTAATTGAGATAAAGTAATGACTCAATTACTTCATAAAAACTTGCTTGTATGGTGGAACCATTCTAAGATTATTTTGAAGCAGTCATTTATACCTGTGTGGTCATTGCCAGTTCTCAAAAAAAAAAAGAAGTAACAAAACAGCATCCATCCATTTTCTCTGCTGGCCAACTACATCAGTCCTAATGGTCATTACAACTCCATCGACGTGACTGCAGGCATATTGAAATGGACTAAATCGGATGTTATGGTGTTGACCTCGACTGCCCTGACCTTCACCTGCTTCTCTGACCACATGCTTTAAACAGCCCATTCACAGTGGTGGTCAGGGGTCCCTGAAGAAAGGGCGGCACGGTCTTTGACAATGCAAGACCATGGGCCATGAGAAAGGACTGGGCTAGCGAGGTCAAAGGAGTCTTTTTTTCGATGCGACAAGTAAGCACAAAACCACACAAAAATGCCTATTGTCTGAGTGGACCATCAATAAATGAAGGAAAACACACAAATGTGTTCCAGAAACATCCGGCAACGCCTCCATAATCAACATCTAATCTGAACCATGTCTGAATTTAATTCATTCTTGCCTACTGACTTGATGATATTGATTGATCAATATTTTACAGTTTATGCTTTTATAGATAAAATTCTACATAAGCACCTGCTGCCTCTGAGTTTACAATATCTACACAAATAAACTGCTTGACTGCATGCTGTCTTTTTAAAAAGCGAGAAATCAGAAGTGCAGACTGCAGACTCTGCTTCCATCCAGGCGGGTTAAACAATAAACACTTCACTTAATGACGTTGCTTTAATTTATGCAAATATAATAGAGTCAAACCTTGGTGTTTGCTTGCTTTGTGGTATATTGTGTACGTATTTAGATCCAAAAGACCCCAGGAGAAAACACCAGAAAGCACCACTGGTACAAAGCAACGTTAGCAGCACTTGATCCATAGGAAATTACAAACATACACACAGATGCATGCACGAGAACACGCACACACACACAAAAACACTCTCACACACAATTTTTAATTAATTTCTGTTACTTGTTAAGAGTTGAAGTTTGACCAGGTGCAGATTGTGCAAAACCCAGCTCATCTCAACTAGCTTTTCACACAACCAATGAATATTCATACTACTATGTCCACCCTTCTTCATTAAGACTTTAATTTGTTGCCTCAGCCACTTACATCTAAATATATTCATGTGTGCGTGCGTGGGCGTGCAGTCGTGCATGCACACACACACACACACGCACGCACTTCATGTTTCGGGTTCTAATCAGAACGGAAGGAGTTATATTCATCACTCTAGGTTCCAATGTATTTCTATGAAGGGAAAAATTTGTGATGCAGCTACAGATTAGAATATAAAAAATATATATATTATTGAAAAATAATGCTGGCGGACAACATTTATCTTATAATTAAGGCACCACTTTTGCTCTAAAGTCTTTTAATGGTTCAGTATTTTAATTCACTAAATCAAATCTACTTTGAGCTTTGTTGTAAATCTTTATCATATCAATCGAAACTTCCAGTCAACACTGGCGTGACACTGTAATCCTTGTCCTTGTGATGAAGTGAGAAAAGAGCAAAGGTCACAGCTGGGGTTCCTGTTGAATCTCTTGGTGAGGAAACTGAGACTTGCACTGACCAGGTCAGCTGAGTTAAGACATAATCTGCTAGCCTGATATTGACTTGGAGATAATTGCCTGTGTCTTTAATGAGCTTAGCTGTCATGACTAAATCTGGGGGTCGTCGGTAAAGATCACCCCTTTGTCAATATGGGAGCTCACAGCGCAGAAAGCCCTATCAGATGCACAGAAGCCAGACTATTAATCAGACCAGATTATGTCTTTGTTGTTAAAAGAGAGTCTTAAAATCTCAACAAAAGGATCAATCACAATCGGCAAAGACAAACGCTTCTCCGCTGCATGGGAGTCTCTTCAGAATGTGACCTCAGACACCTGCACCGAGCTGCCCATCGCTCCTGTGTGTCACAGATGTGTCTCACTTTATTGAAAAAGAAAAAATCCATCCATCCATCCATCCATCCATCCATCCATCCATCCATCCATCCATCCATCCATCCATCCATCCATCCATCCATCCATCCATCCATCCATCCATCCATCCATCCATCCATCCATCCATCCATCCATCCATCCATCCATCCATCCACCCATCCATCCATCTACTGTTCTACGAGCATCCTAAACGACTAACCACTATCATTTCACTCAACCAGTTATCCAAACTGAGTTAGCAATACCCGTTGGGCCTCTTATTGTTCATCAATTACTACCTCCCTGCTCATGTCCATCCATCTATCACCGCATCCATCGGAGCTTTGCAAGTCCACTTTGTGCTGTGCAGTCCAGCAGTCAAGGAGAAGTCACGAAGCCTGACAGGGATCATGCTAGAGGGCAGCCACCCACTGAAAAGCTACCTGCCTTCACGCACATGGTGAAAAACACAGCGTGACCCCTTTGGACCACAGACTATTTACCCCACCCCTCCCTCCGCCTTCATGCACAACACCAGTCATGGGTAAGCTCATACTGGGCCAGTCCACACGCACTCCTCCAACATGACCTGACCATGTGGATTCAGGCCACCTCCAGCCAAGCCCCAGCCAGCCTATTCATCCCTTCCTCCGTCTCCCTCTCTGACCCCAACACCCACACCACCTCCTCAGCCTCCTCATCCAAGGGTAAACCGAGAGGGTCCAAGCTCATAGATCACTGCTGACACATCAGTAATTGAGCTCGGATAGATAAGGGCCAGCGGTCCAGGCCTCGGGGTCTTGACACGGCTGAAAAGCCAAGAACAAACATTGTGTGTCACCGCATAACCTGTTTGACTCGGCTGCCACTGGTCTACATGCTTCCCTTGTTACTCTTGAAGAGTTTGATCTTTGGTCTGAGTTGAAGGCCAGAGCCACCTGTCGTTTCTTCGCTGCTGAAATTTCAGTGAGAGAGCTATATATTTCCTGTACGACTATATATTTTTTTGCTTGAGATGTTGTGAGAACCTGAAAGTTAATTGTTAATTTTAAGAAATTTTATTGTATGTTAAATTGGAAATATTATTTTGATTTAAATTTGTTTTTCCATGTCATTTTGAAATGTTATACTACAATCTAATATATCAATATGCTGACCTCACTTAAAAATTTATCCAAATTGTGATCTCTTTTTCTCGGAGGCTTTTTGACCAAAAACACGAGTAAACATTAAAGTACGCACAAATCTATCGCTTGTGAACACACACTATTTACAAATAAGTTAGAATGAACATGCCCAGAACCTTATGAGCATGTTTCCCATCAGTATCATAGGTTAGTGAGGTCTCAAAGAAAACCAGTTTACAAAAAAAAAAAAAAAACAGGACACGTTGTTAGCAGGACATACAAGTGTGATAAATTTTCGTTGCTCTTTTGTCAGTGAATACGTCTGGGCCCATATGCTAGAATACAAAGCAATGTGAAAGCAGCATTTAAAAAGCCAGGCCTACCGCATTAAAGCCTATAACAATCTGCGTTCATGGTAAGTTATCACTCTCAATTAATCACCACCCACAATAGGATTTCTGATGTGCTCAAGCACTCTGAAAGCTGCGGGTCAGGCTGAGGGCAGACCCCATTTTCCTTCTCCTCACCCTTTGTCACATTTTGCATCCACTGCCAACTGAAGTGCCTTCACATTTTTCTTTTTCCCCTTCTCTGTGTGAAGAAGAATCGCATAGACCTAAACAAACACTGTGACATGGCTGTAGATGTGAAGATGTGCTCTTTATGTTTACGCGGAGGAGATGACTGGCTAGCTTCACGGCTGACGGCCTTTGCTCCCCGATCGAGCCCCTCCCTTGTCATTCCTCTGCTTGTGTTATCCTATGAATAGTATTGTATTGTAAGAGTGCTCCCCATTCCACGACTGCTCAATAGGTTAGATTCAGTTACACGCTTTTGCTTGAAAGTGTACCCCTCCCATCGCTTTGGACTCCATGGTTCCCTTGGTTGACCTGTTTAGAAGCTGCCGTGGAAATGTCATGTCGCCCCTCCCACGGGGTGGACCCAACATTCACTTTGATAGGTAACAAAAAATGACTTGGGAACCAAACCAATGTGATGAACTGGCAATTTAGAGTAGAGTGTTCCTGAGATTTTTTTTTACCAATGAGAGGTGATCATACCCAAGTGATGGTGAATACATTTGTTTTATTTGTAATATGTTATTTTTAGAGCTTCACCATTTTCAAATAAAAATTATGTACAGCTGTTTACTTATAATGATACTTATTTTGTATGCAACTGTCATGTCAGAAGAGAAAAGAAATGTTTCTTTCCTCCCTTTGTGGAAGACAAACAGAAGGAATGCCAAAAAGGCTTGACAGTGGTGGGAGGAGATAATATCACATTCTTCTTGTTGGAGTTTATTTAGAAGCAGAGAAGCAGAAGCAAAATGATGAACTCCCTGCTTTTGTATGACTGCATCAAGAAGCGTTGGGATTCCCCACTGTGTAGGAGGGCTTTTCCACAACAAAAACTGAAAGAAATTGTTTGCTTTGAAACTCTCTCAAATCTCCGGACACGGAAAAGAAGGAACTGACTTCAGAAAAGACTTCTTTTTGACACACCTCCTTCAGTCTCCCACTATGTTGAAGTAGGACAAGCCTATATAATCAATTAGCTGCTCTCCCTTCACGTGGCTGTCAATTATCCCACCAGCAATCGGGATATGACTTGTATTTGTTGAACCTATAGCTTTTCAACTTTTTTTTACTACATAACTAGCAACCACTAACTTAATAATAGAATTTGTAATTGATGTCCATCCAACTGTGTCACAAATAGATGGATGGGCAGCCATCTTAGCGCTAAGGTACTTCAAAATAAAAGCTAAAGGCACTTCAAAATAATCTAAATAAATTAAAATTATAATGAGGGTCCAATAACAACTCTATGTAAGATCCACTCAAAGTCAACTAAAGTTCAAAGTACCAAGTGCTCCTATTGCACAATGTTACATGTGGGCATAAAATGAAATAAAATAATAATAATAATTAATAATAATGATAATAATAAATAATAATAATAATAATAATATATATATATATATAAAAATAAAAATAATTTAAAAAAAAATATATATATATATATATATATATATATATATATATATATATATATATATATATATATATATATATATATATATTAATATATATATATATATATGGTACAAACTGAAAGTCTCAGCAAAACTCAAGAACCTTTGAACGTACAAATGGTAAAAAGCAGCAATAATACTTTGTATATGCTTTATAAAGGACTTTGTGTGTCTTTCAAGCTGCTCTTACACAAGCGTGGGTCGCCATGGAAACCGCCTGGTATATTTTACAGCCTGTTGACGCAGCTCAGGAGGGTTTCCTACTCAGTGTCTGCCACTTCTTTTACAGACATATTCTATTGGTCTGTAAGAACAACACCTAACGTGATGGTGAAGCGGCTTGCTGTAAGTTAATTGTTTTTTATTGGAGAGTGGCTAAAAAGCATGACTGGTTGTAGAGAGTTTCCTGCAGAGTTTGATTGCCCCATGGTTAATCACGGTCCTTGTGGCTGGATTATTTCCCAGTCACTACTGGCCACCAGCCACTTGTGGAAGCTTGAAGTTGTCTGAAAGATGGACTGCAGAAAAAAAGGCTATTTTGTTGTGCCTTGAAATGATTTTACTTGGACATTTTACTTTAGGGTTTTCCATGCATGCATGGTGAAAACGTAAACGTCAGTCTTTTGTTATCTGTCTGATGTAAACATCTGCTTGAGAGTGGTCTTTCGTTTGGACTGAATGTATAAACGAAAAAAATATGAAAAACAAACAGGGTGGAGGAAATAACCAACCATCCAACCTTCATCCTCTTGAGGGTCATGGATGAGCTGGATTCTATCTCAGCTAATATATTAACTTGGGGGAGGAGGGTTCTTCTCATCCCACCCCCCCAGATCTACGCCCCTGCCGATAGGTTTAATTAATAGTTTGATACTTGGAGCATAAACGCACGCACACGCACGCCGAATTTTTTTTCATGTTGTTCTAAATGGTTGCCTATCGTCTTTCATATTAAAACACACCACCAAACGGTATTTAGCAGTTTGCCATTCCACCGGAGTAGGCTATACTATATTCAGCATGCAGGCTTTTGTTTTTGATTGATTTGACGGGCGCATAATGCTGACTTTCTCCATCCCATCGGCAGACTAAAACGGCCTTTTTGTGCCACTTGACTCCCTCGCACACACACTGTTGCATTTGTCTTGCAAATCCATCCCCGCTGCGCTGCGCTGAGACGAGGAAAAGAGAGCAGCCGGACATGAGTGAAGTTCAAGCCAGCGTACAAGCAGTTCCTTACTGGCTGCTTTTGTCGATAGCGAAACGGAAAGCTGGTGAAAAATGATGCCTGCTTTTACTCATTTGAATCCTGGCAACGATAGAAGACGTCGAGGGGGTGATGGAGGGTTAAAAAAAAAAAAAATCGTTCCTCTTGAGCCCAAAGTCAGAATTGTAGTGGACAAAAGAGCCCTAAATGAGTGTCCCCTTATGCACCAGTGTAACTGAAATTACCATATGAGCGATTTATCACTTTTTTTGGTTGAAATTTATTTTATTTTATTTATTTATTCCTAATAAGAAACATTATGCCTAACACTAAATTGCGCACGAGATTCTCTGCAAAATAAGACAATGCGCAAAGACATTATTTCTGCTCATGGCCCACTTTTTACAATATTTATTCCTTTATTTTCTGCCTGATTTATTCTTTCAAATCAATCCAGTCTACTTCATTTCCATATCTTTTCATGTGGACTTCTTTTGTGAATAGACTGTAATATTTCATGATGGGGCACGCGAAAGCTGTGCACAATGCCTCTCATATCCACCGGGCTTTCAGGAGTAACAAAGATCATAGCAAGACGTCTTTATGGCTAATTCAGTCAAAAGCGTTTCTCCCGCCCACTTGCGTGGAGGTCAATCCACCGTGTTCCGTTCGGTGTAGGGGGGCTGGAAGGGGATCTGGTTGGCTGCTTTCAAAAGCCAGTGCCCGGCCCCATGCTTGTGTTTTTCGTCCCCTCCTCGCCCGGAATGAGCTCGCTGTTATGTTCAATAAGGCAGGCACGACGACCGCGTGATAACGAGAACTATTTATCTTTTTAATACGCAGACCTCCCAACACAACTACTGCCATGCGTGCACCACGTTCATGGATTAAAATAAAGCACTCCTTGCGCACGTCATGCGTGTTTGACTTGCAACACAATTTGTCACAGAACGGCGTGAAAACAAAACTTATCGGGAATCCACTCTGTTTTCAAGGATAAAATAAAATACCCCCCCCTCCTCACACACACACACACTCAACTCTGGACCCACCCAAGTCGTTTATGCGTGCGCAAACCTACACAGATGTTCTGTTTTGCCCATTATGTTCTCTCATTAAAATGCGTGGACAATCTTACATGTGTGCATGCCTCCAAATAATTTATTATTCTATTATAATTAACACCCGCCGATGTCATTTGTAATTGCTAGGGCGTGATGTTCCCGTGCGTCCTGGCCACTTGTTGGCGCGTCAAGTTGGAGCCATTGAAGTAAAATATTCCAAAAAGAACACGCGCAGTATTTCAAAGGCTTCAGAGAAACTAAAAGACCAGTGCCTTAGCACCATATGCTTAATGGTCACAGTCGTCGGGCTATTATGAGGGCAAAACGTAGCCCTTTAAAAGTTGGAAAGGTTCCTTTATTTGCGTTAGATGAAGCACTTGCGCACCTATTTGCCATTGACTCACTCCCTTTCTCTTTCTTTTGGAAGGCTGGAGCGGCCACCGTCGTCGCCTATTTCACTCCCGCATAAGCTTTTCATCACCCGGCTTTGTTCTTGGTGAAAGTAATGCCTCGAATCAAAGAGGTGACAATATTTTCTATCAGCTTGAAGACCCTGGACAAGAGCCCTCGAGCTTTGGCAAAAATCAGAGCCGGTCATTCATCCTGTCACTGCGCACCTGTGCTCCCGCATTCAAAGTATACAAAACTGTCCCTATTAACATTAATTATTCACAAACAACACAAAGGCTGAAATAGAGTAGGTTGAAGACTGTTTATGGCTCCAATATGTTTTATTCCTCTGAAGATGTGCCCAAAGCTGTCTTGCTCGCAACTCTTTCAGTCTTGAGTAGCTCTACAGTTTGGATTTGACAATTGCGGCATCTGCTAAATGTTGCGGATGGAAAATATGACAAAAAAAAGAGAGTTAAATCCCTGTATAGTGAATGATCAAGGCTGGAGACAATGGCACAGGATGGGGACAGCCGTATGGTTGCGGGGGCACCAAAGGAGACAGTTTGCTCTCTTGTGCCGAGAGCGCCAGGTGATGGCAAGAAAACGCCGTTTGGAGAAGGAGAGAATGCAGCAAATCCTCCTCCTTTCTCTCCTTGAGACACATAAATTTAATTGTCTTATCGAGGAGCGGCGAAAAGACCTTGCTGTTAATTGGCTGGGACGCACAAAACAAACGCAAAGGCGTGTTTAGTCTGGCTCTTCTGCGCTGCATGCGCTTTCAGCCTGGTGTCACGTCATTGAAACCATGTTTTATTCTTGCAAAACGTCAAGCTTTACAGTTGCCATATTGTGTCCTGCACAAAGGCTAATGGAACATTAAAGACGTGGAAAACGGTGCCAACCCGTCTCGAAGACGCTTTGCTTGTTTTTAGGCAGCTGCTCTCCGCGGACTCGGGCGCAAAGACATGGAAAAAAAAGTTTCAACTACCAGGTGCATCCTCCAAGAACACGGCAGAGATCCGCTTCAGTGGGGTTAGCGCTCATAAAGATGTAATTGAAATTGAAAGGTCAAGTCGAGAAGAAAAGAGCACGCAGCAAGCGAAGATGATGCTCTCAACCTCCCCTCGCGTCTCACCTCCCCCTCCCTTACTCTCTCCCTTGTCTTTTGGTCGGCTGCAGCCCACTACAAAGCTTTTGGCCATAAAGATTTAAGATGACGCCTTGACACGGGGCTGGAAACAAAAACAGAATGCCTTATACTCAATCTGCAGCAGCATTTTGTAACTCCTCCTATCTCCCTGCAGCCTGCAACTTTTAAGAGGATTAAATAGCATTCGAGCCCAAAGCTGTTATAATTTCCATCCGTTAAACATATTTGAGAAAAGCTTCACTCCTCCAATGGGTTTAAATGTAGTTTACACCTAACAGCCACTTGCAATTTATTTAGCGGTGGAATTTGTATCTGCTGGAGCGTGCTTAGCTCAAAGATAGTCAAGGGAAAAATAAAAGTTAAGAATTACATATTGTCGTTCAAAGTTTAAAAAAAATTTTTTATCGCTGTATATGCAAATTGGTACACTGTGATTTGAGTCGTTTGAAGAGAGCTGAATACTATAAAAAAATTAAATGAAAAAAAAATACTATCAAATGATAAATATTGGGATACTTGGTTCAGAAAATTAATGGATGACAACCTAAAATTGTTTCACTTGAATTGAATGAAAATGTGAACATCTCTTTAAATAAATAAATAAATAAATAAATAAATAAATAAATAAATAAATAAATAAATAAATAAATAAATAAATACGCGTTTCCCTATAACAGGCTACATGTTATATAGCTTTCTATATATTTCCGATGAAGCTACTTTTTTTTTAAATTTGATTTTTCACCATTTTTTTTTTTTTTTATGCTGAAATTAAACAGTCAATCGTCTGTGCGCCCCACCAATACATTACTCGCCCCCAGGCCATGAGATTTGTTTCAACAGTTGATTCTCTGAGCAGCTTACGAAAGCTTTCTCCTCTCGCTGAATAAGCCTGCAAAACTAAATGCAGCGGCGGGCCTTTCTCAAAGAAATGGCTGCCTGGCATGCCCCTGTCCATAAAGGAAATAAAACCTGTCAGACGCGGTTAAATGGTCCTTTAACGCTTTGCCAAACCCACAGCCGAAACGACAAGATAGCCGAAAGTATTTCTGAGCTCGTTCCGCTTGGCTGCGAGTCGATCAAAAGATGTTAGAGGCGCTCTGCAAAATTGCGAGGAAATACAAAGCAACGACTGTTTTGAACACCGCACGAGTGCCTCGCAGGCCCCCCTGCCAAATAAATGAAGTTGCCCAGCATTGACTCGCTAACATCTGATTTACTAATGTCTGTAATCGGATTACATGCTCCCGCTGTTAAACTCACTGAAAATCTCATATCAAGGGCGCAATCCGCATAAAACTCAAAATATATTACACCCATAATACTGCATGGATACAAATACTATGCAAAATTGGTAAAATATTGGCACTGTTAAATGCATACTACATGTCTAATGTCACTAAAAAGAAAGCGATGAGCAACCTGATGCTTACTTAACATTCCAATAGGTCATCAAACAGGCGCGTTTTCATTTGCCTTGCATAAAGTAAATCAACCAACAAGTTTCATATCATGTGATGTGGCGTTTGAGACTTAAATTTTGATGCCTCTAAAGCTGTCCGGTCAGCACCTGGCAGCAGTGAACAGCTTCCCACCCTGCTGTTGCGCGCCCAAGTGCACAGATTTTGCGGGTATACCGTCCGTGCTCCCCATTCGCACCTCATAAATCAAAATACTGGGCAATACTCCCGACTTTTAGTTCAATTAATACTGATATTATTAGGTCTGGTATGCAATGAAGCGATAATTTGAGGATTTCATTTGTCTCTTTGCAGCTCTCACCTCCGCTTTGGAATACATGGTTGTTTTTATTATGGGTGGACCCCGTCTATGATCTTTTTGACATTCTAAAGCTTTCAGACAAATAATTTGGTTCTGAATTTATTTTGTTTGCACAGTAGGTATAGTTCTGCTGCATGATGCACCGTTGTATTTGCTGGTCAATCAACAAAAACAAGACGCGTGGCTTGGTCATTGTTTTTATTTATTTTTAAATTGGGTAGAAAAATAATTTGCCATCAGTATAAAAAATAAATATCCCATTTTTTTGCAATTAAATTACAACATATATTAGTACAAATATTAAATACATGATTGCCAGTAGCTTGAATTAAAATAAAATACAAAAATGTATGTACAATGTACGTTATAGTTTTTACAATTCATCATCAGAATCACATAAATTATCCACTTCATGGTCTCCTCGCAAAATATTTTGTTTTGTCATATTAGGCCACCAAGCTGAAAGGAGGTTCGTTCTCTATATCCGTGAGGACCGATTTGTTGTGCAGTTTTCGGGGGTCTTCCGGGGTCCACACCTTGGCTGTGCGGATAATATTCTGGTCCCGAAGTTGCTTCTCATCTGTCCAGGATAAAGAATGACCAGCCAGAGGGGGTAGACCAAAGTCGGGGTCACTCGGGGAGGGAGACCCTAGGAGGAAAAAAATTAAGACAGTGTTAACCATAATCAGCTAGGTGCGTTCATTTCAAGAGGAATCTTAAATATATAAGCATACTGAAATATGTTTATTATATTGGCGCTTGTTTAACAGGAAAACTTCTACTTACTTGTTCCTCTGTGGCAAATAATGATTTTCTTAGGTTGCACATGCGCGTCGCTTCCAGAGCTCCGGATGGGCAGGTCTGACTGCACCAGCTCAGCTAAGAAGTTGATGTAACCGATGGCCAAACGCAGTGTGTCCACTTTCGAAAGTCTCTTCTCGTAAGGCAAGGTGGGGATGTGTGAGCGCAGCCCCTCGAATGCGTCATTAATTGACTGCATTCTCCGCCTCTCCCGAATGTTGGCCGCCTGCCTGAGCTGCTGCATCTCCATGTCTGACCTCATCCTCCGCCGCCTTTTCAGCAGGGGCCCACCGTGAGGGGACAGTTCCGGGATACTGTCTGCGCAGCTGAAGGAGAGTGTGGACGAGGAAGAGGAGAAAGAAAGGTTGCCCATGTCGTACTCGCCATCAGGACCGTGGCCGATTCTATTGCCGCCCTCCTTGCTGTAATAGTCTTGAAAATGACTGGTGAAAAAATCGACGTCATCGTCCAAGAAGTCATTATCCAAGTTTCCGTCCCTCGAGGAATGATCGGTGAAAAAGTCATCATCGTTGAAATACGGCGGGGAGGAGAAAGAGTCAAGTGCTGAGAAGGGGTCCAACACGCCGTCCATCTTTGCTGTTTGTCCACTTGCTGCCGAAACAATGGCACTTTGTTCTGTCTTTTATTGACTCGGTGCTCCGTGGTCGCCTCTCACGTCACCACTTAACTTTTCGATGGAGATCAGGCGCGCACGCGAGGTGCCTTTATAGCGACATCCGCAGTCGCGTGCCGCTCGCTCAAAGCGCCAACCAATCAGAGTTCTGTCCGCGAATCGCACCTCGTGATAATCCACTGCAAGACCACGCCCACTCCCCCCCTACTGTGGCTCAACATGCTCCAGTCAGCCAACAAAATTGCTGTCAAGTGGCCTCGTGCACAGAATTTGAATTACATTAATACACAATTCAAATTTTCTCTTTTAGTTCAATCGTGAAAGAGCAAATTTGTATTTTGTTGATACATGGATATGGATGGATGAATAGACGGACCGACAAACTGACAGATATAGATGGATTGATCAAGATAGACAAACCGACAAACTGACATATATAGATGGATAGATGTGATAGACAAAATAGACAAATAGATAGGACACATGAAAATAAAGTGGATGGCATTGTTTCGCTTTCTGCAGACCTACATTGATTTAAACCGCAAATCAATCAACGTATAGAATTAAAGAAAGCGCGAACACGTGCACGTGTTGCTGTATAAAGTAAAAGGTCTTCGGCCCCTGCCTGCTGAGCACATCCACCCGTGATTTCAAGAGCCCTCAGCTCACTCATTTATTTAGCAGTAAGTGGGAAGCACTGCAGTCATAAATACACGCACTAGCAGAGTGGTCGATGCGCCACTTGTGCCGGCCAGTGAGGTTTTGATTGGGAGAACTGGTTGACAAATAAAAGCACAGTGGTGGCCCCGGGGCGCGCGCCTCCCTGACACTTCGCGCAACAAATTAATGCTCCCCGGTATACCGAGAGGACACTGCCCACCGGTCTGGCTCTCTAAGTACTCATCTATTCAGGCTATTCAATGAAAGGAGTCACTTTGTTCTGGGGAGAAAATAGACCTTTGAAGTAGGGTGTATGTGTGTGCGCGCGCGCGCCCCACGCGTGCTATTGGTGGTGCGCCTGAAAGCCGCAACCCAAACAGCGGCCGTGGGAAGAAGGCCACTTGCGCGCTATCGCCAAATGCAACATGTCGCGTCATAGATGAGACTTGTGCTTCTGTCTTCATGATGAAGCTGTAGCTCATGCCACACAAACAGACGGACACACAATGAACACGCAACCTGGCAGGCACCAAACAGGTGCTGAACACAACCACGCCGGCCCATTTGTCATGAAGCGATCACTGACAAATTCACATTCATCTTGTAAATTCTGCCTCACATTAGTAAAATTTAAAATATGTGTGCATACTTCATGGCGCATTTGATAGTTTTGATACAACATTTATGTAAGGATATCAATATTTGGCGTATCAACATATTTCAACAATTGCACAAAACAACTACAGAACAAATTGTAAAATGTTATTTTGTTTTTTATCAATATAAGGGGTTGAATAATCGGGCTTTGTTCTGAAGTAATTTTGGATGCAAAATGCATGACAACAGCTTTCATGATTTTGACAGCACATCTGACAAGTCACTGGCTTGAATTTAATAAATAATAATAATAATAATAATAATAATAATAATAATAATAATAAGCAACTAAGCCACATTGTACAATTAAGTTCAAGATGGCTTTAATGGACTTTTCCAACATTTTCAATTGAAGCTGACAGCGGCAATTTTTTTATAGTTTTATTTTAAGCGTGAGGTGTAAACTGTTAAGGCATAATAATCCCTATCCATAATAGCATATGCATGAGGCTCAATTATTCTATACTCAATGAGCACCGACCGGATTTGATCTCATGGTGACAAGTTAAAGCACTTGTTTGCAGTAGTCTCACGTTGGGCCATTTATATGGCTGTGCGTGTGTATACAGCGCCCTTCCCTTTGCTCGCGGTAATTTGAACCGTGCAAGTTTTTAACGCGGCGTGACCGAGCGCTCCACGCACCTCATTGATGAGCGTGCTGCCATTCTGATGGAGCAGACCCGCATAAACAGAACAAGTGTTTCGGTTCCCATGCAGCCCCTCGCTCTGCAGCATGCACCAAGCAGGACGCTGCATTTAAAACCGGCCACGTCGCTGCGGGTGAGCATTTTGGGGTTACGGCGCGCACGATCACACACACATACACTGAAGAGTTAAAATTAGTCCACTAACGAGATTTTGCGCGTGTTTAGAATTGAATAACAATAACACGAACACACTGTCTATTATTACACACTAATAGTGTAGTATAATATGAAACGTTTTTGGCCTGTGCAAATTTAATTTTGTTTAAAAAACATTAAGATAATTATTTTGAAAATGCAAGTGGGCTATTCATAAAAAAGCAATTTAAAGATAGACATTATGTATGGATATAGTTACCTCCTCCAGTATTACTTTTTGTTTTTAGAATGTTTTCTTGTTTTCAAGAAAATGTGATTATTGCTAACCTGTTGATCGGATTTGCATATAGGTTATAAATTATATGACTTGATAATTTTCCTATTTTTCAAAACAATGTGTTCTTATACCTGTTGATAGTATATTTTTCAAGGGTGGGAAATGCATTGACGTGAACTCAAACGTCAACTGCATGTAATTTTTCCTAAATACATTTCGCACAGACGTTATTATACACTGTTTTATATTTATAAAAAGTAAAATAAAGTTGCATGTTTATGTGCATCCCGCGAGTCCAGAAGGAGAAGGATAGAAAAGGAAATCCAGAAAGTGAACTACAGCAGACAAACGTGTGGAATTAGATCTGCATGGCGATAATCCCACAGAGTGATTCAACAATAATCCTTCTATAATCCGGGGTTACATGGGATTATCCATCTGGGTGACTATATAACAAATTGAGGAGATTTCAACGACAGATATAGCTAAACAAGTTGATTAGATGTATCTTAAACCTTTAACTTTTGCTTTGTTTTGACTGCCATGGCTACAGGTTAATCCTGCAGTGTTTTTTTTTTAAATAACCAAAGGTGTCCTTTCTCCAGTTAGAGGAATTATTTTGTTGCCATCTGCAGAATAAGAGAGAAAAATATATAATAATAATAATAATAAAATAATAAAATAAAATAATAAATAATAAAAATAAAAATAATAATAATAAATCCAGTTTCGGTCTTGCTTTATGTTCCCCCCCTTCTCTCTTTCTCTCTCCTCCTCATTCGTGCACGCAGTCACGTGCACGCACCCACGCACACACGCTGTTTAAAGCAGGTCACAGTTAGTCTGGGCTGGAGTAAAACTGTGCTACCACACCAGGGAGGCCTGGGAAATGTGACACTTGGTGCTTGGTTATGGATAGATATACAGACAGACGCACAGATGTTGGAAAGCTAACAATTAATTATACAGACTAATATCCAGCTAAAAGTGTTTACATTTAAAACATTTATAGAGAATATGTATCAATAACTATTTTGAGTAGAGCACAGACCTCTACCAATATTGATCTTTTAATAAACATTTAATAGAACTTGGTATTTGGGCTTGCTGGTCCATGAGCTTGTTAGCAGGCGGGCGATGCCAATATAATTCGGCGTATTAGACAGTTCTAATTGTATCATATTAATTAACACACGTTAAAACGGAAAAGAGTAATGCACCTTTTACCTGTTTGTTACCTTAAAGTATCTAATGAAATATATCGTAATTGGTTATTGACATGGGATTGGTTGTTCCAAATGACTTTGCAGTTTTTCTGCATTGTTTTGTTTTACTTTTAGTTAGTGTAGACCAGCTGTGATCAAGTTTTACTTTACAAAAAGGCAGCAAAAATAAAGATACAGCGTATGTTGTCATGTTTGTACATTGAAAACAAAGTTGATATTTACAATTGCAGTGTTATACTGTAGATCCAACAATCTTGACATCATTATATATATATATATATAATTATTGTTCTTTTTGGGGGTGGCGTGTTATTTTATTAGCATGTGTTTCTCTATATAGTGTAAATCATGTCTTCATTTCAATTGTTTTGGCATTATTGTGTATGATTTTCTAATTTTTTTTATCAATCCCTTTGCAAAAAGATGGATGACAAAAAACTACGATCTTAATGACAAAACAGAGAAACCTTCCCGTTTGTCAGTTAAATATTTACAACTACCTCATTAGTGATCAGTGTCAATTTTGTGAAAATGTGTTTACTTTTTAAACAAATTGTCAGTCATGAAGAGACCAAAGTATCTGTCTTCCCCTCCTTTACACTCCAGCATGAAAGGCATAAACACCACAGCATTGACCTCTATGATAATCCAACAATGACCTATGAGGTGGGGGGGGGGGGGGGGGGTCCTTCTTGCCTTTACTGTGTACGTGAATATATGGGTGGGTTTTAGGGGTGGCAGTGGTGGCGGTAATTGACTCATCTGTTGCTGGCTCTAATTGATTTGGGCGTTAATCTGATGGATCTTGTCTAAGAGTTAGGCTAATATATGAGGAGACTGGAGAGAGTCGAACTCTGCCTTGGGGCTGTTGATGGCTGCAGGGAGGATTGGAGAAGATTAACAAGAGAGTGTCCTCATAGACAAACTGCTGTCTGATGAAATAACTAAATTCAGTCAAAGAAGAATCTAACTTATTTTAAAATTCTAATTACTGAAAGAAGGCAGGTATCAGTAACAAAAAATGTTGCACTCTAAAGATTTATTTATTACATATATGACGGAAATTTTGGTAGATGTTAGCAAGAATTGTGGAAGTTAATGCACAAGATTTGCTTTCAAGGGCAACATAAAATGAAGTGCCTAAATTTGATATCTGTGCAATATCTTTTTGTTATACGTTGAAAGTGGGTTTAAAAAAATGGCAAATCATTATATTAGCAATATTAACTATTCTAGTTGATGCTTTGTGTAGCAGTTATTCAGTCACTTGCATATTTCTTGTGATGTTTTTTTTTTTTTTAAATAAGGAAAGCCAGGGCATGCTTTAAGTATTTGTTGAGAGGTTAAGGCTACTGACCAATGAAAAACATTTGATTTATATTTCTACAAATCCATATCGGATTTGTGCGTGTAATACATGAAATCAAAATGCAGTCATCAATTATATAACAATCATAAAAAAGGAAAAACAACAAAAACGAGACTAGAAACAGACAACCTTCAGCTGACTAGTGGTAATTTCCTGCTGTACGCTTGAACTTTTATCTGTTGGTAAATTAATGCCCTCTTGTGGTGAAAAATTTGAACTGCTGGTATGTACCCCCAGCAGATGCTCAACTGTTTCTATAGGGCTCATTAATATTTTCGATAACACAGCATCCAACTATTCCAAAACTAGTTTTAAAAATAAAGCAATGAGGTAAATAGGTTAATTTTCTTAACGCATACTTAAAATATTCAGATTTGTGAAACTACAGTTACCCAGCTATAAAACAATCAATTTTTGTATAACACAACTTACCTAAACATTTTGTGGTAGGAGGAATTCTTTCAGGATCCTGCACAGTTCCATCGTCAAAACCATCTTGATGTCAGCATGAGGTCATTGAAACAGGTCCTTGTGATGTTGGGAAAGACTGAAGAAAATGACTTAAAACTAAAAAAGACTAAACTGAATGATGCAAACAATGCAAAATTGCTTCTTGTAATGTCCGATGAGCATAATGTGCATGGTCATATTCCCTAAAGCAATGTGTCATGCAGAACCAAAGCCCAGAGCAGAATCAAAATGGTCCAACCAGCACTGAGGGGAGAGAAGAACTAAATACAAACAAACTGATGCAACAACAAGGAACACCTGAACAGGACGCAAATGGTTGGAGAGAGCTGATTGGCTAACACAAGGGATAGGGAATCTGAGCACAGGTGACATATAGACTATGTCACAGGTGTCAAACTCAAGGCCCGGGGCCCAGATACGGCCCGCCACATCATTTTATGTGGCCCACGAAGACAAATTGTGCATCAAATACGTTGAAATTATATGGGCAGGAATCAGAGTAAATTTAATTTGTAAGATTTTTGAGTGTATGGTTTGACGAGACACTTTCCTGGAAACAGCATACAAAATTCTGTGTTAAAATCATTGCAATAATAACTAGTAGTAGATGTCTCAATAATCAAAGAACAAGTCGTCTTTGATAATTTTATTACAGTTTCATTAATAGTTATGGACATGTAATAATGTCTACAATATAATCTAGGATCAGAAGAGCTTGACAGATCACGGAACAAAACCTCATCATTATAAATAAAGAAATATATATAAATTAGAGCATGAGTAAACCAATACATGTTTTCAACTTGAATATAGTACAAACAAGTACTAATATTGTGTCTGCATGCGTTATTAATCATTCTTAATCATGTCCTGTACAAACACACAGTACATGTAGAGTTCATAAAAATGATGATGGGGCTACTAGACTGCTAAAAAAAAGGCCTAACATAGAAAACAAGTGACTCGGGAAGCACTTGAAGGAAATCACATTCAAATAATAAATCTTCCAGATATTGCGGCACTCTATACAAATGGAATGCAATCACACTTGATAACACACCCGCCCGCCCACACGCGCAGAATTTGAGGAACAGATCATCATCATCATATCTCGGGATCAAATCTTACAGCTCTTCCTGAGGAAAAAGAGTTTGTTCACACAAACCACTAGCAGGATTTAAGGGTTTTCAGCAGCAACAGAGAACTTTGCAGACATTAAAAGTCTGACACATTTAGACTTTTTTTTTTTAAGAAAAAAAAATTAACATAAAAATCGGGAAAATCTCAAATCCCTTTCCATTCTCTTTTATTTCACCGGTTACTTACAGTAGATGCAATGTACTACATTGATTTTTTTTTTTTTTTTACTCTTATATGGCACTAAATAGGCAGTCATAATTCTTCTAATTTAATATTCAAGAAATGGCTCAGGTGTTTTACAATGCATTTCTAAAATACTGAAAACGTATGATGCAACCATTACGTCCTTCCATTCATCGACATACATTATTTCCTTAGACATAACTTGCTACTGGAACACTGAAAACAGATTTCCTTGAAAATGAAAAGAAAAACATTGCACAAAAAATATAACAAATCAACAAGAACAAAAATATATTTGCATTTATATGGCCCTTTCTTTTTTACAAATATTATTTCACATTAAATATGGCTCACTGTCATTATCACTTCAACTCAGAGGTAATTAGATGCTGTACAAAATTACCCCAACATATAGGATATTTTTTTACAAATTACAAAATAAATACACCTTCATTAAAAATCACACATTATCACCATAATCATACAATAATCTGTAGTACAGTATTTAATGCTTATACAGTTGATACATTTTATGATACATTTTGGCATAGCCATAAAAAGCATCATCACAGACAATATACAATATTATCGTAGAAATCACGCGATGATTCAGTGGTGCAGAATGAAAGTGACCCATCTCAGGAATTCTTTGGGTTTAAAAAGCCTGGCAATTAGATATAAAAGACAAGTCAGCTTATCATCGAACTGACAATTGGATTCAGTTCTTGTGAGCGTTCATCGAAAAACTTTAGTCTTCACACCTTTGAACAAACCAAACTGTGTAGCTTTTTTTTTTTTTTTTGCATTAACACGAACTTCAAATCAGCGGCATCTTGCAGAGCCGAGCCAGGTACGTAAACACATCTGACATAACATCGACATATGGCATTTTCTCAACTCGTGGCAAATATGGCATTATTTTATGAGATGATGTGAATTATACAGTGGGGTGGAACCATACGGTGTATAGTACAAAACTATACAAAAGAAAAAATACAGCAGGCTAAAACAAACAAAAAAAAAAGGTCTTATCACAATTTCCTTCAAATTATCAGGAAAAAATATAGTGTTGTCTTATCTAATGTTTTTATTGTCTCGTCACTTGTTGTTTTATTTTGAAATCCCGATTCCCCTAACTCCAAACCACTTCCTTTTCCTAACCAACAGATATATATAATCTGATGCAGGTGTTTGTTTCGGGACTGAAAATAGGGTGATACCATTATATTTTCTTCAAAATTTTCTAATTCCGTATTTTATTTATTCTGCTTGCTTTGTACACTTAACTGGTTGACAACCACCACATTTTTTTTTTATGTCTATTAGTGCTTCTTAAAGACAGAAAAAAAAAAAGTAATTATTGTTCCAGTTTAGCATATCAGTCATGGCTTCATGAAATAAATAAATAAATAAATAAATAAATAAATAAATAAATAAAATAATAAATAAATAAATAAATAAATAAATAAATAAATAAATAAATAAATAAATAAATAAATAAATAAATTCTTCAGGTTTGGATAAGTCTTAATAAACCGCTGGCTTTATACTCCAAAATTGACATGTAAACAATATGTAATGTTGTATATGGTGTAGGTATTGATCTGCTCGGGAATATCCTCATAGCCTTGTCTGCGCCTCAGGGATGTAGATCTCAATGCTGTCAGCACTCTCTGTGGCAGAGTTTTGTCGCACAGATGCAGCTCTTTTGGCGGCCATCAAGCGCTTCCTAGCCTCTTGTCGCTGTTTCTCTGAACTCTCCAATGAGCGATCTCTGGCCAGAGGTGGGTGGTGGAGCGGGGCCTTGGGTGGCTTTTTTGGTACTGGAGGCGGAAGCCGTCTCTCCTAGTGGGAGAGGGTGGTAAGGAAGGGAGGGAAGAACATTTCAAGACATGCACTACTTGTGAAGGGTGCTGAGAACATGACAGTTGCAGGTTTGGGGATTTTAGGTCAGAGGTCATAATAATTAGAGGAATTTTACAATCCTTTATGGCATTTTTTTTCCCCCCAACAAACTGAATTATTGCTATTTTTGAAGCAGAGCTTTTTGGAATGTTGTCTAATATCTTAGCACAGTTTGCCTTGTTTTTGATAAACACTTATACCTATTTTAATGTTGCATAAATAAATTCAAATGTAGTACTGACTGACTGAGCTTATCAACAAAAGTTTCTGCATGCATTGATTAATAATTGAAAAACAAAACCTCCTGTATCCATTGACCTTGACACTAACTGCCAAAACGCACATAACAGAAAGCCACACATGGTGAGGCAAGAGAATGTTAGAAGAAAGGAAGGAAGGGCAGAGAGAACTGTGGTTAGATGGATGGATGGACAAACATGATGGATCAAGGGAGGCCCAGAGAGGTTAAGGCCTTGTGGTGTTTCTTGTGGTGATTGATGCGTGGCTGTTTGCAAGCGCCTTCACTGTCAAAACAAAGAAGCACAAGAAACAAAAAAAAGGCCATGAGAGCAAATGAGGAAGCCGTTAGAGTCATAAGTGAGTATGATGAAAAGCCAGATACTGCTGAGGAGCAACAGATAAAAAAGAAACAAAAAATATTCAGACTGCGATGATGGTATTAAAGCAGCAACAACAAAACACCCCAAAATATTTTAACTTAGGCTGCCATTGAGTTTTTTGAAGAACTTTAAAACCATATTCCTTATTTAATACGGCTAACATACATGCACCTTATTGTCAATAATCAGCTCCAACTATTTTGTCAACAAAGCTTGTTAAATTTTGAACAGAATTAGGGAAGGTTTTAGTGTTTTAGCTTACCCTAACTTGTAGTCATCAAAATGCTATGAAATGCAAAAAATGGTCTAGTTTAGTCACGTTTGACTTTTACGCTAACGATGAATATGATATGGACTTACAGCCTTTTGTACGTACATTATCATGCTTAACATGTCTACCCAAAATTTAATCAACACATCTTAAAAAGTAGCAGAAAGTGCAATGGCTTGACTTCTAACACAGGAAATGATAACCAACACCTTCCACACCAGTTATCATTGTGGATGACGACAGTTTGCATGGTTAGTGAGAAGATAGCATGCCTACTACATGTGGAGATGATTGCGTAATCAAACGGTTATTGAAGTGCAAAGAAAATGAACATTGCAGTATTTTAATATATACTAGTTATGATCAAGGTTATTCAAATCTCACTTAAAAATATGTCTATGGAATCCTGCAAATGTAGAAAATAAAACATTTAAATAGTTCAACACGTGATATTTGAAAGGTTCCTTATAAACGTAAACCACAGTGGTTTCTTCAGTTACGAGTTTATTTGTTCTGTGGCCATACTTTGAACACTATCTCAATCCATCTTTCTTTTTAAATAAAATAAATATTGCATTTTCTGCAATTATACTACTAACAATGTAAAGTTTGAATGTAGAATGAAGAATGTAAAGTTTCTGCCAAAGCATGGAAACGTCGCGACATTAGTAGCCTATAAATAGTCGCCGGCAAATATTGGGGCATATTCTCCCGTCCACGCTTAAAATGTACCTCCAGAGGTCCCACATTGAGGTCTTGCTGGGGAAAGGGAGCAATCATGCCACATTTGGTCAATAGTGTCCCCATTTTTGCGCGTAGTCTTGATAGCTAGCTAACAAGCTAGCTATCAAGACTAGACAAACGGACATGATACATATCTTCCCTGTTGTGGCTCTGTTTGTGTACCTTTCTTTCAGGTGGGTCTAGGGGTCTCCAGTTGTTGGCTCTAAGTTGGTGAAGCTCATCAAACTTGAGGCTGATGTTCTCAATGGACAACTGAAGCATATCCCAAAAACCAGCCAGGTCAGAGGCTACAGGACGAGGGTGGGCATGGGGGTTCTATGGAAAGAGGATAAGCGCTGCAGAAAAGCACTGGTAGAGTCTGGCAAGCCCTTTTTGTAGCAATAATAGAACAATTTGAATTTAAAGAACGAATAAAAATGTTCCACTTACCAAGTTCTCCTCACATAGTTCCCTAAACTGCTGAAACTTTTGGGACATCAACAGCTGAGCACTTCCTATGGCACTCCTCATCTTCCCCAGAACTACAACCACAGAAACAGATGTATATACCAGAAAACACTGAAGGAATAGTAAACGGAAAATACTGTATGACATATTAGATCTAATAAATGCACACCATAGTCCCTTATCAGATACATACCATCCTCAGGAATGTCATTACGTTGTTCGTCCATCTCCATTTGCTGACACCAGCCCTCCATGCGGTCAGTCTCAGCCTGCAGCAGTTTTAGGAACCATCGGCCATCTCGCTGACAGACTGACCTCTGCACCACCTGTCAGATATCCAGAAGAGCGCAACGAGCTAATCGTATTCCATCAGAACCACGGCATACTACTGCATATTTTTGATTCATAAAAAATGTTTACGCCTATTGTTCCTCTCATCGTTCTCATCCATGTCTGTGTTATCAATCTGTCCCTTTGCTGTTGACTTTACTATATGATTTAATTGACCTCTTTTTGATTTTCATCATCTTCATTAAGTCCTTGTCAAAATCATCAATCTACAAATGATTTCCTACTTACATCTAAGATAGCCGAGCTGTTGAAGCTGACATCAGGTGGCTCATCACTGACACTATCTATCCAAGGGTCCGGAGGGGGAAGAATGGATGGATCAAAGCCCACATCCTCGTACTCATCAGAGGCACAGGCGTGGTAGTGGTTCCCTGAGCCCTGGATGCTGACAGTTGAGGTGGCAGCATCGCGGGAGTATTGACGAGAAAGTACACCAGATGACAGGACTTCTAAGTCCGTGTCAGAGGAGTCAAGAGGGGTGTCAAGCAGGCCCGGCATGTCCAAATCTGCCTAGTTGAGGCAAACAAATCACAATTAACGCAATCATTTTACACATTGTCAAATATCTTTTATATTTTTTTACACATATCCAGGCAATTCTGTGCTTTAAGTGCAAAAATCTCCAGACCTCAGCTGACCATAAAACCTCTAGAATGGCTTTTTTTAAGAGACCACATCACATGCTCGGTGAAACGTGAAGTGCTTTTATGTATGAATTATTAAATAGCAAGCGTGCTATTCACTGTGAAATTCCTAAAATCTTGTCCTCAACATATTAATTATACATAAGAGTGCAAAAGGTAACGTCGGTCACGCCAAGTTCGAAAAATCTATTAAAACAACCACGACGGAGGTGTTCCAAAAAGAATATTATGCAATATAAATATGCTAAATAACTGGCGAATGGTCGAAAGTTGCTAATGCACCGCTAATCGTGGGGTAAAGTATTGCCCTAGTCCTAGTTTTCAATTATCTTTGGCACCATCTGCAAATGTGTCCCAAAAATGGTAAGTTCTTAAGGAAGTGACCAAAAATGGTTCCCCACAAAAAAAAAAAAAAAATCTGAGAATTGGTAGGTTCGCAAGTACCTAACCGTGAATAGGTAAGGGATGTAAAGGTACAAAAGATAATCATAATGATCAATGTATCTTACTTGAACAGCTGTTGTCACACTGTTGGAGCGTTGGAAGCGACGATACCTGACCAGCGGAGAAAAACAATCAGCAATAGTGTAATGATACAAGAAGCAAACAAGTGGTCACCTTCTGTCATCCTCCACTTGCACACCAACCGAGGTGAACTTAGATGGGTCCTCTGGGTCCAGAATTTCTTCTGGTCCATCCACCTGCAGGGTACCCCAAACCCCATCCGCAAGACTTTATCAGGAATTGCTCCTTTTTAAAACATAATGCTGTGCATCCAATGTGAATCTTTGATTATTTGGTGAAGTAATTTTCCCAAAAATCTATGCTCAATTAGATCTCTTCTGTGTGCCCTCAATACCTGGATACCTATGGAGAGACATGTGCCCTTCCTGAGTGCCTCTTTCCTGTAGTCATCATGGTGGTCTTCAACAATCAGACCTCTAAAGACTGGGGGTGCAGGGGTGTTGATTGTCACAGTGCTGTTATTGACATGCTGACTGGCTGGCCCATGAATCTGCAGAAGAAAAGATAAGACTTAATTGCATATATATTTATACTGTATTTTCCGGACTATAAGGCATTATATATGGACCAAATTCCTAAATTTAAACTGGCCCGAAGCATTGTGTCATGAAATCAATCATTAGTGGCCCGCTGAAGCGTATGAATCATGAATCAAAAAGACTATGGATCATTCTTTAGTGATTATAAAGTAAAAGATATAATGGAAAATGATTTGATTTGGATTCAAAATCCGACATGATGCATTAATGGTGCGCCTTATAGTCCAGTGCGCCTTATATAAGGACAAAGTTTTAAAATGGGCCTTTCATTGAAGGTGCGCCGTATAGTCTGGTGCACCTTATAGTCCGGAAAATACGGTACTTTAAAAAAATACTATAAGCAACCCACCTGTGCGTTGGCAGCCTCGATGGCAGCAGTCAAAGCCTTCATGCTGTCAATGCTTTCAGTTGAGTTACTGAGTCCGGATTGGATAGTCATGTCACCTCTTGGTCCTTCTTCTTCCATGTATGCATCCTGATAGGTATTCAAAAACATGAACCAGATATAGAAATGCTTGTTTGGTACGAAACAAGATATATATCCTCAGGTATCCCTCGCGTCTAGATATAATAATAAAGTGGCGTCAATAATGTTTGCCCAGACAGGGTAGACCTCATAACTAATACATTCTCTACTGTGCAGAAAATTCAAGTCCACATGGATTTTTTGGTTACAGCCATATTAGACTGAGAATGCTGCTCCTTGCTTACCTGTGCGGACTCTGTGCTGCTCTGTGCTGTAATAGAGATGTAGGGCTTAGAGGCTGTTGAGCAGGTGGAGGTTCGCGGTGGCACTGGTGGAGGAGTTTTCTTATATGTTGTGATACAAGATGAAACTACATTAGAAAAAATAAATAAATTACCCAGAATACTTTGAGGAGTAATAATCAATAGCCAGGTCAACCAACATGGGAAAAATCAAGGATATTCAAGGTCGTTAGGAGTAAGTGGATGCATGCACGCACACACTTTTTTCTACCCCTGGGGGTTGACTGTGCACAAGGCATGGATGTCTGTCTGTCTTGATGTCTGTCCCTTTTCTGGTTCTGTGATTCAAATCTGTGTATGACTGTTGGCCATAAGGGGGCCCCGAGCACTTTCTTGTGCATATTAGTTAAATTTAGAAGCAATCTTATTCACATCCTTCTGTTCTCACTCTTTTTCTCCCGGGACCAAACAGGCTTGTCACAATTGAAGAATTTCTGCACAATAGGCTACTTTTCGACAAGGTCAGGACAGCCTTTTTCTTTCTTCTTTTTTTTTTTACTGAATCAGCACAATGTTAAGGATTCACTGAAGTCAACTTTGATATTGAAGCCTTTGAAACAGCCTCTTGCTTCTAAGTCTTGGAATGAATTTTCATGATCTCTTGCAAGGGCCAAATGAAATTCCATTTTGAGAATCGTCAGATATATTTAACATGAATCCACGGTAGGTTCACCTCACTCAGAGCAACAAGTGACCTCACTCTGATTTGTAGTATCTGGTTATAATTGTCTAGACAAAAAAAAAAAAATCACTGCAAATTTATTAAAACATGTTAAAATAGTTTTGCATTTTCAATCAGGATTTATGAATTCAATTAGACGTTGCCATCATTTACTAATCAAGTGGTTATTCCAAACCATCACTAAACCAAGAGTTTCATTCCACTGCATAATGTGTAAATTAATCCATTAAAGAAAAAAAAAAAAAAAAACACCAGAATGACAAAAGGTCCTGTAGCAATAATTTACTTTTGCAGTAGGGCATTAAAGGGTACTTTTCAGTTCACTGATCATTGATGCAACATTTACAATAAAATGTCCATTCATCTATGAAGAGCTCAGTTTCCACTGTGCTCTTGGGCTGCAAAAGAACGTGTGAATGTGGCTCTACATGTATCTGTAGATGAATTCCCGGTGGAGCAAGGAATGTAGGTCAACCGTAACAGACTGAAGATAAAGACAATCCCAAACAGCAAACACAAAATCCCTTGGGGCAATGCTATTTGAATGTCATGGATGATGATATTTTTTACAATATTATTTCAGTAGGAAAGGCATCACACATCAGTGCATCCTACCTGTGCTGCTCTGGATGGTCCTGACAGTCGTGGCAGATGTGCGTGGTGGAGAGGATGGCAACAGAAGCAAAGGTCTTCCTCCTTCTCCTTCTTCCTCCCCAGCACAGCCCTGATCAATGGCTCTTACATAACTGTGGCTCCTCATTCGGAAACATCCTGGCATGGGCAACGTATCCATGGTATCCATCCTGTCCATCCTCTCCATCCTGTCCAGTCTGTCCATCCTGTCCATAGCAGCCTCCATGGCCTGAGCCTGCATTTCACTGTAGACCTGCTCACAAACCTGCTCAATCTGCCCATTCACCTCCACTTCACTCAACTGAAGAGAAAGATGCCAACGCATATGGAGACAAAGAAGAAGGGACAAATAAAGGGGAGAAAAATCAAGATAAAGGACATTGATTAATCTTAATTTACTCAGAAGAAGGAGACCTGGTCAATTGGAAGACAGTGCTTATTAGTGATTAGTGCAGAACTGCTGAGTAGGGCATCCGTTGATTGCAGCCCCTTTTCTTTTTTTAAACATACATTTTCAGTAACCCATATCAGTTTATGATGGAGCCTTGCTCTCAGTCTCTATTAATGTCCCAATCAGGAATATCAAAATATTAGAAGCCAAATATGTGATAAATACAAAATGAAATAAAGGTCAGATTTTGATACTGTTGTAAAATATGTATTTATTGTATTTTATTTATATTCAGATGAGAGTTTTTTGCATACTATTTAGGGAAAAGACAACTCGTGTTTTCCAGCTCCTTTAAATAAACATATAGTGCATGTATGTGTATCTGCCTCTGGGTGCTGCTTTTAAAAATCCAATATTTGTTTCTGCTTCATCATTGTCATGATGTGACATGGGATACTGAATTGTACGTAGATTTAGGGGTAAGAGCAAATCGGAATTCCCTGCCTAACATTATAGAGACTAATTTGTTGCAAATGGCGCCAATTTAATCAGGCTTTGGGATTTTGGCAAAGGGTAATTCTGAAAGGATGGTCACAAATATATAACAAAGCGTGCCAGTTGCAACAACTTATCTGGAGCCATCCTTTTAGATCACAATTAACTGTCTTCATTTTTGCAATAAAGTCAATTGAATGGATCCCTTGTGCATTACAAAACCCTCAAGTTGTTAAACTTAGATTTGATTGTTTTGCCAATGAAATGGAGGCATTACCTCACCATCGAGCTATTAGAACAGTTTAATAGAAGCAGTGGTAGGTGCGGTGAGGAAATGGTTATTGAGGACACATGCGGGAAATCAGACAAGTACGGGTTCAAGGTAAGGTGGTGCAAATGAAGGCTTAGTATATATGTTCCTAAAGAATAATCTTTACTACCTTACAGCATGGGTCAACAAGTTTGTGACTTTTAGTGAATTTGAGCTGTTTGTAAATGAATTCCCATGTTCTCTGAAATTGTGTAACAGTGCCCCAATTGAAAAAAATTCAGCTTAAAAAAAAACTACAATAAAAGAATAAATAATCCAATAAATAATAAACATACTATTGTGTGGTGGTTTAATCTGTTGTTCAATATTGTTCAACAGCACAACTAACCTGACTGATGGTGCTCATGGCCCTCATGTAGCTTTCATTGCGTGAGCGGTATTGGGGTGAGGACAGCAACGATTTGGGGTCGAGAAGGGTTTTGGGGTCCAGGGTGTCCAGGCTTCGATTGATTGAAACCTCACTCACCGCACGCAGGTAGCTGTGGCTCCTGATCTGTAGCTTTGGGGAATGTTCGGATGAAATCCTGTGTGTGAGACAACAAAGGTTGTATTGGAAGGTTGAAGACAATCCGGTCAACTGTCCGTGCCAATTACCTTTTTATTTTTTTCAGGGATTTGGCAACCACAAATATAAAACAATGAGGTGAGATTGAGAATAATCTCATGCCAACAAAGGTGTGAGTTTGCTATCTTTTTTTATTTTTTTTATTCAGAGCACAAAGTAGGAATGTTTGTTTTAAAGCATTTACAGTGTAATTTCGACCTGGTCTTGAATGAATTTATTTTTTGAGAAACTGAGAGTGTGTGAGAGAGAGAGAGAAGCAGAGAGAGTTTCAGCACCAAGGACAGCTCTGAGAGCATGCGTTTGTGTATTTTAACACACAGTAACTTGTACTGTGCAATGATATTTATAATACACAAACGCATGCTCTCGGAGCTGTCCTTGGTGCTGAAACTCTCTCTTAACACACAGTAACTTGTACTGTGCAATGATATTTATATGAAAACTGGACAAAGGATAGTTTTGACTATTGTAGCAATATCATAAGAGAAAAGTGTAATTTTGTGTGATGTTTCTCTTTCGTCTTTCCTTGCGTACGTATCACTTTTTTTGAGGGGGTGCTTAAAAAACGTATACATGAAATATTGCACCTCAGCAAACTTAGGGATGCAAACCATGTCGATAAATACATGGTGCACTGTACTAAAAACTAATACGAGGAAATCTTACTGTAGAGTGGTCATCTCAGTCAGTGACGGCTGGGTGGCTTTCAAGTAGCTGGCACGTCGTGCCTGTATCTTGGGGGAAGGTTTGGGACTCCCGTCTGAGTCTCCGCTGTCATCCTCAGCCATTGCTTTTACATAACTGCCGCTCCTCATCCTTCGACATGGAATGTCATCTTCCTTCCCCAAAGGAGAGAAACCGCTCCACTCATCCTGAGGTACCTGGTAATTCGTGCAGGACAACAGACAATTACCATCACTGCTGTCGGCATTGCTGCTCCCAACCTGAGTCACTAAAATGCCCTGCTGGTACATATATCATTCAAAACATGCAAAAAAAATAAAAATCGGCCTAACAGCTGAATAAAAGAATTGACTAAAAGGATATTACGGTTCCCATGTCCACTGTTTCCAACAATGATGCAGTTATGCTATCATTTGTCGGCTAATTAGGAGAGTACAGTAGAAACTGTGTGAGCGTGTGTGTGTGTCTTCATAGTAAGTCAGAATGAGGTCTGAAATTTCTCCAAGGGTAATTTGGACATCTGCTTTCCAGGAGTCAATTAAGTTCATCAACATACTGGCGAAAGACTAGCAAAAGCATACGAAAGTGCAGAATAAGAATATCACACTCGTTAGACTAGTGTCTATTTTCTAATGTTAACCTGCTCCAGTAGATACACAAATATATTTTTTTCATAATAATAATAACAAATAATAATAAGCCTAACCACTCATCCCTCTATGGTGACTTTATCATAATGGAGGGATTTGTGTGATCCAAGGAGCTAAGTTTTCTGGGGATTTAAGTCCCTGGGAGGTTCACACATGGTGAACAGGTCCTGGATGAGGACCTGTTACCTGGGCCCATACCAATGGGGCCTGAAATGGCAAGCTTCCAACACATGGGGTTCGATGTGAGCTCGATGGTGAACAAGGAAGGAGCCCAAGCTTGTGTGTGAGGTCGAGATGCTCTGAGTATAAATAATTGGGCTCGTCTCCACACAAACCTTGGGCTCTAGTACCAGTCCTATCGAGAGAGGTAGGACTCTCTTCGTCTTTTCTTTTTTTTCCGTTCATGATTGGCAAGATGGCAGTCATTTCTGTATCCCACTATCAAGCCGACAAACTACAGAAAGACTGGAACAGCCATATGCTAATTATTTATTCAACAACAAAAGTAATAATAATTGTTTTATCTTTAAGCATGTGTAGTGGTAACTCCCACCATCACAATTGTTCAGTTTTTAAAATATTAGTGCTAGTGGGTGTAATGCCAGAGGGATGTGTCAAAAAAGTGTTTGTTGCCTTCGTAGTGTAAATTTGACAGACAATGAAGGAGACAAGCAGCAGGCGAATTTCACCGCTACTCCGACTAATTATGCGTGAGTCACCGAGGAAAAGAGGATGAACGGATCTGCTTTCTTTATAAGTGCATGTGTGTGTGTGCGTGTGACGTAAAAGAGACATAAATGAGCAGTTTGGCTATAAAAAGCGAGTGCGGGGAAAGGACCAGCTGCATGCAGCATCATCAGCCGTGCCTCTCACCCACGCACAGTTCTCGTTTCCACTGCAGCCCGCACTTGTTGTGCTGGAAAAGCTGAGGAGCGTTCGAACACTCAGTAATGCAGCTGTTGATGGATTTCTTTACTAATGTTTGAAAAATGTTGATGAATGTTTGATCACAAGCAGAACTCTTGCATTTGTTGGCCAAGCATTACTGCATAACTTGTTGCTGTAACTGTGAAGGGAAATTATTTTGTGTCATTTTGTGCGTGATTTTTATGTCGCTAAGACTATTATAAAAACATGGTGACCTTTGTAAGTAATGTTAGGAACCTTCTGTTCTACTGAAATTATTCTACTGAAAAGACTTAGCTGGTAATATCCATGGTAACAGTTTCTGGAACATTTATTTTCTTTTAAAACAGTTGATTATTAGTAAGTGTGAGTTTTTTTTAGCGCAAGGACAGAAAGAGAAAGACGGAGTTTTATTGAAAGGCTTACAAAAACAGGGAAAGAAAATAATCAATGAAAAGTGTTTCGTACGCTAATAACGGTTTTATCGTATTTCTAAATTACGATTGGAATAACTAATTTTATTGAAACGTGATGTAAAAATTTTTAAAAAATGGACTAATTTAGTGTTTGTAAATTTGCTAGCTGCTCTATGCCTCAATGGGAATTCGGTGTTTGTGATGGAGGCGGAGGCAGATAGATTCAGAGCTGTGTGATGGACGTCACCATTTATTTCATATTTATTCCATTCATAAATGTGACACCAGCGTGGGATAATCCTTCTGAATTATTGAAGAAATAATAAGATTCTATTTTAATAGCAACCCCTATTGCGGAGGAGGTTCACTCATAGCCTGACAATGGTGGGGTGCAATGCGGTACTCCATTGCCAATGTCACATGACTCCATCATCCCTAGGGGAGATGTTGCATTTTAACTGCCAATGTTGCACGAACCCCAGCGAGTCTTTCCGCAATGTGAAGCACGACAAACTCGTGCGTATTGCGCCCCCGACCGCTCTCATTTTAATGCAAATTAGGATTGGCGAGGATTGGTATTTGCATACCATAAGCGGGCACAAAGGCACAATTTGAGTCTAGCAAAATATCAAAAGGAAGAAAATTCGACGCGTGTGCACAGATATATTGCGCTCTAGACTTGCACTTTGAACTAAAATGTTCTCAAACATTCTCGATTTACCATTTCGTAAGATAAACATTCAAACCACATTGCCCTAGCTCAACAAAACCACCCGCACATCACATAGAGTACAAAATATATAGTACAACAACAATAAGGAAAAAAGGAAGCTAGCTGATTGAAAAACACAACACAACTCAGAGTAAATTAAAAAATGATGTTTACAAGGAGGAAAGGATGCTGTTCTTCATGAGTTTATGTTATTGCCTAGAATTCAGAGAGTAAGGCTGCTACTGACCGCACTTACTTCTCTGTTGAACTAAAATGGTGTAAAGAGGAGGAGGAGGAGGAAAAGGAATAAAAGAGGCTCTCCAAAAGGAGGTGCAGGTGGGGGGCAGGGGGTGAGGTGCATAAAACGCCTGGATGTGAATGAGAGTCAGGGAGAAGGTGGCAGTGGGGAATCTACAGGTTTACAATGTTCCCTCAAAAGCTGTAGGCACTATTGCGATTCAAATACAAGATGTGAACATTTTTTAAATGTATTTTGGGGTCATGGCAGAAATGTTATTTTATTTTACTTCCACCATGTATGATAGTAGGAGTGGTATAATGCACAAACCTTGTCCAGGTCCTCCAAACTATTTGCTTTTGTAGGATCTATTTATGTGTTGTTAGTCTTGATTTTTATATAAAATACTTTACTTTGGTGGAACTAATTGTTTCTCGTGTAAAATTATCTACGATAATAAATGACGGCAGACCTGCCGAAACATCGTCACAGGATATCAGATTATATTAAATTAAGTTTTGTAGTAAGATAATATTTAGGCAGAGTCTCTGGGTGTGCATTTTACTAAGAATGCAAATGAATAAAAGGAAAATAAAAAGGATTATTTAAAAATGTTCTAGGCTCAGATAGATGTTAGTGTTGTTGACAGTTCATGTACATTCACAGAAATCTACTGTCAGATTTTATTTGCTGTATTCAGTAGCAAAGTCGTTCTGATATTATCTCACGATTTGTGCATTTTGGCAATGCACCCAAAAGTGGAAAGGCTAATGAAATCAGGATGTAAAGTTTCAAACCTTGGGATTTTGCCCAAACTGACTAATTTCAGAGGGGAAAGAAGACATGTATTTGAGCTGAGGCTTGTTTAAGAGGTCTCTATTACTGTTTTCTTTTGCTAGCAGCTAGTTGATACCAAAACAGAAGAAGCAAACTATTTCATGCTGTATATGCTAAATTCACTCTTTAGTTTAAATTAGCTTTTAAGATGCACACTTGTTGACAATTAAAAACTGTGAAAAAGTGGAATTGGTGGCAGAGCATTCAGCTGTCAGGCAAGATCAGCTCGAAAACACAAAACTGTGATTTTTTATTTTTTTTTTTTCTATTAGTTTGGCCCCTGTATGTGATTGTTGGATTAAATACCTCTGGCTCAGAGGAAACATTGTCAATGATGAAGGGTAAATCGAAGTGGGAGGACGGTCAACAGAAGGGAGAGGGGTGAATCGACCGGTTGTGGATTGGAATTGAAGTGGAATTAATTACCTGTAGGAAATGGCAAGTGCGCTCCTGTTGCTGACTGCCCTTAGGTTTGACTAGAACTCTATCTAGGTTTAGGTTAGCGGATCCTGCGCTGGCTCTGAGTTGGTTGTGGCTGCTGTTGTTGGTGTAGACCTCTCGGGCCCTGCTCACCGTTAAGCTCGACGACCATGCCCCTTTCTTCACGACGGGCGCGTCCACCAGACCCAGAGACAGCATGGGACCACTTCCTCCACCGATACCGCCACCGATGTTATTGCTGCTACCACTAACTGGCACACAAGAGGATGGCGCTGCGTACTTCACGTCGTTGTTGCTCCGGGAGGCTTTGAGTGCAGAATGGTGGTGCGAGTGGCCATGATGTGTATGGGTGTGTGGGTGCTCGCTGATTGTGCCGTAAGGGTCCATCATATAGTATGGTTGCGGCTGGGGGAACTTGTCAGGGTTGTTGACAGGGTACCGACCCATTGTCAGTGCTATTGGCGAAGGGGATATGGAGGGTGAAGGCGAGGGTGGTGGTTGGTGGTGGTGAGGGTGGTAGAGACACAGCTCCCGTTCCAGGTTATCATCTGAGCTCCAATATCCAGAGCCCGGCGCAGATGCTGAGCCGTGGAGCTGGTGGTGATGATGGTGGTGGCTTCGATGTTTGGGCTCGGCTGATCGACAGCGCTCACGACTCTTGCTGCGCTTCCTCTGGCGCCCTCCCATCGGTGGAGCGTCGCCCTCTGGACTTGCCCTTGAACCACCACCACCACCTACTCCACCACCAACACCACCATTAACACTCCCATTATTGGCCCCCTTGACCGACTGTGTGTGATGTGGCCCTTCCAGTGAATGTGACTTGGTGAACAGTTTCTGGACCGAGTGGACCAGATGGCGAATCCTCCCTGGGCTGTCATTGTTGGCGTTGGACCCCGTGCCCCCACTCTGGGCCAACATTCCTCGTTTGTATTGGAGCGTATGATAACCATCTCTGGAAAATGATGGCTGATGCTCAAACGAGTCTGCAAAATTTGGTGGTACCCGGGTGGGTGTTTTACCACCATAGCCTCCACCACCTCCGCCTCCTCCTCCTCCTCCTACATACGGTACCATGGCCATACACTCATCCTTTACCTCAGGATGGTGAGATGAGGAGGTGGAATGGCATCGTCTAGGAAAGGTTCCATATGGGACAATGCTGGTATTGTCAGAGGGGTATGAGGTACGCTGAACATTGTAGTAGGACAGCTCATTTGGATGTGGCACAGCAATAGGAAGTGGCATGTCCATCTGACTAATCAAGTATGGCTTGCGGTCAACATGCTGACCAAGCGGATCATATGATGGCTCATAGGACACCACATGATGGTGACTCCGGCTACTCGAAAGGCCTTTCATGATGCGGGGAGGGAAGGGTGGATGCAAAACAGGAATGATGCGGATGAGAGATGCCAGACAGGCCCGTGTTCACAGAAAGGCGCTGGCTGGCTGACTTTCCCTGAGAGGAGAGCTTCAGACTCTGAAAGAGAAGAAAATAAAGGAGGTAAGACATTTTGCAAGGCAGTGAGTCCATCAACGAGGAATTTGATCTTGCAGAAATAGTGGCGTTCACAATGATAGAGGAGTTTTGTTGTGCTTCACAAAGATGAGTGGGCATGACAAACAACAGCTGAGCTGTAAATGCTATTGCAAAATAGCTCACTTTCAAGTCAATTGACTTGAGATGAGCTGTCATAAAAAACATCATGATAGTTAAAAAATTATGGAGCTGACCCAGCTTTTTTTGGAATGTGTTGCAGGCATAACTTAAATAAGTATTTATTAAAAACAAAAAGACTAATGTTCAAATACATATTAGCGGTGTAGTGTATGTTTGTATTAATGATAGAACTATGGAATATGTATCTGGCTTTTCTCTGCCCTACTTGGCCCAAGAAAACACAGTTTAACACGGTCAGACAGCTCCACTGGTAGATGCAACATTAAGTAGCTCAATGTAGTAGCTCGTTCTTTTTCTCCCTCTCACTAACATATAATCAATTTAATACTGCTTGACGTACTACTTTTTTCACCCAGAGCTTATTAATTTGGTGTAGTTATTTCCATAACTGCTTTGTGCATAAAATCAGAGGTAGAGATTTGCTCTAGCTATACAAATTAGTTTTCTAATCAGCATTTCCTTGACAGGCTCCCCCTGCCAAGTACAGTAACCTTGGGGGAACACACAATTGCTAATTAATTTAATATGGGCAATAATAGCTGAGACGCTAACACATTATTTGGCTCCTTGAAGTGACAAATTTATCAGATAATTGGTTGTTAAACCGTGTATTTAGAAAATTCACAAATTGACCTAGCTATCAAATAATAATGAGAGTTTCTCTTAACATTCTAAAAAAAAAAAACGCAGGATGTGATTTACATATATGATTTTGGGTTGAAAGTTCTCAATTAGACTGTCTAAATGAAAATAGATTGGACTCAAGACAATAAACCATAACAAATTTGAAGATTTAAACAGCCCCACTTTAAAATATCATTAAAATATTCAAATCAATCACTGGTAGAAAACTAACAAATTCAGTGAATTGTGTAACAGAACATGTACAATTTATGAATTAGCATCTCTGCACTTGTCACCATCCTTTCACTGCTGATTTTAACTTTGAAGGAAGTCTACATCTAAAATGAACGCTGATTAAATACTCCCCAACCTATTTTGTACCATCCTCCTTCCATTAAGAGCGGCATGTACCAGACTGCTGCGGTAATGCTGTGTGTAGGCGTGAGGAGGAATGAAAATAGGGCTAGGATCAAGTTATTTGAGGCTAAATGAAAGCTAGTGGAAAAAAAGCCTTTGAGTCAGCCTGCACTTGGATACCAACAGTAGAGGTGGACTGGTCCATACACATTCACATATACATACTAACGTACGTACATACATACGTATATACCGTCTTTTCCAGACTATAAGGCGCACCTACAAACCTAAAATTTTCTCAAAAGCCGACAGTGCGCCTTATAGTCCGATGCACCTTATATATGGACCAAATTCCTAAATTTAAACTGGCCCGAAGCATTGTGTCATGAAATCAATCATAAGTGGCCCGCTGAACACTATGAATCATGAATCAAAAAGACTATGGATCATTATTTTGTGATTATAAAGTAATTTGTTGCATCTGAAGTTGAAATAAAAAAGATAAAATGGAGAATGATTTGATTTGGATTAAAAATCTGACATGATGCATTAATGATGCGCCTTATAGTCCGGTGCGCCTTATATAAGGACAAAGTTTTAAAATTAGCCATTCATTGAAGGTGCGCCTTATAGTACGGTGCGCCTTATATAAGGACAAAGTTTTAAAACGAGCCATTCATTGAAGGTGCGCCTTATAGTCCGGAAAATACGGTATGTATATATATATATATATATATATATGCATTGTTTGAAATAAACAGATAAACAATAAAACACAAATGCTTATCTGGTTTAAATCTAACATGCATTTGGGGACACGGTGTATGATGACAGCAACACTAGGTGCATGACAGCTCTTATTCACAAGTTAGTTGCCATAACAACAAAGAATACAGTGAATGTGCACTCTGGATGTATTGCACTGTGCATCGACCAAAGAGATGGTTAGCAAGCAGCACGTTTGATTTGGAGGAGTCTTCCCTTCTTTATTTATGTTCTCTAAATGTCTGCTTAAAACTGATAATAATCAAATCACACCATCCGTTTGACGGGTGTATTTTGCTGATTAATTTATATCGTAGAATTCACCCTTTTTTATAATCCTCTTGATGAAAGCTGACTTTCGGGGAGCGGTTCTGTTTCATGCAAATGCTTCACTGCTCCCTCTTTGTTATGTAGTGTACAGCTTTGTGTTACCATGGGAGAATCTAAGGAGGTAGATACTTGTGCCCTAGTTTAAATTGAATTTCAAATAAAGAGTCACGAGGCTGTTAAATTACACTTGACACTACACTTGTTAATTAGTGTGACACTTTGAGCTGATGCATGCCAACTGTTATGTTACATCCATCCATTCTCTCATACCCGCGAGCACAGTGGGTGTGCGAGAGCTTTTCTCAAATGAGTTTTGGGCAAGAGGCGGGGTATACCCTGAACTAGTCGTCATGAGGCAAAAATAGACAAACAGACATTCGCACCTACAGAAAATATTGGAACGTGGGAGGTAACTGAAGACACATGTAAACTCCATGCAGGAAGGCGCTCGAATTTAAACTGTGCTGAACCAGTCTGGCTAAAATCATATTTTTTTAGCATAGGCAGATCACAAAACAATGCAATGCAATTTTTCACTTAATGGGTGGACAAACAATCCCGAAACCCGAATATACAAGCCATTAAATAGTCGACTCTTCCACGACGCTTTCTTTCCTTTCTCCAGATCTGTAACTATAAAACTTCATTATGTTTTTTTTCTGCATTTTTTCCACTCCTTTCATCTACATGTAAACAATTATTATTATTATTATTATTATTATTATTCTTTTATATATATTATATTATTATATATTTAATCACTATTTCTAAACTGGTCAAACTATGATTGTCGACGTAATAAAGCTACATTTTTTTAAATTGAGATGCTTTTATCTGGCTGGAAAGCTTTTAGAGGTGACAAAAACATTTTATCTAGCTATAAAAAAAAGGAAGAGCCTGGGTAATGAATAATGAATGTATCTATTAACGTCTTCCTCTTTGTCCTTTTGTCTCTAAACGTCTCCCTGTCGTTTGAAAGACGTCCTATCATCAAGAAGAAAAAAAAAGGACTGTATGTCAAAGTCTGCGTGTGCTTTTTTTCTCTCTTTTCTGTTCGCCCACTGACTGACGTGATTCAACCAAGCCTTCCTAGCACAGGAATAAGGAGAGGTGCGTGGGCACCTGCTTCTACGGCTCTCTGCCTTTCGATACATGCCTGATTTTCTCACTCTTGGTACCTCGTGCATAGTGCTGCCATGCTACGCACAAAATATAATTTTGCGCTTGTGCATCCCCGTGGAGCCGACAATAGACAGACAGATAAGGGAACAGAGACGTGGGATGTGTGAAAAAGTTGGGACCAAAATGACCAGATGACTGTGAAAGAAGCGTGAATCATTTGACACCTATCTTCTATCATCGTTTCCGTAGTGTGGGACACTGACTGCTTTGAATTCTTTTTCGAATTACGCTCATATTGCTTGGTTGTAGAATAAAACCAATGCTGAAAAAATATACAATATTATCAGAAGAAAAATTCAGGGAACTCTGTTGGAGCAATAAAGGACTTAACGCTCTCTTTCAGTGTCATTGTTCGATCTGTTGAAGTGATGAAGAGTGATTTTTCATTGATTGGTTGATTTATAGATGACACAAATGAAGAAAATAAACAAACAACTATCAATATTTGAGCAGAGCATGGAATCAAAAAAGTAAGCTCTTAAAATGAAGCAATTTTTAATGAAAACCAAGAACATGATATACATACATCATTATTTTGCACCAATCAGAACAGCCTTAACTAGGATGCCAAATTTAAACCAAAGCCCCTCTAATGTCTCATCAGAGACCAGCACGGTAGCTGTGTCCAAATTCCACAGCCAGTTCCAAGGCTGGGTCCTTCGCAGCCCTGGAAGCTCCGCCTCCTTAGACCACATAAATCATGGTGAATTTGGATGGGTAAAAAAGCTGTGTACAAATTAATAGGCATAATTAACATGGCGTTATAGATCTGTTTTTCCCGCAGTATTTTTTTTATACAAATTATAATGCTTACGTAACACAGCCAAATAGGGTCCACTAGCCCATTTTTGGCAAAATATTACTGATTTCACAAAAGCCCGAGGAAGACGTAGATCATGTTAGACATCTCAACCAGCGGCATGGTGATGGCTTTGAGAATGGAGCATATATGCGCCTCTAAGGTGTGTAGCACAGCATCAAATACCATGCGTAAAAAAAAAAACACTCCACAGCCTCTTCACAGTCATGCACAGATTTGTAATCCAATTACATCCAACACAATATGTTAACACTGTAGGCAAGTAGAAACTCTACAGGATTTGTGCAGCAGCTCCAAATGTCAGCTCAAATGGAAAAGCTGCATTCTGTGTACTGACAAACAAGTAAGTCTTCTTCACAAACAGGAAAAAAGTCCAACAGATGCAAAATAAATCTGATTCAACACGCTGAGGTTGTACAGTCTCGGAATAAATATGCTTTGCCAGAAACAGTGACAGCTTGCTTCTAAATGTTCCAAAGTGCAATGGAAATGGAAGATAGCATTGATAAGTCCCATTTATAGAAAAGTCACTTTCTGGGAAAAAGAACATTTAATTTACGATTAATTTCAAATACCAAGTTTGACAACGTGTACGTATTTGCAATCAATGTTTATTTAATTGAGCTTGTGAAATGCAAACTATTGCGTAAAACTGAAAAGTACAATTCGTGTTTGTAAAATTTTGTGTTTTTTTTTTTTTTTTTACAAATATTGTTGCTGGGTTAAGCATTGGGTGAGTCAATGTGATAAAGTATCACGTCGTATTCCGTCACGGAAACAGTGTCACAATATTTGATCAATCATGCATGGCCGCCCGCATTCCTTAAAAGTCCATATTCACTTAACTTTTGTTAAAGTCACATGCTTATTTTGTGGCTTCGTATTTTGTCACTATGATAGGATGCTCATCAAATTGGATTTTCCACATCTCTCTTGAGTGAGTGTGTAACACCAGAACTGGGTGACTAACGGGGAACCCCTCCCTCACTCCCTCATCCTTTTTAAGTGATTCCATCTGACTGAGCTATCCCAATGATTTTCTCTGCCCTACTTTTTTCCCTAAAAAAAATGATTTTACAAAAGAGCATATAAATGATTTGTGAATGAAAACGTAATAAATTCTGAGCTCATCGATTGATGCTTTAACTTATGACGAATGTCATAGTCCCAATTGTAATATTCTTTTTTTAAATCTATAAGAGGATTTTACAAAAATGCTACTGCAGCCTTGGCCAAAATAGCATGTTGTGAGATTAATTATAAGATACGAGCTCAACTTAATGATGCTGCAGATGTCTCACAGTTGGTGAGAGGCTTTAGTTCTTTGCAGCAGAGCTTGTACAGTAACGTTGATGTCCTTGACATTGTCACTTCTGGTTGGGAGATATTTTTTGCTGACTTTTAGATTTCATAGCACTGACGCTAACGTGATACAACTTACAGACAGTGAAAACAGATAGATATGTCAAAAGACATTTAGATGAAACATAAATAAGATGGGGTTAGTAACACATTTGAACCATATTACAAATTTAGTGTCTCTTTTTTTAGATCAAGATTTTGCATGGCTATTTCTCTTGGATGGATGGGCCGAGTCGAGTCTGCCTGTCCTCAATGTGCTTGCACAGCAATCGCCCGACATTTGTGGTGACCATGCATAATGTGTTTGCTTCCCTGACATATCTCCATGGGAATTTCAAATGAGTCCATGCAAACCCTAAATTGTTTTCTGAGCCTGATCAGAAGGGGTTTAATGCCAAAATTGATCCCTCCTCTGAATGGCGCTGAACCACCTAACCCTCTTAAATCTTCACTCCAGAAAAGGCTACAAGTGATCCCAAACGCTAAAAGCCCATAGCAATGTAAAAAGAAGAAATTGCTCTGCCACGACCAAATGCTTTTTACATAAAAAATTAAATATTCAATATATTTCATTCAGCGTGACCGTGCAGCTGAACAGAGTCGAAAAAAAGGTAAATACATGAAAAAATAAGATACTAGTGATTTTTCACTCAGAGTATTGATTGATATAAGAATGAGAAATGCAGGACGGAACACTGAGTGTTGCAAAGTCCACTTTAAAAGTGGAAGAAATACAAAATGCATGAGTGTTTCTGCTGGACTACACTTCTGTGGGTAATATATAATTTACCAAAATACACCTATTCAAGACATGGCTTTCCAAGAGAAAATGGTGACGCAAATAGAACAGTTATACTAGCTACAGAGCCTCTCATTTTATCTGGACTTTTTTCACCTCTACCAAAATGTCAAAGGAGATCTTGACTTATACTTTAAAGATAATGTGGACACCTTGGATTGTTAACATTATTCTCCAGTTACTGAATACTCAGTCAACTTTATTGCGGCATTCAAATTTGCATCTTTTTAATAATAATAATACAGATTAGTTTGTTTTGTCGTGTTACAAACTACCTGAAGGGCATCAACAAGTCTTGCTGGTGTCATCCATCCATCCATCCATCCATCCATCCATCCATCCATCCATCCATCCATCATCCATCCATCCATCCATCCATCCATCCATCCATCCATCCATCCATCCACCCACTCACTCACTCACTCACTCACTCACTCACTCACTCACTCACTCACTCACTCACTCACTCACTCACTCACTCACTCTGAACTGGTCACCAGCCAATCATATTCACTTGTAAAGTTAAAACCGTGTTCATAGCTTGATTGACATCTTCCTCCCCTTTAATAAATGTTATTACCGGTACCGCAGAAAAGGATGTTATATTTTCATTTTTGCTTTGTTTGTTTTTCAGTCTGGCTGAAATACGACAGACTCATACAAAACGTGGTTGAATGAGGCCTTAGAAAAAGGGGTGACATTTTAGGGTTGAACCATTTCACAAATTATTTTTCTGCGGTTTGCATGGAATTGCGTCCTTCATGACAATTTTTTTTTTATTCATTTTTCATTACGGCTTGTATTGTGACTGTTATTTTAAGTTTTTTTTTTTTCGTGAGGGGGTGAAGTTTAAAAAGGTTGACTCACAATTTTGCCTATTCCATTTTCATGCACTGTTTTCACCGAAATCGGAAAAAGGTTTAAGCAATTCTGCTTATCTAGTCCTGCCCCGATTTTAACCAGGGATTTACATTGCCTGACTCTACAATTACACTTCAATTATATTCTTTATGATACCATTTCCGAGCTGACTTTGGGCAAGAGGCATGTACAGTCTGTGCTGGTTGCCAGTCAATCAAAGAACACAATAGACAATTCACACTTTTGATATCTTTAGTCTACTTCACTGAATCTAGCACACATATTTTTGGAACACGGGAGTACCTGGAGCAAAAGGAGAACATGCAAATGGCGCACAACAAGGCTGCACCCAAGATTTCAACCTCATATACAGATTCAGAATCTGTGAGGAAAAAAAAATCCTCTGGAAAAATTACTCGCTGATAATTTAAATTAAATAAAAATTGGTTGACCAGTATTATTGGAGTTCTTTGTTTTGCTCCATCTCATTAGGATAGAGACACCTCAAAATATTTGATATATTTCGGCTCTTTGCTGCAATTTCTTTCCTACATTCTCTTTAATTAATTTTCTGCCCGTTATATCAAAAATTAAACACAGCCACTCTTCTTCCTGCGGAGTCTCACCACTGTATTCGTAAACATCTAAATAAAAAAGCTTGCCAGCTAGCACATATTTTCCAAACCACGTGAACGACATTGATCTTATTGTAAAAGAGAGGATAGCGCAATCATAGTGTTTAAGAAAAGCCCATTTGTAACAAGTTACAGAACAAAGCGAGTATTGCCTCACACCCACACGATTCCTAAACATCACACATTCCTTTCTGAATTTCATCACCACCGGAGGATGCCTCTATGCTCTTTTTTGGCATCGTTCTGAAAAGTATTACACTCTAATTAGTTTCCAGCCCTCTACATTTTAATATGATCTAATCATACCGATGCCTCGTTACGGCCACACCAAATACGATTCATACATTCACACTCACGATTGAATCAGTTAACGTGTGCTTTATCTTCAGCGATGTTTGTTGAGTTGCATTTAACAACATGTTTGTTCATTACTGATGCTGTGTGAAATGAATCAAAACTGGACATTCTGTGTCTTTAACAGATGATTTATTGGCTCTCTGCCATTGCTCTTCCTTCCGTATCGAGTGTTGTGCATCCATGGTAACTGGCCACATAATGCAGGTGTGACAAATCCTCCAGGCAGAGATTTTATAATCAATTAATTTGAGATCCTTAAGTCATCTTTTCAGACCAAATAAAAAAAAGTTTACTGCCTTATTTAAGAATTGCTGAGCAGTGGAATATATTACCCGACAAGGCTGCATGATTAAACTAAAGTAACATTGTCCAATGCAATATGCAAATAGTTTTCTTAAAACTTAAATGTGCCTTGCCATCTGATAGTTGAACATTAGCAAGGTTAATCACAACTAATTAGCTAAGAATACATTGAGCTTGCATATTTTTCATCATGAAAAAAAATGCAATTCTTTCATTAGATAGTAAAAATTATTTCTTTAGGTACATGTTAAATATCAAAATAATATCGATATCATGATATTCAACAGCCATATCACGTATCGCATGTTTTTCCGATATTGTGCAGCCTCAACACTTATTAAAATGAGCCAAAACACATTTGTTTGAAATTATTTGTACTTAATTAGTTTTGCAAACACAGTGCCATTTCAGTTAATTCCAGAAACATCACTCCATCCATTTTCCGAACTGCTTAGTCCCCACGGGGGTCGCGGGTGTGCTGGAGCCTATCCCAGCCGTCATCGGGCATTAAGCGGGGGCACCCTGAACTGGTTGCCAGCCAATCGCAGGGCACACAGAGACAAACAACCATTTGCAATCGCACCTAGGGACAATTTGGATTGCTCAATCGGCCTCCCAAGCATGTTTTTGGGATGTGGGAGGAACCCGGAGTGCCCGGAGAAAACCCACGCGGGCCCGAGGAGAACATGCAAACTCCACACAGGGAGGGCCGGAGGTGGAATCGAACCCTCCTAACTGTGAGGCGGACATGCTACCCAGTGCCCCACCGACCCGCCTCCAGAAACATTATTTTCTTTAATTTTTGGGGGGTTTTAGGAACGTTTTCTCCTTTTTTCCTGTAGTTATTTTGTTGTCTTTCCTTAACTAAAAATATATTGTTGGGGACATATTACTCTGTAAGAATGCAAAAAGAGTCTTTTCAGTCCTGACACTCTACCCACATTCTTATCATCACCAGTTGGTCCTCTTGAATTAGAAGCATGCACGACAGATCTCTTGTCCTCTCATCCACAGCCACAGGCGACAATCTGACTCAAGCTCACAACTTCTCACTGAAGCGGAAGAAGGCGGACAAATCCAAGGATGGCTGCACCGCATCACACTTGACATCACTGAAGTCTTAAATTTCATTTGAGCTTAGGCTATAATAATAATTACCCGATAATGCAACAACCTGTTAAATGTTATTTTCAAAATGCAACCTTTCCACCGTTGCAGTCAGAAAAAAACTGCATAGACGTGAATCAATATGACGTTGATGCAGTCTTAACATAAGGAGCATACATGTGTGAAATGTGTGAAAAGCATCTGGGAAACTCTTTCAGTCATTACTTTAAAGACTCGAGTTTGTGCACTTACTAAAATCGTTTTGTCAAAATATCCCCCGCATTTAAAGCATTTTATAAATGTAGGCGTTTGATTAATCTTAATTGACATTTTTAAGGCGTTAAGCCATTGATCACAAGCAATGCTGGGGGAAACCAAAAAATAAATAAAAATAACTGAGGTGGACCTCATCAGTGACGCTAAAGATGCTGAAAGCTTTACGAGCCACGGGAATAGAGTTAATTAATACAACAACCGACGACTATCGTACAGGCAAGCCCTGGTTCAAACACCGGTGCGAGGTGAGTCATTAATCCACCGCGGCATTGCTACTGAGGAACTGTTCAGTCCTGAAGGTGTCACGCGCCAACGCCAGTCGACTGCAAGGTGCAAGACAAACATACCTCGTTCAGCTCTTCACATCATCGCTAAACACCTAGCATCCAAAGACACGTCCCCTTCCTGTACCCACGACGATGTCCACGGAGAGTCACCGGCGGAATGTGAGTGTGAGAGACTGTGTGAATGTGTGAACGTCAATGTGTGGGCGGGCAGCAAGTGGCGAAAGCAAGCCTGCGCTTAGTGGCTGATGTAAATGTGTCAAGCTTACCACCTACAGTTCCGGTGTTTTCTTCAAAAATAAAAGTCTTCCCCCCATTGTGATATCACATTCATGCGCTTAAATAAGTTATACAGACCTGTGATCACAAAATTTGTATCTAGTATTAAAGATGATTATTATTATTCAGAGTTGTAAAATCTACCTGTTACACAAAGTACCACCTGAAAAAAAAAATACTGAGCATTTCAGTAGACTTCCACAAACATAAAAGTTTGCAGCCTCAAGCTAAAATATCTGTTTGCACTGCATACTGTAATTTATTATGTCTGCTGATTTAGCAGGGATTTTATTTTGTAGGCAAAGTGGGAAAACAATTGTGCAATAGGCCAACGTTTACTGTGATTTGACATTACTACCAGGTTCTTGCAGGTTTGCCTAAGTAGAATTTAAGACCTTTTAAAAAGATATTTCAACTATACACTATACTATATATACAACCAAACAAGATATTTCATCACATTCTCAACATTTTTGCGGTCCCTAGAAGCATTAAAATGAGTTGAGATACAGCCCTTTTCAATGAATTTTCATATCCTGATGCCTTGGGCAAACATACCATTTGAGATTCCTTCATGTTTTCTTTCTGGAGTCCAGATATTATTTTAAGAACAACTGCCCTGAGCATTGTTTTCATTATTGTACTGATTGAAACTGCTGAGACAAAGTATGTAGTAAAGTATGCATGATTATCCACTTTAAACTATATCCATCATGGAGTAATGTTATGTAAACATGAAAGATTCTCAAAGCGTCCATCACTGTTCTTGATTTGAAGTGCTAATTTTAAGACAGACAGCTTTTTCCCTCCATTTGCATGACATTAAAATTGCCTCTACAGGTGAAAGGTGTTTGATAATCCTGCAGCCCCTTTAAGTACATTTAAGGTTTTCCAATGGGAAAAATTGATGAATGTGTTGGTTAAGGCAAATGTAGATAAATTAATATTTTTAAGTATCAAAGAAATGCTTCACGCGTATGTCCACAAAACTATCAATCTCTCATTAAGCCTCAAGGTGGCAGCAAATAACTACTGTAGTGTGTACGGATTAACAGTACAACGTATTACTCCTGTTTATACAAAATAACAGTGTTTGATTTGTTTTTCCAAATAAGAAAAAACACAATCATCCATAAATAGATGCAGGGTATTTGACGTGGCATGTCTTAATTTTTTACTTTATTTAAGATGAATAATTTCCCTAACTTTTAGTAGGTGACATTCTGGGAATTTCAAACTGCCACATAGCTCCAATTTAGGGCATTAGGGGATTCCTCATGATGTAAATTGAGCATGGAGAATTTTGAGAAGTCACTGAGTGACAACTGTGCAGCATATATTTGTTTTGGAAGAATTAAAAGAAATGACATCAAACTGACGGAGGAAATATAAAGGCATACTTTGTCTGATAGATTTCAACTGGGAGTGTCAGTATAAAAGACTTGGAGACTAGACTATGTGGCTATTGACACACCTAGCAGTGTGGATATATTCAATGGTTGCAATTTCAAACAGAGCATGACAGCAGACATTCATGTAAGGAACCGGTCCGGATGAGAGGATGGAAGAATAAATAATAGATTTCCGACTTTAGATCATATCAATAACAAGACAAATATTTCCGAGGTATTAGGCTCATAACATTTGTGCCAAATAATCTGAAAAAAAACTATCCAAGTGATTAATACGATTGAGCTTGTCAACACAAACTATAGTTTCGTGCAAAGGAAGAATTAGTTTGCATTATGAGGAATCCATCTTTTTACAGCGTGGGTGTTCAAACTTCTTCACAACTGCAGTGGGAAAAATGGTGTCCAGATTTATTTTTTAGTTATATACAGCAGGCTGCTGAAAAATGGTGAGTCATAAATGGCCCCCGACCTTTAGTTTGCGCACCTCTCCTTTACAGTATGTACGTTACAATACTGTGTTTTTTTTTAATTCTATTTGGCTAGTTAGTTACATGGTACCAGACCACAAAATAATATCTCGAGCCACTTTTTATATGACACAACCACATACAATATTTACACACGCATCCAATGGGTCCTCTCATTAGCGTGTACTTTACAAATGAAAGTTTTCTTGAATTACGAACAGTACAAAGATTATATGTGTCAAAATCTTGTCTTCATATGTCAATTGGCAAAAATTTGTGGTGTGAATGGTGTGAAGTTTGGAAATAAGCATAATATATTTATTATAATATAAATAAATAGGCTAAATTTAACATTTTAAATTATTATTTTTGTTCAATGCCGCATATAGCATTTTTTATTCTCACTTATTTAATGTGAACTAATTTTAAAGGAAACCAGCAAACTGGTGAAAAACACTTGACAAACAAAATCCGAACGCACCAGTTTACGAGCGCCTGCAGACTAGATTCAATAACGGGTAATAAGTGGTCCACCAACAGCGTGGAGAACTTGATTTTGAAGTCTACGTGCAGAACAATTTTGATTAGGGAACGCTGGCAAACGCTGAAAGAAAAATTCTAGTCAGGAAATTGCAAAGAAATCCGGTGGACCATACTTTAAAGAAAAAGAACAGACAAAACACGACCCTGCAAAGTCAAAAACCAGAACGATACCCTGCAGCCTTATAGACTTAAACTATGTGAACCCAAATGTATTTCTTGAGATTCTAGAAAGCAGGAGAGAATAATCTTGTCCGCATCACACAATCGCGCTATCTATCTATCCTCCAAGCAGAATGAAGGCGCAGCTGCAGAAACAAGCCAAACCCACCCGGGTGAGTACCCGGGGCGCTTATATAAATACCTGCTGTGCCACCCCGGCTGGTGTCTGACATCAGCTGTCACTTCTTGGCCTCACTTGTATACATAAAAACTTCTATTTGACACACCTTCTTGCCATTCCAGGCAACGCAAAGGAGCAGAGATGTCTCATAAATGGGGATACGGATCGAATAACGGTGAGTTATAACAGTTTGTAGTGTCCTGGGGAGAAAATTATTATTATTATTATTATTATTATTATTATTATTATTATTATTATTATTATTATTATTATTATTATTATTATTATTATTATCATCATCATCATCATCATCATCATTATTATTATTATTATTATTATTATTATTATTATTATTATTATTATTATTGTTGTTGTTGTTTAACAACTTACACGTTTGATAGGTCCTGACAAATGGGAAGAAGATTTCCCAATAGCCAATGGCCCCAGACAGTCTCCCATCAACATCGTCCCTCAGGAAGCCCAGTTTTCACCCTCTCTAAAGCCTCTGATAATCAAATATGAGCCATCCAACTCTTTGGGCATCCTCAACAATGGACACTCCTTCCAGGTTGACTATTTGGATGATACCGATTCTTCAAGTAAGTGTAACTCGCTCCAGTAACTTTCTATATACAGTTGTCGACATATGTTGGGCATATTTCTGCAATGGCTGCTAATGCAATTATTTAGATATGTCTCATCAGATACTTTCAAGGTTTGTCCAAGTATTGAAAGCCCATTAAAAGCTTATCCATAATTTGATTGAGATGTTTACTGTCATTTATCATCTATGAGTTCATGTTGGCTCATGACTGTACAGTGGGGATAATATTCCTTCCAGAACTTTATCTGGCTCCCTGCCTATGTTGTTTATGCCTCCACCCTGCTGTGTGCAGTGTGCACTGCAGCAGATAACAACATCTGATCAAGTCACTGCTCTTTTGCGTCACTATATGGAATGTCGCAACACTTTGCCCTTATCATATAAATCATTATGAATTCATTTACAAGTTATTCAATACTGAAAAAAATAGTGCTATAGGAATTCTAAAGGTGATAAATTAAAGTACTTAAGTTTAATATAAAAAATAGAACAAAAATGTTCATATTTGGGATGTTTTTCATAATTTCCATGTTGTATCCTTGCAGCCCTGACTGGGGGTCCTATTTCTGGAACGTATCGTCTGAAGCAATTTCATTTCCACTGGGGAGGCAGTGATGAAAGAGGTTCTGAGCACACCATCAATGGCATTAAGTTCCCATGTGAGGTACTGAAAAAAAATATTTTTTTTAAGTGTTAAAAGTTGTTCATTGTGGCTGGCTGAAAGGGAGTTCGGTTTGTATGTACCATTTTTTTGTTTTAATTGTCTAAACTAAAAATGAATAAAACTACTAATTTCTCAAATGATGACTTATCTTCTTATCTACTTGCATAAACCAACAAAATATTTTGCTTTTACTGTCTTGTCAGCTTCACTTGGTACACTGGAACACCAAATATTCCAACTTTGGAGAGGCGGCCAGCCAGGCTGATGGACTCGCTGTGGTTGGGGTCTTCCTCAAGGTGGGTCTACTAGATCTGGTGTCCATTATCAGTCATTCACAGTCACTGTAGTAAAATGATAAGGTGAGCTACTGCTCTAAAATTTGACGATAAACAAAAAACAAAAATGGTGCTTTCTTTATGAACTGGCTCTGTTGTCCTCTAGATTGCTGGTGCCAACCCCAGGCTGCAGAAAGTGTTGGATGCTTTGGATTCCATTAAGACAAAGGTGAAATTCTCCACTGGGATTTATTTGTTCTATGAGGACATACTTTTGTAAATTTGTGATACCGATCCAGCTATTCACTATAATAACCTATAAATTTTTGAACCTCCTTCCACACACATAATTTATTCTGTAACAGGGAATGCAGTCAACCTTTCCTAACTTTAACCCAGAAACTCTTCTTCCTGGTTCTCTGGACTATTGGACATATGATGGCTCTTTGACCACTCCACCTCTTTTGGAGAGTGTCACATGGATTGTTCTGAAGGAGCCAATAAACGTCAGCCCTGCACAGGTACTTTTAATAATCAAACCACCATGCAGGAAATATATTCATGGCATTTTGTTTTGCACTTTGTGAGACAAAATATTCAGTTAGTTCACATTGTGGCAATATTATTTTTAAAAAATGTATACTTGTGCTCCTGTAATGATACCACATATATATATTTTAAGTCAACTGCATTCAGATCATCACGGCAACTGTTTCTTTAAAAGAAAACCTTTCTGTCCTTCATCCTTAGATGGCAAAATTCCGCAGCCTGCTCTTCAGTGGAAAAGGAGAGGATGAGTGTTGCATGGTGGACAACTACCGGCCTCCTCAGCCTTTGAAGGGCCGACAAGTCCGTGCCTCCTTCAAATAAATGAGGCCTCATTTATATTAATGTTTCCCAATGAGCTGTAACATAGTACAGTATTGTGAGAGATCATCAGGGGGATTATCCAGTTTCACTTAATTGGTACGAAAATTATTTATTGACTACAAACAATGTAGTATGCCTGCAACATATAGTGAAAAATAAAATAACTAAATACTCTTATGTTTAGATGGCAATTAACCTGTTATGCAATTTTTGTGATATTTTGTTTGCATTTTTTTTTCTTATGTAAAACTTGGCTTAATAAAGAATGGGAAACATTAATTTACAGCACTCGAACCGGGTTTGCTGCATGAATTTGTGAGTGTATCTTGAATACGCTATATACAGCGCGCTCGGTGGGACCAGAAAAACCTCAATCAATAATTGTCGACGGGAATAATGACGAGATCGGTCAGTTAACATGTCAATCAATCTTGTTGATATCCATGCGCATAACTTGCGATTAAAACTGAATGGACTCAAGTGACATCCTGACTGATGCTTGAGGATGTTGGCAGTGAGTAAAACATGAGTCGTGCCCTAAAAAACAAGGCCACGAAAAAAATGTAACATCAACTGACAGGTCAACATCAACAGAAGACAGAGCAGTGACATTAGAATGTGATTTGAACTAGATAGTATTGGAGGGTGCAAAATAAGAAGCAAGATAATATTAACTCAGGGAGTTGAACTACCGGAATATTTTTAATTGAGGCAAATTAATTAAAAAATGTATGCAGGTTGTATCATCAATCAAAGCTACTTTACGTTTGTCACAAATTGTTCAGCTAAGTGACTACAGTATTATGTAGAAAATTGTAAATACATATTGAAGAAATGCAAACCTAATATTCATACCCTGAATTAAATCATGTTGTGTTTCCACTGTGACATAGTAATAGATTTTAGTTATTTAAAAGTACCCTCTTATTATTGAAAATGTAAATTCATAAGGGGTGGGGTCTACTCTCTCTTATCGGGCAAGAGCAATAGACTTGTACAAGAGTGTATGGTTTATCATAACCAATTCACACAACTGTTATCAGACAAGGAACATTGTGATAACTCAAACAAGACACATGCTGACTCTGACTGCATGCATTAAGTATTACATAGTGTTTTTTAAATTATACAGTACATAGAGTTTAAGAGTCTTTCAATATTAATAGTGGAGTTATTTTTCACCATATTTTATCGTCATAAATTCCCCTTAGTTTTTAATAAAGAAATCATTGTATTGTAATCTAGTACTTTTCAGTGATGTACCGTTTCATTAACCTGCAACATAATAATCATAACAACGATCTTGACTGAATTAAATTGAATTGAAAGGGCTGACGAGCCGAGTGGAAGACTTTATTCATTCATTCATTCTGCAGTGGAGGAATATGGCCAACAATGTCCTTTCCAATTCAGCACTGTGTGTGTGCGTGTGTGTTTGTGCGTGTGTGTGTGCGTGCGTGCATGTATGAAAGGGGCATTGATGAACAGAAATAATTTGGTACAAAAATTAGGGCACAATTAGGACACGGTTGAAGATGATGCAGACAGAGACAAAAGAGACTGTGATAGATATGAGATTGTTTTGGAAAGTGTTATGTAGTGTTTGCAAGAATTATTGTGTTTTTTATTCGACAGACTCTCTGGGGCTATGGTAGAAGGGCGCATAACAAAACCAGTATTGACTAGAAATTTTACATAATGAGAGGATTCCCTTCCCTTGCTCGCCACAATAACCATCCCCCCCATATTCCTCAATAAAATTTTCCATGGCTGAGTGACATCAGTAACCATAGCAACCGTATGTTCCTGTCATAAAGTAGACAAAAGGATGATATTGAAGATGGTTGTCATCCGTGCCTTTTGCCAAAAACAACAATTGAAACAAACAAAAAAAGGTAAATTAGTCTAAGGGCTAATATTTTTTGTTTTGCTTAAAACTCGAATAATAACTGTAACCAGAGTTACAGGCAACTGCTCATGAATGAAAATGTTTTGATTGCAAATATTTTAACAAATATTTAACAAATTAACTTTGTCTTCTAACTTCAACAGTTTCGTCCATCCTAAAATGTGTGCTCCAGATGATTCTTCATTCTCAGACACAATAATAAAATATCTGAAAAGTTAGTTCTATTTTTGAAAATGACATTTTGTATACCTAGTTTAATTGAGGTTGGAGGGTTTGAGAATTGAGAATAGGAGTGATCTTACATAAGTGTGCAAATTGATGTTATCTCTAGAGTTTGACTCCCCCTAGTGTATAAAAGGTGAAACGCTTGCAGCTCAGTAAATAATACCTGTGACGTCACCGTTGATGGGGTTCAAGCCAAATGAGTTGAAAGGTCACACACTTGGTTGATGAGTAGTTACTTAAATTCAGGTGTGCGGGAGCATGCGTGTGATGCTCCCTCTAAGTTTCTAGGTGGGTTGGTTTTTGTTATTCAGAGTATTACTGACATTCCTTACAAGGTAACTAGTCTGTTGTTTTTTGTCCTAATGATAATGGTAAATGATCTAAAATAATTTTTTAGAAATTAGTGCAATTTTATGATGCATTCCATTTGCTGAAGATGACAAAGACAAGCTTGGTCGTTTGAGTGAGCAAGTAAGTAAAAAAAATAAGTAAATGGTCTTGCAAATTCTGCTTCGTGTATTGCATGTAAATGCCAATGTTTTATTTTGCTAGAATTAATTGACAGCAGTATTGTCTGTAACTTGGGAGCTGTTATTTTTTTTTTTTTAAATATTTGATCAACGTTTTGCACTTTTGGTGAGACAATTCAATGCAATTTGTTTTCTCACAAATGCCTTGCCTGAATTGTTTATTGAATTTCCGACTTGCACTGTAAAAAAAAAATTGCACTGCATCATGACATCAAATGTCATTCTAAGGCTATCGGAAAAAAAATTGCTTCATCATTCATAGACAACAAAAATGTATCACTACCAAAATGTTTGGAAGCATATTTTGTGCTTTTATATATCTTAAGCGTGGAAGATTTTTTTTCTGCATCAATACTAAGACGAGCAAGTACAACTGTTTGACTAAAGCAGGTTAGCATTTTTTGTAAAACTACTTATTTCTTCATTCAAATGGTGCAATATTTTAGCTTTTTTTAATTTACATAAATGTGTTTGGTGTTCATGTCCAGTGATTTGTTTTTTTTTTTATAGTCAACATGGCTGTTAACAGACCCCCAACAGCTCGCCCACAACAAGAGCGAGCACGGCACTTTCGTACCACCAGCGGTGTATCAAACCCCAGACAGCCGGACACAGGACCAGGATGCCCAAGCCAAGACCCAGGATCAACACACCATCCCAATTTATCTACAAGACCTGTCTTCTATGTCCCTGCTCCACCTCCACCTCAATTTCTCCACTACCAGTGGCCCATCCCATTCCCCTACAACCCGATCGCTGGATTCTCAGGCATGGGTATAATTTAAATATTTGCATATTTCGTTCAATTTCACATCAGGACAATTGATTCCTTCGATAGTTTTCTATTGCTTTTATGATATTAACAGATTTTCTTTTTTTGTTTAACTTCTGGACCTTATTTTTCTACCATTTCTCAGGCTATGGGATGGTTATGCCCCCATTCCCACCTACCCCCTATATGGAGGCTCCATCTTACGTCATGCCCCACCCACATGTTGACTACAGACAATTTCTACACCCCATGGTCCATGCGCAATGCCCACCGTATCAGAACCCAAACCAGCCGAGAAGATTTCGCGGTCCGTTTTCTTTCAGTGTTCGTCAAACAACCAACTCTGAAGTCCAAACGGAACCTTCCGAAGGCTTGAGTAGTGACAAAGAGGGAAGCGTCCATGGAGATTCCGGGACAGGAACTGCTTCGTGTTCTCCATCTTGCAGATCTAGCTCCCAAAAACAAGATTCTGTCGAGGTTGAGAAGTGTAGTTCACCTAGCGTGGACATGGATGTCCAGCGCAGAGGAAAAAGCAGTCCTAGTTCTGCAGAAAATAAAGCTGTAGAGTCGTGTCGTGAAACATCAGAAAAACAGAACGAGCCTGCAAACGTGTGCAATTATGAAAATGGCCCTCCCTGCAAAAATGACCTTTGTAATATATGGTCAGTGAGCTCTCAAGATGGTATGGTCCCGATGTGTAGCTCTTCACAACAAGAGGATGAGTCTATTCAAGAAAGGCATGTCTCTGTCAGTGATATTTTAAAGTGTTGGAGAGCTGGCGCACCGCAGGAGGCAATACCGAAAGAAACAGAGAAGGAACTTTTTCACAATGAAGATCAGCTGGCTTTCAAAACTCATGAGCAATACGAGGGGCCTGTTTGTCATACTGCCACGAAGACGGGGAACGGTCCTAGGCTTCTGGGATACAGAAGAGAAAGTGGAGAGGTCAGGGCGCCTCTTTCCAAAAAGTCAACTGATTCCCAGAATGAAGGTGCACGGTTATCGAATGATTTCAATGAATCCCAAGAAAATGACAGACGCTTACATGAAAATGCTTCTGGGAGTGTTTCTTATAAATTCCCTTTAAGTACTCCCCGAGTCGAAAGGAAATTGAATGAGTCCGTGTGGTCTGTGGAATCTATAGGACCCTTTATCCCGAGTAAGGAATGGATTATGCAAAATATGCCGGAGTCACAGATGGTTGCAGAGATAACAGGGGAACCTGAAGATGGGTTGTTAAAACAATACGACATTATTTTAGATAACTGTGATGGAAACCAGAGCCTAAACCCGTCCACCTCAGATTCTGCTCCAATGTCAGGTCTTATTTACAGTACCCCAGCTCAGAAGACAAACCCACCACAAACTCCAAGAAGGAATTCAGCTCAATCCCCTGAATTGACCGAATCTCCAAAAGAGGACCCTGGCATGAATCCTAAAAATAATGAACCCTTGACTTGTTTACAGAGTGATATCACACCCTCGGGTGAAAGTGGGTCTCCTGAAGTTACGGCTAATCAAAACCCAAATCAGAATGGATGTAATGATGTGCAGCAGGTGAAAATTCCATGCATTGCTGACCAAAGAGAAACTCCTTCAAGCTCATTAGAAAACATCCCATCGACAGCCAAGTGCACAGAGGCTGTGAAATCAGTGCCTGAAGTCGAAAGCAATGATGACCTGAGCAATCATCAACTTTGTGTTCTTCTGGCTAATCCCAGAACAGCTGAATTCTCTCCAGGAAGCATGGGACATTGTTTTTGCATTGGCTGCCATTGCAATAAATTCCACGAATCCAAATATCCATTTGAAGAGTTAAAGCCAAACGTGGGATCGAAAGTAAAACATCGAGGTAATCCGCAGCAATATTTATCGGTTGTTTAACGATATACTTAACACGAGATTATCTCTAGCTGTGCGGAAAGGGATCTCAATGAAAGCACGAATAGAGAAGAAATATGGGCCCTGGAGAAACAAACGGCTTGGTATGTTTTGGTGTCACATGATCTAGTTTTTATTTTTAGTGCTGACAAAAAAAAAAAAAAAAAAGCAGAAGGTGAATTTAGCAGTGTTTCCAGACTTTTATGTAAAATCTTTTTTATTCCCCAGCAAAGTACAACAATCATGAAGAATGAACGTAGTGCCAAGCCCCAAATCAAAAAGTAAGTATTTTATGGTGATCTGGATTTGGTAAGTATCAGCAGTTGTATAGCACCCATAAGAACTACAAGTATTGCTAGCTTAGCCCAAATAGTTTTTCTGCGTTTATTTAAAAATGGCATATCCTTAATCTTTGGAGGGGAAGACCTTAATCGACAGATGTTTAATACCACATATAGAATCAATCCAACAAAACCATGTGATGTCATAAAGTGAGGAGCCACCACCATATCTCAGAGCCTGTCCCTGCAATTTAAGCTCACGATCAGCTGTTCTGATTTTGGTGTATCAAATAAGTTATAAAACGATTCCAATATCTCTGCAATATGCTTAGCCACTAGTCATTGCTGTCTTTTTTTATTTTTTTTTTATTTTGGTCAACGGAGGCGGGGTTTTAGTGAACCAGGTGTGTTTTGCATTAGAGAAATAGCCACATAAATTATTTAATAAGAAATTAAATCACCATTATGCCTAAGGTTATATATAATCATATATATACCAATAAATAACTGCTGAAAATAGCATAATAAAGCTCCTTTAATTAAGACAACCAAAACAATGTTTTCTTGCAATTTCTTCTAGGTGCAGATGGAGATCATCTACAATGTTGAACTTGTAATTGTTCAATGAGACTGTTTTAAATGTTCATTTCTATAATGTTATTGAATTCTATTAAAACTATATTTAAAATTTGCTCAGTATCCTTTTTGTTCATTATTTGGGAAAGCATGCTCGACGATTAAATTATTTCCTTTAAGTACACGTTTTGCCAGACAAACAATAAAATAACACTACTTTGTGAAATTTTGGCACTTTATTTTTACAGTTGATGCACTGTGCTGTAAATGAACGCTGCAAAAAAAAAAATGGTGGAATGAAGCTGGTAGATTTAAGTGTCTTAAACATTCTGCAAATGGCACTAGTATGTTTAGACAATATATACATTGTGATTGACAGTGAGCAGATTTGGTAGCGATGCAAAGCAGACTGTAATATGTTCATTTAAAAACAAAGCCAATTTGAACCACTCGGTTACAAATCATGCCCTAGTTGGGCTATCTCCTCCACAAGGAACTCTATGTCCTCGTACTGTGTAGCAGGGTTGGCGAAGACGCATCTGAAGAAATTGACTTTGGTACTTGTAGGCTGGTAACCAATCATAACCGAGCCCTTTTCCATCAGCCTTCCTTTAATCTGAGGAGCTACCTGGAGTCAATATGAATTATATTGTGACTCTTGCGCAATGCTTTAAAGTTGGAATAATCTCTACAGACCTGATGGAGTCTCTTGTCTCTGTCAGAACCTTGTGGCATGCTTCTCAGACTTGGAGGAATGTACCAGAAGCACACGTTGCTGTGCTCAGGCTGTGTGAAAAGCAGAGGAAGAATGTATCTAGCATATAAAATTGAAGGTCTAAACAAATTCCTGCTTACTTTATTTTTGAAAACTAGTTCAAAATCTTTCCTCCTTTGCAGTAGATCATATAAATACTTTGCATATCCCAAGCACTTGTTGACCTGAGCTCCAAAGCCCTCTGTACCCTGGAGAAAAAAGAGGCAATCATTCTTAACACGTCCATAAAAAGGACAAAATGGTGAAGAACTATAAATATATGCGTGTAGATGAAAAATGGTAATACTACTACTTCGTAATAGTAATACCTTTGCCTTCCACACGAGCCAAAGTTTGAAGACATCCACATGTCTGCCACACTGGATGCTCTTATCTCCAGTATCATAGCTCACGTCATAAAATTTGTCTTTCTGGAAGAGATATGGAGCCGCAAGTTCATTGCACTTTTGTAAGAGGCCCTGTGGACAAATAAAATAACTTTATTAGGATGAGGTAGATAAAACGTGGAGAATAATTTGATTCAATTGTGAAGATGTATCTCACTTACCATGCATGGTCATTCAAATAAATAAATAAATCTCATTATCTTACTTTCTTCTTTATAAATAAATAAATAAAAACAGTCATCTTACTTTCTTCTTGATCAGGATGGCTGAGCACTGCAGAGGAACACCCATCATCTTGTGAGGGTTCCATGTTACTGACCACGCTCTGGAAAACATCCATTTTGTTTTCTGTCACTATGAGTCATATTAATAAAAAAATAATCTACACGATATGTTTTGTTTACTAATGCACTACCTTTCAATGCCCTGTAGCTTCATCCTATATCTGTCTGACAAAAGTAAGCATCCGCCCCATGCTGCCTGGAAAGTAGGAGTGAAAAAGAACACAAAATGCAAAACTGCAGGTTCTACATTCTATATGTATACAGAATACAAATCCGAGGCCGTATTTTTACTTAATTACGCAAATAATTTTATATAGACTTACATCCACATGCATCCATAAAGTGTGTCTCTGACAGATGTCCGCAATGGCATTGAGGGGATCAAAAGCTCCATACACAGTCGTGCCAGCCGTTGCATTCACATAGAACGGAACCATGTTCTGGAGAGAAGAACTATAAGTACGTACCAACTTTGTCATTGTTTCACATTGCGTAAAAGCAACAACCCAACCATTCAACGCAATTTAACCATTTTGCAGTATTACCTTTTCTTCAGCTGCAAGAATAGAAGCCTCAAGTTCTTCTGGAATCATTCTCCCTCTGAAAAAGTCCCAAAGTAGACAAAGTTGTCCATGTGCTACATAATGTACATATTGTATTCTACAGACTTCTTTTTTTGTGTATGACTAGACGGAGAAAATATGAGGATAATGAAACATAATAGATGAATGCCAAAACAAGCCTATTCATTGATTTATTGTCTTCCTACATGCACACCACATTATGACCACCTAATGGACTGTAATTCATGTAGGCAATATCAATGTAACAATATTTGTTAATGTGGCTTTACAGGTCAGAATAAATCCTGAATGTGCACAACCATACACAAAAGACTGCACAGGTGAGCAAATATGTACGCTGTTGTATATTATAAAAAGTTTGAAAACAAACATACCTTTCATCACATTTCACTATAAACACATTTTCAATGCCCAGTCCCAGCACTGCAGCAGACTTCTTGATTGAATAGTGGCTCTGTCGAGACAAAACCACAATGAATTATGTATCTTCAGCTGTCTGACTTTAGGAACAAAATAAACCATTTCTTTGTTCAGTTATCACAGATTTAGGCGATGTGATTACATGTTCGGAAGTAAAGAGGGCCAAGTGAGGCAGAGCTCCCATTCCTCGTGTCTTCACTTCTGGGTAGAAGTAAAATCTTGCCACCAGTATACTGTACAGGTTGGAGATTGTTCCTCCTTCAGGAAAAATGTCATTTTATTCACAGTACACGAGATATACAGAATTGATTTTGTAGTCGCAGACATTTAGAGGACACAGACATTACCTGGTGAGAAGATCCCATCTCCCTCCTCATTAGACCATCTTACAATGCTATACATCTTCTTCAGTAGAACTTCCTCCATTAGGGTGAAGACTGGAGACACCTCATATGTAAACCTACAAAAAATGCTTTTATTCGGCAAGCCACATACAACATCTGCAATTTTTTCCATTAAGAATCTTACATGTTTGTGTTGGCTATACTTGTCAGCCATTCACCAGCAATACCAATCACATCCAGACCTGCGAACAGTTGATTGAAGAAACGAGGGTGGCCTGGATAGGGAGAAGGCCATAGGTCATACATATACCATAAATTTCGGACTATAAGCCGCGGCTTTTTCGTAAATTTTGAACCCGGAATCACGGGTTTTAGCTGGTGCGGCTTATAGTCTGGTGCAGCTTATAGTCCGAAAATTACGGTAGTATAGTACAAATAGGAAACGATTCATCGGCAAAATTCTATTTAGATATAGCATGCAATTGTTAGCAAGAAACAAGATGCTTCCAGGAATGCCCGGCCGGGCAAACGTCAGACAAAAACCTCACCTGTATTGACACCATATTTTAGTGTGTCGTGACAATCCACCAATATTTGCTCAAGAGTGTCTGGTTTTTCAGGCAGCTCTAGACTAAAGCCTTCCAGTCCTTCTTTGAGTTGGTGAGGGTGGTGAAAGTCCAAAACCTGAAACACAATAGGCATTAGTGTGCTTTCATTGCCTCTTAACTGGTGACTTATTTAATCTTTTGGGTTACGAGAGAAGTACCTTGGAATTTTGGTGATAGGACTTGCAAATGTAATTTATTAATAAGTTCAAAATTTCCTGCAGAAATTCCCTTGTCATCCTTTCTCCCCCTGAAGTCGGCAACAGATCTATTTGCACGCACATTTACAGAATATGCAATTGCACATTTTACACAACCAAGAAAAGAGGGCATACATGAATTTTGCATCAGTTATATTCGGGTTGGACTAATGATTCTGTTGTCAATACTCATTCAAATTAATGCTTGTAATAACTTTTAATGTGTGGTCTTTCACTGAAAACTTAATTGCGGTGAACAGAAAATTGTAAAAAAATAATCATGTAATAGGCAAACTGTCAAAGTACCGTTGCCTTGTTCAACTCTCACCTTTGCAGTAAATGTCACTAAAATCAGTCGCCGTGTCTTTGTTTTCTCTGGGTGAGTCCATTTTGGTTGATTTGCTTGTGACACTGTCTGGAAAAAATATTGCATTCAATATGTTTAATAGAATCCTCATATTATAAAGTTGGCCAGCCGTCCACCTGTCCACCTGGTGTCTGTCTTAAGGACACTGCAAGGACATTGGTGGCGAGGGGGTACTGAATCATTTGTTTAATATTCAAATGTCTTATTGTGAACAACAACACGGCTTACTATGATGTTTTTTCTATCTATCTATCTATCTATCTATCTATCTATCTATCTATCTATCTATCTATCTATCTATCTATCTATCTATCTATCTATCTATCTATCTATCTATCTATCTGCTTTGAATTATGTCCGCTGTATTCCCTGAAACATTCTTGAAAAATAAGCAATTTAGCACGGTTAAATAGACGGAAAATATCATTTTAAAATCACCATTAAAACCATCAACATTCATAGTGTCATCTAATCACACTTACCTGGTAGCTGTAAGAAATCCATATCAGTACAAACGTCGGCTTTCAAAACAAAGGAAAATATAAGTTTCAGTGTAGAGGTCTACTACAAAAGTGTAGGTGCCAAAAGTCACATCAGTTACTCAGTGACTTTTTCTCAAATAACTTTGCCTGTGGTCAAAGGTATTCTTCTCTGACACAGTTACCTGGAGTGACATCTAAAAGGTGTCTAAGTAGAAGAAAGCAACAGGAACACACAAAACACACCCAAGAGAGGGGAGGGGAGGGGAGACTTCTTGCCGATGATACAACAATTACTCTCTCCCTTCATTTGTGCAAGGAAAAGAGACAAGCTTAGAAGAATCAGCTGATTTCCTAACGCAATTCAATATTAACAAATTTAGGAGATTAGCCTATTTATGAAATAATTAATGATAATGATCAAATATCAGATTTCAAAAAAGCAATTAATCCCATTAGTTATGCAATTACATTGAATACTGGTACTTTAATGTATTTAAGATGTTTTTTTCAGGTAGCTTTCAGGTATCTAACCTTATTTCAGTCAGTACTTTTTTCTTTTTTAGTTAAGAGTTGATATATTAAAATTATTTTAGCAAGGGCTATTCTAAACAAAATAATCTGTACTTTGCCACTACTGGTGCACAACGCATGGACTAAATTAAAATTATGTGCAAAACTTGAGTAATTTTTTTTTTTCAGGGTATAACATGATCAAGAACAGAACAGGTGGGGGGAAGTATTCAACTAAAGAGAATAATAGACTGAACACGATTTAAGATGACCATACCTGGAGTGAGTTCAATGTTGCGTTGCAGTTGAGAGAAGTCGATAGATGGCAGTAATGAGCAAGACTACTGTTGTCCTATGCCGGTTAATGCTGAAAGAAGAATATCGGAAAGCCGGAAGTATCAAATGTAGGCGGGGCCAAACTAGGAAGTAAAAAGTATACAATAACATAAACCATTACTGTGCTTCATAGTGATTTTAACATTATTTCCGAAGATGAGCCCTGTTTGTTTTATAAGCATTGGATTATGAAGACCACCACGTAAGAGTTTTTTTTTTTTCCATTCCTGGCAGTTTCTACCGCCTATGAATCGTCGGTTTACGTTGGTAGTTAGCTTAGCATCTTCTTTGAAAATTGTAAACGTCAATATGCTGACAACTCTACCACAGCGAACAACGTTAAAGGCATGTCGAAGAAATAAACAACAACGTATCATTCGGAATAATGGTCGTGTCAATAAAAAAATGCACATTGTTAATTAGTGTGAACAATATGTTTCGGAGCATCTGAAATCTAATAAATTATGGAAGATGTAAGGATATTATCGTCATGACAGATGAACTAAGTAAATGATCAATTAATTATTGTACTCAATATTTTCACCATTTGCATTTAAAAATAATAAACATAAAAAATATAGGCTTGGGAGATTGAAAAATAAAATGAAAGGGTTCAGAATGCTCAATTCTAGTGGCATGGAGTTATAAAGGTAAACTGTGAGTTGCTGGTCATATAACCACTGTGTATCCATAACTAGTTGCCTACATGTGCACCATGTTGGTGAACCCTGTTTTGTTGTAACTTAATTATATAGTTTTGAGACTGATGTGGTAACTGTATCACCTTTCCCTGCTTCCAAGTGTGACCGCATAAAGCCCATGGACTAAGCGTTACACTTCTGAGCATGAGAATGGAGGAGACAAGCCGTGAGGCGGTTGCCACAGCCGTTCAGCGCGTGGCTGGAATGCTGCAGAGATCTGACCAGTTGGACAAAGTGGAGCAGTACAGAAGAAGAGAGGCCAGAAAGAAAGCCTCTGTCGAAGCAAGGCTTAAGGTGATCACATGAAGAACTGTCATGTCCATAATGTCATGTGATTCAATGTTTCTCTTACATCACAGTACCCCGAAAAAGTATTGATATATTCATTTTTTTGCGTACATGTCAGACTGAGGTGTTTCAGATCATCAAATTTTAATATTAGATAAGGCAGATAAACACAAAATGCACTTTTCAAATAATTTAATTTCTTTTTTGGTACATTATATTCAAAATGATTTGACCGTAGATGAAAAATGATTTAATCATTATATTAAATGTTTTAACTTCTGAGCACCAAACTCAACTAAAGTGCGGTTCTTTGGCTGTTGTTATTTCTCTTGTCTCTTGAAATGTAATTCAAGGAATGTTTTTCAGGCAGCCATTCAGTCTCAGCTAGACGGTGTCCGCACTGGACTAACTCAGCTGCACAGTGCCTTGCTTGACGTGAAGGACATCCAGAGCTCGCTGGCTGATGTGAGCAAAGACTGGAGGCAGAGCATCAACACTATAGAGAACCTGAAAGATGTCAAAGATGCTGTCGTTCAACATAGTCAGCTGGCCTCCGCTGTGGAAAACCTTAAAAACATTTTCTCGGGTAAGTGTTCAGTTGAGGTCTGATTCAGAGACTTAAGGAGCAGGTCTGTAATCTCACTCATTGCATACTGCTTATCTAGAAATATAACCCCACAACATGTCTTGTCACAGTGCCAGAGATTGTGGAAGAGACCCAGCAGCTGATAGAGCAGGCAGAGTTGCTTCAGGCTCACAGGAAACTGATGGATCTGGAGAGCTCCCGAGATGACCTTATGTACGAGCAATACCGCATGGACAGCAAGAACACCAGTGACATGCATCTCATTTCCATCTATTTTGAAGATGTAAGTTTTAATGCTTGTCGTTTGTCAACTGTAATTTTTTTTTTTTTTTTTGCCGCTCTTTTAAATCCCTTCTTTCCTCCTAGGTTCAGCGGTTATCAGATGAGCTTGCCAAGCAGTCATGGATGGTTCTGCAGAGGGCCATGGTTACTGTTCGTCGTGACCCCACCATGCTAGTGTCAGTGGTTCGTATCATTGAACGTGAGGAGAAAATCGACCGGCGGATGGTTGACCGTAAAAAACAGACGGGCTTCATCCCGCCTGGACGACCCAAAAGATGGAAAGACAAAATGTTTCAGGTGAGAGGAATTATTTCTTCTTCACCTTTACTTCCTCTGCAGTCCAATAATATTAGATTTTTGCTATTCAACAATATTGATGATGCACAAAGCCAGTGGAAATCTTTTAGCTTAGAAACTATTGACTTGTTTTATGTCCGTATTAAGTATATATTTTTTTTCTAATGCAGGTATTGGAGGGCACTGTCAGCACCCGCATCGAGGGCACACAGTCAGTGACAAGAGAAGCTGATAAAATGTGGCTTGTTCGTCTTCTGGAGATAACAAGGAAATATGTTTTAGATGACCTCATCATTGTCAAGAACCTCATGGTTCAATGCTTTCCACCACATTACAACACCTTCAACAGGTGAACATTTTTCCTCCTAACCTCTCACGTTCCAGAATCTACAAATTAGAAAAATTCTGTGTCGCATAGTTTTACTACTTTGAAAAGTTTCATAAGAGGACATGGACATGAGGAGGACATTTATTACAGGAATACAAATTAATTGCAAATTTCTTTGACTGGAAGCGTCTATTGTTTGCTAATATTCATAATTGTATGCATATCTTTCAGGTTTTTCCGCCTTTACCACAATGCCGTTTCCACTCGTGTCAAAGAATTGGCATCTGAGGACTTGGAAGCGAATGAAATCGTGTCCATGTTAACCTGGGTCCTCAATACCTATAAGAGGTACTGTCTAGCATGCCAATGTTTTATTCTTTGGATTTTTCCAGTTCTTGTTTCTAATATGTTTTGATGCAATATTTTTGGTAAGTTTCAAATCATACAAAAAAAGAATTGCTTCTCCAGGGATTGTGTAACTCTAGCCCACTGTTGGTCCTACTGCCAGTGCGCTAAGAAGCAATCAGACATTGTTCTTCTGTGTGTGTTTCTTAGTGCAGAGATGATGGGGCATCCAGAGCTTCTTGCTGAATGTGACATCAACCAGCTCGAGGCCCTCCTACCTCAGGATGTGGTGGATGATTTACTCAGCAAATATGTCCAGACTTTCACAGTAAGCGCCACACCCAATAAGATGCAGACTCGGAATGAACATTTCTTTGATGGAGAAAATAAATCGGTTATGGAATATTCAACTAATTTTGATCTTTCTGTATGAATATATTCACCCTGACAAAATTACTTAACATTACACCTATGTCAAATACATCTTGCATTGAGTGTTTATTGCTATTTTTGTCTTCAGTCCAATATTACCGGCTGGCTGAGGAAAGCTCTTGAAACAGACAAGAAGGACTGGCAGAAAGAAACAGAGCCTGAGGCTGATCAGGATGGGTACTATCAAACTACACTGCCTGCCATCGTCTTTCAGGTAGCATACATCTTTTTTTACATACAGATTAAGAGGCTATTTATTTTACCTGTAACATTTGTCTGATATATATTTTTTCTGTGTTATCATTCTACGCAGATGTTTGAACAGAACCTGCAAGTAGCCGCTCAGATCGATGGGGACTTTAAAGAGCAGGTTCTCAAACTCTGCCTGAAACAGATGAACTCATTCCTCATTCGGTAATGTTTTGATCGTTACCTTCGATTGTCTGTCTGGACCAGAGGTTGTTCTCTGATAAATAGATATACCGAGATGTGTCAACGTAAATATTTTCTCCATACTGTGTGCTGTCTAGGTACAGAGAAGAGGCTGTGGCCTATAAAGAAGAACATCTGCGAGATCGACAGCTTCCTCAATGTTACGTGCAATACATGATCGCCATCATAAACAATTGTCAGACATTCAAGTAAGTGCTAATCTTAGTTGCTTGTTAGCTTTTAATTCTCTTTGGGGCTCCATTATTCATTACTTCAATAATGGAAGTACCAATGCAATATTAATACTGTTTGACACACATCCAATGTGTTCTTTAGAGAGTCCATCAACAGTCTAAAGAGAAAATATTCTCAGTCCTCGGAGCCCACCGACAGCGATGCTGCCATCGAGAGGACACTCAACGAGGTGGCCAAGGAGGGATGTCAGTTCCTCTTAGATGAAGTCTTCTTAGACCTTGAGGTAGGAAGGTGACAAGTTTTACGTGCTGGATGTTTCAGGTGTCCAAACTGTGCATATAATCTTGCAGATATCAACATTTAACTTGTCATTTCCAGCATCACCTCAATGAACTTCTAACCAGAAAATGGCTGACAGGATCTCATGCTGTGGATACTATCTGTGTGACAGTGGAAGACTACTTCAATGACTTCAACAAGATCAAGAAACCCTTTAATCGGGTAAGAAATACATTTTTGCAGATTTTTTTTCTCTTTTTCCATAATCATTATTATTGCGACAAACCTAAAAATAATCGTGTGCCGTGCGTGCAGGAAATGACAAGCGAAGCCCTTCGCAGGGTTGTGGTGGACTACATTAAGGCAGTGATGCAAAAGAGGATCACCTTTAAGAATGCTGATGAGAGGAGGGAAGGAGCTGAGAGAATGACCAAAGAGGCTGAGCAGTTTAAATTCCTCTTCAGAAAACTGGCTGCTGTGAGTTCTCATGTTACCATAATCCAGATTGCAAAATTTGCAGGACAACTGTACCTGGTTCATCTGTTTAGGCGGATAAGAAGGAAGTTTATGGTTAATGAAGATTATTCTGTTGTAGGGAGAAGACACAGATCGTCTATGTGGCGCTATTGTGGCCATTGCTGAAGTCTTCAAACTGACCGACCCGACACTGCTCTTCCTGGAGGTCACTACGCTGGTTTCCAAATACCCCGACATCAGGTACCGGGGCTCTGTGTCAATTGCCGTATTGAAGTGTGACGTTATTAAATATGCAAAATACTGATTATGAGGTTTGTTTGCAATTTGTTTTTTATTGACTTTTTTGTAATATCCATTATCTGTACCACCAAATTTGTTTTAAATCTCTCTTCCTTTTAAATGATGATGACGTACTAGTGAAACCATAATTATACCAGAAATCACACTGAAAGCAGGATGGATTTACTGTTCCCTCAGGGAGGAGCATATCCAGGCACTGCTAGCGGTGCGCGGTGATGCGAGCAGGGATATGCGCCAAATGATCATCGGAACGCTCAGCGAGAACAAAGTATCTTATGGAGGTTTCACACAGCCCATCTTCAAAGACATCACTGTGCCCACTATTACCATGACTACCATGACTACCATGACCTCCATGGCAACTGCAAAGCTGCTTAAATAAAAACCAATTTGACCATTTCTTCCTTCAAAAAGGATAACATGATTTTCACCTCAGGATACTGGGTTGTTTATTGCACCTTCATGTTTCTGTTTACTTGCTGTTTAATCGCCATGCTGATTTGGGCTCGAGAAAATTGTAAATGTACCGTTGTAAAAATGAACTGCCCATTTAAATATATGTCATAATTGAAACTTTAAGAATCATTGAGGACATACAGAAGAACTAAAGTGCTTAATCAGCTTTTTTGTCATTTGTTTTGGATTCCACCGTAACCGTCCTTTTCCCATTCAGCTGAAAAAGTGTGAACTGTTAATGATCACCGTTTGGCTACTCGTTAGTGAAGAAGGCTACCAGTAGAGATGTAAAAATAAATTGATCATCTTATCAACAATTTTGATAATTGATGATTTAGAGCCATTGTTTAACTTAAAATTTCAGACTTACAAAAGTCCAATAACAGTTAAATTGATTCCAGTGTAATTGAAATTAAACAATAACTAATAGCAATAGTCCATTAACAGGTAATCATTTTTTTTAATGTAAAATAATGTTTTTCCAATGAATCGATCAATTCTATAAATATTCAATAGTGACAACCAGCCCTAGCTGGCAGTTTGATACACTTCAGAAAATAAGTTCACCCAAATTGTCTCATTACTGGTGAGCTATATTTGGAAAAGCCCTGGGTTGTCCTTGGGGGTGACCTGGTGACCCCTATGTGTAGATAGTGTGTGTTCCATTTGCAAAAATTTGTGGTATTTGTAAATTATCAGCCTGAATAAATACTACAAATTATGTATTGTTATAACCTTTACTTCATTGCATGTTTCTCAATTATCAATCAAACCTTCATTCATATAGCACAGGGGTGTCCAAAAAAAATTTTCGCGGGCCGCATTGTCGTCATAGCTTCTTTCGGAGGGCCATTATGAAATAAATGTATGAGCACCTCGTATTATATACAGTAAAAGCTACAAAACAATCTGACATAACTGGTTTTCAAATCAGATGAGTAAAAACTGGTCAAATATTTAAAAAAAAGATATTAAAAGTGAAGACAATTTGAAATTCTAGTAATAACACACGAATTTGATGCACAATTTGTCTTCGCGGGCCACATAAAATGACGTGACGGGCCGTATCTAGCCCCCGGGCCTTGAGTTTGACACCTGTGACATAGCACCTACTTTAAAACAACACAAAGTGCCTCACAAAACATGTTACAAGACACACAAACACATTAGACCTCCCATTAGAGTATTATTCACCTTACACAAGCTTGATAGCTTTCAAATAAACTAAATTAAACCCAAATGGGAATATTCGTTGCCATACCTAATACGTCCAGTTGGTGGCGTGGTGTTTGGGTGAGGTGAAAAAAACAGCAGCCGCGCAGCAGATTCAGGTGAAGAAGACGCAGTAGCCGGACGATGCGACTAATCCAAGAAATTGCAAAGTGTGGCACGAAAAAAACTGTTTAGCTTTCGGGAAACCCTTTCAAGACATTCGTTATCACTTCTACGAATCATTTTACGTCATACATCGCCGAAGCTGTTTTAGGTAAGATCATTTTGAACAGTGAGCATATGTGATGTTTTCAACCGCACAGCGCTAAGCTAGTCATGGACCCATTCACTAGACATCATGTAGCAGAAGCTAAACGCCACCATCATTTTGCTAGGTAGATTTAATAATAGGTAGATTTAATAATCTTGTGGGGGAATTTTAAGCAGGGTTTATTGATGTGTTTGTAAGGGTTGATGCGGTCACATAAAGCAAACTTCAGCCACAATTCCAGCATACAGTACAGAGGATTACAGTTACCGTATTTTATGTTTCTTGTTTTTAATTGCTTAAATAATATTGGATCTGAAACGCGTATGTGTAAATTGAGGATAGAATCAGTTACGAAATAGCTCTGTGTAAACGTTTTTAAGTACATGAGATGTGTTTATATCTAAACGAGGCCATTGAGAAGGGAGTGAATCAAGGGAAAAGAAAATACAAACAAATGAATTTATGACAAATTCCATAATGTAATGCAAATCGAACGACATAGTCGTATGAAAAAAAACTTTGGGAACACAATTTTCAAACTTCTCTTTTGAGTCATTGGTTGTTCGAAAAAGGAAGTTCAGTTAAATGCGACATTTGACAAGTGAAATCAAGTGTATTGGGTTTACAGAATATTTACGATAAGTAAAACAAGAAGAGTGTTTCAAGTCAGATTTTGATTATCAACCATTTAACCAGTCTTATTTCCTATTTGAACACTGGGTGGTGGTACCCACTTGACATTGAAGATGAAGACCTATGCGATCCCTAGTAGGCCTGAATGAAACTCAAAATCTTATTGGATATGCTTATGTTGATCCAATTCACATGCTGTGGTTGTTCTTGACCTGTATGATTTGCTTTTCACTTTTAGGTTCCTTAGACCCATTGTCGTGCTCTTCAGCCACACACTATGGTGGACTACTACCAGATTCTAGGAGTACGGAGAGATGCGTCTGCAGAGGACATAAAGAAATCGTCAGTTGATACGTTTTACAAGTTTATACAAATATCAAAAATATCTTTTTGGAAAAAGACCACTTGATGTCCACACAATGATATCAGTGTCTAAGGGCTCAGCTTGTGAATATCACATGACTGTTTGACTCTTCTCAGCACAATGTCAGCATCCAAATTTGTAGGCTTCGTCTTTGAGGGGCCTTTCTCGTATATCCCCAGAAGAGTCAACGCAACTTACGTTTGTGTTGTTGTAACTGTGTACGTCATTCAAGTAAACCGCTAATGGCATTTCATCATCACCTTGAATTAGCATCCTGTACTTTTTTGTTCTATTTCAAAAGATATAATTTGTGTGGAATGATTAATACAAGTAACTACAACCTCCGCCAATCCTGGTGTGTAAACTCCTTATTGAACCACGCCCACTAGCACCTGTTAAGCCTGTTCGACTCGGCCCGATTTTTCTCATCTCAAAAACTTCTCACTCGTGGGAACAACGATCCATTGTATCTCAGAAATAGTCCTTGTTCATCTTATAATGCGACAAGAGCAAAGATGAAAGACGTAACAGTTGCGACACTTCTTATTGACAGGCTCACCTTCAGGGCTGCTTGAAAATGGGCCTCATTTCTCCATCCTGAATTTATGATGAATTCATTTCTTGACAGACCTAAAAAAAAAACATGCAGTGTACAGAAGAAGATGCTTTAAAAAGTGTATTTCATGCCGCTGATTTTTGCTCTGACCTTTGACAGGTACAGAAAACTGGCCCTGAGGTGGCACCCTGATAAAAACCCAGAAAACAAAGAAGAGGCTGAGAAGAAATTCAAGGAGCTGTCAGAGGCTTATGAAGTCCTGTCAGATGGTTTGTAATGTCTTGGAAATTTGCCAATGTGCTGTGGTCTTGTTGTCCATAAAATTGTTTTGTAAATGGTGAGCCATGTTATTTTTTTTTTTCTACCAGTGAACAAGAGAAGCACATATGATCTATATGGCAAAGAAGGACTGACGAGGGGTGCTCGAGGGAGAGGTAATGTGATCATCCATCCTGAAAAAATTCTTCTGGTTTCCCAGACTGAAGCTAAACCAAATTTCACTTTTGTGTTCCACATAGTTTTCATCTAATTACTACTAAATATGTCCAAATGTTTTTAATGAATCTGTTACAGGTGGGCACTTCCACAATGAAGATCATTTCCAAGAACCCTTCACATTCCGTAACCCAGAAGATGTCTTCAGGGAGTTCTTTGGAGGCAGGGACCCATTTGCAGACCTTTTCGGTACATCCATTTTGCGTTTCCTTCATTTGGAAGCTTTTTGCTCACTCTCTCCTCTTGTTCTTCAAGGTGCAGATCCATTTGGTGATGATCCTTTTTTTGGCAGCGGACGGCGCCATCAAGGTCGCGCAAGTCGAAACCGGACAGGGGGCTCATTCTTGGGGGGCTTTGTAGGTTTTCCACCTTTTGGTGCCGGCTTCTCGCCTTTTGACCCAGGTAAGAAACCAACAACAATGGGCAATCGAATTCACTCCATGCTAATTACTCAGGTTTTATGATTTTCATTCTCCCCTTGCAGGCTTTGGTACGTTTGGCTCCATGAGCCCCATGGGTCACATGGGTCATATGGGTCACATGGGTCACATGACGACCATGGGTAGTCTCGGGGGCGGGGGCTTCACCTCTTTCTCCAGCAGCTCCTTTGGGGGAGGTGGTGGAGGAGGCATGGGTAACTTCCGTTCCGTGTCTACTTCTACGAAAATCATCAACGGCAGGAAGATCACGACTAAAAGGTAAACACAAGTTTTGGTTTATCTTATTTGTCATATGAAACAGGTTTGTGTCACTCTTGAAGATGAGAAGAGAAAGAAATTGCGTTTTTCTCCTTTTCTAGGATCATTGAGAATGGTCAAGAGCGGGTTGAGGTGGAAGAGGACGGCCAGCTGAGGTCACTAACCATCAATGGTAAAGAGCAGCTGTTACGACTGGAACACAAATAATAAACCACAAGTTACCTCAGCACAATACCAAGAAACTTGAGCTTGAAACAAAACATTGGCAACAACAAAAAGCAACAAAGAATTGTAATAATAGTGTTTTTTTTTTTTTTATGTACATACTTTAGTTGTGTTTAATTCCATTGATAGTCCCCTCTGGCAGATCTTATTATCTAAAGTTGAACATCGGTGAATTTGGGTGACTTATGCGTTATGTTTAACTAGTTCTGAACTGAAACTGGCCTTGAATTTTAGGGTTGGTATTGATGCTTCAGTGTGTGGGACCACATTGTTATGACCCCTGACCCTACTAATATTTTGTGTCCACTCCTTGTGTGTGTCTGACAGCTCACAGCATTCCAAAAATGTAACTCAGCTTGTAAATATTACAAAAGTGTCAAATTATATAATGTGGGTAGATATATAAAGCATTATCCCCTCTGTTTATTGATTGTTTAACCTTGTTCTTAATTACCTTTTTTTTTTTTTTTTTAAATCCCAACGCTGGTATGATGTATTTTTCTATCTTTTATTTAATGATGCATGTATACCTGTTGATGTTAAGTCTTAATGTTAAAGCTGCACTATGATGCACAAATATCATAAGTCATTCTATAAGTTATCCTGTATAGGAATTCAGACGTTTAGTGTACTTTGTAAACCAATAAATATAAGTTTCATTCTGAACTTGTAATCATGATCATTCGGGAAAAATAATAATAATTTTACATATATATATATATATATATTATATATTATATAATATATAATTTTATATATATATATAATTAATATAATTTTTATATTTATATATCTATATATACTATATTATATAGTGGGAAAGAGACAAAAAAACAAAACAATTTTGTCTCAATTGAATGCCTGCCTAAAGTCATGTTCATTGTTTGAAATGAAATGCATTCATAATAATAATTAATAATGAATAATTAAGAAACGAAGACTAACTACTATCACAATGCTTTTTGTTGGGCTCATGGGCAGCACATTTGTGACCCTTTATTTAGAGTATGTTATGTGTCTGCAGACTGGTGAACTTGTTACTCTGACCTTTGTAATGCTAGTTCCACGATATTGCTGTGTTCGAATTTTTCTGTCCGCTGCACAACCAAACACTCATGTTCTACACTCATCTTAGACCAGTGGCTGTAATTTACAAAACAGGCTAGACTTGTGAAGACAATTATTTGTCTTTTTGATAAATCTTAATATTTATATGTCTTTATTAATATTTATTATCTGTAATATTATTTAATATTTTAGGAAAATCAAAAGTAGACAAGGCAGACTGCGAGTTGAAGTCTAACCCTAACCGCTTTCCAAAGAAGAGCTGTCCTTGGTGCTGAACGAAACTCTTTTTCTCTCTCGCTCTCTCTCTCTCTCGCTCACTCTCTTGCTTTCTGTCTCTCTCTCTCTCTGTCTCTCCCCCTTTCTCTTTCTCCCTGTCTCTATCCATCCGTGATCCGTTTAGTCCTTCTTACCAGCGACTGTCTGTAGTTATTTGCAGGTGTCCTCATGTATCTCAGCTACACTGACGCCTCACTTGATGCAACATAACCTGAACGTTCAAGCTGGCCTTAACTATCTGGCCAAAATGTGGATCTTTGACACTATGCCTTGTGGGTTTCATTTATCAGTATCTTCAGTATGGTGTTGAAAATCAGAGATAACTAGGTGGCTGCTATGGTGGGACCTCCTGGAAGAAGCAGAGTTCGACTTCAAGAGTTATTCAGCAAAATCCACACAGGTAGGCTTCCTCTTGAGTTTCTTAAATTCTTGACAACCTGTTTTTTTTATTTCTTCCCTCTGGAACATTTATTTCTAATATGAGATATGAAAAGGGAGGTTATATTGATTATTCTAAAAAAGAAAACGTTTTTTAATTATGCTGTGATGGCATTAGTCTGTGCGCTTTGTGCTTTTCAAATTTGCGGTACTGAAGTGCATAATCTCGGGATAAGCCACAGTCTGCCTAATCTCCTGATGACGAATTGGAAATGAATGCTCTCTTTTTAGACTTTGACTCTGCGTTCTAAACAATTTGCTTTCGACTTGGAAAAAGTGTCGACGTAACGGAAAACGGTGTCCAGAACACAATAATAATCATTAGTTTTTGCTAGCATGACCTTTGTTATGAAGTATTTAAAATCCAGGTGTAATTGTACATACCTAGTTATTTTATGTTGTGTTGTTGCACAGAGGCACGCATTGTTAATTTCATTAAAGATTATTAATTATGGTGTTTATCATTTAAAACTTAAAATGGCACTTTATACGTATTTTACACTGCAAAAAAGTCTTATCGGTCTTAACTTTCTGCGATGAAAATATTGTCCCAAATGATTGCCTTCTTTTTTAACTTTGATAAAAATAAAAGCCCCATAATTGTTTGGTAATGAAAAAATTAAATCTTCTATACTAATATGAGTATTACACATCTGAATGTTTTTTCAACTCAGTTAAAAAGTTAGCAAGAACAATTTAGAACCATTTATTAAGTATTTAATAAATTTCTGGTTGTGCGACTAGCATTTTGACATTTAGTGACGTAGTAGTTTTGGATGCTGACATCGTCGTGTGTCCTATGAGTGTCCTGAGAGAAGATAGACAGGCTATAATTAACTTGGGCAGACAAAGCCAAATGCCCCCGCAAGGATTTGTGGTTCGGCGTTATACAATCAGATAAAAGTCCCACAGTCAAAGGACATTTAATGGTAGAATAAGCTCTAGTGGTACAACCATAAAATTGATTTCCCGGAAAAAGCTACGATTAACATTTTATAGAGCAGTCATTGAAAGACTTTTAATTCCAGAAAATGATTTCGACGTGTGTTTACATTAGCAAATGAAAGTGAATGAAGTTTACAGAATGGTTGACCCTTAACCTTCAAGAAAACAGCTTGCTTGCTTTGTTGTGCTAACTCCTTATTTTTATAAATGTCTAACTGATTGTTTTGAGGCCAAAAAAAATGTTTTTTTACAGTTTAAACATGATTTGATCTACTGACCTCTAACTGGGGTGTCACTCAGTAAAACACAGACCTTTGCCAAGGCCAGAGGTCAAATTTGGGATTGTCTGTCTTATAGCTAATTAGACGCTTCCCTTCGTGCCTTAGTGACTCAAAAAGTGAAAATCATTTCAGCTGTTTTATCCAGATCCTCACCAAACTAAATTAATTCTAGCCAACGGAGTTTGAGTCATTTAGCTAACTTCATCTGTCCTGATATTTACTGTTGTCAAAATGAATTGAAAAACGACTACTGCAAAAATTACGGTACGACTTAAAATGTATAAATACCATATGTAAATTTATATTTTTAATAATATTGCTTATTTCTTTATACCCTTCTAGTCATGGATCTCAGCACCAGTTCTACTATCTGAAAAGAGCTGGGTGAGCTTGGTGGGCCAAGCCACTCTGTGCCCACCGGCCACCACAAAATCATCCCGACGAGTCAATATCACATCCATTAGTGGAGTTCACACTGCATAAATATGGTAGACAAAGCGCTCTACGGTACACCAAAAGTCCTCAATCGACCCCCGGCGGTTCCAGTGCTGCCCCCGGAGCCCATCGACATCATCCGCGTGAAGGCACGATCTCGGAGGGTCCGACTCAATGTTGGAGGTCTAACACATGAAGTTTTATGGCGAACGCTGGACCGCCTTCCCAGAACCCGTCTGGGACAGCTGAGAGACTGCAACACCCATGAGTCACTGCTGGAGGTCTGCGATGACTACACCCTGTCTGAGAACGAGTATTTCTTCGACCGCCATCCCGTGGCCTTCTCCTCCATTCTCAACTTCTACAGAACTGGCAAACTGCACATGATGGAGGAGATGTGCGCCCTATCTTTTGGCCAAGAGCTGGACTATTGGGGTATTGATGAGATCTACCTGGAGTCTTGCTGCCAGGCACGATACCACCAGAAGAAGGAGCAGATGAATGAGGAGCTGAGGAGGGAGGCGGAGAATCTGAGAGACAAGGAAGGAGAGGAGGAGGAGGAACTGGGCTGCTGTCCTGACCAGAGGCAGAAGCTGTGGGATCTCCTGGAGAAACCCAGCTCATCTGTGGCAGCAAAGGTAACAGCAGCTCGCACTTCCATGATAACCCTTCTAATGGAAAGATTTCAAATTCCAGGGCTTAGTCAGAGTTGGCCCACTTTAACCAATTCAGAGGAAATCATTGACATTTTTGGAAATTCCAAATTCATAATATTTAACTGCAATTCTGTCACCATAGAGGGTATGTGGTTTATAAACTATAACACAAAAACTGTATAAATAACATTTAAACATGTTGAAAAAGAAAAACAAATCTCCATCTTTTAAAGGAATAAATTTAACAGTCTTACTTGGTACTTTTTCCAAAATAAAGTGTAAACAGAAGTATTAAGACAAACCTCTTAATCATGTCCAAAGTTCATTGAAGACATTGAGACAAGTTGAGAATGAAATAACTTGACTGGCCCCAAAATAGCCTTGACCTCCACCCCGCCAAAATACAACAGAAATTGTGAGCCAATCCTATACATGCCAACATCTTGTCGAAGATGGCATATTTTGTAATTTATGAAATGGTCAGGATCTTCAATTCTGGACCAATAGCAGCTCCATCTCAACACTAGAGCTGGAACTAGAGCAGCAAACTGATTCAACAAGTCTTCAGTGGGTTCAAGGTCAGGATTTGATGCAGACCTATTCATTTGCTTTACACCCAAATCCCGACTTCTGGATGGAGTTTGGGTCTAGACTGCGGAGACGCAGGAGTGTGAAGAGTCTGGATGTACCGGAAGAGTCTGTCGCAAAAGCAGATTAAGCTGTTTGCCCTAAGCAGTTAAGATTTAGTGAAGTTAAAAGGATGATAAAATGAGCCTTCCTGAGGTAGATCATGTATTGGCCAGAAGCGTTCTTGGAACAGATAAGAACAGTGAAATGTATCATTTTGTAATTAACATGACTAATTCTCTTGGCGCCCATCGTGGAAATGAATTCTCAATTTGTTTCATAAATTGCTTATTCTTAGGTTTTCACAGGACAGAAGTCATTCGAGTTCTAATCATTTTAATTATCATTATTTCACTTTTGGCAATTAAAAATTGCTTTTCACATGAAGCTGCAAAAAATAATAATGGAATAATATGTATATGTCAGGACAGCAGTGTAATTTACCGGAGAATCAAAACAACAAAAATTGAAACTGCCTGTAATTTGAGGTATGAAATCATACGTAATACGTACATAAGTTTAGCAGCAAACTTTGTTTCTAAATATAACAGAGATCCTTGTGACTATTTCAGAAGTGTGGGGTCAGCAGGAGGGAATCTTCTTAGGCCACTGCGCAATGACACTCCCCGTGTGTCATTCAGCTCTTAGCCAATAAGAGATCCTTCTCTGAGCATGATAAAGTACAGCTGATTAGATGCAAGTATTAAGTGGAACACACACACGCACACACAAATTCACCCACCGCTATGTCATAACATACTACCAATAATAACTTTTTCAATAACCAAATTTAAATTCATGCACATAATCTTATTGCAGTTTGATGGGATTTACTCTCATGTTATTTAATATCCTACTAAACTTCTTATTCAACTTGATTTCTCTCATCAAGGGTTATTTAAGTGAGTCATGAATTATTTGGCGAAATTTTGATGCCAGATGCTCTTACTGGAGAATTACATTTAGAGTTTATTCGTTTATTTCAAACTAGTGGAAAAAATAATAATATTACTGTACAAAAATGGAAAGACAAAAAATATCTATCTATCTATCTATCTATCTATCTATCTATCTATCTATCTATCTATCTATCTATCTATCTATCTATCTATCTATCTATCTATCTATCTATACAATTGACGTTCAGTTTTTAATCTGTCCTTGATTGCAGTTCAGTCCTAGTTTGAGAAACTTGATGGCCGTTACGCAAAATTCAATTTACGCTATCCATGGCGCGTTTCGTGGCTTCTTCACAAATTATGCAATGGAGCCGGTGACTGCAGTAGCTAGACGTCAGCCTCAACCCAAGTGTGATCCAATGAGTGCTTTGGCAAATTGTAACCATGCCGAATTCACAATGTTATTAGAATTAGAAGGATCTAGCTGGATGGCAAGAATCCAAATGGAATCTAAAAAAAGTATTTATTCACAAAGAACAAAAGGAAAGCAAACAAAGCACGTGGAATTAAGAATTACTAAATCAATAGAAGTCTAACAAACAAAACATTAGGACTGACTGACCGTAACATGATTTGGAAATGTAATAACTACTGACAGGAACCAATACAGAATATTAAATTGACAAGACAAAAGTGACTAAGGGAGCTAATTGACAAACGCAGGTATGAACAACAACAATAAGGAAAAAACAAAATTGCCGTACAAGACATAAACCACAAAAAAAGATGAGACAAAAGCAAATGTAAACATCAAAAGCGTTTGGATTTTGGATTCCATTCGGATGGATGGATGGATGGATGGATGGATGGATGGATGGATGGATGGATGGATGGATGGATGGATGGATGGATGGATGGATGGATGGATGGATGGATGGATGGATGGATGGATGGATGGATGGATGGATGGATGGATGGACAGAAAAATATTGGGATGGAATGTGTCAACACTCTGAGCCGTGCTACATATATGAATAACACGATCAATTTTATAACATTGATCCAGGCTACAGCATTTGAAATATTTTTTTGACAGCCATTAATTAAGATTTCTTGTGACATATTCCTGAACGTCCATGTTTAAATGAGGACTAACATTGATTGAATGTCATAAAAGATGCAAGAGAGCACAAATATATATGCAATGTTGAATTTTTTTTTTAATTTAGTATCTCCAGATGAAAATGTCCTTAAGTTATACTCTTTCTTGATATCATCTATTTGTTAAAGAATAATTTCCTTTAGAAAGGAATTTGCAACCATGTTTGATTCTTCCTGTTAGAGGAGGAAAGAATGAGTAACCACTTCTAACAGCTCTCTATCCTCGCTATAGATAGCAAGACAATCCTATTACAATTATCCTGAAATGTCCTAGCAAAGGCTGGAGTGAGAGACGGCACAAGCTTATGGCTCCTCACCGTTACACCTGCAGTTCGTTTCAGTATTAAAACAAAAAAGATTTTCCTTCAAGCAAAGAAATATATTATTTCGCTTTAAACTCCCTGAAGAACAATTGAATTATCAGTAACTGAATAATGGTGACATTCTCTTAGTCTGGGAAAACTAATTAGCATCTCAATCCTAGCAGACAATACCAGATGCCATGATTAAGATATTTTGCCCCGGTTTCGAAAATCCTCATCCAGATTGTGTATCAAAACGAAATACATTGTGTACCAACCAAAAATAACATTCACTCTCTTTCCTTTGTCTTGCAGATTCTGGCTATGATCTCCATCCTGTTCATCATTATTTCCACAATTTCATTATCACTCAACACCTTGCCAGAGCTGCAAGTTGTGGACGAATTTGGCCAGTTTAATGACAACCCAAGCCTAGCCCACGTAGAAGCAGTGTGCATCGCCTGGTTCACCATGGAGTACCTGTTGCGCCTGCTGTCAGCACCCAACAAGTGGAATTTCATCAAAGCGCCACTAAATATCATTGATTTGCTGGCCATACTGCCTTACTATGTGACTCTATGCCTCACCGAATCCAACAAGAATGTAATGCAGTTCCAAAATGTGCGTCGTGTGGTCCAGATTTTCCGAATAATGCGAATTCTGAGGATATTGAAACTGGCCAGGCACTCCACTGGACTGCAGTCTCTGGGCTTCACGCTGCGAAGGAGCTACAACGAATTGGGTCTATTAATTCTCTTCCTTGCCATGGGCATTATGATCTTTTCTAGCTTAGTATTCTTTGCTGAGAAAGATGAGGATTCCACCAAATTCACCAGCATACCTGCCTCTTTCTGGTGGGCTACAATCACAATGACCACTGTTGGTTATGGAGACATATACCCTCAAACCTTGCTGGGGAAGATTGTTGGAGGACTTTGTTGCATAGCTGGAGTCTTGGTCATTGCCCTTCCCATCCCAATCATTGTCAACAACTTCTCCGAGTTTTATCGAGAGCAGAAGAGGCAGGAGAAGGCCATCAAGAGGAGGGAAGCTCTTGAACGAGCGAAACGAAGTGGAAGTATTGTTTCGATCAATCCCAAAGAGGCTTTTGCACGTAACATGGAACTTACAGATGTGCTGATTGAAAAGAAAGAAGATGGTAAGTGTCCAGTGGATAATCACTTGTCACCTAGCCGCTGGAGCTACCATAAACGCTACTCCAATGCGGATTTAGGCAGCCCCGGTCAGTCCAAACTTACATCTGGTTACCAGGAAGTGGCTCGAGTGGGCTCACCTGACTGTCCCAAGCCCTTGACTAGCAAAGGCAGCCTTCAACACCTCAACGTAAAGACATTAGAATGTGCAAGCACTTTCCAGGAGAACCAAGCAAAACTGATCAATGAAGAGATGGAGATGAATCTGCTGCCCCCCATCCAAACCCAAAAAACATCCCCTGACGGAAGTGCAAGAGCAGGCTGCAACATGGCTGAGGTCTTTTCAGGAGAAAGAGCCGAAAAAAGTTCTCTGATCCCCAGCGTTGGAGCTAGTCAAAGTACTTCAAGACAACTGCGTGCACCCGCTCCCTTGGATCTGACTCGGATTAGTGCCATAGAGATCAATAAGACCACTGATAGCACCCAGCCAATGGAAATTATAAAAGAGGGGCTGTACAAGTTTGTGTCCAGTCCCAACATCAATACAACTGCAGACAGCAGCTGCACCTCCTCAACGGATTATAGTAGCAGCCTACAAAAGACAATAGACAACAAGAGTGACCTCATTGGAACCCAGGATGATGTTCTAATGGCAGTGATTACACCAGTGGCCACTTCCTCCTCTGCTGGTACAGCCAAGCTTTCTCAGCAACTGTCAGACGATAAGGTTTCCAGATTTTCGTCACGGCTCAGCTCTGGAAGGCAAGACACTAAATCTTCACTGGCTCTGCTACAATCTCCGTCCCTGGTCGAGCAATCTGTTCGTCCAAACAACTCTAAGGGGGAAGGTGAAGGCTCAGCAGCCAAGAGATTAGAGGGTGAAGGACAGCTCACAAGCTTAAGCCACCAAGGAAAGAATCACGTGGAGAAGTCTGCTGCCGGCTCGGCTAGTTGCACCAGCCCTCTGCCCAAGGCCAACCTTCTCAACTGTTCGCAGGATCTGGTAAGTATGGAGGGAGGAGGAAGGGAGGTGCCATCTCAAGGTGCTGAGAGGCAAGAAAACCACATTCTAGATGGAAGTCACGAATCCTCCAATGAAACTAGCATGTGAGCCCACATTCCAAAAGCGCTGAGGAAAATGGGGACATGAAAAATGTTGCCCAACACAGGCACGAAAACCACCTTGGAGAAAAACAGTGTACAATCTAAAGGACATTGAACCACTGAATTTTTGACCACAGATGAACCACATTTGAACATAACACCAACAAAATTATGTGTACACCCCTTTCTATTGTTTTATTTTCAGGCTATTTCAGGAAATCAAGATTCTATATAAAAATTCTGCACATTGTGGAGAAAAAAAAAAAAAAAGTGTCTTTTGTAATACATGCAAATTTATGGCTCATCAGACTTTTGGCTATTATAAACCGTACTTGAAATGCAGCCCTAAGCGTAGTCAAACATATTGGGTGAGCCGTGTTGTATATTTTGTATGGTTGTACAGTATTTATTTTTTACCCCTCTTTTCTATAATGCCTAAAAATAAGTTACTTAAAGGGGATGAATGAGGAACAGAAAGTGTTTGCTGTTTGTTCACATCTTGGCACGCCTCTCGACAATGAGAGAAGTAGCAGCAGTTTAATAAAGAGAAAATACTTTGTAATGTATCGCAAACTTGATAGACTGAATAGATAGCATGACAAAAGATAAAACTATGGAGGGAGTCATTAAACTCTGCCTGAGTCCCAGGTCGGACGCTCCTGTCATGAACAGTCATAACAAATCGAGGGGCCTTGACACATTCCATAGACGAGACATTTGCCCATCACGTGTTAGCAAGTGCACTTGTGCATGTACCTAAACAATCTGGTCTCTATGAGACTTATCTGTCTTTTAATCGAATCATGTTTATTGTACTTTTGCCATCATTGTCATTTCAGTTTGAATCATTTTTGGCAATTTTAGTTGTTGGAAACATTGGAGCATCAAAAATTATCAGTCAAAAAACACAATCAGTAAATGCTCTGCCCAATGTTTGCTTAGTGTATATGCAAATATTCTTATAATATATTTCTTTTAGTGTCTCACATTCAAATACTGATGCCAGAGGTGCTAACCAAGGCTACACCCTGCAGCATGTTGTAATTATATTCTTGTGTTGTTTGGGGTTATTTTACTGTGAAAGAGTTCAACCTTAAATAATTGCATGTTGAAAATTAATGAATGCTGCATTGCACGTTCAAATGATAGCTGACATGTATCAGATTTACTTGTATGGACAAAATGACTTAGCGAGAGAAAATATAGTTTGAGCACGGGTATCAACACATAAAACATGACTTGTGTGTAAATTCAAACCCGGTGTATAGATTATTGATGCTATTTTTTTCTGTCTAATAACAGTGATTCACTGTGTTTTTAAAAAGACAATGGCGCTGCATTTTCTTGTTGACATCTATAGATATATTCAAACATGGGTGCCTTTTCATAAATAGACAATTTATGAGAAGGTGGAAGAAAAATTGTAGAGTAAGAGTTGTTTTCTTTTTTTTCCTTGTTCAATGGACACAATATGTTGATATGCAAATCCTCTGGTTATGTTTGACTTTGTTGTACAGTACTTAACCTCATTGTGACTCAACTAGTAACATCGCCTACAGTTTTAACCTCACTGTGCCGCAATTTCCTCTGCATTTGCTAGTAAGGTAAGTTTCTCTGAGAGAGTACAATATATTTGAATTGCACTGCTGATCTAAATACAGTATATCTTACAAGTGTATTTATATGTGTCTATTAACTACAGCATCCATAAATGAATATATTATGGTTTGATTGGATTCTAAATCAATTGATAAGTCTAACTGTGGCATAATAAATAACATTATTAACTGATTACCTCAAACTATATAATCATTAAATAGAGGTGGCAGTGTATTTCTCAGATTATTGTTCCGTTAACTTCAAAAGTACGACTATCGTCTTTTTGACAACAAACATGTACACAACCACATGTTCCAATTGCATTTGCTAGTGTTACTGTCATCTAAATATTGCAAATACTGTAGTCAACAAACCATGGATTTTTTTCTCCATTTTTCTGTTTTCCAGATGTTATTGTTTTTGTGAGGTTCATCATCATCTTTCTAGTTTAAAAGGAATATTATGATTAGTCAGGTGCGAGAATCAACATATACTTAGTGAATAGTGACTTTTCATCCATTTACTGATACATGCAAAATAAAAAAATGTGTCTGAATGGCCTATTACTGTGTGGTGTAAATTTCATTTTCTTTTTTTTTTTTTTTAAATATAAGGATCACCAAAATGAAAGAAATGAAACATAAAATTATACGCAGTGTTCTGCATTATTTGATATTCAATCTGACTATTATTCATAATTATTGTGTTGCAGTAATAATTACGTTAGCGTCACTGGCGTATGACGTCACGAACGCACACACCTGCTCCCTGATGGCGCTTCCGCTCTTATTTTCTCAGACCCCGATAAATATTGCACCTCAATACCGAGGACCGTGGAATCTCTCCGTTCTTTCCACCGTGTTGTTGTGACTAAAAGGTAGGCAACCGCGCTCAAATATACTGCCTTACTTTGTAAAACACAGCCGACCGTGATTCCTTACGTTTGCATTAGTAGCTTGCTATAGCGTTCATGCAAACACGTTCGAATCTGCACGATGAAATGACGCTCATAACAAAAAAAATGATACAAACAATTCCATCTATCGCTTAAGGGTTTAATTTCCTGTAGCATATTAAGATGTGTCTTCAATCGATTCAATAACGGATTGTCAATGCATCATAAATCAATGCGTCTTAAAGAGACAATACAGCGATCACGTATACGTCATCAAATATATATTATATGATAGGTGTATGCGTAAAAAACATGTCAGCACTAAATCCCGTGCCCTAAAATAACCTGTAGTGATTTTGGGGGATGAGATTTATGGCAAACTGGTCCACCCACTTTTGGAGCACTGTTGACTTTTTTTTTTCATCTCATGACGTCACCGGAGGCAAGTATTGTAATGCATATTGTTTCCTGGCTCAGTTTGCCATGTTCTATTGTCACCTAGAGTCTGAAAAGATGATTTTCTTTTATTTCATACCGCATATGTAGGATGCCCTCCCTATCGGAGCAGCTGCAGGAGGTCCGCAGTCAGGCGGAAGTGTGTCTATACTCCGGCGGCAGGGTGGTGGATGTCCGAGCTGGTGTGATGGTTATGGCTAATCTTCCTTTACCGCCATGCTCCAAATACCACCACATTGCTGCTGAAACCATGGTGATAGAAAACAGCTTTGGTAGCAACAGAAAAGAGGTAACATAAATTAGATTGCACATGCCAAAACAGTGTCCTCATGTTCCAGTATGATCTGTGAAGAAATTGGGCTTCTAATGTTTTGTTTTGATGACATCACTTAAATTATTGTATTTATTTTTTTTAATCTCGAACCTGTTTAGTGACTACTCCATATTTCTTGTCCTCTCTTCAGACACTTGCATCACTACAGCGCTTATCTACAGCTTTGAACATCCTGGAAAAGTATGGATGTAATTTAACAAATCCCAACAGACCTAAATTCTGGAGAACTGTCAAGCACAACAATCCAGTGTTCAGGGCCACCGTTGATGCTATCCAGGTAATATGGACACACATAGACTGTTAAAAGGTGGCCTAAGATTTACAAATCTGAATAATTCATCAAGAAAAGCTGATAAGCAGCATTTAATATACAGTCTGTTTTCCATGGAAACTGGGAAGAAAATTCCTGGGGGAAAAATGTCGTCCCATCTTTTCTCAGCCAATGTACTAAATCAAAGCATAACAAACGTATCTTGGTGAACCTTTGATTATCTTCTCGCTCTTCTTTCAGGGAGGAAGGGCAGTGCTTTGTCTCTATGGTTACTCCAATCAGCAGCCAGATGGGCTCAGCTTCCCTGATGATGTCACAGATCCTGATGTTGGCAAAGTTGCAGCAATAACTCTGGAGGTGATGAGCCTAAGGATGGAGCTAGAAATGCTTATCAAGGTGTGCCCTTTTGTCTCAGTACATGTTTATCCGGAAAATCATTGGGATCTCCCAAATCTTTCCTTTCTTTCCCTACAAATGTATATAAAAAATTGTTTTAATAAAAAAGTATCAAATTGTTGTGTTGAAATTTCAATCAGTTTTGACTTTTTATTTTAAAAAACATTCATGATTTTTTTTTTTTTTATTTCATCCCAGGAGACGCATCCTCATCAGGAATTCTATGAGAGAATCATTCCTACTCTACGACACAAGGTCAGCAATGGTGATTTTCACTTTCATTAAATATCACCTAATGTTTCCTCTATGTTTAGGATGTAGGTCTGAACACAGATGCCGTGGTCAGCCGTTCATCTTTCAGCTGTCGCAAAAATCATTCGGACAGCCAATCCAAGTCGCTTGCCTTCCCTCTTCACCATCACTCCATGAGGGAGAGCAGCCAAGCTCGCTCACTCTCCTCCAACCATCAAAGTCTCAGGCCCATTCAGGTCTTGTTCCCTCCCTTCAAGAAACACCCAGGTGATGAGACGTTGTAACAGCTTCACTGCGCTGAATTATTTCATAGCTGTGAACACATTACAGAACTTTATATTGTGCAAACTGATGTGTATACGTGTGTGTATATTTAAAAATATTTGTATAAAATGATAAAAATGTGATGTTCAAAAAGCTGCCAGGATAATCCATTGCTGAAATATTGAATGTTCAACTCATTATATTTGTGTATTTTTTATTGTTTAGTAAAAACCTTTTTCCCGTGGATTAACCTGCAAAAAAAATAAAAAATAATAAGTCATTGATTAGCACAATTGCTTCTTAAAGACCAAAAAGTTATTTGGAGCTATAATTCTAATCATATTGTTTATTTTACTTTTCAGAGAACTGCACCCTCTGTGGAATATTTCGTATCACCGTCCACTGTCTGACTTGCCTCCAAGGCATGTGTTCCGAGTGTGACCGACTATACCATTCCTACCCTGGAAGGGGCAAGCACCGTCGAACTGCTGTCACATCTTCCATTTCTTCCGCCACGTCTAAAAGTGAAACTAGTAAAAGGTTAGACTGAACACATTCCGCGGTATATGTCACGCATATACATAATTGGCTCTGAATTGGAAGTTTTGTATAAATATCGTAAAGGGAATACAGTATGTGTCGGCACTGACAACCTGGAAGACATTTACTGCTACTTATCTGGCTCATCTCCCATGTTGATCATTTCGACATGACCTATATTACCTTCTGAACGCCATAAAATCAGTCGGGTTGATGAATTTAAATGAAATATAAACCTATTATTGATACTCCATTGCTTGGTGTCGTATAGTATGTAACCGTTGAAAAAGTTCCTGTGACTGAAATAATCTTCATAGGTCTGTTGAGACTCTAATCCAGGTGTGTCAAACTCGTTTTTGTCGTTGTCATAGTTTCCCTCGGAGGGCCGTTATATACAACGTCGTCTATAGGCTACCCAACAATCTGATGAATAACTAGTTTTGAAATCAGAGGCAAGTAAAAACTGTTCAGTTTAAAAGATAAATGGGTATTAAAATTACTAGCAATAGCTCTATTTTTTTTTTAAAATGAAGAAAATTTCTAATTTTCGTAATGACACAAAGTCGATGCATAATTTGTCTTCACGGGCCACATAAAATGACGTGGCGGGCCGTATCTGGCCCCCGGGCCTTGAGTTTGACACCTAAGCTCTAATCTATATAATTAATTGACGACTGTTATGCCTTCCACTTTCAGTTCTTCCACCTGGCATTGCCTTCACTGCACAAAAGTCAACTCATCCCAAGATGTGCTGTGTGAGGATTGCGAGTGCCCTCGCTGTGAATCGCTCGGCTCCGCTGCGGATGAATCTCCACCCGCTACCATCACGGGTCTGTTTCATCGAGTGGTTTGTAATCTGATTGTTTTCATCCTACTGTTTGTTTCGCTATCTTGGAAAATCCTCTCTCGACGAGGTGTGTCAAACTGTGACCTCCTCAATTGATGATAAAAATAATTCGTTTTTTTGTACTGGTCTTTCAAAGCTGATATTTTTGAGGCAATTACTACAAAGTGTTTAAATTGGAAAGCATGTGGAAATATAATTTTTGAATGTTTTAATATAGAGTGGCAGTGTAAGAGCTGCACTATGGTCAACGCAGCCAGCAGCATTCTGTGTGAAGTGTGTGAAAGACCTCGTTTGGCTACACGACCTCCGGTTACCCCTTCACACCCTCCTATCACCCCACCCAGACCACCAGCACCTGTACTGGGCATGCCTGGGGATCCTGACAGCCAGGTGGGAATACTGAAAGATTTTGAAATGTTGATTTAATCGCACACATTTTTAACGGCAAATATTTGCTGTGTTTTGTTTTTTTAATCATCTTGTCATCATACTGGCCAGTGGGTGTGTCAGTTTTGTACATATCTTAACTACTCACCTGCCACAGTTTGTGAGATGTGTGACCTCGCTCGTCCGGAGCCTGCACCTCTGCCATCAAAACTCCGCCCTCCCTCCCCGGTCAGACGGGTCCCTGCTCTGTCAGTCAAACCCAAAGAACTGACGCAAGAAGACCCAAACTCCCGTAGGCAGCGGCAAATGAAGGAGGACGGGCTGAAGCTAATACAGCTGATTCGAGTAAGTCCCAGTTGCACGCTTCAATGTATTTGAGTAGATAGCATTTCCTTTTTCTATCAATGGCAGGATGGGGAGAAGAATGGCATCAGCCCAGAGGAGGTGTACACATGCATTAGGGTTGCTAAAAACACCAGCATCCTGCCTTGCAAATGGTTGAAGTCCGAGCTGCCTCAGCAACTGGACAAGATCAGCTTGTTGTCAGCGATGCTCTCCCATCAGTTTGTATGTGACCCAAGCAAACTCACAAAACTCATTCAAATCCGCAGCCATAATGTGGAAAAAACAACTATGCTTTTTCCAATCAGTTGTACTCTCAACACAGAACAGGTCGTGTGAGGCTCCCACTGAGGATTCCGGAAAAGTTGCAGTCCAACTTTCTCGAGCAGAAGCCAAGCAGGCTTGGCTGACAACAGGAGGTGATTCTGAAAAGGCTGCCAGACAAGCCCTTCGAGACAGACTCACAAAAGTAATAAATTATTAACTTTGCTCGAAATACACTGCACCTTGATACTGGTGTAACATTTATCGTCACTTGCTTCCCCCAGGTAAAGCTACTCTGCTCATTGGGCTTTACTGATGAAGCTCATTGTCATGAGGTATTGAGGAAGAGTGGAGGGGAAGTCAGAGCGGCGCTGGCATCTCTGCAGCGCCCCCTTCTGGAACCCTTTCATGAACGTATTTGGAGTGACGAGCCTGAGCCAGCAGTTGATATCAATCACCCTGACAAACAGGTGAGATGGTTATTTGTTTGTATTTGTCTTGAGTCTCTCAACTTAACTGTCAAGTGATCTTCCATTTTCAGCGTATATGTCGGAGGTTACTAGCCGTATACGATCTACCCAGCTGGGGCCGCTGTGAGCTGGCACTATCTCTTCTTCAGGAGCACAATGCCTCCTACTCTCTGGAGGATGTAGTACAGGCCGTACGGGAGTCTCATGACAGGGAGTTCATCAAAAGAGTCCTGGCCAAAGAATGTCCCATCTGTCTTTCTGTTTTCCCTCATAGTAAGGTAATTGTGTCATTCTCTTTTTCTTGATGTATAGATGAGTCAGAAGAAGGCTGCAACATGTTAACACGGATGAATGCACTTCAAAATGTTCCTTCTCCTCTTTTCAGATGCAGTCCCTGACATCGTGCCAGTGTTCTGTGTGTTGTGATTGTTTCCAGCAGCATTTCACCATCGCTGTTAGGGACAAACATATCCGAGACATGGTGTGTCCAGTCTGCTGGGAGCCTGACATCAATGACCCTGAGGATCTCAACAGCTACTTCTCCACCTTGGACATCCAGGTACAGTTTTCGGTCGAAACTCCTTCCATTTCTCTGCAGCTTATGATTGGAATACTATGCAAAATACCTAAAATTAAAATATAATAGTTTCAACCGACTCTTGCAGCTGTTAGTTTAAATATGTTGTTATATTGTAGTTTTATTGTTTTTGGTTGTTGTTCTTTATTTTTGATTGTATAAACTTGTTTTATGTATTTATTTATTTTCTAGCACTCCATCCCCCATCCCCCTCAAAGAGCCATTGTTCTTTGGGTCAGGCCACAGTTGTAAATAAGAACTTGTTCTTAATTGTTTGCCCGGGTAAATAAAGGTTAAATAAAAATACAATTTTATTTCTATCTATTTTTCAATATCACAATTAAAGAAGCTGTCAGTGCTACTGGTGGGAGTAGCTATAGTATGGCTATATAGCTGCTTTACAGTGGCTCAATAGTTGTAGAGACTTAGTGGAAAAGAAATGACAGTTCAGGGAATTGGGGTTATCGTAAAGGTTGTGTCAGTGTGAGTGGCCCTACTTCCAGTATTTAGATCCCACAGGCATGCTTATGCGAGTATTGCTGAATAATGTCACACATGCATGTTAGTCATTTAGTCAAGTCAAGTCAAGTCAAGTTTATTTATACAGCCCTGAATCACAAACAAGTCTCAAAGGGCTTCAAATATCCAAATAAAATTGACAATTATTCTCAAACATCCCCTGATCTTAAACAGACTGAGTAGGTGCATGTAACTTCACCTTCTAAAAAGAAATTATTATTATCAATATTTGTAATAATTATATATATACGATTATTTTTTTAAATTATTAACAAAACTTATTCAAAATTAACAAAATTATTCCTTTAATCCTGTAACACATTCTTCCAAATAAAAATTAGCTGATACTATTTCAACAATATCATGCGTAGTGTTTACCTATTTATATTTTCTGTAGCGTACCGTATATGTTTACATTATAATAGCGTGTATTTGTCAATATAAATGTGTATTTCAGTTGAGAGAATGCCTGGAACCTGAAGTATATGAGCTCTTCCATAAGAAACTGACAGAGCAGGCCCTTATCAAGGATCCAAAGTTCCTGTGGTGCTGTCATGTAAGTTCTTCAAGAATCATTATGCACTTGGAGAGACAAAAAAAAAGTATCCATGATCAACTTCATTAACCTCTCTTCTTTACAGTGTTCGTATGGGTTCATCTATGATGGTGACCAGCTTAAAGTCACCTGTTTTCAGTGCCGCAACAGTTTTTGCGCTCAGTGCAAAAAGCCTGTAAGTAAATTCTGCACACATCTGAGCCAGCCCTGTAAATTGTAAGCATTATAAAATTGTCAAAAGGCTCTGTTGGTCTTGCTGCAGCAGAGTAGGTGTCCCGATGTAAGACAGACAAAAACGAAGTCACGTTTATGTAGTGATCAGACACTAAGCGGTTGTAAGAACAGCTTAGGCAGTTGAGCACTCCGTTTCCCCACACTAATTTCCCAAACGGACAAAGGAACTTCATCAAGCTTGTGGGAACTGTTCCTACTCTTTACATTTTTTTTTTTTTCTCTTTCCTGTGTGCAGTGGGAATCTCAGCACGCTGGTTTATCCTGTGAACAATACCAGTCCTGGAAGAGAGAAAATGATCCAGAGTATCAGAAACAAGGCCTAGCTGGCTATTTACGAGACAACGGCATAAGTGCGTGTCACCTACACGATCACAAATACACTAAAAATATACTTAGAACATTTACAGATTTTGAAATTCAGTCCGCACAAAAGGCGTACCTTATTAAAATGCAACTCTTGGGTTTTTTGAGAAAATTAAAGGCTTTTAAGTGTACCTTATGGTGCGGAAAATACGGTAACTGAAAATTGGCCACTTCCGAGACAAGATCTCCAAAGTGTCCCAGTTGGAAAGGACTCTTCTATATTCTTCTATACTATTGTAATCAACTTGTATTAATGCCAGACAGCCTTGCTTTTAAAAAAGTTGTAACTGTTGTTCATTAGAAAGCACATTAAGCAAATCTTCTCGACGTAATTGTCTCTTCAGAACGCAGATCACATTATTGTGATTGTAGTCCTGCTTTAACGACTTTCAAAAAAGAAAATACTACATCCAGCCTCTCTTGTCCAACTTAAGGCCTCACTGTTTAACCCCTCAGACACTGTCAATTCATTTTTAGAATATAATAATATAATTCTATTTTTTTATAATTATCGACCAACGCAACCCGCTTTAACGGATCCTTCTCCTTCAAGCTTGTCCGAACTGCCGCTTCCAGTATGCGCTGTCGAAAGGAGGCTGCATGCACTTCTGCTGCTCTCAATGTCGTTACCAGTTCTGCAGTGGTTGCAACAACCCCTTCCATACTGTAAGTTTGCAAAATCACCATTCAATTGAATCAATTGTTCACAATTTTTTTTATCCCAAATAATTCTATTTAACACTTTTCTGTTTTTGCTTCCAGACGTGCGCTGTGGATGAGTGCACTGTATCTGGACTACATGCTCATCACCCCAGGGATTGTCTCTTCTACTTGAGAGACTGGGAACCTTCCAGACTCCAGGCTTTATTGCAGGTGTCTGATTCCGATATTTTGCAATCAATTTACATGATGGACAAAGTGGCAATCTACTCACATTATGGTGAGTGAATGAATAAGTAAAACATCCTTCACTGGCAGTGTCTTCCTTGATAGACTTTTCACAGAGAGGTGCTTCTTGATCTTCTTTACAAGATATTATGTGAAGGCGCAAAAACAAGAAGGTGGGGAGCAGAAACTTAACATTTGATAAAGGCAGTCCTTAAAATAGTTTAAAAAAGGAGCCAAAACACATACTCGTTGTTACCAAACTGTATAAAGGCTCAGCAAAAATATTTCTGCTTTCTCCTATAATAAACCAGCCGTGAAGAATTTTTTTTACTTGTTTTGTGTTTGATGGTCATAATATTGTAAATAAAAAAAAAAAGAGAGAGTGAGATGAAACCATTTGAGCTCGTTAAATAGTTACTGTCTACTATGAATTAGTAAATTACAAATATTTTCTTTTTTCTCTTGATAGAACAATGGTGTCGCATACAATACTGAGCCCCCTCTTGGAACAGAGACAGGTAGATGAACCTACTCACCACCAATAATAGGTTGGAAAAATGTATTCATACTATTCAAAGAGGGCGCAACAGGGCCCCAAATACAGTAGACTAGAAAAAAAAATCCTGAATATGCACCTTTTATCTAGATCCACACCAAAAATTAGATAGGCTCTTGCATTATCCAGCTAACACATGCACACAGAATTATAAGAAGTGAATCCAAGGGAACGTTCCAACACATATGATATTCGACATCATAATCACACACTTTGCGTTTATCTTTCCAAGGGCTATGTGGCGTGATTGAGCAGAAGGATGATGGAGGCCAGCAACCTGACTCGGCTTGTGGAGCACAGACCCAAACTGGACATGCTGGACTGTGCGAGTATGAAAACTTTTTATTGCTACTCACGAAAGCATACTGCATAATGCAAAGATATAATAACTCCTGTAATTTGCTGTGATGAATGATAGTCATTATATGAATTTATTTCAACTTTCTATTAAAAAGGCTCACCTAAATGTGAATTATAGCTGCTCTCTGCAGTCGCTGTCTGTACTCAGCCTCTTTGTATTGTCACTTTACAAAGTTCCCATTCATTCATCTTAAATACTACTTTACTTTTGTGATGGTGTGCTACTATCCAGAAAGCATTACAGAGAGTACTTGGTCAGCTTGATCAACGGCTACTCCATCGACCCAGCCCGACTCTACAGCTCCAATGAACTGCTGCTAGCCTGCAGGAGGTACAAAGTAGATGACACCCGCAGGGATACAGAGGATGGATTCACCTACTTCAGCAGACTGCTTGAGGTGAGCGTGGTTGGTGTGATTGTGAGATGGCTGAGTGAGTCAACATACCAAATATTTCTGTAATTTTTCTGCAGAAACTAATGGAAGAAGTCCCGCTGGGTGACAAAGTCCCACGCAAGAAATAACAAGAGCCCCATTCCATCGCTCATGCAATGGCGAAGCGAGTTTTTTTTTTTTTCTTGTGCATAGCTCAAGGGCGCCACAAAAGAAAAAATATTACCCAACACCCCCCAATTTCTTCAGAAAATGCTCATTAACATTATACAGTATGTTCCCTATGAGAGGTGTGGGTAAATAAGGGGGAACAATCGTAAATTTTCCAAAAGTCATTTATCTGGTCTGGCGCCTGGTGGTGTGTGGGTGGGAAGTCTAATCATATTTCAGGGGGTGGGGGGGTGTCAGCTGTATTTATAATATATATATAATGTACTGTATATACAAACACAGAAACATCATTAATCCATGTCAACAGAGTCACAACAACAGCACATCAAAGTTGAGAACTGTCAAATGATGGCTGTGGGAGTCGTGGCTGCATTGTTACATCGGCAAGGAAAAAAAAAAACAGAGGAAAAACTTTGGTGCTATCTGTAACTACGAATTTATCCCTCCGAACAGACCGGCAAATCAGGATGGAGAACACATTACTGATTTGAAAGGGTATGTCAATAAAACTTGTTTGTTTACACATAGCCAGGGATTTTATAAATGGGAGAGATATTTTGTGATTTGACCTGTCATCCACACTTCCCCGGTGATTTCTTTAAATATTTTTTTTTTCTGAAAACGCCAATGTGGAGATTTGCAGATATCTCTAGATCCTTGTTTGGCTGTGGACAGTTGTTGCCAGTGAATTCTATATTTTAGGACTGTCCATCAGCCAGTCTGTTATTGTCAGTCAAGATTTCAATATTCACATGACATGGCTTTTAGATTTCTAGATAGTGATTAATAATTCGTAAAGTTAGAGAAGTGTGCCTCATCTACACCCTTATTCCCACACACCAGTTGGTTTGGTGTGGATGTGGCTTTTTGAAACTAACACAGAAAGGGGGAATATTGTTTTTTTTTTTATTTTTAAAAGCCTGGTTATGTGTAGACAAAGCCTTTGTAAAGCACTTTGAGCACCATATGTTGTAGATAGAAGCACTATGAGTGCGCTCCATTCCTACGCTGTAGAAAAATAAATAAAAGCATGATACGCGGACCAAAAAAAAAATATCTGTGCAACAGCGAGTCCGCGAAAAGTGAACCGCAATATGGCGAGGCAACATTCAATATTGAGACTACAATACAATGTAATTAAGCAGCGGAATGTTGTATTGTTTTTTGATGAATCATTAAATCAAATTGAACTAATGTTGAAGTGTTAAAGGGACATCTAGTGGATTATAGATTGCAACAAAATAAATCCAAAGATTCTGTGGTGCAAGGAGTGAGAAAAAATAATCCTTCGTAATTCAAATTAATTTCAATGTTTTGATGTCACCATATAAATCACTACATTTGCACCACGGCATTTGAGAATATGTCTAATAAATTTTACAAAGGGAAAACAGTTCATTTAACCGCAAACGGTGGAGGGGGAAGACGGTAAGGGAGAGATGATGTCATAGTTTCTGGTCGCTCCCATTGAAAAAGCTGGTGGCTGCAGGCTTCCTCTTCTTCAGGCTCTCATCGTCGCCTCATCTGCTTCGTTGGCCTTGCGGGTTCCACCCGTGGAAGCACAACTTGAGCGGATGATCTTCCAGGCATAAAACGGGAAACCCCATCTTTAAATGTCAGCCGAGGTCCGTTTAAAGAAACGCACTTAATATGTGATTTGAACCCAAGCGGAAAGATGTAAACTCAAATCCTCCTTTTGTTTTTTATTGTGGATTATGACCTGTCGCCTGTGTAGCGGAGCCGCTCCTGCCCAGAAAGGAGGAGGAGGTGGTGGGGGACAGAAGAGGAGGAGACGCGCAGAAGGGTGTCGACGGTGAGAGGAGACAGGGGTGGAGGAGAGAGGCTCAGAAGGTGGGCGAAATAATAGACTAGTGTTATTTCAAACTGGTAACAATGGCTGCTAAATCGGACGGGGTCCTGAAGATGAAGAAGAGCGACGTGGCCTTCACGCCCCTGCAGAACTCGGAGTACTCCGGCTCGGTTCAAGGGCTCCACCCGGGCTGCCAGCCTGACTCCGCTGGCGCCGGGGACGCTGACTTCGTTAACGGGGAATCGCGGTGTTGTGGCGGCGGGGGCTCCAACACGGCTTGTCTTCGCTTGGGCAGGGAGCAGCAGAAATACACGGTGTGGGACTGCCTGTGGATAGTCGCCGCAGTGGCCGTGTATGTAGCCGATGTGGGCACTGATGTGTGGCTGTCAGTCGACTATTACCTCCAGCGAGACTACTGGTGGTTCGGCCTGACACTCTTCTTCGTCGTCCTGGGTTCCTTCTCGGTGCAGCTCTTTAGCTTCAGATGGTTCGTTCACGATTTCAGCACAGAAGAGGCGACGGAATCCGCCGCCGATTGCTCGCACATGGACGGTAATAAGCTGCTGAGTGGCTCGGCCTCACACGGTGATGTGAGCGCTCAGCATCCCCCGACCACGCCGCAGAGACAGGCGTCGACCGCGAGTAAGAACACTACGACCAACAGCACCAACAGCACCGCCATGGGAAGCCGGACTCGGAAACGCTCGGCCTCATACTCCTTGTGTATGTGGTTCTCTCAGTCTCTCATCCACATCTTCCAGCTGGGCCAGCTATGGAGGTAGGATGCTTGTGCGGATGGATGTGCACTTGAGCAGAATGAACAAATGACCGCGACAAACCTTTTGCAATCTAAATGCCCTAGAACTAAGAACGTTACCGATCCTAGCTGCCATCTTTGCCCTTCTCCATCAATACACAGAACAAATGGGATGCTGTCACCCCTTACCTTTAAGGTAAACTAGAACCTTAATAAACGGTGCTGCTGTGCTTTCTACTTTTGATTGTCACACACACCTCATGACTTCCTGATCACCTTAAGACGGATCATCAATTTTAAATGGGTGCCAGATGTTAGACACGCCCACATTTATTAGGTAGCTAAATCCTGCATAACATTCAAACCCTTAAGATGTGATATGGGTCATCATTTTCATATCACTTGGATCAGTAAAGGTAAATGCACATTATTATTTCTAACGCATAATATAGTTAAGGCAATCCTTTTTACATGCATATATAGTTTTTCTTTTAATAGCATCCCTGCAGCCAAGTCTCTGTTTTGATCACTTGATGACAGACTATCTTACTCAGAGTGTCTGTACTGTTAAATTATTTAATGACTGTTGTCTTGTAATTGTAGTAGTACATTCATATCCCTGTGACTGACTGTCGACCCGTGCAGGGTCTGGTCCGATTCGAGCAAAATCCATTGGGATTAGCTCCACCTCCCGGAATACAAAATGGATGGATGCAAGATCCTTTCAGGGCCACTGTTTCTCAAATTCTAAACATGATCAACACACTCTCAGTTTCCAGTTTGGATCTGCAACCTTCTACTGTTTTGTTCCCACATGATCACGTCACACATATGACCTATTTTGTGAAAGCACATCAATATCTCATTCCTCTGTGTATTTCTGTTTGCACAGAACTTAATATGAATTTGTAATCTTGGTGCATTCCTTCCGAATGTACATACTGTGTTTAACCACTGTGGGTGTACCGCCAAAATGCATTTAGGAGCATCTATTGTAATTAATTTCTTTATTAATTATGTAGTATGTATTTGATATACGCACAGTACACACATCAGTACTCATGGAACTGATGGGTTTGTTAAGCGAGCCTGCTTTGTTGCAACGCTAAGTTTGAGTTGTCATGGTGATTTAAGGAAGGGGGTATGACTGCAGTTTAACAGCAGCTGTTCAAAGCTGTCACGGTAAAGTATCTGCATCAGGGAATCCCAACTGCACTAAATATTTCACGATGTATGCGTGTGTGTGTGTGCGCGTGCAAGTGTGTGAAAGGTGTATCCACTTCTTGCATTATTCATATCCATCTTGCAGAGGTCTCTCTGACCACGATACACTATGGAGTAGCGTTCAGAACGTATTAAACATTTTCAAATTAGCCGGATTAGCCACACGGCGTTTATTACCTTCAAAATCAACCTCCTTAGTTAGATAATACATTATATGGCACTCTTAATTTTAAAAAAAATAGAAGTGTTGGACAATTGATGGGAATAATCACAGATGTCTTTATAATACGCAATTTACAATGGTCCTTCAGTGTAACAATGATACCTGAGTGCATTTTTATAATCTCTTGGGTCAGAAAACATCTCACAATTTATAGAATATTGCTTTACACAGTTCATCGAATGCTGACTAACAGACCAGCTTCACACTCACACATGAGGAAATGAGCGGGTATCGTTATTGCACTGCACAAAATTTCTAAATCGATTTAAATGGGATGAATGATTAAATTGCAGTACTGTAATGCTTGATAAATGTCAGCTGCTACTTGAGAGAGAATATGCTGGATGGATGAAATGGTGTTGCCATGGTAATAGTGACTGTTCTGATGGCCTTAGTGCGAGGCTGAAATGAAAATGAGACATCACTTTCCTCTTCACTGGATGTGACAAGCAGTCAGAACTGGGACACCTTCGGTTAAATTGTGAATGTAGCGAGAGTGGCAGGCCAGACAGTCAGCTCAGTCTCTGCACACATAAGCACACAATGAGACAAGTGGGAGCAGAGAACATGCTACAGCTTTAATACCCTCGCACCAGATTATATTTTACAAATATTTATTGACAATGGCATTTAATTTCTTGGCCCGTTAGCTGACTGCTAAATGCCGGAATATATTGGTGGTAAGAGATAATGAAATATGTGTAGGAGGCAAAGGCAGAGGACAAGACAGAGAATGCAAAAAAAAAATAAAAATCATTGCAGTATTTTCACGACATTTAATTCATCACCAAAATTCTGGTAGTTACCACTTTGGTATTATTTTATTATTTTATTATTTTTTTATTTTACAGGTACCTCCATACTATTTATCTGGGCATTCGGAGTCGTCAGAGTTCTGACACTGACCGGTGGCGTTACCATTGGAGGATGATCTATGAGTTTGCAGACGTGAGCATGCTGCATCTACTGGCCACTTTTCTCGAGAGCGCTCCACAGTTGGTGCTACAATTGTGCATCATAATACAGACACACAAACTTCAGGCTGTGCAAGGTAAGAGAAAAATCTCTGTAACAGGCAACCTCTAAATGTTGACCACAAATTACACTTCATCTTGGAATCTCATCATCATTGTAATCATCTTCTTCATATTCTGTACTTTATAGAAAATGAGAGTTCGGTTTAAAATATATCTCTTTAGATCTTTAGAACATGTGATTGGGTGGACCATTCCAGCAGCTTTATTTTCATTTGTGGTGATTATGTTTTCCTCTCAAAAAAAAAAAATCTCTCCAGCCTGTTTAGTTTAACCAGCAGAAATTCTCAGGTCAGATCATTCAAAAAGCTTTATTCATCTTTTTGTTAATCCTAAATATATGCTTTGCTGGACATAAAGCACACAATGTTTAAATCGTATTAAAAGCTTATATTGTGCCCAAAAAAAAAAGAACATTTGTATTTGTGCTCACCAGCAGATGAAAATAAATGTCTTGTCATTTTCACTCTTATTCAGAGTTGAATGCAGAATACTTCATTATTTGTTTATGCTAAGCTTCAGCAAACACCTCCATCATGGAGACAATGTGAAATGTGTTTGTGTCTCAGGTATGACAGCAGCAGCCTCCCTGGTCTCACTTGCCTGGGCCCTGGCCTCCTATCAGAAGGCCCTGCGAGAATCTCGGGATGACAAGAAGCCCATCACCTACCTGGCTGTCATCATTCAGTTCTGCTGGCACTTCTTCACTATCGCCGCAAGGGTCATCACCTTTGCCCTGTTTGCGTCCGTTTTCCAACTTTACTTTGGCATCTTCATCGTGCTACACTGGTGCATCATGACCTTCTGGATTGTCCACTGTGAGACGGACTTTTGCATCAGCAAGTGGGAAGAAATTGTGTTTGACATGGTGGTGGGCATTATCTACATCTTTTCCTGGTTCAATGTTAAGGAGGGACGGACAAGGTGAGAAGTATGCTTATTAATAATCTAAAAATAATCGTATTTACAGTTATTATTATTGCTGGTAGACAGCCAAAAGATTTTTTTCCCCAAATCAAGCTCGTGCTAACACGGGAAAACGGACTTCTAAAGGAATATAAACAAACATTTGGAGCAATACTACATTATCCTAAAGGTTAAACACGTGTTTCCTCAATTTAGAAGTTTTATTTTGACTTTTAAATGTTTTTTTTTAATTTGGAAAAAAAAAAATCTGCGATGTAGCGAAGCCGCGATAAACGAAGTAGCGAGGGATCACTGTATACTGTATGAGGGAGAACATGCTAATTAAATAAATAATGAAGTTATTTTCTATTTTGTATCGCAGGTGTCGTCTTTTCATCTACTACCTGGTGATACTGGTGGAGAATGCAGCTCTCAGTGCATTGTGGTACATCTACCGCTTACCTCACCCCACTGACTCCTTTGCTGTGCCAGCACTCTGCGTCATCTTCAGTAGTTTCCTCACAGGGGTGGTTTTCTTGCTCATGTACTATGCTTTTTTCCATCCAAACGGGCCTCGTTTTGGCCACTCGCCAAGCTGCCAGCGCCTTGATCTGGATGCCACGACTCAGTTCTCCACGCTACCGTCTGACGGTGGCACCAATTCTCTGCGCTCCAACCGGGGCGCCACCACAACATTGGAACGCGACGCTGCAAAATATACGGAAAGGGATGGTTGCATGCCAGTGTTTCAGGTGCGACACACCGTGCCATCTACTCCATCATCTCGTGCGGCTCGCCTCGATGAGACCGTCATCAAGATCGATCTCTGTCGGAACCGCTACCCAGCCTGGGAGCGCCACGTCCTCGACCGTAGTATACGAAAGGCAATTTTGGCCATAGATTGCTCGCTGACTCCTCCACGGCTGCAGTATAAAGATGATGCCCTGGTACAAGAAAGGTTGGAGTATGAAACTACATTATAATGCTCTCTTAACTCCACCCAGCAGCCAGAATCAGCAAAACAGACTGTGGCACGTGACTCCCCATTTCATCTCTCTCCCCCTACTTTCTTCGTCAACTCAGTGACCTTCCAATGAAAAATCCAACGATCAGAGGAGAGGTGAAGCTCATCGCTATCTCCTTTGTATTTTTACTTGTCTGCTTATTTTTACTTGGGTTCATCAGGGAAATCCTGTGTGGTATTTAAAAAAAAAATGCATATCAACAGAGTACTGAAAAACTCAAAAACCCCAAGAGACTTATGTGACTTGGACTGAGTTTAACAAATCCATTGGGATCTCCTTATCCCTCCAGGGTCCAAGTTTGAAGTCATCAGATGTTACACGTGTAAACCTATGTGACACTTGAATTTCTGAGGAAAAATTCCCTGATTCAAAACTTGAAAAACTCATGTATGTCTTACTGTGCAGGTGTCCTCATATTAGAGAGTTCTGATGACCTGATGTTGTGTACACCTCTCATCAATTTGACAACAATATCTGTTCCCTTTTCCTAGTGCCAAAACGTTTCCTTGGAAATATTGAAGATGTGGAGCGCCTCATACAGTAGATGGCACAGTAGTCTCTCCACAAGTGCAGACTTAATCGTCTTAGCTCATTGTAGAAGAAGAAGGTCAAGTACTTGAAGACAATGGTCAAAGTAGCACTTATTTACAGTTGTCAAACCTGGCTGAAAGAAAGGGTGGAACAAAAAGGTCGAAGTTGGACACAAAGATCCACAGCCTCTCTCTCTCCAACTCGCCGATTGACATGGGGAAGAAAAAAAACTTCCTGGCACCTCAAGTCGACAATAGAGAACAGCTTTCTACACTAAACTGAGCTGAAGTTCCACCTTGTGAAGGAGAGCAGCAGAATTGAGGACTGTGGTGGATGCCATTTGAAAAGAAATGATACAGCCAGGAAGGAAGCGCTTGCAACGCCAAATCGAAGCAACCGGGATGTACAATACTTCTATACAACATGCAGCATTTTCTTACCTTTTCAGATCAGTAGTGGGTACTGAAGTCATTGTTATTCTTGTTCTATACGTGCAAAAGTCTTAGATCACCATTACAGATGTTGTTTTAGCAAGTACTATAATACAATGTTGGTGAGTAAAATACAGGCCTCAAACAAGGCCAAGCTGTGAACAAAAATAACTAAACTGAAGTATCACCAACAAAGTTCTTCCTTTGTCTATGCCCGTCCTTTACTAATTTTCATGACGATTGGTCAGCTAATTTTTTTTTATCCTGTTCAGATTGATGGCTGCTGTAAAAAGATCATTAGAAGAAGAAAGCTCAAGGTGGCCTAAGACTTTGCACAATGCCGTGTGTGTCTGTGTGTGCGAGCGTATGTACAAATTTGTGTGCAAATATATGGACCCCTTTATGGCCTACGTCATGATGACGTCAGTGTTGGCTGGAGGCAAAGTGAAGATGAAATATGCCAACTTCAGTTTTCAAGCATGCTAGATCATTTTGCCTCCAGCTAAGCCACGCCCCCCCCAAAATGATGCCACATTGTTTACAAACTCAAAAAGGGGTTTAACTACTGTGACTTGCCATGCCCCTTGTGGAATTAAATGTGATGGTACTGCTGACTTGAAAAGACTTAAGATAATAGGCCACAAGTTGAGCAGGTTGTTCCCCGGCCCACTCACTTCCTGACTCCCACAGTGATGATATTTGAAATAGAATACATCTTCCAACGTATATGCCATCGCAAACTTTTAAATATAGTTCAGGTAATAATTTAAGGAACACTTAAACATTCCATACTGTCCTCGTATGGGAATCTAACAAAGTTTTCCCCAGACATCTGGAAAAGCTACAATAGGTATTGTAGACAAATTCAAGAGGTGAGGCATACAGTAATCCAAACCTAGGCAAATTACGGCCCGCGGGCCTTTGTGCGTCCCTGTCCGGCCCGCAAGAGGCCAATTGTAATTTTAAAAAAAAAATTTGTGTCGTGCGTACAATACAACTGTTTCGCTTTTATTTTGAAAGGCGTCGCACTTCCGTGTAGCGTACGTGTACGTGAGCTGTGCGTAAAGGTGATCAGTGCAAAGTAATGCTGCCCGAGAAACGTTTGCTGACCCTCAGAAAAGAAAAGTTGACAAGGAGCGCCGTGTTTTCAACAAGACATGGACTGCCAAGTATTTCTTTACAGAAATGAAAGGTAAAGCCATGTGCATGTCGCCACTACACGACCAAGCATGAGAAAAAAAAAATGTGTCTGATAAACAGGGCGCATCAGAGGCTGATGCATTGCTAGCAAAACTGCAAGCCCAACAAGGACTTTTTATCAAATTTCACACCCAGCGGCTTTGTCATTTGAGGAAAATTTAAAGAAGTTAAGAATAAATTGTACTGATTAATAATTGTTTTTTTATTTGACCTTTACACCACAATTTCACATAGCTTAATATAAATATAAGCAGAATAATTGTATTCTTCTAATTACCAGTACCATCTATATAAAATAAATAATTTAGTGCATTTTACAATGGAAGAAAATTGAGCAGGTTTAAGTTATCGTAGGTGTGGCCCTCTGACACAACTCAGGTTTTTCATGTGGCCCCTTGTAAAAATTAATTGCCCACCCCTGCAGTAATCCCTCGTTTATCGCGGATAATTGGTTTAAAAAAAAAAAAACACCCACGATAAGTGAAATCCGCGAGTTAGCGGAAAGATGCTAATTTGCGATCGTGCTAGCACACGAAAACGGACTTCTGAAGGAATGTAAACGAACATTGGGAGCAATACTACATTGTTCTAAAGGTTAGACACGTGTTTCCTCAATTTAGAAATTTTATTTTGACTTTCAAATGTTTTTTTTATTTGGGGGAAAAAAATCCGCGATGTAGTGAAGCCGGGATAAACGAAACGCGAAGTAGCGAGGGATCACTGTATATAGCGCATTTCCACCTCTTTCCTAACTATCACAACCTTAAAAAAAAACATTCAGGGAATGCTGGGATGTTAAAGTAAGCACATGATCACACAATGCGATGTAATTTTCTCATTTAGTTAAATACAGCCCTTACCCAAAGTAGCTTCCATTTTTTAAATGTTTTTTGCAATGTATACAATATTGTTATTTTCCAAGGAAAGAGAAAAGCACAACACAAGGCAATTGGATAATCAAAATGTCACTTTTGATTTGATTTGTTCATTCGCGTGAAAGGTTGCATCATTTCAGCTTGTCAGTCTGAATTTAAATGTAATAATGCCACTGTCCAAGACAAAAATTATCATATCATCATCATATAGCTGACATGCCCTAACCTACTTGAATATCTTCACTTTGTTAAAAGTAATGATTTGTATTCTAATGTATTCTGTATGTCTTTATTTTTATTCTACTCGCTCATAATGCAGGTTGCATTTTCCTGAGTCTTTGATTTTTTTTCTCTCTGGTTTCTGCCCAATACTGTTTTGTTTTGCAAACATTTTATTTGCTTTTTTTCCCCACAACCAACCATAACCAATGTGTCTTGTGTGTGTGTGTGCATAATGTATTGTGGATCCCATGATGGTATTGTTGTGGGACAATGTTGGGTGAACATTCATACTCCCCAGCCATATTTTTTATTATTATTTTGTGACTACATGTTCGAACATGTACAGAAGAGCATTATAGGGCCAGTGTAGGAAAGAAAAAAAAGGGCGGGTGCCAGGATTCTGACATTTTTTCTCAGAATTCTGACTTTAACGTGAGAATTCCCACTTTAAAGTCAGAATTCTGAAGAATCGTGATTCTAGCAGGTCATGGGGAAGTCGGGAAGTTTAATTAGTAGACAATGCGCAGTTAGTTTGTCATGTCTGGCTGTGACTCGCTGTTGTGCTATGCGTTGCAGTAATTATATCATTTACTCAAAAATGGTTCGCAATTCGCGTCCATGCGTGCGACAGTATGGTATGACTTGCAGACCATATTGTCAATTTACCGTTGACATGAAGCTACCTCAGTACATTCAGTTAATGAGTACCTCCTCATCTTCATCACATCCACCCATTTACAGTGCATAAAAATATTTGCATTATAATTGTCATGTGCCAAACTGAAACCTCAAAAGTCCCATTGAAAATTGAAGTATAATTATTTATTCTAAGGCCCTTTCAGCATAGTAAAAACACAAATCATATAAAAACTGTGACATTGCAATTGAGCCAAGGTTGCCGGCGTGTTTCCATAATGCAGAGCGTTTGATAGTTTGATATAGCAACAGCTTATCTCAGTCTGTCAGAAAAAGATTTTCGATTTTCCAATCATTAATTTGTATAGACAAATTGGTCATCAAAAGAAGTTAAGTTAATGTGCAAAAGACGATTCAATACTCATCTCCATACGATTTCAAGGACTGTTCATTTCAAAATGAAATTATTTGATTCGTTTGGTTGGATCACAATTTGATTCAGTATTGTTATACTTGACAATACTGTAAATGTGGCATTTTCTTCAAATATTACTTGCTAAAATCCGATGCACTCGCATATTGCGTATCATGGATGGATGGATGGATATCTTTTAGCAGGAAAAGGGGTCAAAGTATATCTATTAAACAAATAATAATCACTTTAACAAGGTATGAATAATTTGGCCAACTCTATATGTGTGTTTATATGAAGGTGTATAAGTGTAACTATTCACGATTTTTTTGTATGGACAGCAGGTTGTGTGCATGTCCAAACAAAGCCGGACTACTTGGAGGTTCTTTCTAATCCCCATCTTACAATTTAGTGGATATTATGGTATGTGAGACATTGATTGAAACAAAACAATTTACTAACAGCACACCACTCACATTGGTGTCGCGTGATTATCCTCTCTTGATACAGCAACGGACTTACTAAAAAAACATAATGGAATTGAATGACTGGCTTAGTTTTGATGGACGTATTAAAACCTGTGCAGTAACACCTATTTTAGATTATTCAGCACACAAATAAAAGTAAAATCAAGTTGCTTATCCTGTCACACACTTGTATGAGCATCCTGTTCAAGTGGCTTGGTCAACAGTTGGATGATACCACGTACGAAATGAATATCGGAAATGATGAGTTTAGAGCTTAACTGTAAATAAACATATGCAAAATGTACATGTTTAAAAATAGGATATTCCTATCTTGAGTTCTGACTGTGAAGGGTTTGACGCCAATAGATTGGCTCTAATTATGACAATATAAAGTACTTCAGAGAATAAAACAATATGTGTGGTATATGTGGTGTATTTTCAGAAAAAAAGAAATGTTTAAGAAAAATAGTAAATTGCATTCTGTGATTAAATTCTGAAGTGCTAAACTGTGGGGGGACGGTGTTCTATGGATGAAGAATACATTAAATTAAAAAAAATAAAATCCAGAGTGATGAAGATCAAAACATTTTTGTATATAGGGAGTTTTTTTTTGTAAATTTTTATTTGAATCTAATGCAAACTACCAAAATGTATTTAATAAAGTACACTGTGGTTATTTCGATGGTAATTTTCTGGCTCCTGTAGATTCTATTATTCCTTTTTCAAACATGAATAAATATGATATTATATATATACACATATTTTCATCAAATGGAGCAACATTAATTAAAACGGTATTTCTTAAAAAAATAGATTTATTCAAATTTAAAAAATGTCCTATTTAAAGTCTGTCATTTAAAAGCAAATACATAGACTACATATATAGAAATAAAGCAACCAGGACACCAATATAAAACAATCAGTTAAACAACACATTTTTGATTTTTACAAAAATGAACTCTGAGTTGGCAATTACAATGTTCAAAAATCGTTGTGCAAAACTTTCATCAGTTGAATTATTAGTACATACATGCAAATATATGTTTACATGCACAGAAAAGTAATAAATTACACTGCATCTGCAACCACAATGTAGACAGTTCAAAAAGGGGGGCTATGTACTGCACATTTTAAAACACTCCAAAGCACCCAGGAACTAGAAATAATACAAATAGGATTACATTCTGCTATTACGCAACATACACCTTGCAAATTTTGTTCCCCAAAGTCAAGTAAGGACTGCCATTATAACATCGAAATTCCAACTAAATGATAACTTCAGGAATCTTAAAACCCCTCAAAATAGACTTGAATACATCTTTTCAAGTGTGGCCAGATCAGTGCTTCTACCCTTTTCTTTAAAATGGTTGCTATGGAGACTCCTCTTCCAAAAAAGATGACACAGCAAAATTCCATGTCCAAATTACCCGACTCAAAATGTCACTTTCAAATTCAAGACAATATTGGCAATTTACAAATGAGTTCAATTTACCCTGACAAAGTTGTAAGCTGAAAGTAACTCCCTAAAATATTTAGGCAGTAGAGGAACTGTATAGATGGGTGGACGGATGCATTTTTAATGGGTGACACTATTTCTATTTAAAAGAAAAGTAAAGGTGACCAGTGGATTTTCATGTTCAGTGCAAACAAACTTAATAATCCACATCCTTCCACATATTATTATGTTAAGTAGACAGTCTTGATATGTTCCAACAACCAATAATTTGTCTTCAAATTACATTTTATATACCAAAATAATTCTATTAAAAAAGAATGATACCCATACAAAGTGTTCACAAGCTTTTAGCCAGAATGTGTCCAAATCTGTTTTCATTGATAATATAGTAATTAAAAGGTGTTACTCCAAGCACACAATAAAAGTAGTACTGTAATAAAAAATAAAAAAATGAGGCCAATTGGTCATAACTATTAAGACTTTTCACAAACAAAGGCATATTAAGAGTAGTTTAAAGCAACAGTTTTGATTTGCACACCAAGAACGGAAAAGCAGGGCTTCTGAAGTGAAACAAAACAAAAAACTTTAAGACCCTTCAAGAAGTCTAACTTTGGTAGCATGAGGAAATCAAGATGATAGACACAGTGATTTTCAGACCATCAACACACATCTGTTTAACTCAAAAAATATGTATGTATGGAGAGGGAGCCAGTTTGGCACTGACATGAGTCTATATGTATCTAACTTGTATCTGAAAAGTTCCAGGACTTGTGTCACTAAAGATCCATCAAATCTGAATTTCAAGTTTTCCGCTTCGACATAATCCTTTAGAATAATGCACTTCGCCAACGTAGTCTACCTTTTTGAACACACTCCCTCCATGTCCCATTTTTGTTCTGCCTAATGGATAGTTTGTGTATGATGACGCTATTCAATTTTGTATTTGGTGCGGAATCTCTCCAGAAGGGCTCTCAGAACATTCCCGGGCTTCTGCTGGTGCTCGTCTATGAGAGACTGGACAGCCTGTTTTACCTGTAAAGGAAAGGATCAAATATATAGTCTTCTCATGACATCATCATCATCCACGTGCCATTTTCTCTGATTTATTTACAGTTAGTAATCTGAAATGCACCTTGGGTCCATCAATTTTACTAATAAGATCTGAGTATTCAATCCAATTTAGGATCAAAATGAACACTCCTCATGATAGTGACTAGCAAAAATTTGAAATGTGCTTTGAGCGTACTTTTTCTGCCAGCTCTGAAGCACTTATATTAGGGTCGTAGAGGATAGGATCGCCAAGGAATGTTCGGAACTTCACTGGGAATCCACCATATACAGGAGCGATAGGAAGACGAAATCTCTCGTACAGCCAACGGAAAAATCCTGGTCAGAAAAACACAGGATCAGAACATTGGTGTCTGGTGTGATTAAAAATGAAATAGATAAATAAATGATTACAATTAAGGCTGAAAATGTAATTGTATTTGTGAATTTCGTGCAGGTGAACAGAAGTAAAATAAATATTTGATTAAAGATAAAAAAGATGGCAAAAGAATTCGAGCCAAACAATTCAATGAGCACTTACTCAGTGTTCCCAAAGATCTGAAGCCTTCTCGGACATTTTGGGTAAACATTGGAATTATAGCCTGAAACATAAAAGATAATACAGTATATCTACATAATAACTGTGCATTTTTTAAAATATTTTTCTAAATGGCTGTGCTTAGCATTTTGTTCCTTACCTCTTCTGGATACTGTAACCATAAATGAGATGTAAGGGATTGTTTTTTAATTTCAGGAAAAACTACGTACCACCTTAGAATCGATGGCGACTTGGGCGAAGCCTTTGCGTTTACCCCAAAGAAGAGGATAAGTTTCATCGCTGAACAAAGCCTCCCTCACACCTCCTGGAGAAATGCCCAACAGGTGACCATTCTTCAGTGCCTGTACACACTCCTCCTGAGGACCATGCATCACACTGAACACCTCCAATAGTAATTTGAACCCTGGCGGAACGATGGATAAAAACGGGTGAATTTTCTTGCTTAACTCCTATTCCACAAAGGCAATATTAATCAGTTAATTAATCGGGGCACATATTGTAAAGAAAATGATGAGGTTTACTTTCTTATTACATATAGTACTGCACTCTTGTAGATTTTGTATCTGTCAGAGACCGCACATACCTGGTATTTTGAAAAGGAAGTGGTCAGCTACAGAGTGGCAAGTTCGTCCTTTCTGGATAATAACATTAGCTAAGAAGTAGTAGTAATCAATCGGAATGGCTCCATGATAGTACACTATTAGTGCTGGTCCTTTGTCTGGGATTTTGTCCATCCCATGGATCTCATATCCTGGTGGAAAAGAAAATTACACAATGCAGAAGTGATTGAAGACAAAATAACTGCATATTACTGAGTTACTGCAAAGAAACATCTAATTTCAATAATTCTAAAAGGTCACAACCACTGTCCTGTCGAAGAGTGGATTTAAAGCTTCCACAATTTGAGTAAGTTTCCACCGAATTTAATCCTACCATGCCATATAGCGCCATGTCCATCCCATAACGTTGCCAGAGTCTTTCTGGCTCCATCCCAAAGGTTGTTGCAGTATGCCTCTCTCAACTGATTCTTCCTCTGTTAGAGGATAAAAAAAGCAAAAATAGTTTAACAACTACACTGCAACTTAACTTCAACAGCTGTGATTTGACTAAAGGACTAAAACTTTTTGTCTGTGCTCTGCCTACTTGGATCTCATTCAAAATTAACAAAGTTCTTGTTGACAGAACCTAGAGAAGCCTTGAATGACTGAAAAGCTGTATATGGTGAAGTACTGACAGTAATCTGGACATGAGTGATACAAAATAAAAAACGCATTCAAATTAATATCATGAAACAAAACATTATTTTTGCCTACCTTGTAGACATGAAGAAAAAGTATCGAGAGGTAGAGGAGGATGACGATGAGGAAGGGTAGGATAAAGACGATCGCTAGAGGGGTGAAGACCCACAATAAGTATTCGAGAACACTCAGGTAGTCCTCTACCTGACCAAGGCCAACCCATTCCTCCAAGGCATGAAAGCTACAAAGCTGCAAACAAAAATGGACATCAGTAAGTTCAATTGCTACATGCAAAAAATAAAAAAAATTGATTAACACAGCAGTTTATAATATCTACAGATAAAATTGTTGGAACGTTCCTGAACATCCACAATAATCACTAAATATATTCAGATGCTGTAAAGATCAGCAGTGGGAATTCTTACATGTTGCTTATATTATAACAGAATAGATAACAGAAATGTCTTACTAGGAAGGCGACTGTGTCCTCTGCTCCCGTCAGACATGACTCGTTTACAGCCTTTGACATCCTTCCTTGCTGTCACTCACTGAAGACGTGGCTCTGGATTATTCAAATGATGATGCCTGAATAGCATTTGCGACTATAACTAAGTAGGTAAGAGAAGGAAACGATTAAATTTGAGTTTTTTGGTGGCGCTGTTAGGAAAGTCACAACTTCATAATAGTATTGTCTCCCATGACAAACGTGTTTGGAATAATTAGAAGGGGATTAGCTTGGCAGAAGCAATGTTATTATCATAACATCGACAAAAACGATGGGCCAGTGAGTGTGGCGTCATATTTACTCGCTGATAAAATTCAGAATTTACGTAAACAAGGCAAAATATGAGTTAATTAAATTATAATGGCTGGTTGTAGAGACATAATTTAAAATTATATTAGCAACGATATTTAACTAACAAATGCCTTCCTGGCGATTCCGGGGTCCGCGATGCTTTGAGTGTAACGCAGAAATCGGTCCGGTGGGGACATGTTTTCGAGGGAATGACAGCGAAACCCCGGACATAAATAAATGTTAAAGTATTTTTTTTATACATCGATTTAAAATACGAGATTTTTTATGTAGTCAAATTTAAAGACTATCACTTCCAACCAGTGTGGTTGGAATCACAACCACAGACCACAAACGTAAAAAGATTATTTTATTCTGAAATGTTTTGCCGGGATAATCCGGCCGGAAGACTCTCACGACGCACAAATAGTCTTCCCATGCTGCCACAACAGTAAATCTGGTTTAATGTTTAATTTGTAAACAATTCTGATTAATAAGGCTGAATTGACTCCATGATGCTGGACAAGAACACGGTGTCAGTCGTGGCAGACATATTCTTCAGCAGAAAACATTCATCCGAAGAAATAATCCACTGCTGCTGCTCCAGAGCTTTTGTACAGTAAGTGATCTTTTTTCAATTATATCTCGCAAACAAACGCACTTATTAATGTGTATAAATTGTTTAGACGCTGTGTTCATCATCTTTTTGTCTGCTTCTTCCTAGTGATCGAGAGTTATATCGGTCAGATAATAGACTTCTCTCACCTGATCAGGCAGACTCTGCAATCCAAGGTAGGTTTTTGATTATATTTTTATATTTTATTTGACATATTTCATTGTCCATAGAAGAGGAGAATGAGGAAGAAGAGGGTGATGAAGAAGTTGAATTTTTAGATGAAGAGGCTCAACTGATGTCTAGTATGGGTCTGCCTCTTGCCTTTGCCAGCTCTTCCAGCCAGCGTAAAAAGGTATGTTTGCTGATTTCTGGTTAAAGTGTGAATACTATCTAAGACTGCACAAGATATCGAAAAAATATCATTGTGTTCATGGAGAATGCAACATAGCAGAGACTTATAAGTTTCAGATGGATTTATGTGCTTTTATTTGATTTTGACCAGTCAGATGCAATGCCATCTAATAATGTCATTCTGTTACTAATAACAAACTAATATGTCATCAGAGGCATTAATAGATATATCAGATCTGATTATATTTGTGCTCATGTGGCAGGAGAAGAGATCTACCAAACAACCAGTTACCAATCAGACACCATCTCTTGAGGAACAGGAGGAAAATGTGCAGTTTACTGACAAAGGTAATACGTAACATAATTTATTTTTATTTTTTTCAAACCGGCAAACTGTTGACCGACACTGTTCTTGGCTCTGTTGTATCTTTATGCAGTTTAACCTACATCACTAATATGTGGCTTGTGCGGGGTTTGGATTGAGTGTATTATTGTTTAGAATATCAATATATCATGTATTTATATGTGTTCTCTAAAGGAGGTGAATAGGAAAGGTGCGTTTAAAAACAACAACAAAGAAAACAATAATGTACAACTTGTCTTATTTTCTTGTACTGTGAGTTCTAGCAGCAAATAATTATCCTTGCAGTTGGGCATGGTTGTTGCGGCATCATCAATTACACAAAAGCATTTCATACACGGAAGTTTTCAAAGGCCAATTCTAGACAGAGCTGGTTTCCGAGGCCAATTAAAAGTACTTACCCTAAACTCCTCCCAAGCCACAAAACCCTCATCCCACAAGATGTAATGACGTTATGAATCACTGTGATTTATAGTTTCACTAATGTCTGTTTGCACAGACATCAGTGATCCTCTGGAAGAAGGATTGAAGACAGAGACGCTCGATGAAGCAGTCGAAACCCCATCGACCAATGATGCTGGCTGGGAGACATACTGGGGTAGGACTGATGTTACAAATGTGGACACATTCCGAGTATTTTATTTCATGACAAAGCACATGTAAACATTTTGGATCAATCTCTATCAGATACCAATTCATCCAATCTAATTGATAATTGCATCCATAACAACTAAGTAATGGGTGTCTTTTATTTTATTGATCTCTTTCTGGGTTAGCTCAACAAGGTGAAGCTCTTCTGTGGAACAGCTGGCTGGAGAAACATCCTGATGACTTGCAGTCTACAGAAGATTCCCAATGTGTGACTAGCCCATGGGACGACCCCAACAAAAAAGCCATCTGGGATCAACACGCAACAGACACCTATTATTACTATTGGGAGCAATACTCATACTGGGCAGCACAGGGCTGGACCACAGACTTATCTTGTGAGAAGAACACTTGGGAAGAAACTACAAATGAGCGGGTGGATGAAAGTGTAGTGAACCATTCAGAGGATCGGCTGGATGAAAAAAATGATGGTGTCGAGGTTTTAAATGATCTCCTTGAAAAGAACTGCACTTTAAAGGCAGGTGGGAACATCTCAGCTGACTCTGGAACAACCAGACAACCTTCCGATATGGCCAGTGTTCCAAAGAAACATGCCGAAGACTGTATTTCTGAGCCCTCTGATGGGGGTAATTCTGGTAAGAAATCAGATGTTTCCTCACACCAGGAAGGAACCCAACACACAGGTAATACTGAGGAGATGGAGATATAAATCATATTGCATTATCAGACATATTTCATTATCATTTTTGAATTTTAGCTGGTAGGAGATACGAAATAGAATGTTATTCCACATTTGCATGTTTGCCACTCTATGTAGGTGTGTACAGTATTGAATTACAATGGATGAATATTCTTTTATTTTATTTAGTTGAAAAAAAATGTCCCACACTAGGTCAGAATGAATTGTTTCATCAAATCACTGTATCAAAAAGTCTGTTTTTATTTTTGTTTATTTATTTAGAGTCTCAGCAGGCTGCAGGGAGTCTCAACATACATGTAGGTTCTTCGAATCAGGTATCAAATGGGGAAGATGATGATGATGACGAAAATCCCTCAAAAGGCGGACAAAGTAAAATAAAACGCAGGTAAATTTGAACATTGACTTCTGGTGTATTTTTTCACCATCAGTCACTAGTAGCAGTTCTTTCATCCTTCTGGTACGGCCTGCATATCGAAATCCCAGAAGTTTAAATGTCATGATGCTATATATTATAGTGTTACTTTAATTTTTGCGAGTAGTGTATATCATGGATAGTGTAAAAATAACTTTCCTGATGGCTCATTTTCATTTTCTCTGCAGCCATGAATTTGACGTGGAGGAGAACCCACATCTCACATGTGATGAAGCCTGGAACAGACTTGGACTGAAACACAATCCAGAGTCACTGTGCGTCTGACTTTTTCAGATTTGTTATTTTAATCTCCATATCAAGTTTGTTTTAATCCATCATCAACACTCATATGAATTTGAAAATAATAATCTGACCTGTCTTTCAGGTTCGACAGTGTTTTTAACTTTAAAAGCAACTTGGGACAGAAGCGTCAGAAGCGGTGGTGCTCCAAGAGACCTGGCAACAGTGTGAACACACACATCAGATTCACTGAAGATGGTAGCACCATCCTCCAAAAGGTAGGAATCCGTGTTTGTACTTGTACTTTAAACACACTCCCGTTAAAATAAATTAACTTAAGTCTACTCTGGGTCATGCGAATCTTGGTGTGCACCAAACAAGCGTATAACTGATTGAAAGAGGTGATCTTCAACCAATTACACCAAACCACTTGAGTTAAAATGTGAACACTATACCGATAACTAAAAACTGCTCTGTTGTTTTTCACAGGTTCAAAACTTTCTTGGGGCGATTCAGAGTGAAGCACATGCGAATTTAAATGAGCAACAACAGCATGAAGGAAAAAGCATGCACTCGGAGGAGGAGCCTGACAAAAATGACGTCAGTAGTGAGAACGTTGCACATGGAAGTCATACATCATTTGAAGAGGAGAGTCCTAATTTCCCGGACATTGAGAAGAAGGATATCGAGAGAGAGGAATCAACTAGGCAATTGGAATGTTTGGAAGTCCCAGACTTTCTCTTGCCTGACAAACCTCCAGGGAATGTTGGTGAGTGCAGAACTATATAATAATTTACATTTAGGATTACAGTTGACAAATGAAAAAAAATTAAAAAATAAAAAGATTTTTTTTTTTTTTGTGAAGAAAACTTTTGCACATCAGGATTGTACATTTATGTATGGTATTCTTAATGATGAAAAATCAATTCTGATTGTGAAAGAAGCAAAAAAGCCAAAGAAGATGAATAAACGATGGAGGAAGCAGAAGATACCGGCAGACATGGCAGCAGAACCAGGGCTGGCCAAATACTGGGCTCAGCGGTACAGACTCTTCTCTCGCTTTGACGAAGGAATCAAACTGGACAGAGGTCTTTAAATCTTGTCATTTTTATTCTTTGGTTTTTGTGTGCTTCTGCACCTTTTAAATGTCCCCAAACTTAACATCGTCACATGTTTCAGAGGGCTGGTTTTCTGTGACACCAGAGAAGATTGCTGAGCACATTGCCCTCAGAGTGGAGTCCAGCTTTTCCAACACTCAGCTGATCATTGATGCATTTTGCGGAGTTGGAGGAAATGCTATCCAGTTTGCATTGACTGGGAAAAGAGGTAAAAATCTGTAAAAACACAAATAGCTTTTCCTAATGAATTTGAAATAGTTGAATTCAGCTTTCAATCAAGGATTATCAGCATGTATGTTCACATGTCCTGTGTTTTTACTCTCAGTCCTAGCTGTTGATATTGACCCAGTACGTCTGGACTTAGCACGCCACAATGCTACCGTTTATGGCGTCGCACATCAAATCGAGTTTATTCAAGGGGACTTCCTTCAGCTGGCGCCTCGTCTCTGCGGTGACGTTGTCTTCTTGTCGCCCCCCTGGGGAGGACCAGACTACCTGACTGCAGAGGTGTTTGACATAAAGACCATGATGGAACCAGATGGATATCCTTTTATTTATTTACACCTTTTTGCTGTTTTTCTTTATTGACAATTTAACAGTCTATCAGTAAGCACTGCATGACTTCCTAGTTAGATTGTTTGTGCAGTAAATTACTTTTCTAACAACTCAACTTTTGTAACGACAAATTATTTCAATGTTTTGACAATTTTGATTTCTAATAATGACATGATAAGTATTATATTAGTTTCTATCCTTAACTGGGGTCACTTTTCAGATTTTTCATCTGGCTAAACAAATATCAGACAACATTGTGTATTTCTTGCCTCGCAACGCAGACATGGATCAGGTCAGAATCTTCACTGTCGTAAAATGTGTGGAGGTGCAAAAGTTAAAAAAAACATTTTGTGTTTTTTGAAAATGGTTCTGGTTATGCAGATGCTATGTCCATCAAATCCAAGTTTTTAACACCTGCATTATTGGGTTCAAAAGTCAAAACACATCAGTCCATTTTCTGTACTGCAATATAGTATATATCTAACAGGAATATCTAACAAAGTTTTCTTTACAAAGAAAATAATGAGTAAAATAATGAATGCATTGGGCACGGCAATGTTTGCAAATGTTAAATTCATTACTTGGAGCATTCAGTAGCTTTTGCATAATCATTATGCCATAATGAATTTGATGTCAATTTATATAGAAAACTTTTCGACACTTGACAAATCTTATAATGGTGTGTCTCTCAATCTGTCCACAGATTGTCTCCCTGGCTGGTCCTGGAGGTAAGGTGGAGGTAGAGCAGAATATCCTCAACAACAAGTTAAAGACCTTAACTGCTTACTTTGGCAGTTTGATTAGGAATGACACCTAAACTCGGTAACAAATCTTTTCAAGTTCTTGATTTGCACTGGATTCATCAAGTACATAAAAATGCCACAGGGACTTTATTTCGTACTTTTTAATCAGGATGTCTATCTTGTGCCTGTAAAGTACAACACATTTTAACGATTGTTTATAATCAATGCACTCTTAATCATTTTTCTACTTTGTGTTATGAAACAAATGTTTTCATTTTTTATAAAAAGTGCTTGTTCATGTCCACATATGGGCTGGAAGACTTGTTTTATGGAAGGGTAAAGAGGATTTAGGAACCTGTATAAACCATGAAGTGTTTATTAAAATGTTTATACAGTATGTATAGTATACACATGTAGTCAAGGCCCAAAACATTGGCACCCATGTGTTTTTGTCAGAAAATAACACCAGATCTCACAGAAATTAGAGCAAAAACAAATGCTTGGTTGTTGTTTTATTTGTACGGGAACAGCCAACACAAAAAGCCAAATCTGATCATTCCACACAGACCTCCCAAAATAGACTGGATAACATTTTTGCAACTTCACTTCATACTTGGTAGCACACCCTTTGGAAAAACTGGTCCGCCAACTGCTCAGGTCGCTCTGATTTGAGGAATGCTTCTCACTGACGGAGCTAGAAGGGGTGCTGCGAGGGCACTGGCTCCCCCTAAAAAATCTTTTGGACATTTTTTAATGTTTCACCCTCTATTCTCTGCAGAGAACGTTTTTCAGGGTTTTCTGAAGAATTTGGGGAGGAGCTTGTCATTTTTTTTGCTTTGTTTCACAAACCTGCTATGAAACGTATTTTAAAGTATTAGTTTCAACAAGTATATTTGTTTTTTTTGTTTACATTTTCATCTCACCTTCATTTAAATAGGGTTTTGTATACACGGACACACTAAAATGAAATACTGTATAAATATTGCAATTCATCTGGCATCCTTTCTTTAATCTCTATAAGCAATATTGGTGTACTTTGTAGGAAAAAAAATCAGTTTGCAAAAAGTCAAGTCATATTGCAAATGGTTAAGTAGAGAGACTTATTATCTCTGGCTAAGTTGCTGTATTTTCTCAGCTAATTCTAAGCAGTGAAGGACTCTAGTTTTCTCTTTCTGGAGATCATCTGGGCTTATTTGCCCCATTAGCTTGGAGGAGAAGTGGATCAGATCTTGCATGAAAAGACCCACTGCCCCTCTGGGTGTTGGAGGGATTTCAATCAGTTGTCCGGACTCAAATTGAAAGTTGATATTCTTGGCTCTTGGGAGGCCTGGTGCTCGTTCCTCAATCCAAGTCAAAGGTCTGAAAAAACAAAAGGTGAAATACATCAATTAAATCAATCAATTCAAATCACCCATTCACAGCAAGAATAAATTAAATGCATGAAAGCAGTAATTTCCCTCTCGTAATATTGCTTAATTGTTTTTTATTTTTAAAAATCACTGAATAAACATTACTTGGGGAAAATATTTTGTTATACGCTTAAATAAAACAAATATGTACAAATAAAATACAATTTAAACTTTATCCGATTATTCATTTAATCGATGGAATAATTGATAGAAAATATCGATTCTAAAAATATTAAATGGGGGCAGTCCTAGCTCTCTTAACCTCAATAGGGTAAAAAAAAAACACTAAAAACAACCATTATTTTGCTAACAAAAAGCAGCAAAGGGCCCCCACTCATTCTTTTAGATATCTGTCATCTTATAATTTTACAAGGTTAAAATTGTTCTCTCACTTTTTGTCAGCAGTTAGCATTTTTGCAGTCATCTTGCTGTAGTTAGTGCCCAAGTCTTGTTCCATGGTTGCTGCAGTTACAGAGAGCTCCCCAAACAACACAACCAACCAGGTAAGACGAGCGATGCCACTAAATGAAAGAAAACCAAATCCTGGCTTCAGAACTCCACCTAAGAAAAAAACAAAACACAAAATTCAATAAGCCTGGTAATACTATAAATGTATCTGGTCTCACAATATAAGTTACACTTTTTTCGTAGTTTGCTTGGTTCTGCGAGTTATACTAAGGTGGGACTTGTGGATATTAAAATGAGTAGACTGGATAAAAATGAAGTAGTAGTAAAAGTAGTAGTCATGGCAACAAATGTGTGATGTATGTCTAGATTAGCATGCAGCTTCCTTATGCCACAACAAAGATTTATGGCACCAAAAAGTGCACTAACTGACCTCAGAATACAACACAGGATAAGAATTAAGGTAAGACATTTTGATTTATAGTCAGAAAAATACGGTACCACCAATAGAACCATAACCTGTAAAATGAAGCGTTCCCTCCTGCAAAGTTTTTCCTTTGACCTCTGTCTTCAGCCATTTGAAATCTTCTGAAAAAAGTTCTATGTGCTCCTCGTGAAGAATCACCCCTATCACACAGACACAATATTTTATCTACAATGTTGACATATTGAAGTTTTTTTATACTCTTGATCAATACCTCTCAATTGACTAATCATTTGAGAGATGCGTTTCAAGATTTTTGTACTTGTACACTAAGTCACACATTATTATCACCTTTCTCCTGCGCCAAATTCCAGAGTTCAACAGCAGCTTTGTAGTTTAGCGTCATGGGATACTCCACACAAACATGTTTCCCTGCCTGCAAAAAAGTTCTGGTACAGAAAAACATCAGTGCACAAAACTTTTAAGATGACCTTGAGCAAAGACACATTTGAGAAATACACTCAGGCAGAAATATTGAACACTTATGATTATTTTACATACCTGACACCATCCTCATGTGATGCATTCTCTGTGCAGATGAACGCCACGTCAATGTCTTCTCTGCTCAGAGCCTCTTCGATTGGAATCTGACTCACTCCTTGCTGACTGTCCAGAGTTCTCCTGTTGACAAAAATATTAACGTAAGGTGTCATCAACTTATGACTTAATAACGCCATATTGAGTATATTGAGTTCACTCTTAAAGTGGTTTGTATTTGTGCGTAATGTGTGCAAGACTGGAGTTTGTTGCGACCTAGAGACGAATCCTTGGACAGTGAATTTCTCAGCAGAACTGCCCGGCAGGGAAGATAAGATGTCTCTGATCCTCACCCAACCTGCTGTCCCGATGCCCACCACCACAGCTCCAAACGTCATGCCTGTGAGAGGAGGAGAGAACGTTGCATTGATCATGCCTTGCTAAATGAACCAAATCATACTGGGCCAAACAAGTACTCACTTTGCATAGTATAAGACTACGATCTAATTGATGGGGGTTAGGAAAATGGACAATGTGGACGAAGGATTGTTGTAAAAGATGATGTCTTATCTAATGTATTATCTAAGTATTTTGGGGGGGGGGGGGCGGTGTACCCATCCCTCGGTATCCAATGTTCACGTAACCTGTTATTTGAGAATCAGTACACCCTTAACATTTCGAATCTGGTATGCTCCCAAAGTAGGTTACTTACTTGATAGTCGGCACACTACAATTTTTGCGTGGAAGTAGTTTATGCTCTGCGCCCCGTTGTGCAGCGTGATGACAGTCCTAGCTTGTTCGCTTTTGTGTACTACTAAGTGCGTGCGTGTGTGTGTGTGCCAGGGAAGCCACGCCCCTTATCAGCAGCGTGCTATGGAAAGCCGATTGGACATTATTTGTTTCGCGCTTTTGTGGGTTATGGTAGAAGGAAAAGGGTCGCCTGTGAATTGTCATTTTTAAGTATCATATTGTTAACGGAAAGAGAAACGAGTTAATCTACCATTAAGTGTTCATTCAAATGTGTTTATCGTGGGTTGGTTAGGAACAGACGTTATCTCAGTTTCCAGGTTTACATCATCGATATGATGAAAGTGTGTTTCTCGTGTTTTTTTTTTCTTTTTTCAAGTTCTACAAGCTTATCTAAAAAAAACCACACCCACTTGCAGATGAAAAGTTTGGTAGTTAGCTAGGTTTCTATTCATTTATCTAAGACAATTCGCATCCTTCGATAGCTCAGTTGGTAGAGCGGAGGACTGTAGAGGTTGTTGATATCCTTAGGTCGCTGGTTCAAATCCGGCTCGAAGGAGTTCATTTTTTTTCTCAGACTAAACTTTTGCAAGACCTACCAGTGTAGGAGTTTATTGGATTTGTGTGTTGATGTAACTTCACTTAGATGCATCCTTCGATAGCTCAGTTGGTAGAGCGGAGGACTGTAGAACTTGTTGACATCCTTAGGTCGCTGGTTCAAATCCGGCTCGAAGGAGTTCCTTTTTTTTCTCAGACTGCATACTGAAAAATTCAAAAACCCACCAGTTTGGGAGATTGTTGCATTTGTTTGTACATGTGGCAATGCACCAATGTATCCTTCGATAGCTCAGTTGGTAGAGCGGAGGACTGTAGAACTCGTTGACATCCTTAGGTCGCTGGTTCAAATCCGGCTCGAAGGAGTTCCTTTTTTTTCTCAGACTGCATACTGAAAAATTCAAAAACCCACCAGTTTGGGAGATTGTTGCATTTGTTTGTACATGTGGCAATGCACTAATGTATCCTTCGATAGCTCAGTTGGTAGAGCGGAGGACTGTAGAACTTGTTGATATCCTTAGGTCGCTGGTTCAAATCCGGCTCGAAGGAGTTGCTTTTTCTCTCAGACTGCATACTGAAAAATTCAAATACCCACCAGTTTGGGAGATTGTTGCATTTGTTTGTACATGTGGCAAGGCACCAATGTATCCTTCGATAGCTCAGTTGGTAGAGCGGAGGACTGTAGAACTTGTTGATATCCTTAGGTTGCTGGTTCAAATCCGGCTCGAAGGAGATGTCTTTTTCTCAGACTGCATACTGAACAATTCAAATACCCACCAGTTTGGGAGATTGTTGCATTTGTTTGTACATGTGGCAAGGCACCAATGTATCCTTCGATAGCTCAGTTGGTAGAGCGGAGGACTGTAGAACTTGTTGATATCCTTAGGTCGCTGGTTCAAATCCGGCTCGAAGGAGATGTCTTTTTCTCAGACTGCATACTGAACAATTCAAATACCCACCAGTTTGGGAGATTGTTGCATTTGTTTGTACATGTGGCAATGCACCAATTTATCCTTCGATAGCTCAGTTGGTAGAGCGGAGGACTGTAGAGCTTGTTGTCATCCTTAGGTCGCTGGTTCAAATCCGGCTCGAAGGAGTTGTTTTTTTCTCAGACTGAACAATTCAAAAATCCCAAAATACTCGCAATGCCAGATAAATGAAATTGAGTGCAAGATGATTGAGTGCAAAGTGTCCGACTGAAATATACCGTACGCCATCCTCCCCACGCCCCCGTGCACGGGGCTTTCATATGGTCTTTGTACACTTTTAGACCTTACTTTTATTCCCATATAAAGTTAACGTGTTTCTAAAATGTGCATAAGTTGTTATTAGAGTTTTTGTCTCAGTAGAATTATATGTGGGGCCAGAAATGAACTCAGTACAGTAGTGTTGCAATCTAACATAGTACCCGCCTTCCAGAACCCGACAGGCACATGGCGGAACAATAATGGAGCGCACCAAAAATGACGTTTACGGAAGTTAGGAACGCAGGCTTGTCCCACGGCGTCCTTACTGCTTGATACTGATGAATGAAGAGGTGAACATGCTAAATAAAATTTAGTTGCGCTGTGAATCAGTAAGACAAAGTAAGGATATCTCTAAGAAATGATTGTGATTTTAGATTAATTTTAATGCTTGTCAATTAATCACTGACAGTCGAGTCGTTAATGTCATTTCTCACTCAGTGAAAGTGTCAATGAGGGACTGGCGAACTGTATCGAAGGGCAAATCTGCAGTATCTGCTTCTGGTCACAACAGTATTTCCTTTTATTAATTTTTTTATTTACACAGAAAATGAGGATTTCCACCAATAAACTGCAACAGCTCACAATATTCACCACTTTACTGACAGGAGGAGGCATTGGCACCATGTACTACCTGATGCAAAGTGAGTATAAAACTGTTAGGTCATTAACGTTTGATTGTTTTTATTTTTTTTACACTGACTGTACTAAACTATACAGATAAGAAATTGTTGTTGTTCTTTTTTTAAAATGAAAAAAAAAAAAATTCCGGTACACAATTTATCGATGCAGAATTTTCATTGAAAGCTCACTGATTTATTTTGAGTCTCTCGACATAAAAAGAAAAAAATCAAAGGTGTCACTTCAGTTTTTTGGAAGTAGTAAAAATGTGACAGTATTTTGTTTCAAAGGATAAACCAGATTTTTTTTTTGTATCATATTAGAGAAATTTGCTGAGTCAGACTACCACAAGTTGCCTCTGCAGAAGTTGGAAGCATGTACGGTCGCCATGGAGAGTTTGGGCGCTCCACCATTAAAAATTCACAACATCCATCTGACTGACAGGCACAATCGAATAGACCACCAAACAGCACAGGTACTGTGTTTAGAAAGCCACATGGTAATATTTTTTTTTATTTACATAGCATGCTCAACATAAGTGAGTGTATCCTTGATGCCTTTACTGGCATCTTCCGCCACCATCGGTGCCAACACACCATCAGTTGACACCTCCGCCCCTCTTTTCACCTCAATGTCCAAAACATACAGCTGCAAATTTGATGATACGATAACAAAGTTGATCATCAAAGTGCACATACTACTACTACTTGGGTTCTGATTTCCTCCCAACCATGCCCTTCTCGGTCTCACTGTCATTGCCGAAATGAGCAGTGAAGTCACCCAGCAAAGTCCATTTGAGGGATTATAAATTTGTGTTGAGCTCTGTATGTATTCATTAGAGCTTCTATGGTTTTGCAGATAAAGATCCCTGTTACTGGCTCAAAAACTGGGGGCTATTTATATACATCTTCCATCAGAGACCCACTCACCAACAGGTATGTACATTCTATTCCCTCAGTCAAAATACATTTATGCTCCAGAAAGGACCCACTGATTAATTAGAAAGTTGGAAAATTGCCGTTAAAGCAGCAGGAGACAAGTTTACTGCTGCTTTAATGGCACTTTTAATGAATGTTTTAAAAAAAATATTAGACCAGCAGCAATACAGTTTTTTGACTTTTAAATGTTTTTTTGATTTGGAAAGAAAATCCGCGATGTAGTGAAGCTGCGATAAACGAACCGCGAAGTAGCGAGGGATCACTGTATACCAATTTGGACTTGATGTCATGATGTTGTATTTCTATTGTTGCAGTATACGTATAGAGTCAAAATTATAAAACCCAATACCCTTCACGGGCTAAACGTTGGCAAATATTTCAAAACTGTGTTTCTGTAGATGGAGTGTGAAGCTGGCAGTTTTGAGACTCAAAGAAGGTGAGACCATTGACCTAATGAATCCTCCGTTGGTGGCATCAGAATGGCATCTTGAGGATACCGACTGATTGCAACTACTCTTCACGACTTCAAGGTAGAATTAACCCCACACTAGTTGCAGAAAAGCAATTTAGGGATTTCAGGTAGACCACATTTGTAAGTAATTCACAACAAGCTCTGGCTTCTTTTGTTTTACTTGATATTTTGAATTCTCTTTACTTCCTCAAGTCAATATTTTGTCTCCAAGACAAAGTGGACAATGTTCTTCTATTTATCATTTCGAAACTGATTTTGAAGCCCCCAACAATGTTCAACTGACTCACTTACCACAACTTCCTACTTTTTGAATCATGCGCAGTACATATAGAAACCACAGCTTGAAGGTTTAAACCATTAATATGAGAAATCAGTGATTTATGTGTTACGTTAAAGAGAATATCATTATTTTAATCTCAGGGAATCATATCTTCATCACGCTCATGACCAAACTGTGACAATTTTGGCAAAAGTGTGAAGAATTTTGCTTACTGCTCTGCCTGTGTGAAAGTTTGTATGAGATATTGCACATGCATACTTTATCAAGTGAGAAGATGGATTTCCTGTAACTGCACTTAAATATTTTATTTTCCATACTGAATATAGAATTTTATTTCAGTTTTCTTTGCTATCGTTGCACCCTTCATCCTGGTTTCTTTTGCCTTGCATTCATAATTTAGTTGGTTTGATATCTAACTTAAAATACAAAATAAATAACAGTGACTAAGTGATCGAAGACCCTGCATCACACCCACTTCGATTATTTGCTGACTGGTCAACATTATCGCACACACACCAGCCACCAGTTTACACACACGTACACAACATCTGTGTGCACATCTCCTGGAAGGAAGCCAGCACCCCTACTTTCAGATTCTCGATCTGCAGTCAGAATTGACTTGCGTGCTTCTTTGCGATCTCTGACCTTTAAGCCTTATATGGAAAGCAGCTTTGGTAAGTAATTAAGTGTGAATTTTCATACATAAATAATCAACCCAGGTTTTTATTCAAGTAGAAATTGGATATAAAATGAACTGCTGTTTTTATACCATATGAAATTTTGTAATCAAATGTTAGTCTGATTAAAATTTAGGCCATATGATACTGTTTTAAATTGCATCAAATCTTTTTAGTTGTGTGTTTGTATAAATCATAGTTGTTATTGTAGAGTAGTTATTGTGTGTTTACCTCTTTAGGAGAGTAATAATCATATTGAGCAACACACTTTGAGGCAAAAGACAAATCAGCACTCTTTACAATTTATGATTCTTTTTTACTACATAATATTTCCTCAGAGTATAATAAATGTAAGAAATCAAAATTGCAGCTGTTTCATTTCTAGAACAGTTTTTTAGGGAACAACAAACTCAAAGGCAATAAAAAAACAGAGTAAGAAAAAGGCTTTTTACTTGATCGTCTGAATCTTCGTTCAGTTTGCAATTCATTTGTGTAGCCAAGGCCTTGATAATTTATACAAATATGATAAATGCATGTGGTATAATTTATCAAAACTGCATCCGCTAACCTTACTGAAATCACAAAGCAACCTAACTTAATTGTGTTCCAATACAGTAAATGCATAAAATAAAATATCACAGTTTGGTAGCAAAATAACATGGCAATGTGTATTCCTTTTTAAATATGACATTTTGATTGCTACACTTATAATAAAATAACTTAGACTTAGACTTAGGGACATTTATTTAAAACAAATAATTATAGTTTTGTGACTTTGTGTATATTTAAGATTTCTTGCACTACTGGGAACGACATTGGCCAAGGTTTGCTGTAAATAAATGGAATAAAATAACACCTCTCTGCAATTGATCACGAACATGGCTTTTTCCTTTTTTTTTTTAAACCTCTGAGAATGAGTCATTTTTGAGAATAATAGTATTGCACACTGCATCTGTGAAAGTCAGGACATTTTACTGCACCACTCAGCAGTTTCTGTTCTCCCTTTTGGGGTGAGTAGTAATAGACTAAATGTAATACACACATTCTGTATTGTTCCCATATCAAGACCAAAACTGAAATATTAAGACTGATTGGTCATCGAAGAAGTATATATACATAGTATTTAGAATTTTTTTTAATTCTTGCTTTCAGTTTCAAGTTTGCATCAATGATTTTAAATTAGGCTTAACAGTGGTCTAACCACTTTGTGTGGCTCAACAAGTAATGTTGTGACATTTATCAGTCTAATATACTTTGCAAATATCTCTGCGCCTTAGGACAATCTCCAACCATGGACACGGTTGAAGACCAATATTCCCTCCTCATGGATCTCCTCAATATGAATGAGACATATGACCCAAGCTATGTTGTCAGCGAAAGTGTCAAACTCTGTAGGAAGTCAAACGTCAATGATTTTGGCTCCAAATTTAACCCGGCTTTCTGCTATGTCAATTTCTTGCTGAGTTACCTTGGTAATGGCCTCGTCCTCTTCATCATTTACAAGTATGAGAAGCTCAACACGGTGACAAACATTTTCCTGCTCAATCTGGTTCTCTCCAACATCCTGTTTGCCACCAGTCTCCCATTTTGGGCAACTTATCATCTGTCTGAATGGATTTTTGGGAATATTTTATGTAAATTAGTCAGTAGCGCCTACTTCATCGGTTTCTACAGCTCCATCCTGTTCCTCACACTTATGACCTTCGACCGATACCTTGCAGTGGTGCATGCAGTAGCAGCTGCTAGAAGCAGAAAGAGAAGCTATGCTTTTATATCCTCTGCAGTTGTTTGGTGTATCAGTGTTATGGCCAGTGTGAAAGAACTGATTTTTCAGAACGTGTGGAAGAGTCCTTTCAACGGGCTGGTGTGTGAGGAGTCAGGATACTCTGAAAGAACCATGGCATTGTGGCGTCTGGTCTCTTATTATCAACAATTTCTGGTGTTCTTCCTCCTCCCTTTGTTGATGGTCATCTACTGCTACATCAGCATCACTGTCCGTATCCTGTCCACTCGAATGAAGGAGAAATGTCGTGCCATCAAGCTTATATTCATCATCATCTTTACTTTCTTCCTTTGCTGGACCCCCTACAATGTCGTCATCCTGCTTCGAGCCATACAGAGCTCCAATCCCGATGTCGATTGCGCTGACTCGGACAAACTGGATTATGCGTTGTTTGTGACCCGCAATGTAGCCTACCTTTATTGTTGTATCAGTCCAGTCTTTTACACATTTGTGGGTAAAAAGTTTCAGAGCCACTTTAAAAGGCTGCTTGCGAAGAAAATCCCGTGTCTCAGGAGACACATAAGTCTCAGCAGCCAGAGTACACGAAGCACATCACAGAAGACACCGCATTCTGAGTATGAGTACTAGAGGAACTACATGCTGTAAATAGAAATTTGATGGAAACAATAAGCAATGAACGTTTCAGAAAAAAATGGAGAATTGCTGTTGTAGTTTCTCATAGAATTTCTTTTTTTTTCTAAATGATTTCTGTATGACTTTTATACCATGTTAATCATTTTATTGTATTTTAGTGCTTTCATTTCGATTGTCCTTAGCTGGACAATCTCATGTATACACGGCATTAATGAAGCAAAATTAAACACTGGTTTTGGTTTTGTGTGTGTATGTGCGGGCGTGCATGTGTGTGTTTCCGATATAAAGTTTGGAATACTCACTGTCTTGGTTTCTGATAAAAATTTGTTGTGCATATATTTTACTTTTTTTCACTAATTCGGCGATTTTTGAGTACATTGTGTGTCAACAGAACATTCAGTTTCCCGGTTATAAATGTCACTATTGTATTGCTTTCCCTCAGAGCTATCTCCTTGTCGTATATATTGAGCGGAACCAGAGATTCAAAGGAAATTGCGGTTTGCAAATTTCGGCTACTTCCAGGAAAGGGTGCCAGTATCAGTAACACAGCCAGCACATGGAGTTTTCTATTTCTTTCCCTATTGTTTGTTTTAAATGGTTGTTTATCATTTGCTCTTTAATAAAAAAAAACACAAGTTCTCAATGGAAAATAAAATGTTTCACATGATTCCTTTTTTTCCAGATGATTCTTGACATTATGTACTTCATGTAGGTATGTATACCTCCACCTTCCCCTAAAAAAAATCTGCCATGTGATGTGTTTGGGTTCAATTCAAATTCAAGAAAGTTTGCATTGTTGGAATATACCATAATTTCCGGACTATAAGCCACGACTTTTTTCCAAAATTTTGAACCCTGCGGCTTATAGTCAGGTGCTTCAATGGCGGCGAGGCGTATTTATGGATTTTTACGGCTTTCTGTGTACTGTCTTGCTTTGTAAAAAACTCATGTGCACGTGCGGCTTATAGTCCGGTGCGGCTTATGTAAGAAAAAAACTAAAATATCCCTGAATTTTAGCTGGTGCGGCTTATAGTCTGGTGCGGCTTATAGTCCAGAAATTACGGTAGTTAAAATACATTTCAACTGATCAGTAGTATAATGTGACTTTCCACTTGCACACACTGAGTACCTGTGTACTCAGTACGTCAGCGTGCACGTCCTCTGTGAGTTCCGGGCCTTCCCACTTTCAAAGTCTTCTTCCGCACTTGTAGACTTTAGAGCTTCTTTGTGGTCTCTCTCCAAAACGCCTTATAAAGAAAACAGAAGTGGTGAGTAAATGAGAATGACTTTTCTAGTTCATTTATCAATGTTCTTATTTTTATAGTCACTGTTTTATTGCTTTTGTTTTTTATGGAACTAAAGTTTAGGGTGTACTCTGTAATTAACAGCACATAATACTGTTTTTAATGATAGCAAATATTTTATGTTTGTCTGTTGAAATTTTAGGATATATTCCTTGATGCTTCTGTGCCCATTTCTCCTTAGAGGATACACTAAGAATCAATATTGATATTGAGAAAAAACATTGACTCTATGATATTTCCTCATAATAGATTACACTTAAATATTTTCTATTTCTCGAACGTAAGGGCAACTTAACAGTCAATACTGTACGTGTGACTACTAAATATTTAATTAAACCTAACTAAAAAAAAAGATGATTAAGAAAATAACTTTTTGATTGATTCAATCTATCTGTATATATGTGTTTATATATATATATATATATATATATATATATATATATATATATATATATATATATATATATATATATATATATATATATATATATATATATATATACACATACATGCACATATAGCTAGTTTGTAATTTGTAGTTTGTAAATGCAAAGGTGATCATTAACATGGCTTTTCACTGTTATTGTAAAAAAATAGAAAATAAAAACTACTGAACAAGTCAAGAGTAGTATTGCACACCAGACTGTTATTGTAACAGTCAGCAGTTTCTGTTCTCTCTTTTGAGTGAGTAACGGAAATATACACGCAAGACACTCTTCTCATAACATGCTGGGTTATTTTGAAATACGCATCAATACTGAAATATTCAGAATGATTGTTGATGTCGAAAATGGTTTATGGTTTGTTTCAGTTACAAATTTGCTTCAGTTTGCCTCAGATGTGGTCTAATCGTTTAAATGGCTTTGTAATTTTCACACACAAAAGTCAAAAAGCGGACAAAAACTAATATACTTTGAAAATATTTCTGTGCCTCAGGACAATCGCTAACTATGGACATGTTTGACGACTTGGGCATCTTGGACCTTCTCGAGAATGTGACCTACAACCCAGACGATGTTGTCAGTGATAGTGTCAAACTCTGCAGGAAGTCAAACGTCAATGATTTTGGCTCCAAATTCAACCCGGCTTTCTGCTATGTCAATTTCTTCCTGAGTTACCTTGGTAATGGCCTCGTCCTCTACATCATTTACAAGTATGAGAAGCTCAACTCAGTGACAAACATTTTCTTGCTCAATCTGGTCCTTTCCAACATCCTGTTTGCCACCAGTCTCCCATTTTGGGCAACTTATCATCTGTCTGAGTGGATTTTTGGAGATATTTTATGCAAGTTGGTCAGCAGCGCCTACTTCATCGGTTTCTACAGCTCCATCCTGTTCCTCACGCTCATGACGTTCGACCGATACCTTGCAGTGGTGCATGCAGTAGCAGCTGCTAAGAGCAGAAAGAGGAGCTATGCTTTCATTTCCTCTGTTGTGGTTTGGTGCATCAGTATTATAGCCAGTGTGAAAGAACTGGTTTTCCAAAAGGTGTGGAAGAGTAATTCCAATGGGCTAGTGTGTGAGGAGTCAGGATACTCTGAAAGCACCATGGCATTGTGGCGTCTGGTCACTTATTATCAACAATTTCTGGTGTTCTTCCTCCTCCCTTTGTTCATGGTAAGCTACTGCTACATCAGCATCACTGTCCGCATCATGTCCACTCGAATGAGGGACAAATGTCGTGCCATCAAGCTTATATTCATCATCATCTTTACCTTCTTCCTCTGCTGGACCCCCTACAATGTCGTCATCCTGCTTCGAGCCATACAAAGCTCCAGTCCGGATGTCGATTGCACTTACTCGGACAAGCTGGACTATGCGTTGTTTGTGACCCGCAATGTAGCCTACCTTTATTGTTGTATCAGTCCAGTCTTTTACACATTTGTGGGTAAAAAATTTCAGAGCCACTTTAAAAGGCTGCTTGCGAAGAAAATCCCGTGTCTCAGGAGACACCTAAGTCTCAGCAGCCAGAGTACACGAAGCACATCACAGAAGACACCGCATTCTGATTATGAGTACTAGAGGAACTACATGCTGTAACTAGAAATTTGAGGGAAATAATAAATTTAAAGTTAATGTTAAAACAAAATAATGAAACTGTTACCATGAAAAAGTATATTTTATTGATGATGTTGAATTAGTATGTTGTTGATGATGAAGTCTTTGTTATGCTGCACTTTCTGGATAAAGTACAACTTTTGTTGCCTTTTTTTTTTACCTTCATAACTAAAACCTTTGGGGCAGTTTCTCGTTAGCTAACACAATCATTTGGTGAATCATGGACTTACATGGAGATTAGTTTGAACTCGTCATGGTCATATGTTGAAATGACGGGAGTCATTCTTATTCCCAAAAATGTTTTGATGTAAGTTTAAAAAAGTGACTCGTAGATATTGTACTTAAAATTAATTTAAGGATAATACTGAAGGAATCTGTGCGTCAAAAAAAACAAACGCACCAATAAAAGTTACTGTAAAACATTTTTGAATAATGTGTAAACTATTAGGCATTAAATTAAAAAGGGCTGAGGCTTTATGTTGTGTTTTTATTTAGTTGGAAAATATACTATTTTACAAATCTGTATTACTGTGCCACTGTCAATGTCACAACAGCTCACACACAAGCAAGCAAAGGGGCCTGTTGTTTTTGTTTTTTTCATCTCATGGGATATCCTTGTTAAAACTCACAAAACACAAAAGGTTTACTGAATTGCCAAATATAGTCTTGAAAAGGATGAAAAACCAGGGAATAAATAAATTCCTCTCCTTAATATCACCACGCCATGTTGCAATTAATAACATGACACAACTGTACCATGTACTGTTTATCAACTGGAGCACTTCAGAATGAATCTTTATCAAATAACATGAATACATTATGCTCACTAGTGATACTGATTAATGAATTTATTAATGCTTGAAGATTATTCTGACATGTTTTGTCAGGTTTGGCTATTTCTGACCAGCCAATCAGAGAACAGAAAAAAAAAATCTGATGTTATTGTGGGCCATCTAACTGTCCTTAGGTAAATTTGAAGTCTGATTCTGAATCTGGTTAAATAAACAAATCCAATACTCTATATCAAGCTAATGATGCGTGCTTGTTATTCCCTCAGGGCAAACAGAGGACCCTTCTGTTCCCCCTCACCTCCTCCTTTTGATATTTTGGGGCCCTTTGAATTGCACAGCGTCTGGACCGTACCAAGTGTATCGATGAAACGGGGGGGTCCGCTGCTTTATCCAGCAGTTGGACAGCTCCTGGCTGTGTGATCATGCACCTGGGGTTCGAGGCTCCCAAACACCATCTTTTTCTAGGTGCTCACTCACACCCGCCTTAATTATTCAGAAAGGAGGTAAAAGAACGCGTTCTAAGCCGCATAGCAAGGTGACTTGACTTTTATTTTTCAATCGATAGATAACAGCAACGTATTCGGCTGTAAGGAAGACCCCGCAGGAGCTGGAAATCAGCAGCATCCCGCAGGGATTCGCTCCATTGTCTCTCGGTTGGGTTTGGATTTTTGGGTCTCCCTGTAAAAATGTCTCATGTGACCAAGTTGTTGTTACCAGTCCTGTGTAGCATCACCATCACCTGCAGAGCTGCGTCCTCAGTTAACCGTAAGTGGGTGCAAACAGACACACTGGTAGCTAAGCTAGCTAATTTGGAGTCGATGAAGTGACGATAAGAATTTGTGGCTAAACTGCCTCAAAACGATCATCTACCTAATTTTCCGTCATGCACTCACCAGGCAAACATTAAACGTATATGTGCACTTCCATAACGTTATAAGATCAAATTCTGCGTCTATTTGCTGAATTGACGAAGATAAAGCTACAGTAAATCAGGTAATCACCATCTGTGCAGTTCTTCACCCCGAACATCACAATAGAGATGACGTAAATAGAGATCAGAGATGACATAAATATAGATCTGTTATTATTATTATTATCATTATTCTAATTATTGTTTTGCCATATGTGCTTTTTTGCTTTGTCCCACACATAAATGGGCGATTCTTGTATTGTGCTGATCGTGAGAGTAGGGTTTGTCATAGGGTGTGTGTGTGTGCGTGCGTGTGTGTGTGTGTGTGTGTTGAAATTGAAAGGAACAACAAATCATGAGCAACCTCAAACCGTGTGGTGTATATTTCTCATGAAAGTCTATTTCATATGTATTAAAATACATGAGGATGAAACAATTTTAAAATAAAATGATTTAATTCAGTTCGCAAACACAAATCCTTTAACATCATGATCATCAAAACTAAAACTTCTTTTGCACAAACAGAACAGAACTGAACGAGAGCAAAGTCATATCTCAAAATAACTCACGTTTGTTAGTGTTTGAAGTGTTAACCTTATCATTAGCTCATAGCAAGGTAGCGTTATCTCCCAATTTGCAGGCATAATTGCTGCATCATAATTCATGTGTCAGACAACAGTCCTTGGATTCTGATTCCAAGCAAGGATTTTAATGTCTTTAAAGTTTTAGAATACTGTATTGGTTGAACACTCAATTTGTAAAAACTGGTATTGACATTTTTTTGTGTCCTTTTAGGAAGGTGTGAGGACAGTTTGGCCACACCTCTTCCGTATAGCTCCTTCACCAGCTCATCAGTTTATGCTCGAGATTATGGGGCTGGTTATGCCAAGCTTAATCGGAAACAAGGTATGCAGATTGAAATTTTGTGACCATATCCATTAGAATTTAAACTTGTGTAGTTCAAGATAACTTAATTGCATCACTCTGAATATTGTTTTACTTGGCTTATGTTTATTTGATAAAATCCCTTTAGAGTTGCCAATGTGGAGCAAAAATGACATACTTAGCTAAATGCTACAAAGATCATTTTTCAAGTGTGTGTTATTCTTGGAAATTATGGCCATTGAACAGTTTACATTTTTCCATTTCTTCTGTGCCATTTCTTAACTTGCCCATCTGTGTGATACTTACAAAACCAGGGGCTGGAGGCTGGTCGCCTTCGGACTCAGACCGTTACCAATGGTTACAGGTCGATTTGGGTGCCAGAAAACAGCTTGTTGCCATAGCAACTCAGGGTCGCTACAGTAGCTCTGACTGGACCAGCAAATATCAGCTACTTTATAGCGATACGCAGACAAACTGGAGGCCTTATTTACAGGATGGAAACATCTGGGTAAGGAAGATTCTTAGACTTTTGTTCCATCTGTACTTTTGAATTTGACCACCAAATCCAAAGGTTGTTCCGTTTCTGTCTACGTCCAGAACTTTGACGGCAACGTGAACAGCGATGGAGTGATTCGTTATCAGCTGCAGCACGTCATTCTGGCCCGTTACGTCCGCTTTGTCCCATTGGACAAGAGCAAGGAGGGTCGCGTGGGACTCCGTCTGGAACTCTATGGCTGCTCATACTGTGAGTAATATTCGAGTATTGTTCACCTTTCATTGGGATATAGGGTTAGGGTTAGTTTAGGGTTGCCAACTCTTCTACTCACTTGCGGTCCCAACTTGGAAAGATTTGGGATGAAATTATATGTGCCTAGTAGGACGACCCAAATCAGTTCATGCCAAAAAAGTACTGACTTTGGGACTCATTCCTTTATACGATATTTTTTTTACTATGATAGCCAAAGTCAACTGCCTACCGTTGGCCCAATAATGAACCCAATAATGTCTTCTAGGGGCTGATGTGATCGGTTTTGATGGCCATGGAATCCTGTCCTACCGCTTTAGGAGTAGAAAGATGAAGATTTTAAAGGATGTCATCGCTCTGAAGTTTAGAACCACAGCTCGAGATGGAGTGTTGCTCCACGGGGAGGGACAACAAGGAGACTATGTTTCTCTGGAGCTTCGAAGGGCGAGACTTCAGCTCAGTATGAATCTTGGTAGGTTTCCTAACATTAAGCGGACCGTAACAGCGCTGCCCCTGTTAAGCTTTTCCTTTCCAGCTGCCAACCGTCAACATTCTTCTGCTCTCAGGCAGTAACCAGTACGGCTCTATCCAAGGCCACACATCGGTGACCAGTGGGAGCTTACTTGACGACGACCACTGGCACTCAGTTGTCATAGAGCGATACAGAAGGAATGTCAACTTTACTTTGGATCACCATGTTCATCACTTCAGGACCAATGGAGAGTTTGCTCATCTCGATCTTGACTATGAGGTAAAGCACCACTGTGCTGTGTCCACCCTCAATTTCCCCCCCAAAGTAGCAGCAGACACATTATGAATTGAAATGATAGCATTTGTTTTCCTTCCAGATTAGCTTCGGGGGTCTACCTCTATCAGCAAAGTCAAGCTCGGGAGGTCGAGACAATTTTGTGGGCTGCATGGAGGGGATTACCTACAATGGCGACAACATTACGCACTTGGTCCGCAGGGGGAAAGTGGACACATCCAGCTTTGTAAGACGATTCTCCCTTCTTAGCTGTGCTCATTCGGGTTTTGGAAAGCTGCATGTGTGTAGTCTGTATATTTAGTGTGCAACAAAAATAAAACTAAACTCCATACATAGACTCAGCAGTGTTGCCCAAGATAGTTTTGTAACAATGATTTTATGTGACTGCATTCTTACTACTTTTCTTGTCTCTCTTTTCTACCTTCCCCTTCTCCCCCACCATAGCGCAACTTAACGTTTTCCTGTGCTGAGTCCAACACCTTCCCTGTCTTCTTCAACTCCACATCGTTCCTGCTCCTGCCTGGACAGACTGACAGTGACACACTGTCTGTCAGTCTGTCTTTCAGGACATGGAATCCAAATGGATTGCTGATGTTCACCGCACTAGCTGATGGCTGGGTGGAGGTGGGACTGACCGAGGGCAAGATTGTCGTATATATGAACGTGACACAAAAAAAGAACACGCATATTGACATTTCATCAGGTGAGCTTTTACTCGTTTGTCATTGGAGGTTCATGTTGGAATCCTCTACGAATGATTTTATAAACATGAGGCATGTTTGTCGTTTTCAGGCTCCGGTCTGAATGATGGCCAGTGGCACAGTGTCCATCTGAATGCTTTGGAGAACTATGCAATGCTAACAGTAGATGGAGACGAGGCATCCACAGTCAGAACCGCCATTCCAGTACAGATCATGACGGGCGGAACATACTACTTTGGAGGTGACGAGACCAAATGGCTTTGGATGTTGAATTTGCAACTGACTTTACTTTACTCAAATTGAAAGTAGTGAATTTTGACCCCCTTATTTATTGTTTTCAAGGTTACTTCCCACATTCAACCACTCACACACATCAGCGCCCCTTCCAGGGCTGCATGCAGTTGATCCACATCGATGACCATCTAGCTGACCTCAAGGCCGTGGAACAAGGTCTCATTGGAACCTTTGAAAATGTCAGCCTGAATATGTGCGCCATCATTGACAGGTACACAATAGAATCGTTGTTTGGATTAGTTCGAGGCCGCTGTATCTATTTCATTGCTCATCCACGTGTCTGTCGTGTCCTTTTAGATGCGTCCCCAACCATTGTGAGCACGGATCCCGTTGTTCTCAAACATGGGATACATTCAGCTGCAACTGTAGTGGCACTGGATACGCTGGGGCTACTTGCCATACCTGTACGAGCACACAAAAGCACAATAACGTCATTATATTTAAAAAAATATTTTTGGGGCTGATCAGTTTTGTGCTGTTTGTCTCCCGTGCAGCCAAGTTCCAGCAGTCCTGTGAAGACTATAAGCACCAGGGTAGAGGCACTGGGAGTTACTGGATTGACCCTGATGGCAGTGGTGCTATAGAGCCTTTCAGAGTTATGTGTGACATGACGGGTGAGCAAAAAATTAGTTGTCCGCTTCTGATCGTTTCATGTAATAAAAGCAATTTTAATACCGAATCAAGAAAAAGACAGGACATGTTAATTCAAAGTGCAGTTTCTAATTTAGGATTTTATTTATTCTGACAGGACAAAATACATACAAAAATTCACAATGGCATTTGAGTCTGAACTTTGACTTGGCCACTCCGAAACTTTCATTTTCATATTTTTATCATACTATTATTTTTATATTTATATTGTTTATTTATTTGTTATGTTTCTTTTTTTTTTGAGCATTCAGAGGTGGACTTGCTCGGATATTTTGGGTCTTTCTAACTTTCCTTATCTGCTGTTTACTGTTCACTGACTAATGTGTGAATTGCTGATTTACAGAAGAAAAAGTTTGGACCGTAGTGAAGAACAACCTTGCACCTCAGACATCAGTCATGACTGCTAATCCAGAGGAGAAGGCAGTACTGCAGATCACTTACAATGTAACAGATCAGCAGGTACACAATAGTGACAGTATTTATGCTTGGCAAAGGGGAGTTCTTGGAATTTGTGAATAAACTACAATTAACTGCTAAAGAGAATATAAAATCGAGGGTGCAATTTTTTTTTGCATTTTCTTTTAGTTGTTTTCAGTCACCAGCAGTGCGGAAAAGTGCGAACAATATCTTGCCTATGCCTGCCGAATGTCCCGTCTACTCAACACTCCAGGTAAATCAATTTGAAATCAAACATACATTATTATACTGCATAATGAACGTAATACAAAGGGCTTCAAACTATGTATTATCAATTTAAATACTTTGTTGCTTTTCTTCAGAATCCTCAATAGATAATAATGCAATAAGACACTACACGTACAGTATCTTTTATAAATGAAAATATGGTCTGATATTAGGAACTAAATATTGATTTTAACTTCCAGGCAGTGAACCGTTTACCTGGTGGTTAGGACGAGTCAACGAGAGACATTTCTACTGGGGAGGTTCAGGTCCAGGGATACAGAAGTGTGCATGTGGAATTGAGCACAACTGCACCAACCCCAAACACTTTTGCAACTGTGACGCCGATCAGCGCTCCTGGTGAGTGGTGGGCAATCTTTCTTGTCTTTCTCTCCCAGTTACGTTTGTAATCTGGAATCTGTGTGTCCGCAGGAAAGAAGATGCGGGCCTGTTGGTGTATAAGGACCACTTGCCAGTCCGGCAGGTTGTGGTTGGTGATACAGGCAGAGCTGGATCTGAGGCTAAGCTGACAGTGGGGCCGCTCAGATGTCAGGGGGACCGTGAGTTTCATACTCAGCAGAGAATTAAATGTGTTTATTTGAAATAGAATCACAACAGAAGAATTGTGTCTGCTCTTACTGCCTTTAAAGGAAAATACTGGAATGCCGCGTCCTTCACAAGTCCAGCTTCCTTCCTCCACTTCTCTTCCATCAGAGGAGAAACCAGCACTGACATCTCCTTTTACTTTAAGACTTCCTCCAGCCATGGGGTCTTCCTTGACAACTCTGGAACATCGGACTTCCTTCACATTGAACTAAGAGGTACAGTATCGTCATATGTTCAGATCAACTGGAAAAGACTCAACAGCAGAACCAATTTCTTGTCTCTCCAATGTCTGAAGTTGAAGATTGCGTAACCTGAGCGAAATGAACGAATAATGTCCTCCCGGTGTTTCAGGAGCCTCCTGGGTGTCTTTCTCCTTCGATGTGGGCAGTGAGCGAATGGAGATTCTTGTGCACTCTGCGGTGCCTTTAAATGACGGCCAGTGGCATCGCGTGGAGGCCGAGAAGAACATCAAGGAGGCGGTGCTGCAGCTTGATGGACAGCACCGAGAGATCAGACTCACAGCTCCGCAGGGGCACACAAAACTGGAGTTCTACAGCGACCTTTACCTTGGTAAGAAAGAGCTGAGGTGTGAAAAAGTTCATGTCAAATCTCTTTTTTTTTTTTGGTCTCTTCCCAGGTGCCTCAGGAGGTCAGAGGGGATTCCTGGGCTGCATGCGAGCTCTGACGATAAATGGATTGACCTATGACCTGGAGGAAAAGGCTAAGGTGACTTCAGGGGTAAATCCAGGTTGCCAGGGTCACTGCAGCAGCTATGGGATGCACTGCAAGAATGGAGGGAAGTGCGTGGAGCAGTACAACAGATACTCTTGTGACTGCTCGCTCACGGCATTTGATGGACCTTTCTGTACTGAGGGTAGGGTCCACACACTAACTGGAGTCCTGCAGGTGACATCACATCAAGAAGTAACCCCTTCTCTTTCTTCCTGGATCTGCGGTAGACGTGGGCGCCTACTTTGAAACCGGAACCCTGGTGCGCTATGACTTCCAGCCAGAAGCAGCCTACTTTGTGGTCCAGGAGGGAAAAAGCTTTTCGGACGTCGCTGTTCCTGTTGAGGCCAACCTGACTCAGGAGGAGCTTAGTTTCAGCTTTAGCACTTCCAGTGCTCCAAGCATCCTGGTCTACATCAGTTCCAGGACACAGGACTACCTGGCTGTGGTGCTCAGGGTTAATGGTGAGCTTCTGAGTTCCATCCTCTGCATGGGCTGTTGTTAAAATGTTGTTGCAATCCTTTTGTACCAATGAGTGGTTTATCCATGTTTTTCCAGGAACGCTCCAGATCCGCTACAGATTAGGAGGGCTGAACGAACCTTTCACTATCGATATTGACCATCGTAACATGGCCAACGGGCAGCCTCACACTGTCAACATAAGCAGACACTTTCGGGAGATACGATTACAGGTGAGCTTTTAGCTACACTGACATAGCTGCCATATTTTTTGGGGGGTTGTTGGCCAAACACGCATGTCATTGCTCCGTTTACTTTGCATGTTTTCCAGGTTGACCATTACCCAGTGTCCACTCACATATTACCCGAGGCCTCGGATACAGAATTCAACTTGATCAAAAGTTTGTTTCTTGGAAAAGTTTTTGGTAAGTGCCTAGGATAATCTTAAGGTGTTTGCTTACGATTTTTATTTTTTTATTTATTTTTTTTTGACGGGGCTCATTTGTGTTGTGCTTGCAGAAACAGGACAAATTGACCCCATCTTGATTGAGCGCTACAACACGCCAGGCTTTGTGGGCTGCCTGTCAAGGGTTCAACTGAACAGTGTGGCGCCACTCAAAGCCGCCCTGCGCTCTGGCCAGGCGGCACCCGTCAGTACCCACGGGATTCTGGTTCCGTCCAATTGTGGAGCCTCCCCGCTGACCATCTCCCCCTTGGCGGCAAATGACCCCTGGCACGTCGAAACCGGTAGGGTAAAATACCTGTGCATGAAACACGAGGAGAATGCCAGGTTCAACATTTCTGTGTTGACTTTGCTCGCAGGCGGAGCAGTTTTCCCTTTCAGTGAGGAATCGTCAAGCAGTAATGGTGTCAATCGCAACTCTGCAGTCATTGGAGGTAAATATTAAAAGGCTAAAAAAAAAAGGTTCACAATGCAGTTTGCAACACAAAATTTGCATTGTGTCGCAGATAGACGCACTGAACAGCAAAACTATGAAGAGCTGTGTATTTTGGCAAGTTGCATCATGGGGGTTATGACCTTTTCTCTCCCATTTGTTGTGCTCCCAGGCATCATCGCCATGGTCATCTTTGCAGTTTTGTGCATCATGGTGGTTGTCATCCGCCACATGTTCCAACACAAAGGCTCCTACCATACCAACGAGGCTAAGGGTGCCGAGTCAGCGGACTGTGCCGACGCGGCTATCATCGTCAACGACCCCGCCTTCACCGAAACTATCGACGAGAGCAAGAAGGAATGGTTCATCTGAGCCCTCCAACTCAGCAACCACAAGAAAATACACTCAAGACCGTAGGATGTACTGTATGGTAGTTTTAAGCATAGCGAGAAATAGTGGAACTCGGACGGCTTGTTTGAAGGTGTTTGTATGAACACTTTATGGACAAAGGGACATCAGCACATTCAGATGGTAGAGCATGTGTGAGAATGGTGGGCAGTTTATTTTAATGATCAAAAGACAACTGTGGGACACAGAATGGCATAAACGGACGTGTGAATGATGAGAAGTGTAGCTTAATTTATTCATATTTAAGTTCTATTTTATTTATTTGCCTTCTTGCAATAACAATTACGGAAAGATGGCAGCGGAGACAGAAATCATGTACAGAAAGCTGCTGCTTTGTGCCAACTAATATTACTGCACATCACTAGCTATGATGATTTGTCATAATCCTGTTTTATTTTATATGTAAGAATGAAATCTCAGCACGCATGTATAAAAGAAAAGTGATGCTTTTTATTTACTTTGTGCCTGCACAACTTCAAGTGTCTCTTAAATGAATAAACTGCACTGATTTTTTTTTTATTTTTTTTTTTTTTTTGCTGCCAAAACCAGGTGCGGGCATCACTCGAATCCCATCACTTAATTAACACTTTAATTTAATATGATAACAGGAAAAATGTAGTAAAACTCAAGGTTAGTGAATTAAATTTGTTAAATTAGTTTAGCCATTGAGAACAGCTGCATTCCAATGGACTGTACTTTTAAAGGTAAATTCCATTTAAAACCCTTTTACTTTTCATGTCTGGTTAAGAATGTTGCTTTTATTAACTATGGCTTACTCATACACTGACATTTGATTGTATCCCATTTCTTTGCATTGCAATGTAATGGCATGACATTTCTTCTTGTTTGATGGAAAAAAAAAAACTTTGCCTGTTTCTTTTTAGCATGTCCTCTTATTCCTCAGCACTTTTAACTCCCACAATGCATATTACCTTATACCAGTGTTTCCCAACCTTTTTAATAACAGGCCACTTTATGAGGGAAATATCATGGTCAAAGGTCACAGGTGTCAAGCTCTAGTCCTCGGGGCCGCGTTCCAACATGTTTCCCAACATTCCCTCGTTAAGTGCAGGTGCGTGAAAAGTCGTGTCATCGTGATTGTCGTGTCATTGTGTGTGTGTGTGTGTGTGTGTGTGTGTGTGTGTGTGTGTGTGTGTGTGTGTGTGTGTGTGTGTGTGTGTGTGTGTGTGTGTGTGTATTACTACTGCAGTGTAGTGTTGGCTCGTGAGTGAACAAAGAACGAATGTTTTCAGTGAACGAGAGTGAACGAAAAGATCTAAAGATCTTTGTAGCCATGAGGGAAAAACTTGTTTGGACCCGTTTGAAAATCATTGATTTGATATGACTCAAGAATTGTCTCTGTGCAACGGTGTGGTGTTTCTTAGCAACTGACTTGAAAATGAGTCCACGGGAGCACTGCAACGGCGGCAGAATTTTTGCAAGAACAATTCATTTTAGGATGAACTCTCGATACAAATATTTTCATTTGATGGAAGGCAATGGCGTTAACCACTCAACCAGAGCCTGCTCGGAAACCAAAGGAGATTTGGTCATATTGATAGGGTATCCTCCATCCAAACATGTTCGGTGTTGAAAGTTTCAACGGATAGACCCAAGCAACCCTTTCCACAGTAGTCACCATGACAGGCGACCACCTGGTGGCGTCAGTGTGCCGAGCGCCGTTGGACGATCAGGAGAAGAAGATTTGAATCGACGGATGTGACGTCAGGGCTTTAGGTCAATTGAAGACAGGTGTGCTCGCTCAAGGGGAGTTATCATATGCAAGTGCCACCGAGCGCGTGGCGGCGGCGGCGGCGGCGGACAGTTTCTCAGGTAAGCGAGCATGCTAGCAAATGTTTGTCGTCTCCTGCCGTTTTTCACGACGGACGCCGTGTTTGTTGCACGATTGGCACGCTTTGCTGCCTTTTCTCACAAGCCTTTTTTTTTTTTTTTTACATTTTGTTTGTCGCAGGATTGTCGTACTCTCGTGACTCGGCAACGTCGCGTCCACCGCGACGGTGGGCCTGGAGGTAAATTGTAGGCCGCAGGCCATTTAGCCCGTGAGCAAATGTTTGCAGTTTCTTACGATGCCATTTATTATTTCTTGCAGGATTTTCGCTGTCTAGGGAGTGCTTGAGGTTTCGGCACGGCACGGCACGCCACAATCCACTTTGCGTCGCGTCGTTGCGCGTTTTGGTGGTATTTTAAATGTATTTCGCGGTTGTTTTTTTTCATGCTGGCCAGCATTTTTTTCATTCGTCTGTCTGTAGACTGTTCGTAAATGACGCCGCCGCTAAGCGCGTGTTTGTCTGTCTATAGGAAATGTTAGTTTGACTCTAGTCAACAATTTTTTTATTTTATATGATGCGTGTGCCATTTCCGCGTCATGCAAACTGGTGAATGCAACGCATGTTACGTCATGTCCAAATCGGACCAAATCCATTCAAAGACGGCGCCCGCCCGCCCGCTCTCGTTCCGTTACGCAACAAACATTTGCGCGGCGGGTTATTTTCTCCCGTCTTGGACGCCGCCAACCTGGATCATCTGTCCAATGTGAGGGGAGTTGATGAATGATGAAATTAAAATATGAATTATAATCCTGAATAATTATCATAATTTACTACAATGTGATGATTATATATTTTTTCAAATGTAAAACTCTACTTAGAATGTATCAAATTCAAATATAAACTATAATTTTGATCAATTATCATAACTTACTACATTATATATTTTTTTTTTCAAATGTGAAACTCCTAGTATGTATAATTGTTGGTAAAAAAATCATGCCATTGGCACTCGACTCAATGTCTATTTTTGTTGCAATCATTTGCTTGTCTTTTGTAACACTAAAAACTGCCCAGCCAGCATCCTTCTATACAAAGCAAGCAGGAGGCTCTTGAAGGAGCCCGTTCAGTGATGTTGAGGACACTGAGAAAGAGTACTCCTAAATCAGGTGAAAACCTGTTTTTGTCAAGTTTCAACTTCCCAACACACAATGGTTGTCGAGTTTTAGCTTCCCAGCACACAATTAATGGCTGGCTGTGTTTTTGTAGGCTGCAAGAGGAGCCGAATGGGATAATTCCATATGAAAAGGCACAATGGCCTATCCAAAGGAGCGATGGCCTATCCAAAGGAGCGATGGCCTATCCAAAGGAGCGATGGCCTATCCAAAGGAGCCGTGGCCTATCCAAAGGAGCCGTGGCCTATCCAAAGGAGCCGTGGCCTATCCAAAGGAGCCGTGGCCTATCCAAAGGAGCCGTGGCCTATCCAAAGGAGCCGTGGCCTATCCAAAGGAGCCGTGGCCTATCCAAAGGAGCCGTGGCCTATCCAAAGGAGCCGTGGCCTATCCAAAGGAGCCGTGGCCTATCCAAAGGAGCCGTGGCCTATCCAAAGGAGCCGTGGCCTATCCAAAGGAGCCGTGGCCTATCCAAAGGAGCCATGGCCATATGCAAAGGAGCCATGGCCATATGCAAAGGAGCAATGGCCATATCAAGTCAAGAATCAAGCATCGCGCTGCAAAAGTCGACGTGTGCGGATCATGTGCCCAGGAGGGGGCAGTGTGGTTGCCTTTGGTTATGGGTGCACGACGGAAAGGTTGCAGGTGTGGACAGTGTTTGGGGGTCTGACGGTTGGTCTTGCTTAAGAGGTTGTGGCTTATCTGGATCCAGCGGTGTCTTGCGCTTGGTTGACATTGACGGCTCACTTAGGGGAGGACGTGGTGACTTGGATGGAGACAAAACTGAACTTTGACGCGGAGCCCAATGTCCAAGCTTGCCATATGACTTGTACCATTTTGTGTCTTTTTCTAACCTGCCACTGTCGTGCTCGCTGCGTTCTTTGTTCTCCCCCATCGGTGTAGGGCAGCGTTGGAGCGAGCCGATCCCGAATGTCCAGTTTTGCAATTTGACTTGTACTATTGTCTTTTTCTAACCTGCCCCTGTTGCACTTCATCTAACCCTAACCTACCACCACTGTGGTACTTGTGTTCTTTGTTCTCCCCTAGGTGTAGGACCGCATTGGACGGTAACATTTTGTCTTTTTCTAACCTACCACTGTCGTGCTTGATCTAAGCTGTGTGTCCTTTGTTCTCTAGGTGTAGGGGGCGGTGTTTGGGCGAGCCGGTCCACGAGGAAGACGTAATGATGCGAGCAGCGCCCAACTCATTGCATGTTCTGCCATTTGCAGGCCGGACGCAAAAGGGGGGGGGGGGCGCACAGCCCGATCCGACCGGGTGACGCTCACCAATAGTAGCTAGCCGCTGTGCTCAAGTAAGCAAGTGACTGACAACTTGGGGTGCTCTTTGAGTTTCTAACATTTGTTTCTGTTTCTGCAGACGGCGACCGGGATGTGACACGATCTGATCAGAGATGAACGGACCGCTGTGGCATCGCTCTGAAGTCGCCGACTTTTGAGGGAGACCCGCTTCCCTGGAGGCGTCGACCTGCGCAGCTTCAACGTGTGAAATGGATTTCTTTTTTTTTTTTTTAAATTACACCAGCGGTGTCCCAATGTCTGCTTGAGGGCTGCATACTGAAACAAATTCAGAATTCTTTGACACCAATTACTTCAATCAATCACGAAATGTTGCCATTGACATTTTGTGCTACAAAGCAGTGTTGCGTTCATTCATGTGGTGTGTTGATCAAGTTGCCCCGAGGCTGCCATTTGGACACCAATGGTGACGTGTGTGTGTAGGGCTGCACGTGTATTGGAAAACTGCCATATGGTGGTCTAGGTTATTGACATGCACTTTAAGACAGCAAACATTTGTTTTTTCATGTCTCAAATGAAACATGTTTTCTTGCCTAACTATTTGTAATGCGTTAAGACGATAAGTCATTGATGTAAGTTAAAGTTAACTCATCTAACTGATCTCATTGCGATCAAATAGTTAACCTCCATCCAAGAATTTTGCACAACTTGCCTCAATGCAGTGGTCTGGCCCAATACTGCCATATCATTGATTTTCCAAAATGTTGTGCAGCCCTCATTGAGTGCCAAACGCGCAGCGACGGGAAGCGCAAGCGCCCGCGCAGCGACGGGAAGCGCAAGCGCCCGCGCAGCGACGGGAAGCGCAAGCGCCCGCGCAGCGACGGGAAGCGCACGCTTCCCGCGCAGCGACGGGAAGCGCAAGCGCCCGCGCAGCGACGGGAAGCGCAAGCGCCCGCGCAGCGACGGGAAGCGCAAGCGACGGCGCAGCGAGACTTCTGTGCTTGTCTTGCAAGGTGGAAGAGCTGATGTATGAAACGAAGAGCCGGTGGACGGAGGCCACCAGACCCGCGATTGGTGAGCGGGGTGCAAAGGAAGGAATCACCCAAAGAAAGCAGTCGCCAAGTGTTGAAGAGGAGCCGGATGCATGACTGGCCAAGGCTGGCCAGAGGCGGTGACATGGCAATCCAATCTGCAAGGGTAGTGTACACACTTGTTGGTTTTAATTTGATTTCCTTATTTGTCTGCCGTTCAGGGTTGCCGGGGCGGCGGATGGGACGAGCGCCAGCCTGCACCGAGAGGGGCTGGGCTGCACCCACAAGACCAGGGAGGGGGCAGGTAATGAGTACGTTGACACATGTGAACCGCATGCAACTGAGTACCGTTTGTCTTTTTGCACTCGTGCGAGGCGGAAGACGAGTCCAACGCCGGCCTAAGTAGACCCGGACCTTGGCCAGTGACGAGCGGCCCACACGAGACTGATGGGTGCAGATGCAGCCAGCGTTTCGGGGGAGTATGACTTTGTTTTTTCTTTGGTGTTTTCCCTACCCCTGTCTGTTTGAATAGGGTAACTAGTAGCACGCACGAGCATTTGTGTTGCTGTGACCCTCAAGATACGAATTGGCAAAGTAGACACCCCCTGCCTACCTCCCTCCCTCTCTCTCGCTCTCTTTCTCCAATGCGCCCGGCAGTACCTGCATGGCCTGGTGCGCTCAGGGTGGAACGTGGCTATACCTTGCCCTTTGTGGAATAACAGGGTATAATGTCTGCCTGCCTGGGTCCCAGTGTCGTCGACGGTGTCGAGGACGAGGAGATTCTCCGTGACGTTCTCCGTGACGTCACGTCTTCCTCTTTTTTTCCTCTCGGGGCCAAGCCAGCTCTACTCAGGGGGAACTGGCCGGTTGCGCTTAAGTGCGCACCAAAGCCTCTTCTCATCTCCTCTTGCTCTCTCCCTCCCTGCCTCGCTCCCTCCCTTTTTCTAAGGGGTCGAACATTTCATAACCCGGATCGCTCCAATGCAGGAGGGCCGTTTGAGACATGCGTCAGCCCGTGCGTGCCGCTAGTTACCTGATTCAAACTTACCTTAGTCAAGGTTGGGGGGGAGGGGGGTGCTAGTGGAATTTTTCCCCTTGCCAAAACCACCACAATATGTCTGCCTTTCAGGATTGCTGAGGTAGTGGATTGGACGAGTGCCTGCACAGAGAGGGACTGGACAGGACCACGAGACCAGAGGGTAATAGTAAAAAACTTTATTTGTAGAGCACCTTTCATACAAGAAATGCAGCTCAAAGCATTTTACAACAAAGAGAGAAATTATAAGCATTGAATTCTTCATATAGGAACAGACATAAAAAGAAAACAAATATTAATGTATGCATACGCAATTAATAAAGGGAGCTTAAAATAGGAGCCAGCTTTAATAGACAGCTAATGAGTACGTCCGCAGAAGTAAACCGCATGCAACCGAGTGCTGTTTTTTTTTTTTTTTGCAGTGGCACGAGGTGGAGGATGAGTCGAAACGTCGGATACCGGCCGGGAGGATAACCCAACCGTCGGCCGACCTTGACGCCCGTGACGAGCGGCCTACGCAAGACGAATGGGTGCAGATACGGTGAGGGCAAAGCGCCCAGCCAGCGTTTAAGGAGAGTATGACTGTTTTTCCTTTTGTGCTTTCTTTCCCTCCCTCCACTTTTTCACTGGGTGTGCACACTGGTTGTCTGCATGATGCCTCTTTCTTTCTCAGCGCAGCGTCATTTTGCAATATTGTTGTTTTACTGTTGTTTTTTTAATAATGAAATGAACTGTTTGTACTGTAATTTTGTTTGTGTGCGTACGTGTACCACTGAACTGCAATTAAACTGTGAACTGAATTCATGTGGTCCATTTTAAGCATTGGCAGTCTATCGTACATACAAACTGGAATCATTTGAGACATTCTTAATGACAAGACAATTGTAAAGTTAGGCTGAAACAAAATTGACTTGATGAATATGCAGTGTCAGGCTTTTTTTTTTTTTTTTTTTTAAATCATACAAAGAAAAGCGGGATGCATTCTAAATGGTTGACAAAAGCCAAGTAGCCAGACACCCATACATGCAAACGACAAGCGCACAAACGGTCTCTGTTGCGATCAATAAGTCATCTTTGGCAACCCTGCTTTAAAATGGCCACCGAACTCAGAATCTTGCAGAATGTTGGTACATTTTTCTGTAAGAGTAAAAGCTGTCATTTGAATTTAGTCGGAGCCATGTTTTGGTTTGTTTTGAATCGTCATGCATCATGTGGGCATTCTTGTGAATAAAATCAACAGTGGTGTTTGCTTCTTGTTGGTGCTCTTGTAAATAAAGTAAACTTTGGCGTCAGTCATCATTCGCGATGTGCCTCAATCGATGGTGCATCGCTTGAATGTGGAACTTCTTGCATGTTTTGTTGCAGGGCTTGGCGTCCCCATTGGCTGTCTGACCACAAAGAAGGCTGCTGCTGTCCAGTCCAGGTTGCTGCTGTAGTCAATTGAATGTATAAACATAGTGTGTAACTTCCAGGACCTTAGCTTTCAATTCAAAGCAGTTGCGAAACTACACGGCCAGCGTCGGTACATGTACTGGGTGGTACCACCCAGTTCAGAGTGAAGTAAAGGCCAGAGTGTTCTTATTCATACCGGCATCCTTATGAAATTGTCCATATCAGAAAGGCTAGATGAATTCCAAGTGCTGCCACCGAGTAGCAGCATATTTGCCTCAACCTCTCTGATGCTGGGTCAATGCAATGCACCTTTCGTTGTTTTGCCCAAAACAACCTAAGAAATAAAGAAGTACTGCCGTTATCTCGCCAGTGTGCATGTGTGTTAAAAGTACAAGACAAACTCATTTGCATGATAGACGTCTAAACCACATGCTAGATATTTGCCTCAACCTGTCTGATGCTCTATTTAACTATGCGATAATTTTTAACAATTTCAATCATTGAAATTTTTAAGTACATTACAAATGATAGGCACCCCAATTAGACAGCTGGGTCAATGTGACCCGTCTTTTGCGGTTTGTTCTGCCCAAAGCAATCAAACAAATACACAAGTACTGCCGCCATCTTGACAATGTGCATGTCCCTCAAAAGTACAAAGCAAACAAGTTCATTTGTATAATACACTTCTAAACCACACGCTAAAATAATTCATGTGATGCAGAAAGTCTCCTTCTGTAGCTTGCTATGATTTGCCAATTTGAGCGATGACGTATGCGGACCAGAGGCTGGGGGTTGCTCGTCCATGTGCCTAATCGCTCGGGCATTGATACATCAGCAATGCTTCTTTCTAGGTCTCCTCATGTCCTCAGCACTGCAACCCTTTGTGCCGGTACACCATATGAAGTAAATGATGGAATATGGTGTGTTTTTTTACACCTCCTCTGTGTATCAAGCATACCAGATGGTGTTTTAGAACAGCCTAGAATAGTAAATTACAAAAAGTAAAAAAAACTTGTAAAGTTCAAAAAAGTTATTAATTCACTTATTAATCACTGCAAGTGAGAAGTACAGGCAAATGTCTGCCTAATCATAGTCAACGCAATGGAGCGAATATCGCAGCGCGGCGTATGCCGTAGGAGGCGGCAGGTGGCGCAGGCGGCATGGGCAGCGCAGGCGGCATGGAGCGCAGGCGGCGCAGGCGGCGCAGGCGGCATGGAGCGCAGGCGGCGCAAGCAGCAAGGGTGGGGAATCGAACCCTGGATCTCAGGTGTTCAAGCGCAGCGACGGAGCCACTCGCCAAGCGTGGCGAGCTCGGCAGTCACCCCGCTTTCACTTCGAGTCATTCTTATACGTTCAGTATTGCGCTCCGCGCGCGCTGGGTAAGTACAAAAGGGATCAGAGCGCCGCCGGCTGTCAGGTCACACTGGCCGACCGGTTAGTGACACGGCCTCTTGCCCCGTACAGTCCTGGTTCGATCCCAGGGGTGAGAACATTCACCGGGCTACTTTTGTAGGTGTCTGGATACATGCATATAGATTGCATATCCAAGTATTTATTTATGTGTAAGCACCCAGTGTGGCCCCGCCGGAAGTGGGCGGGGCGATGCAGCTGGCCCCGCCCCCGTCGAAATGGCCCCGCCCCTGGCCCCGCCCCCTGCCCTACTAAATGACAGTAGGGCAGGGGGGCGGGGCGTAGCCCCGCCCCCCTGCCCTACTAAATGACAGTAGGGCAGGGGGGCGGGGCGTAGCCCCGCCCCCCTGCCCTACTAAATGACAGTAGGGTAGGGGGCGGGGCGAAGCCCCGCCCCCCTGCCCTACTAAATGACAGTAGGGTAGGGGGCGGGGCGAAGCCCCGCCCCCTGCCCTACAAAAGACAATTGAAAGTGTATTGAAAGACAGTAGGGTAGGGGGCGGGGCGAAGCCCCGCCCCCTACCCTACTGTCTTTCAATACACTATTAAAAGACAGTAGGGTAGGGGGCGGGGCGAAGCCCCGCCCCCTACCCTACTGTCTTTTAATAGTCTTCAATTCAATTTCAATACACTATTAAAAGACAGTAGGGTAGGGGGCGGGGCTTCGCCCCGCCCCCTACCCTACTGTCTTTTAATAGTGTATTGAAAGACAGTAGGGTAGGGGGCGGGGCTTCGCCCCGCCCCCTACCCTACTGTCTTTCAATACACTTTCAATTGTCTTTTGTAGGGCAGGGGGCGGGGCTTCGCCCCGCCCCCTACCCTACTGTCATTTAGTAGGGCAGGGGGCGGGGCTTCGCCCCGCCCCCTACCCTACTGTCATTTAGTAGGGCAGGGGGCGGGGCTCCGCCCCGCCCCCTACCCTACTGTCATTTAGTAGGGCAGGGGGGCGGGGCGTAGCCCCGCCCCCTGCCCTACTGTCATTTAGTAGGGCAGGGGGCGGGGCCAGGGGCGGGGCCATTTCGACGGGGGCGGGGCCAGCTGCATCGCCCCGCCCACTTCCGGGCGGGGCCACACTGGGTGCTTACACATAAATAAATACTTGGATATGCAATCTATATGCATGTATCCAGACACCTACAAAAGTAGCCCGGTGAATGTTCTCACCCCTGGGATCGAACCAGGACTGTACGGGGCAAGAGGCCGTGTCACTAACCGGTCGGCCAGTGTGACCTGACAGCCGGCGGCGCTCTGATCCCTTTTGTACTTACCCAGCGCGCGCGGAGCGCAATACTGAACGTATAAGAATGACTCGAAGTGAAAGCGGGGTGACTGCCGAGCTCGCCACGCTTGGCGAGTGGCTCCGTCGCTGCGCTTGAACACCTGAGATCCAGGGTTCGATTCCCCACCCTTGCTGCTTGCGCCGCCTGCGCTCCATGCCGCCTGCGCCGCCTGCGCCGCCTGCGCTCCATGCCGCCTGCGCTGCCCATGCCGCCTGCGCCACCTGCCGCCTCCTACGGCATACGCCGCGCTGCGATATTCGCTCCATTGCGTTGACTATGATTAGGCAGACATTTGCCTGTACTTCTCACTTGCAGTGATTAATAAGTGAATTAATAACTTTTTTGAACTTTACAAGTTTTTTTTACTTTTTGTAATTTACTATTCTAGGCTGTTCTAAAACACCATCTGGTATGCTTGATACACAGAGGAGGTGTAAAAAAACACACCATATTCCATCATTTACTTCATATGGTGTACCGGCACAAAGGGTTGCAGTGCTGAGGACATGAGGAGACCTAGAAAGAAGCATTGCTGATGTATCAATGCCCGAGCGATTAGGCACATGGACGAGCAACCCCCAGCCTCTGGTCCGCATACGTCATCGCTCAAATTGGCAAATCATAGCAAGCTACAGAAGGAGACTTTCTGCATCACATGAATTATTTTAGCGTGTGGTTTAGAAGTGTATTATACAAATGAACTTGTTTGCTTTGTACTTTTGAGGGACATGCACATTGTCAAGATGGCGGCAGTACTTGTGTATTTGTTTGATTGCTTTGGGCAGAACAAACCGCAAAAGACGGGTCACATTGACCCAGCTGTCTAATTGGGGTGCCTATCATTTGTAATGTACTTAAAAATTTCAATGATTGAAATTGTTAAAAATTATCGCATAGTTAAATAGAGCATCAGACAGGTTGAGGCAAATATCTAGCATGTGGTTTAGACGTCTATCATGCAAATGAGTTTGTCTTGTACTTTTAACACACATGCACACTGGCGAGATAACGGCAGTACTTCTTTATTTCTTAGGTTGTTTTGGGCAAAACAACGAAAGGTGCATTGCATTGACCCAGCATCAGAGAGGTTGAGGCAAATATGCTGCTACTCGGTGGCAGCACTTGGAATTCATCTAGCCTTTCTGATATGGACAATTTCATAAGGATGCCGGTATGAATAAGAACACTCTGGCCTTTACTTCACTCTGAACTGGGTGGTACCACCCAGTACATGTACCGACGCTGGCCGTGTAGTTTCGCAACTGCTTTGAATTGAAAGCTAAGGTCCTGGAAGTTACACACTATGTTTATACATTCAATTGACTACAGCAGCAACCTGGACTGGACAGCAGCAGCCTTCTTTGTGGTCAGACAGCCAATGGGGACGCCAAGCCCTGCAACAAAACATGCAAGAAGTTCCACATTCAAGCGATGCACCATCGATTGAGGCACATCGCGAATGATGACTGACGCCAAAGTTTACTTTATTTACAAGAGCACCAACAAGAAGCAAACACCACTGTTGATTTTATTCACAAGAATGCCCACATGATGCATGACGATTCAAAACAAACCAAAACATGGCTCCGACTAAATTCAAATGACAGCTTTTACTCTTACAGAAAAATGTACCAACATTCTGCAAGATTCTGAGTTCGGTGGCCATTTTAAAGCAGGGTTGCCAAAGATGACTTATTGATCGCAACAGAGACCGTTTGTGCGCTTGTCGTTTGCATGTATGGGTGTCTGGCTACTTGGCTTTTGTCAACCATTTAGAATGCATCCCGCTTTTCTTTGTATGATTTAAAAAAAAAAAAAAAAAAAAGCCTGACACTGCATATTCATCAAGTCAATTTTGTTTCAGCCTAACTTTACAATTGTCTTGTCATTAAGAATGTCTCAAATGATTCCAGTTTGTATGTACGATAGACTGCCAATGCTTAAAATGGACCACATGAATTCAGTTCACAGTTTAATTGCAGTTCAGTGGTACACGTACGCACACAAACAAAATTACAGTACAAACAGTTCATTTCATTATTAAAAAAACAACAGTAAAACAACAATATTGCAAAATGACGCTGCGCTGAGAAAGAAAGAGGCATCATGCAGACAACCAGTGTGCACACCCAGTGAAAAAGTGGAGGGAGGGAAAGAAAGCACAAAAGGAAAAACAGTCATACTCTCCTTAAACGCTGGCTGGGCGCTTTGCCCTCACCGTATCTGCACCCATTCGTCTTGCGTAGGCCGCTCGTCACGGGCGTCAAGGTCGGCCGACGGTTGGGTTATCCTCCCGGCCGGTATCCGACGTTTCGACTCATCCTCCACCTCGTGCCACTGCAAAAAAAAAAAAAAACAGCACTCGGTTGCATGCGGTTTACTTCTGCGGACGTACTCATTAGCTGTCTATTAAAGCTGGCTCCTATTTTAAGCTCCCTTTATTAATTGCGTATGCATACATTAATATTTGTTTTCTTTTTATGTCTGTTCCTATATGAAGAATTCAATGCTTATAATTTCTCTCTTTGTTGTAAAATGCTTTGAGCTGCATTTCTTGTATGAAAGGTGCTCTACAAATAAAGTTTTTTACTATTACCCTCTGGTCTCGTGGTCCTGTCCAGTCCCTCTCTGTGCAGGCACTCGTCCAATCCACTACCTCAGCAATCCTGAAAGGCAGACATATTGTGGTGGTTTTGGCAAGGGGAAAAATTCCACTAGCACCCCCCTCCCCCCCAACCTTGACTAAGGTAAGTTTGAATCAGGTAACTAGCGGCACGCACGGGCTGACGCATGTCTCAAACGGCCCTCCTGCATTGGAGCGATCCGGGTTATGAAATGTTCGACCCCTTAGAAAAAGGGAGGGAGCGAGGCAGGGAGGGAGAGAGCAAGAGGAGATGAGAAGAGGCTTTGGTGCGCACTTAAGCGCAACCGGCCAGTTCCCCCTGAGTAGAGCTGGCTTGGCCCCGAGAGGAAAAAAAGAGGAAGACGTGACGTCACGGAGAACGTCACGGAGAATCTCCTCGTCCTCGACACCGTCGACGACACTGGGACCCAGGCAGGCAGACATTATACCCTGTTATTCCACAAAGGGCAAGGTATAGCCACGTTCCACCCTGAGCGCACCAGGCCATGCAGGTACTGCCGGGCGCATTGGAGAAAGAGAGCGAGAGAGAGGGAGGGAGGTAGGCAGGGGGTGTCTACTTTGCCAATTCGTATCTTGAGGGTCACAGCAACACAAATGCTCGTGCGTGCTACTAGTTACCCTATTCAAACAGACAGGGGTAGGGAAAACACCAAAGAAAAAACAAAGTCATACTCCCCCGAAACGCTGGCTGCATCTGCACCCATCAGTCTCGTGTGGGCCGCTCGTCACTGGCCAAGGTCCGGGTCTACTTAGGCCGGCGTTGGACTCGTCTTCCGCCTCGCACGAGTGCAAAAAGACAAACGGTACTCAGTTGCATGCGGTTCACATGTGTCAACGTACTCATTACCTGCCCCCTCCCTGGTCTTGTGGGTGCAGCCCAGCCCCTCTCGGTGCAGGCTGGCGCTCGTCCCATCCGCCGCCCCGGCAACCCTGAACGGCAGACAAATAAGGAAATCAAATTAAAACCAACAAGTGTGTACACTACCCTTGCAGATTGGATTGCCATGTCACCGCCTCTGGCCAGCCTTGGCCAGTCATGCATCCGGCTCCTCTTCAACACTTGGCGACTGCTTTCTTTGGGTGATTCCTTCCTTTGCACCCCGCTCACCAATCGCGGGTCTGGTGGCCTCCGTCCACCGGCTCTTCGTTTCATACATCAGCTCTTCCACCTTGCAAGACAAGCACAGAAGTCTCGCTGCGCCGTCGCTTGCGCTTCCCGTCGCTGCGCGGGCGCTTGCGCTTCCCGTCGCTGCGCGGGCGCTTGCGCTTCCCGTCGCTGCGCGGGAAGCGTGCGCTTCCCGTCGCTGCGCGGGCGCTTGCGCTTCCCGTCGCTGCGCGGGCGCTTGCGCTTCCCGTCGCTGCGCGGGCGCTTGCGCTTCCCGTCGCTGCGCGTTTGGCACTCAATGAGGGCTGCACAACATTTTGGAAAATCAATGATATGGCAGTATTGGGCCAGACCACTGCATTGAGGCAAGTTGTGCAAAATTCTTGGATGGAGGTTAACTATTTGATCGCAATGAGATCAGTTAGATGAGTTAACTTTAACTTACATCAATGACTTATCGTCTTAACGCATTACAAATAGTTAGGCAAGAAAACATGTTTCATTTGAGACATGAAAAAACAAATGTTTGCTGTCTTAAAGTGCATGTCAATAACCTAGACCACCATATGGCAGTTTTCCAATACACGTGCAGCCCTACACACACACGTCACCATTGGTGTCCAAATGGCAGCCTCGGGGCAACTTGATCAACACACCACATGAATGAACGCAACACTGCTTTGTAGCACAAAATGTCAATGGCAACATTTCGTGATTGATTGAAGTAATTGGTGTCAAAGAATTCTGAATTTGTTTCAGTATGCAGCCCTCAAGCAGACATTGGGACACCGCTGGTGTAATTTAAAAAAAAAAAAAAGAAATCCATTTCACACGTTGAAGCTGCGCAGGTCGACGCCTCCAGGGAAGCGGGTCTCCCTCAAAAGTCGGCGACTTCAGAGCGATGCCACAGCGGTCCGTTCATCTCTGATCAGATCGTGTCACATCCCGGTCGCCGTCTGCAGAAACAGAAACAAATGTTAGAAACTCAAAGAGCACCCCAAGTTGTCAGTCACTTGCTTACTTGAGCACAGCGGCTAGCTACTATTGGTGAGCGTCACCCGGTCGGATCGGGCTGTGCGCCCCCCCCCCCCTTTTGCGTCCGGCCTGCAAATGGCAGAACATGCAATGAGTTGGGCGCTGCTCGCATCATTACGTCTTCCTCGTGGACCGGCTCGCCCAAACACCGCCCCCTACACCTAGAGAACAAAGGACACACAGCTTAGATCAAGCACGACAGTGGTAGGTTAGAAAAAGACAAAATGTTACCGTCCAATGCGGTCCTACACCTAGGGGAGAACAAAGAACACAAGTACCACAGTGGTGGTAGGTTAGGGTTAGATGAAGTGCAACAGGGGCAGGTTAGAAAAAGACAATAGTACAAGTCAAATTGCAAAACTGGACATTCGGGATCGGCTCGCTCCAACGCTGCCCTACACCGATGGGGGAGAACAAAGAACGCAGCGAGCACGACAGTGGCAGGTTAGAAAAAGACACAAAATGGTACAAGTCATATGGCAAGCTTGGACATTGGGCTCCGCGTCAAAGTTCAGTTTTGTCTCCATCCAAGTCACCACGTCCTCCCCTAAGTGAGCCGTCAATGTCAACCAAGCGCAAGACACCGCTGGATCCAGATAAGCCACAACCTCTTAAGCAAGACCAACCGTCAGACCCCCAAACACTGTCCACACCTGCAACCTTTCCGTCGTGCACCCATAACCAAAGGCAACCACACTGCCCCCTCCTGGGCACATGATCCGCACACTTCGACTTTTGCAGCGCGATGCTTGATTCTTGACTTGATATGGCCATTGCTCCTTTGCATATGGCCATTGCTCCTTTGCATATGGCCATTGCTCCTTTGCATATGGCCATGGCTCCTTTGCATATGGCCATGGCTCCATTGCATATGGCCATGGCTCCTTTGGATAGGCCATGGCTCCTTTGGATAGGCCATGGCTCCTTTGGATAGGCCATGGCTCCTTTGGATAGGCCATGGCTCCTTTGGATAGGCCATGGCTCCTTTGGATAGGCCATGGCTCCTTTGGATAGGCCATTGCTCCTTTGGATAGGCCATTGCTCCTTTGGATAGGTCATTGTGCCTTTTCATATGGAATTATCCCATTCGGCTCCTCTTGCAGCCTACAAAAACACAGCCAGCCATTAATTGTGTGCTGGGAAGCTAAAACTCGACAACCATTGTGTGTTGGGAAGTTGAAACTTGACAAAAACAGGTTTTCACCTGATTTAGGAGTACTCTTTCTCAGTGTCCTCAACATCACTGAACGGGCTCCTTCAAGAGCCTCCTGCTTGCTTTGTATAGAAGGATGCTGGCTGGGCAGTTTTTAGTGTTACAAAAGACAAGCAAATGATTGCAACAAAAATAGACATTGAGTCGAGTGCCAATGGCATGATTTTTTTACCAACAATTATACATACTAGGAGTTTCACATTTGAAAAAAAATATAATGTAGTAAGTTATGATAATTGATCAAAATTATAGTTCATATTTGAATTTGATACATTCTAAGTAGAGTTTTACATTTGAAAAAATATATAATCATCACATTGTAGTAAATTATGATAATTATTCAGGATTATAATTCATATTTTAATTTCATCATTCATCAACTCCCCTCACATTGGACAGATGATCCAGGTTGGCGGCGTCCAAGACGGGAGAAAATAACCCGCCGCGCAAATGTTTGTTGCGTAACGGAACGAGAGCGGGCGGGCGGGCGCCGTCTTTGAATGGATTTGGTCCGATTTGGACATGACGTAACATACGTTGCATTCACCAGTTTGCATGACACGGAAATGGCACACGCATCATATAAAATAATAAAAAAATTGTTGACTAGAGTCAAACTAACATTTCCTATAGACAGACAAACACGCGCTTAGCGGCGGCGTCATTTACGAACAGTCTACAGACAGACGAATGAAAAAAATGCTGGCCAGCATGAAAAAAACCAACCGCGAAATACATTTAAAATACCACCAAAACGCGCAACGACGCGACGCGACGCAAAGTGGATTGTGGCGTGCCGTGCCGTGCCGAAACCTCAAGCACTCCCTAGACAGCGAAAATCCTGCAAGAAATAATAAATGGCATCGTAAGAAACTGCAAACATTTGCTCACGGGCTAAATGGCCTGCGGCCTACAATTTACCTCCAGGCCCACCGTCGCGGTGGACGTGACGTTGCCGAGTCACGAGAGTACGACAATCCTGCGACAAACAAAATGTAAAAAAAAAAAAAAGGCTTGTGAGAAAAGGCAGCAAAGCGTGCCAATCGTGCAACAAACACGGCGTCCGTCGTGAAAAACGGCAGGAGACGACAAACATTTGCTAGCATGCTCGCTTACCTGAGAAACTGTCCGCCGCCGCCGCCACGCGCTCGGTGGCACTTGCATATGATAACTCCCCTTGATCGAGCACACCTGTCTTCAATTGACCTAAAGCCCTGACGTCACATCCGTCGATTCAAATCTTCTTCTCGCATTACCGACACTTACTGGTTGAAGTCATATGAACTGAAAAAAGAACGAATCACTTTAGGAGGTGATTTGTTCACTCTCGTTCACTGAAAACAAAATCGTTCTTTTGAACGACTCGTTCACTCACGAGCCAACACTAACAGCAACACACACATAAACTGAGTCTGTGCCGATGCCACAACATGAAGTCTCAAGATTCTCCAATTTGCCACGCATGCACTATTAGCAAGTGGCTGACCAGGCCTTGCGCTAACCGACCTGTGGTTTGGCGATCCTGTTTACAATGCGCTCGGTATTTAATGTTGGACAATTTCCCACAGCACAGCTGAACATCTCTCACGGAACACTGGTTGGGAAACACTGCCTTATACCAATGTTTCCCAACATTGTGGCTAAAACTTTTCACGCACTTAACGAGGGAATCACACGGACACTCCATTGAAAATATGATTGTGTACCTACACCGCCATTTTCAAGTGTACCTAATAACAGGCCGCTTTATTGGGGAAATATCATGGTCAAAGGTCACAGGTGTCAAGCTCTAGTCCTCGGGGCCGCGTTCCAACATGTTTTCCAAGTGACCCTCGTTAAGTGCAGGTGCGTGAAAACTTTTAGCCACTTTCACGTTCAAAAGGGGTTAAAACTTTTCACGCACCTGCACTTAACGAGGGAATGACACGGACACTCCATTAGGTACACCGCCATTTTCAAGTGTACCTAATAACAGGCCACTTTATTAGGGAAATATCATGGTCAAAGGTCACAGGCGTCAAGCTCTAGTCCTCGGGGCCGCGTTCCAACATGTTTTCCAAGTGACCCTCGTTAAGTGCAGGTGCGTGAAAACTTTTAGCCACTTTCACGTTCAAAAGGAGCTAAAACTTTTTACGCACCTGCACTTAACGAGGGAATGACACGGACACTCCATTAGGTACACCGCCATTTTCAAGTGTACCTAATAACAGGCCACTTTATTAGGGAAATATTATGGTCAAAGGTCACAGGTGTCAAGCTATTTTCAAGTGTACCTAATAACAGGCCACTTTATTAGGGAAATATCATGGTCAAAGGACTTGGAAAACATGTTGGAATGCGGCCCTAAGGAGCTCTTGGTCAGTAAGATATTGTGCAATTAAGTCTTTATTTATTCTTTTTTTTATTTTTTTTACCTCGTGTAGTGTACCTATTGAAGTGTCCATGAGATGTACCTACACGTCATATAAAGCAGTTCACCAAATGTCTGATTTTTATGTTTTAATTGGCGAATATAAAGACAAGGAATAAAACACCAGACAAGTTTTAACATAAATGTTTATTAATATAATAATAATAACAGTAAATTTCAACCCAGCAATCCAATTTGAAATTGCAGTAGATATATTGGATAACAATATTTAGGCGTATATATGCATACACGTTATTTAAAAACTACTACGAGTGTTATAAAATCAAGATTACCCAAAGAGACGCATAATCTCCCCGACTTTCAATAGTTTATTCCTTAAGGAACCTTTTTTCAAAAACCGTCACGTTCATTTAAAAAAAAAAGAAATACAATTTAAAGAATATTTAGTAATTATTTTAATTCAATTATTCGACTCTCCATACATATATAGGAATAGAACTTTACGTCTTTTGTTGTAATATAACTGATTTTAATATAGAAGCTCGTGTAACACTTAACAGATTGTTGTTGGTGGTGTGCCTCGAGATTTTTTCCAATGAAAAAGTGTGCCGTGAATGAAAAAAGGTTGGGAAACACTGCCTTATACAACCCTACAAAATGATATAAGGGTCACTTTGGCTTAAACAAAGATTTATTTATTGCTGTAGTTTAGGAATTTGCTTATCGGGAGCACAAAGCTTTGTTTTTGCAAAGGTATTTTAGATAATGGTGTAAAATCCCTGTGTAACAAAATGTGCATTTTATTTAATAAGTATCCTAATTGTAGTTATAACAGTGTCATATATCTTACTTGTGATGCCGCAGGCTCTCGATTAGGTTTATTGAAGCAGTCGTAGGCAACCCCAAAATCAGGGAAAATGAAGCAATCAACAACACAGATTCGTCATCCTCTGACACAGCAGTGTTGGATTTAAACTTAAAATTGACATTTAATTTCAAACACTTTAAAAAATACATGCTTGAGCTGTCATATTTTATTATACCTTATCCTTTAGCCAGTGAAATAGCACCAAAAAAAAATGTAAGCAAGACAAGGCCCTCATAAGTATGTTCACTGTAACACTGATATCACTACGTTAAAAAAAAAAAAAAAAAACGAGTTAACAATTTGCCAGAGGAAAGTACCCATCAGCCATCCATAAAATCTATAAAAGGAAATTGACTAATTTAATTTTTCTGCTTGGCGAATATGCCCACATATTTATTTCTTTAAGATCGACACATAACAGACCGGATGAATAATTTTGAAAGCATCTCACTACAGTGTGAATATAAATGCTGGTTTTCCGTTCTTTGATTGTATATAAAATATCAATCATCACCATCATTACTTGACTAATATTCAGGCAGGCTGACAAAAGGTTTGTGCAAATGTAAATATGTAATATGCTGGTGAAAGCGGTTTCACCAGCATATTACACAAATGCATCAGATCACAGCTAAATCCTTAAGTTAATCCATCAGATTCATTTCAACTGAAAATACTATGGTATGTAAAAATAATGTGCTTTTCTTGGGGTTTAACATCTTGAGACCCGAGCTTTTATTCGGTGTGCATTTTTTATTTCGCCTAACGATTTGGGATAAGTAAGACCTAAAAAGTACAATTACTAAAGTGGTTGGGTTTTTGTCTCTTGTGGTGGTGAAGATTGATGCTTTACAATCAGGTGGGTTTTCAGTCTTCAAAATCAAAACTGTCTAAAATATTCTACTCTGAACAATGAAACTTTCCCGGTCCAGCGATGATACAAACTGAAGTTCAAATTCAAATAAAAAATGGCTTGAAATTTACTGAACAAGAATAATTTCCAATTCTTTCCAAAATTAATTAAATGCAAAAATGGGACAATGTGCTACTTTAAAAAACTATTTACAACTATAAATGTAATCATCAATAATCATAAATTTTGCTTAACACATTTTTTTGCTGTGTTTGTGAGTACGTTTGAACGTATTTGCCAATCAAATTTTTTTTTTTAAACTCCACACTGGCAGCTCCACGCTTCCGAAATGGGTGTAATGTGGTATGACCAGCGCAAGATGGTAGTGTCCCCATATGAGGTTAAAGTTTGAAAAAAAGTAACATTGTTCTGAGAAGCAGACATAAAATGTCCTCGTGTGAGTACGCAGGGTTTCAATAGGACAAACATCTAAACACTTGGCCTTATCAAAATGAGTTTCCAATTGTAAAAACTGGGCGGGGGCATTTCAACCATCATAAATGAACTTAAAATCTTGTAGTGGCACTATAATTACAACTATGCATTTTTTTTTTTTTTTTTACTTTTAGGTTTGCAGCCAAAATCCTAAAATAAAAATAAGCTACTAGAGCAAAGAAAAGACGGAATCGCAAAAAATCAGAGAGCAGTTACTGTGGGAGCTGCCACAACTTCTCATTGGAAAAACTTCAGTTCGTCTCTGTAAATTGGAGAGGCGGTGCATAGTTAAGGTGAACTTCGAAATGTAGGGCTTCAATTCTGTGAGTGTGATGCCATCGTTGCTATTGTGAGATTCTCATCTTTGTCAAATCTGGAGTCCAAAATGCAAAGTAACGAACTGAACAAAAATCTGACTCTAAAATTCGCAAGGATGTGATTGGTATATCAATCAGCCAACGGAGCAACTGCAATATGCAGCAGAGGTGCGAGCACACATGCTGACGCACATCAAGTTCACTGGTCTGACACTCGAGCTGCCTCAAAGTTCACAGCCAGTTTCCTGTGCTTCCTTTTGGAGGCGGAGCCAGGGGTGTGGCCCCCGGCCGGCTTATTTTGCCGAGGAGGCGTGGACGGGTGGGTCGTCGTCACAGGAAGCGTGTTTGCCGGAGCAGGGTCGTCTTCTCTGACGGGTTGTGACTGGCCAGGATGCGTATCCCGGCCTCGTCGGGCTTTGTTCCTAGCTGCGTTCTGGGCAGCTGAGTAAAACTCTTGGGTTTTGTGGTTGGTAGACATTCGCTTTTTCGTAACCTGTTGGTGTTCAAGAGCACAACGACATTTTCAGAAACAGACCAAAGCCTAGTTTGACTGCATTGGTTGAAGTGATTTTTTTTTGTGTTGGATTGTTCCTCTTAATGAATCAAGTAATTACAGTAGTATCTCTACTTATGAACTTAATTTGACACTGCTAACGAACAGGGAATGCTGCAAACAAGCCAAAAAGCATCTCAGAATTGTGTTGAACTATGGAGGCTGTGTTCACCGACTTGTATGCTGACCTGTAAAGGGATGAACTGATGATGTGAGCCCATGGGCAGAGTATTGACTGGCTGTGGCCTCGAGACACCAGGAAACGTTCCCTCTGCTCTGTAGAACGCTGGGTTTGGATGGGGGTGAGGGTGGCGTGGCAGAGGCATTCCCCAGATAGGGGCGGGAGAACAACCCCGCTGGGGCATCATCAAGCCGCCTACAGAGATCAATACAAGTGCCGTGAGCAAATTCTGTTCCAGTCACAATATTGCTTGATAATGAAAATATAAGAAGAATGGAATGGAAAGTTCACTTGCATTCTCCCTCTTAGCAGGTGTGATCAAATGTTTACGTTTTTTTATATTACATGGATTTACCTGGCTGGTTGTAAACAGGAGGCCTGGCTCTGAAGGCTGGAGACTGCAAACCCGCCACTCCATGGAATGGAGGGGGTTGACGAGGGAAACCTGAGCCCAGTGAATGCTAGCAGGGCAAAAAGTTTGACTGTTATAGATTCTCTCTCTTTTTTTTTATTTTAACTAAATAATGGTACATGAAATGACAGAAAACAAATCTAATCCGAGGTTGCGTTGTGTAGTATGATCAACTGAGATCCACTACTGAATCACTACACAACACAATGCTCAAAATGTGCTTTCTTTGCAGAGCAGTTAGCAAATCAATAACCCAATTTGAGGGACAACTTTTTGTTGGTCAAATTTCTTTTTTTTATTTACAGATTAAACTCTGGGAACTGAAGCAAGGATTTTATTAAACACTAAAAAACATGACTATATAGAAAGATTTTTTTGGGTCAATATATAGAATCAACAATCAAATTCACATCATGTATAACAGTAAAGTTGACTTTATTGTCTTGAAACAAAGCGAAATTGATTTTTAAAAAGCTCTGCTGTAATGTAATTTGATCAAATTTTGTCGTACCAGTCGCTGTAAGGCAAAGGCAGCAGCTTTCTCCTTGGCTTCGTTTTCTGATTGACACTGAGGCCCGTGAAGAGTCAAACCGTTGGACAGCTTAACCTGACACACCGCAACACCCTGCAGACACAGCCCAGATTTTTTTTAAGATTGCAGCAATGCATTGTTTTGTTTCAAATCCAGGACATTGGATGCCAGACAAATATTGCAGTATTACCAGTCTGTTGTGCATAAAGCTGAACTCCGGTGGTGCCATGCCGAAAGCGACACACACGCACTCCAACTCCGACACCTTAGTGGCCATCAACGCGTTGAGCAGGTGAACATAGGTATCAGGCACAGGAGAAGACGATTGAGCTTTATCTCCATGGGGAAGATTCATTTGTGCCGCTAGTTGAGGGGGGGAAATCAAATGTGACAACAGGCTTTAACTGTATTCGCGAAAGGTGAAGCACAAAGTGGTGAGGGATCACTGTACATAGGAATAAGGTACCTAATTTTTTGGACTTTCTTCTTGTGTTTTGCTTCTGGTTGTTCGCAGTCTCCTGAGGGGCAGAACTTCCTGTTGCAGTGCCATCAATCTTCAGCATCTCTTTCAACACCCTTGTGCCCTTCTGCAAGCACAGTCAGTTGGAACACTATCTTAGTACAACGGTGCTTGTTTTTGTAGTAAAGGGTCACTAATTGTAGAGGTGGGATTCACAAAAGAAATATCCGTTTTCTTTTGTTGCAAGACTGATACTGACCATTGCAAAGGACTGTGGTGACAAAGGCTCATCGGATTGGGTGGCGGTTGTTTGTAAAGGGGCTGGAGGAAGATTTGCAGGACTCTGTTGGCTGTCCTTCGAAATCTTAAGGCTGGCTATCAGGTCCTCAAACTCAGTTGATGTCTGATTGAATAAATGCAAATTTAAACAGGAGAAATAAAAATAGGATAAGTTTGCAGCCAATTTAACACTCAAGAGAAACTTTGGTCAAACCACAACCACCTCTCCGTGTGTGTGAATACCTTGTTGACTGTGTTCTGCTGAGATAAAACTGAAACGTCATCTTCGTTTTTCTTCAACAACTTAATGAGACCGGCAGTGGGCTGCGGAGTACACACAAATACACAAACTACATTTTTCACGATACCTATTAACTTTTACAGATCACGTTTTAAACCAACATGGTCGACAGACAAGATTTACTTTTGCAGGCCACGTAAAATTATGCGGCAGGCTCGACCTGGCCCCAAGTGAAAAATATCAGTGCGTTATCAAAGCACTGTGCAGAGAGACAAAAATATATATAAACATGAGCAAAAAATGAGAGCTTACATTAGTTTGCGATTGAGCAGGAGGTTTATGGGAAGTAGAGGAGTCTAGCAAAGACTGCCATACATTCATGTACATGTCTTGACTCTGTCATGACAAGTGGACAAAGTATAAAGTTTGCAGAGAAAAGTCTGTAATGTTTATCCCGGGTAGATAAACTCACCTTATCCTGTTGCTTCTGCATAGCAGCCTTAGCGTTTTCGCTGCCTTGGTAGGCTGGTCTTACTTCACTGTGTTTATTATGCTATTAGGTAAAACAAAGAGAATGAGGGGGGAAAAAAAAAGAGAGATTGCAAAAATCGTGACAACGATGAGATAAAAATAATCCTTTACTTTTGTTGATATAAAGGGTGAACGTGGAGAATGGTTGAGGCTAGCAAGATGATGATGCGAGTTGAAGTTGGTGGCAGCAGCAGGTTGAGGTTTGACAATGGCGGCGAATTTGTTGTCCGTGGGTTCCATTCGGGCACCATGCGATTGGTTAAGTAGCGCACAGGGCGGTAGACGGTAACAACGAGGTGATGTGCACCTGAGGATATCAGAAAGTCTCGTCTTAGATCGTAGCAGCATTATATTGAACATCCTGACACAAGGAGACATGGAATGCAGGCAGGACATGCCGATTACCGTCATGAAGAATGCCAAGTAAACTTTTTACTGTCATTCTCACAACAATTGGCCATGGCTGTACACAACTGATGACGTAACTCATCATATTGGCTTCAATTACCTGATATTAAGCCCTCCAGCAAATTCCTCATCAAACAGCACCTCATAGAGAACCTCGTCCTCACGCTCAGCTGAAAGGCAAAACATGCACAATATTAATGACATCTTCATCCTTTAGTATGTCCACACGCATATTTGGCTTCCAACAAATGAAATTGACGAGTCCGAACTGATGTGTCATCACCTCCTTTAATGCCAATAACGGTGCCTCTGAGACCCAACGGGACAGTGAAGCTCTCTCTGACATTGATGACACGGTCAAACAGGCGATACTCTGCATTGGGGTCTGGGACCACACCCTGTTGCTGCTCCAAGGGCTACATGGAAATATGAGAACGTGGATGCCTGAGAGAAATCCTAAATGTGTTCTACCTCTCAGATTTGCATTGCCATTGAAAAGCCCACAGATGGATGCAAAGATGATAGTGTCTTATTTAATAATACAAAAGCAGAAAAACATAACCATATATGTGAAACAGGAACCTAATATCCACCAATGTATCAGACATGCTTCAAAGGACAGTAATCTAAAAACTATGGGAGGACATCTTTAACACCTTAGGTAAATAATATACAGTAAAAAGACTTGGACAGACTTGACCATTACAAAAGAAAAAAATACAAACCCTAAACAGGAGATGCGGCTTTACGGTGACTCGAACGTTCTTTGTACTCCTTTTCACCTGTGTTACATGATAGGCATAGAAAGGAAAACTATGGTTAAGAGCTGAAACAAATTAACAATAGCGCAGAAAAGAATGTGTGTGCTTGTGTGTGTGCATAACACCTTGGCTTTCTCCACAGCCTCCTCAATTTTCTCGATGACTGCGGCGTCCAACACTTGCAAGTCACATGACGCTCTGCTGATGGAGCTGACGGGGTGATTTTTCAACCATGTCATGATTTCAGCCACCTTTTCTGCCCTGTGGACCATTAGGAAGTTGTTAAGTGCTTGTCTTTAACTTAAAAATGTCTGGTATAACTTTAAGCCTTACTAGTGGTGTGCTGGACACAAACTACATATACGTACATATTTCATTCGGAAGAACAAAGTGTCACACTTGACACACTGATCCATTAATGCTGAATTGCAGGCTAACATGTTATCGACTAATTTTTAATACATTTGCAAAAAATAACTTTTTTTTAACAAGGCTGTAGCATAAAAGTGACCAAGTGAAGCTTTGTAAATATTTGCACACATAAGATTTAGACTGACTTTGTGTCATGATTTGGTTTTTATCTGACGTTTACCAAATATAAAATACCTTTAAGGAAGGACTATATTATTAATTATTTTATTGTAAATATAACCTATTAGGTACATTGTTTATACATGAGGGCAAGTACAAGTATATGCACTGACCCATTGTGGTCTTCCCCGGGCCAGATGTCGTCTTCATAGAACACATCATCGTGACTGTTTCTTGCAACAGTGTCAAACACCTCAGGAAATCTATAAAAGTATAAATGATAGTATATTAAAATACAATATATTTCCAATAAATTATTTAAAATCCCACTTGAATGGCAATGTTCTGTTTTACCTTTCTAAGTATTCGGCTAATAGCTCCTCCACAGCAGCAGAGTAAAGCCATTCCTTCTCAGTTCTCTTGGTGTACCCTGGAACTTCCTCATTCTTCTTGTTAAACTTCAGGTTCAGGCCAACATTACCTTTTTGCTCTCCACAGGGGCTAAAAATGTAATTGCAGACATATCAAGCACAAATGGCTTAGTCATGAGGGTAGTAATAAAGGCACGTTTTTGAAATACACTGGTATTTCACGAAATACGGTAATTTCTGTTCCATCAAGCACATCTGAATGTGTCACGCACGTGCAAAAAAAGAAAAAAAAAAAGGTATGTGTACAGGCTACACTTTTCTATAAGACAGAAAAATACACATTAAGTGACAAAAGATAGCGACTTATAGTCTGGTAATTATAGTACTGTACTGTACTGTACTTCTTTTTAGATCCTCTGCCAATGAAGATGCTTCCAGAAAAGCGGGACACAAGGTAGCCGCTAATACCAAGCCGGGATGCCACAATGTACCCAGGGCTGTACTTTACAGAGTACTTCTACAAAACACAAAAGACAAATACATTCAGAAACATCAACTGGAGACACACTTTTAATTTGTGTGTGTGTGATGGTGAATGTATGTCTTACATGCAGGTTTTGGATGAGAACCTCTAGTTGGGGTTCATATGGGAGGTTGAAAACCACACGCAAACGGCCATCTTTGATGACATCGCTGGAGTCTTGCACCTGTTCAGAATGTACGAGTGATAGATGTGCAGTTGCAATGGTTGGAGTGAGATCCAAAGTCTTAGACGTGTAGAAATTGCAGTTAACTGACCTTGCCCATGGCAGCATACAAGTAGTGGTTCCCCACCATGAAAACAGTGCTTTGTGGAGGATAGAGGTCTTCTAAGCTCTTAAAGCAGGCCAAAGATGAATAAAAGGCCTCGATGTCCTAGAAAAGTGAGCACAGCGTTTATCAGTGCAGTGGATGATAATGTATATGACATTAGCAATGCTTTCCTCCAGATGAAATGAACCATAATTTTAAAATGAACAATAAGTAACATGAATGAATGAATGTCTTCATCCCAAAGCTTGACGACAAAAATGTGTTTGAGAATGGAAGAGAGAAGAGACATTTGCTAGGAAATGCAATTAGCTTTGGCAAATGACCTTGGTTGCATTACTAGTCAACTAGTGAGCAATAGTTGAAACTTGTGGAACGCGTACCTGGACGACAGTCTGGTAGGCAAAAGGAAGGACCTGCTTCGCCCACTGTTTCTCCAACTCGACCACACCGTTCGACTTTGGGACGTATTTTCTTCCTGTCAGCAGTTGTCCATATAAAACCACTGTTGTTTCATTCACTGTTATGCCTTTCCTCTTCAGGTAGCTACAAAATATGGGATTGGGGATGAATGACAGATGGGATTATGTATGGAATTGAAGAACAGTTTTTTCATTATTTGAAAATGATTTTTGCTCGCGTTTGAGCCTTACTGTTCTGTTATTCCTTGGATGTCTTTTATCCAGTCCCTCTGCTCCTTGTCTAAGAGGTATGTGACTATGGTCGGTGGAGGGGTGGAAGACCTGTCGTAGACTCGTTGGACCCCTGATGGTTCATCTAGACAAAATCTTTGAAGCATACGAATTTTTTTATTCTACATTTTTTCTCGTTGATGAATGAAACTTTCGGCGTTAAAACACCGTAAAAAAATCTTCGCCAGGAAGAAAAAAAAAAAAAGTTTACTTGGTGTGTCCATCTGTCACAGCAATGATGCGTGCTTCCTCCAGATGTGGCCAGTTGACAAAGACTGACTTCCCCAGTACTCGTTCAGCAACATCATCGCAATCCTATAAAGAAGACAGAGCACATGTTAGCGACAGAGAAGTGCGGGGAAACAACACTTCATCATCGTGGTTATAATTTGCAAGAGAGCAGTCATTTCTAATATTGTGCACCATATTTTATACTGAAGCTAGATAACCAAGTATTAAAGTAAAGTACTTCCACATACACAGACATTATCATTAAAAAAAAAAAGACAAGAGAGCTCACCAATTCCTCTTTCTGACTGGGGAGGATCTCCAGTATCATATTGTCACCTCTGCTGCTTTGTTGGAATACCACCACCCCGCTCTTCTTCATACTAAACTAAAAGAACAAGTACAAATAAATAATAGAAAGAACAAGACAATGTGCTTATTGATCACAATACATCTAAATCTCATCTGCTGCTTTTTTTTTTTACATAGATGTGGCTGTTTCATTCCTGGCTATATACATTTGGCTATACAGTTAATTTTTCATTTTAAATGAAAAGTGCCATATTTTTGGTTCTCCTAGATGTACTGCTCTAAATGATAAGTGTCCTGTGTTTGTCATCGAGTCAAGAAACAAAAGGGTTCTGCATAAAATACCTTGTGTTTTATGTGACGTAGTGTGGGGAATCCACAAAAATACAGAGCTGAGCGATCCACAGTCCTGCCAATGTGGTTTAGTGGAACATGCCAGGCATCCATGGGAATGTTTTCTTTCCTGGAAAACCCAGGGGCATAACAAATTAACTTGCAGTGGACATTTCAAATGAGAGGTGTTAGATGGATGCATTCCATTCCAGTACGCATCTAAATGATATTCATCTCTCCATTCATATATTATATCTTAGCTATACTTAGTTAATGTGGTGATGAAGTAACTGCAGAGCGATGACAAGAGACAACCACAAAACAATGAAGACAAAGGGAAAAGAAGAACGAGAATATATTTTAATTCTGCCATGCAATTATGACGGGTTAATGTGATTTATGTTTGACATAGTATGATAAGATTTTAGAAATCTAGCTCAGTTTACCAGTGTAAGAGTTAAGGGGTGAAGTGTGCATCTACCTGACATGGCAATGGATGATATTTGGGAAGAGCTGAGGAATGGTGGAGTAGTATGTGAAGTCTTCCTCATGGTCATATGTATATAGAGCACACTCTGTATGATTATTCCTGGCTTTCTCTTCTTTTGTCAGCTTATGATTGCAGCTCTCCATGGCCGCTAACAAACACCTCTGTTACGAGACAAGATAAAAAATAAATAAATAATAAAAAAAAAAATTTAAAAAAAAAATAAGAGAGAAGAGAACATTCAACAAAATTTATAAAAGCGTTATGGCGTTTTAATTTACTTTACCTCATCGATGAAAGGAATTAGCACCACAGCCTCCCACTCCTGCTGCTTGCCATTGAGGTCTGTTGCGAAGTCCGTAGGGTAATATTCGATAATGGGAGACGTTTCACTGGTCATCAGGTGCTGGAAAGTCAAAAACAGTGCACTAATTAATTCCATTGTGACCACATCTGTCAATAAGGGTTCAGCAACTTTGTTCTTCCTCCTGCAAGCTACATTCAAGAGTTTACTGTTTGTACATTGTCTGTCACTTAAACATTTATTAAAAAAGGTTTAAAGTGAACATAAAGCTTAGTTTGTATAGGAAAATGAATACATTACGATTATTCTGGGGGAAATTACCCACTGAGCACTAGAATCAATGAAAAACCTGGAAAAAAAAAAAAAAGATATAGCCAAAAAGTGCATTGCCATGCGCTAGCCGCGGCGAACTGCCAAAAAACAAAACAAAACAACAAACTTACAGCATTTCTGGTTTATTTATTAGGCTAGGCTGAAAAATACTTTATTTTGAAAAGTGACCGGATTCTCTCCCTAACATCTATGACTGACTCTTCTTAAAGGACATCATGTTGTCTGGGTTGTGTGATGCTAATATTAAATCCACAAGTCAGACGTATTTGGATGGTTTCTTTGCAATGAGGAAAAGGTCCAGTGAGGATGTGTGTGTTACCCTGTAACATTCAGGCAAAAGCTCCATGCTGGCAGCGGGCAAGACTGCCAAGAGTTGCTGGAAGGGCAGGAAGGGTTTCCCAAAATCAAAGGTCAACGTCAATTCTGAAATATTCCTGATGTCTGACAGGAACGGTGCATAGTGGTAGGGGTAAAACCTGCCGAAACAAAGATAGTATTAATAAGCTTAACCCTTTAAGCATCAAGGATGCAAAATTGCGCACCAAGCAACACACACAATCGCCTTGATCTCTAGCAATTTTTTAAAATAGTGATATCAAAAGTGAGTACTGTAATACAGGTCGCATTAGCCATAAAATGCACAATAACGTGAAAAAAAACATATATAAGTTGCTCTGGAGCATAAGTCGCATTTTGGGGAAAATATATTCGACAAAATCCAACACCAGGAACAGACATGAACGAGTTATAGTCCGAAAATTACGGTATTTAAAAAAAACCTGATGCCTCATGGGTTAAAACCAACATCTCTTTGGCAGTTAAAAAAAAATTACAAATAAAAATAACGTCTCACACTCCAATTTGTTTCAGCAGATATTAAGTAATAAAGGGCAGGCCACTGAAAGATTAAATGGGAATTTGTTCTCACCAGCTCCAGGATTTAACCCCATGATAATAGTAGTGAAGAATCCACTGGATGCCTTCGACGTAACATTTGGCCTGCTTTGATAGAAAATCACTGTAAAAGAATTAACACAGACATTGTTTCAGGTTACTTTACAAAATATCCTTATATATATAATATTATTTAGAAAAAAAAATCGCGTAGCTAAAATAATAAAAAAAAAAACTTAACCATGAGCGCCAATAAATGTGGAGGGCACTGCACTTATTTTGGAATAAAAATGTCTCCACATACCCACTACAATACGTGCTTGGACTACACTTATCTTGAAATGTTTTTTTTCTCCACTTACCCACTACAATATGTGCTTGGAAAACATCGTATAAATATTCTAACAGTTATGAGTGGGTGCATGGTAGATAAAAAAAACTCTAAAACTTACTCAGACACCGTGTCGACACCCATCTTGGTCATATAGTACGTGCGCTTGTACTGTCTAAACTCAGTTTCAAATATATCATCTTCCTCCTCCTCGTCCTCGACAGTAGGTACTTTCCCACCGTCTGTCACTTTATCAGGTGATGTCAGTTCTACCAGCGGGAGAGAACAATCCTGTAAAACACGCAAGAAGTGTGGTAATTAGCACATGTAGTATGCAGGAAAACACAACAGGGAATATTGGATAAGGTTTAATAATTGACTACCGCCCTACCTCTTCCTTGTGGGTGCGTTTACTGGCAGCTTCCATCTCTGCTGCTTGACCCGCCGCCTCATTCAGGTACTTGTTACCAACTTTACTCTCAAACCACTTCAAGTCCACAAACACCTCACTGAAATGTTCACGGTCAAACTGGACAGGGGTAGCAAAATACAATACGTTAAACGAGGTTTTCTTAATACTTAATATAGTATTTACTGTATTTGTGTATACTAGCACTAGAGAAAGCAATACCCTAGTACAATAAAAAAAGAGTGTTGCTTTAATTCTAAAATCCGCACCTCAGAGAGTTTTTCCAAGTATTTCTCAAAGTTTCCGAGGTTAAGATGGCCATTCTCGTTCAGATAACCTGAGGACAAAAAAAAAAAACCCAATTTGATTCACATCACAGTGATGAGCATTGTAGTTCGGTATGTAGGTTTGCACCCCCATGGAAATTTGCCAAATTTCATTCAAACGTCGTTCAGGAAAATTTTTACAATTTAATTTCATAAAGATTGTTTGGTCCAAAAGGTAGTTACATAATTATACTGTTTCAAATCATTTTTTGTCTTAATATTTCTTTTTTTTTTTTTTTTATGTACTAACATTTTCTTGTGATTAATATTTTTTTTCATGAGCCCTACAGCCCTACAAGAGGCGTTACCAATTTTGTAAATAGACACATTTGAAATTGTATTTTTGTCCTACATCTTGTTAAGAAGTCTGCGGTCTGATTTGGACCTTTGGTAAAAACAAAACTGTGGTCCCTTCCAAGCTGCCCATCCCTGCTCTACAACTTGGTCTAAAACGTTATATTGTATCAGGCTTACTACGTAACACAGAATTAAAACACAAGAGCGTCAACACAGAATACTTTTTCGTTCGTGACTTCCTCACCATCAAGACTGGGTAGCACACTGATGTAAGTCTTATACAACAACGGCAAAGCATCGTGATTAATGTGAAGATGAGGAAGGTGAGGGATGAAGTCATTCCCCACAAGGAAGCTCATTAGAATCCAGTCATCTATTATCCGCTCCAAGTCATATCTAGAGCCCAACTGATTCTAAAAAAAAAAAAAAAAACATCCATCAAGATCATTTTAATTATGCAAGCTTTAGGTGTTTCAAATATGATGTGAGTGTCTGATCTCCAACCTTAGCCTCAGAGAACTCATAGTTAATGTATTCCCTCATCAGCGACAAGTGGAGCAAATGGAACGTTGTCTCCTCTGGAGCAGTTATCCTGGAAGGAATGAGACGGACAGGAGTTTTTCACCAAGGAGTTTTCAAGCACTTTTCCATTGTACCGGTTCTACTTCCAAATAACCTGGTGGTCAAAATTCAACCTTTAAAAAGAACAACATTCAAACCTTTTTTGGGATTTCTTTCCTCCAAAGCGGACCTCTTCTCTGAGTAGCGAGAAATTTGGCTCATGGCTGGTCAAACCCAACATGATCTATGAATGGGCCAAAACAACATGCTGCATTAATACACTTTCACATCAAATTCCCATGCACACTAATCATACCAGGTCGGCATCCAGGCCATATAAGCAGTGCCGGGTGTTAGGGTCGTGAAGTGGCTTCGAAGTCTCTGAACGTATGAATTCCATGATCTTATGCTCGCCCTCGCCAGGGGTCTAGAAAACAATTGGAAAGGCTCCAATTTGGTCAGGAAATCAATCTTAGCAAGATATTTGTTAAGACCAAAGTGTTAATCCACACGCACCTCATGGCCAGACAAGTAGATTTTGACATTCTTCCAAAGTTTGTCAGTAGAGATTTTGTTGTGGACAAAATACTTCAGCTGATCTTGGAGTCTCACCATGAACTCAGTGCCTAGGAAGAGATGATCAAGGATGTCAAATTTGCGAATGCAATGAAAATAACGTCGTTAATCTCGTGTCCTTTCTATTGTTACCATATAAGATCAATATGGAAAAAATGGGGGAAATTGGGCCTTTTTTAAATTTATTTAAAAAAAAAAAAGGCATCTTTATTCATATCCAAGTGTGACATTTAAAAGCATTTGAAAAACATAGTACAAACGACATTTAAAAACAATTTTGACACAGAAGTGGCCATTTGGATGTTCCGAATGCCACAGCTGTCGGCAAAAAAGTTCCGTATGACACTTTGCAAGTCATGCTTTTCAACACGGAGCGGATGGGCGACAAACATGTATTAAGATGGAGGGGAAAAAGAAAAACAAACGATTGCCAGAAGTATGCGAAAAGAGGGAGGAATAGGGCCTACCTGGAGTGATGCAGTTGGAGTCGAAACGAGCTTCTGTGGGTAACAACTCTCCTTTATCCAGAGCTTTTTTAATTTTTTCTTCTGCTTCTTTAGCAGACCTTCATACACAAACACACATGTTCATGATGTTGTCTCTAAAACTTACTGATGTTCATAAAAATGTGTCAATTTAGTCAGAAGGCAAAAATACGAATGATCACTTCCTTCTTATTGAACCCACCGGAATCTCCGTCCTCTCTGCTGGTTCATCTTTGCCCTTGGCGCCACACCATCAACTGCCATGAAGAAAACCTTGCGTGGCTTGATGATCCTAAAAAGCACCTCCAAGTAATGAAAAATGTCAGCAAAAATCTTTTCTTCAGAGATGCGGAAGTGGACATCTTCATCATTTGGATGAGAACACTGATGAATGATCCCATTCATATCCAAATAGAGATTGTCGAATTCTGGGATCTGAAAAAAATTGATGATTTTGTATTAGAAATCAATTTCAAATGCTTACCAAATTAAAATGTGCGTGCACGAGCAAACGCACGTGCACGCACACAAATATGGACGCACACTCAAAATGATTTTTCCGACAACCTAAATGTCTGTCACTGACTTTCTAACGCCACACAATAAAAGCTGTACTCGAACAATCAGTTTACACAAAAATTGTTTGGACTAGAGTCGGGCTTAAATGAACACTTTCTCGGCAAAGTAGACCGTTTCGCTATTGAAGACGGTAGGTCAACAGAAGATTAAAAAAGGATGCTAACTAGTGATTGCATTTCTTTTAAACATAAAAACTAATCTAGTGCATTAAATTTAAACAGCCCCAAGTTCACAAGCCGATAGCCAAGTGCTACAGATGCTAACCTGGCTACGCACGGTAAATCGGAGTAGCTGTCCGCGGTCACCTCTTACCTGATGTTCCTTGACAACTTCACTGAGACAAGGGTAACGCTCGGAAATCCATCGATAAAACTTCGGGACCCCCATATTCTCTGTAGCACTAGATGTTTTTAAGCTGCAGACAAAAATGAGAGGGTACGCTTAATTTTGTTCGGAGGAACACGGTTTTGCTTGCAACGGCCCCAATCTAGCTAGATTTCCGTGGTGCGTCTGTAAAATGATCCCGCCTTGTTTGTTATTGTCGACAGTTCCTGGCTTGTCGTTGTTGTTACGTAAAAATAGAGAAATAATTGCGCTTAAAAAAAAAGTAAATAGGAAATTAATAGAGATTGCTGACATGCCTTTTTATAAGATCAACATTTTCATAATTTAGGACAAATGCCTGTTTTACAGTTTTGACACAAAAACCCAATTCATTGTCACGTTTAAATACTATTACGTACCTTTGTTATTGCTATTTCCTCATACTACTTGTGCATCCTGTTATGTCAACCTTTATTCTGTAATATGGGGCCTGACAGTATATAAACTCGGATTTCGCTTTCTTCCAGATTGACAAATTATGTTTGAGTTTAGGAATATAAAAGGACTGAATTAGAATGTACTGTATTTCCTAGATGCTTGACATTTTTATTAAACCAAATGAATAAAATCTGAAAGTAAACACAAATTTATTAATGATAAGCTAAGAAGTAAACATGGACCTTCCTTTCAGACACAAAACAATATTTCAATATTTCCACAGAATAGAAATTACAATTGAACAATAGTTTGTCTATCCTGCAGCACATACATCTGCCATGACAACTAAAATTAAATTATGGCTTCACTTAATGGAACACTTGTCACGTGCAATAATCTTGCATTCATGAATGCTCCGAGGATATGTGGGAAAAAATTAAACATTTTGAGCACTAACATTTAAAAAAAAAAAGAAGACAAAAACACATTTGGAACCCATTATCAATTATAACTCCCTCAAAAAGGCTCAGTCAAGACAACACTGGGAAATACTGAAGATGAGTTTTTTTTTTCATGACCAGGTGAAACAAAATGGTTTTGAAATAATTTATTCAGTTATACAAATAGAAATCAGCTCTTCTTCCATTCATCGCAAAATAGGTAGGCCTTAGTGGGTTTTTTCAAATCCTCCTGATTATCGGTTAAGCTTAAATAGTTTGTCAGATTTGGAACTGGGCTCTGTTGTTTTCATCTGTAGTATTTCCACTGCTACTTTTAATGTGGCATGTTTGAGCCATACCTTTGGTTACATACATGAGACATACATAAATGAAGGGATTTCTCAGCCTTACCATGATCTATTAGTATCAAACAATTTAAATGTCTTAGTTTGACAACTGACAATATGTTTGACAGAATTTTATTTCATTCTGAATAATTACAACTAGTTTCTTCCATCCTGGAAAGCAACTTTCAGAGAAGTCCAACAAACATTCAGGGCTGGGTTGAGATTTGAAGTACAATGTAAAAACAAACTTGTGTGGTAAATAGTCCTGTACTTTTAGCCTTGAAAGCATTTGACTGGATGTGAACCAAAGATCAACAGGTGAATTAAAAAAAAAATCTAAAAAGTATGGATCTGAGGAGAAAAAAAAACATGGAGATGCTTTACTGTACCTGTACCACTGTCACAGAAATCAAACAAAAAAATCCCCTCTATAAAATGACAGCATGGCATACAGATGTCCGAGTATAAAGATGCTGACAAAAAATCCCATAGCTCCTTAAACATCACTTCTCCTTGGGGGTCGGGCACTCTGAGTTCAGTAGGCAGCTTGGCCTCTTCCATCTATCAAACACGCAGCTCAAGGTATGGTCTTCATCATTTGAGGATCAGGGTCTTCAGACAAGCTCAAGTACCTGTGCAAGGGGAAAAGATACTTTACGTCACGAGTGTTGGGGGGGGTAACGCTTTACTTGGTAACAATGTAAAATAAATTGTGTACAGTGATGTATCTTTGCATACGACAAGAAAGGTAAAAGATCATAGAAATTGTACACAAACCTTGATTGTTCCTTGACTGTTTGCAGCAATCAAAACATTTGACTCCTGAAAAAGAAAAGACTATTTTAAAAACAAAACTACAGAATGCCCCAAGATCAGTGGTACCTGCCGTCAAAGCAAAGTGATGATTGCAAATAACAAAAACTCACGCTGTCGGGTAAAGTCCTCCAACAGACAGCACTGACAAACTCATTGATGTCATCTTCCTTCTTCTCTTTATCCAGCACACTTTTCACCGTGTCGAACTTGAATGTTAAAAGTGTCTTGGAAAGTCCTTTGTAGTACAGGTACAGGGAATTGTTCTCACTGCCTGCACACAAAAACATAGACATGGTTTTATATTGAGGCAGTGTCCCTGCTTGGCTGGACCAATCAAGGAAATGCAGGGACTAGTATATACTTAAGGAGGTATGGCCAATTTTCTTTGTGCACTGTATTACAGAATAGAAGCATAATATTTACCACAGGCAATATAGTCTCCATTGGAAGCCAGGCCAACAAAGTTCTTATCATTGATGTGACCCTTGAAGGAGCGCAGACAATGAGCTTTGTTGACATTCCACAGCTTCAACTGACTGTCTGTTGACCTGAAATGTGATTCAAACAATGAAGGAGCTTTTGAGTGGCACGTTTATTAGTATAATTACATTTCATTGCCGAGAAACATTGCCAAAACAAGTTCACATCATACTGTGAATAAGGTGGGTCAGTCAGATCGCAAGAGTACATTAAAACCTATTTTCACAAAAATTAGCAGAGGGCTGGTATATTGAACAACAAGAAACTCATTACAATTTAACGATTACTTAAAAATATATTACTTTATTCACTGTACTTAACAAAACAGATTGATTAAAAAAAAAACCTCTAGCTACACACAGACAAAGTAGACTTACGCAGACACGATCTCATCTCCATTGACAAACTTAGCGTAGGAAACAGCTTTTCGGTGGCCTTTGAACACCATGAGTGGCTGCTTAATATTGCGGAGGTCATAGTAATGGACACAGTGATCTGCAAGAAAATACCAAATGAATATGGATGAACACTATTCAGATAGTTGGTGCCTGTTAGATATCTTAAGAGATAAAACTTTAATCCCAACGATTACAACAAGATTACCTGCACAGCCAAAGGCCAGATGATACCGGGATGTTGGACTGAATTTAACACAGCAGACATTGGCCTTGGTTTCAATGCAGGCCACAGAGTTGTCCAGATTAGTTGACCACAACTTCACTGACAATCAAAAGTAGATAAAACAGGCATCAATCATCCATAAAAGTCAGTTGTAACAAGCATTTGTACAGTGAGAATAAAGGCAATGACGTTTTGATTGAGGTGCTGGAAAATAGAATCACAAATCAATCTGGTGCTGAATCAAAAATATTATCCTTCAGTTACCTTTAGCATCATCAGAGCCAGATGCCAACAACTTTGGGTCCATCAGATTAAAGTCAACAGTCCAGCACCGTTTCTCATGCTCCTGTGAATAAAACAACGGGATAGTTTAAAACATGACAATAAGGAAAATATCTAAGGTCAGCAATATTCCACTATGAAACCCAAATCTAAGTACCTGGTACACTTTGGACCTATGACCAGTAAAGCCATCCCATAATATGACTGTCCCCTCATAGTCGCTGCTGGCCAGGAGGTTCTTATGATAGCTGCTCCAGCTGATACAGCTACAATGAACAAAATTGGGATAATATTTGTTGCAATATTGACCCGCATCCTTAAATAACTTCACTTTTGGGGGGATTTTCACCTGATTTTTGAATTACATGTCATTTCATTGACAGGGTAGTGGATGTCTACTGCATCTTGGATCACAGTACCGTATTCAAACACCTTGATCTTCTTGGTCACACCAGCGATAGCAAAGTAGTCACAATCGCGGTCAAACTCAATGCTGAAACACACACGTCAATCAATTTGAGAATGTTATTAACACGTACCTCTATGACTCAAAGCGGTTGGAATTTATAACACGACTACCCAATCTTAATTTTAAAACCAAAAGCTATAGCAATAAGAACCACTGCAAGCCCAATATTTGCACTCCCAAGAGTTAATAACCTACTAAAGTGTACTTACAAAGTTCTATGATTTCTGACAAAAATATCTCACGTGTCATACCTGGAGACAATACTAGACCCATTATAGAGGTCACTGGCGTAGGAGAGCGTGGCCAGGGGTCGCACAGAATTGTAGCGTGTGAACTTAGAGAGACACTCCATGAAGTCATCCAGCTGGTTCAAGTTCCTCCCTTCATCTGGAAAATAAATAGAAAAAAAAACAAGCATAGAAGCGTGTGTTTTGTGTATATATTATGATGGGGGGGAAATGTCTAGTAGTGTACGTATGAGGTGATTGTAATGATTCACTGAGATTTACCTGAGATGCGTGACATTTTGAAGTAACACTGCTCAAGATCTTCAAAATGAGCAGTCAACCTTTTCCTCCTTGATGCTAGCGTGCTGTTATACCATGTCTGCTTTTTGCCCTGCATTTTACAAAGACTTTGGTCAGATCCCAAGGCATGGAAAATAACAGACAGGTTGATACAAAATTTTACGTAAATAGAAAGATCATCTTGCTTACCTGGGTTGTTACACCAAATTCTGGTGGCTGGTTATAGTTTGGTGGCTCCATTATGCTACTGCAGCTATTAGAGGAGAGACAGGCAGATATTTTCAAAGAAATTCTATAAACATAATGTGCAGTTTTAAGATTCAATTTCAATGGCAAATTATAATAAATTTTTTTAAACACCACTTAATTTTACTGGATGAACATTAAACGTCAAAATGTTACTTGGAAAAACTGATTATCGCTAATACGGGTTCTCCAATGATAACAATGTGAATCAGGAATTAATTATTTATGAATTTATATTTATTATTTCCATTATTTCCCACCAGCATGTTTTCAAATCTCAGACATCATCACAAGGTTGCCCAGTGTCCTAGAATTGTTTGACCTTTACTGGGTCATCTTGAGCTCCTTTTGGCATAGATCAACCAGTATGTCGAGAATAAAGTTGTATTTTACAAAACAAAAAAAAAATAAGCTGATGCAAGATGATTTGATGGGGTCAAGCAGTACCTGGCTGAGGGTGAGGGGGCCTCGACATTGGGCACTGTACACTCTGCCTCCACTGGAGAGTACAGTCCGCTCATTTCCTGGAAAGAAACATAAATAAAATAAGATGTTTGGCTGACCAGAGGGTGATGTGAGAATAATGAGCACTGCTCCCGTTTTTTTTTTTACGTTTAGTTTAATAAATCATCCTACCTCAACACGCTTTACGTCCTCTTCAAGGAAGTTTATTTCTTTCTGCAGTTGCTCTAGTTGCTGTTAAAAACAACCACAGAGATAAAGATGGCTATTTTTTTAATTAAATCATGACATCATTTTAGAAGGGTATTTTTGAAACATTCTTATAGGCACGGTATATAATTTGACAAGCAATAGTACCTCTCTCTTGTTTCTCCTGGCTTCATTAAGGAACTCCATGAGAATTTGTCTCTGAGCTGCTTGGGATTCCTGGTTGACACAAAAAAATTGTAAATTACCCGAAGACATACTGTACCTTTTGGACTAAAAGTCGCTCCGGAATATAGGTCACGTTAGCCATAAAATGCACAATAACGTGGAAAAAAAAAACGTATAAGTCGCTCCGGAGTATGAGTCACATTTTGGGGGAAATCTATTCGACAAAATCCAACAGAACAGACATGAACGAGCAACAACAGGCTAAACGAAAGGTATGCTAACGTGACATAAACACAAACGAAGAGCTGAGAACGGGCCTGACGTAACATTCAGAGTTATTTAAAAAACGGCTTAGGTGATAAAAAGACTTGTTGAGCATGCTGGCTTACCGCCTCCAGCTGCTTCTTCTTCTGAACCAATAGCTCCAACATTAGATTGACATTTGCCAGGTCCAGGTTCTCTTGGTCCGGACTCAACACATCCTGGAAAACATGCCACCTGGATCCATTCTAGGGGTCAAAGAGACTGATCAATAAAATGTAACTGGCTTGCCCCCCCTTTTGTCAGCCTGGATGTCATACAACTGGGACAGTTGTAGATGCATTTTACTTACTTGATCTAGTTTAAGTCTCTTTTCCTCTGATCTTTGCTTCTGTTTCAGGATTAGTTCATTTACTGGTGGCAGTAAAGGAGAACGAAAAGCGTGAGTAAATGATAGAAAACAGAAAAACATCCAAAACCAGTGGAACAGCTTCACAGACTACTGTCACAATTTTGTCACTTATTAATTTTATTACCATGGTGACCCAGAGGAATGAAAATGAAGCACATTGCATTTTCTTCCTTACAAGCTCACAAGTTTACAAGCACATTTTTCCAGGTCAAGTTTCAATTAAAACCTTACACTTGGCATGGGGCTGTGTTTTAACCTAAAGTATAAAATTAATGCACTCGTATGAATTGTGGAGTGAACATTGGTCTCTCAAAGATAGACTCGTCCATCACACGCAAAGAGCATCGAAAAACGAGTATGAAAGACAAACAGTGATACCATCACGCAGACTCATTCAAAGCACCAAGAATCCTACCAATTAATCGACAATTATATCTGACAATCAATTAATCGTTTGATGCTTTTTTTAAATTTGAAATTGCTCAAACGATTGTTTCAACAATTCAAATGGGAAAAACAGTTTAAAAATTTCATCAATCTACCAGCAGGACAGATTTCTTTGACCTTAGATATTCCACTACACAACAAGCATAACACATTGACTCAATCTAAATTACTATTAGTCACCACCTACCAAGAAAGTTTGGGTAAAGTTGATCCACGTTATCAACAGTGTAGTTGCATTTGGGACACCTGTTGCTATCCTCCAGACTCTGGCGGATGCATTTGTAGCTGAAAACAGTTGAGAGTTAATTTTTTTTTTTTTTTTTAAAATTCATTTTGGCAGAGAAAATACACAAACGCACGCACACACGGCCATCCAAATCAGCCACAATCTCCATAATCTTAGAAGTGGCTCAAATTCACTTACCAAAAACTGTGCCCACACTTGGTCATGTGTGCCTCTTCGATCATTTCAAAGCAAATGGGGCTAGAAGAAGTAAGCACAATACTGTTATGTGCATGCTGACTCTATAGACATAATTGGAGCATAGTTAAACTCCCTTTAATCCGAATTAATAACTTAAGATTTTGATTCATTAGCATATTTTACTTAAGCCGGTTTTTCCTGGGCATCCTAGAACACTGCCGCAACTTCAAAGTAGCTCAAGTAAGGCTGCAGTAAGTTTCTCCACTAAATAAAAAGGAACATCGGGTGTGCAGTGTTTGGGCAGAAGGCGGGGTACACCCTAAATGTTGTATTAAAATGTTACACTGGAGTCTACCAGCTTGAGCTGCATATATGCCTATTGTCATTTGTTGGTTTAGGTCAAATTAGGGTGTGTTAGAACGTGATATGTTTATACTTCTCATCCAACAACAATCAAACTCATTCAATTTATCATATTAGTGTTTTGAACAATGAGAAACTGTAATGAACACAATCCAAAATGAAAAAGTAATGCGGCTTTTGTATGTAAGGGATAGAAATACAAATATTTGCATACAAATATGTGGAGGACTTCACTTGAGAAGAGATGTCCCAAGTTTTCTAGTCAAGTAATGTAACTATGGCTTTCTACTTCATTATTTGATACCTGTACTTTACATTTAGTCGACTTTTGAAATGTGTGTCCATTAGATTACCCCGCTGTCCTTTCTGCACTAACTGTGAGCGCGCATCCGGATTAGTCATCGTTGTTTACAAACATGGAAACGGGTCTGTACAATTACGTCGACCTAAGCATCCATTTCATTAGGCACACATTGTTAATTCACAAAAACAGACAAAAATCTCACCTGCAAAGATGATAATTGTTGAATTTACAGAAGTACATATTACAATACCTGCTGTCTAACCAGAATATTACAAACCAAATGACTGTCATTTATGTTAAAGTATTCACGCTGATCTGGTCACATTTTAGTCAAAGTTGAAGTTGCACATTTCACACTTGCGCTCGAACGCTAACTAATGAATCAAATTGTCAGACACTCACCAGACAAAATCGTTGCTTTTGTCCTCATAGGAGTTCAACAAGCCGTTGCAGAGAGGTGCCTGGTGGAGGGACCTCTTCCTGCTGCTTGAGGACGCGGAAGGTCTAATCAGAGAAGCGAACCCACCTCGGCTTGATGACACGGCGACCAAATTTGGCACCGACATGCCACTGTCACCCGCTGTTGCCAGTGTCCGAGAGGACACACTAGTAACTGAGCTGTTTCCATTGCTTGTGACAGAATTGCTTCCACCACTTGGGTTCACGGTTCCTCCAGTACCACTGCTGCTACTAGTGCTGCTACTTGTGCTGGGCCCAGAAGTCGCACCTCCAGCGATTTGCGGGGAGCGCCTATTTGACATCATGCAAATCCCACTCAAAACTCCCCAGAATCCGCCGTGACACTGTTCAAATCATCCGGACGCTACTGTTTGGCTACTTGTGCAGACTGTCCACCTAGCTGCTTAGTTTATATGCTAACATCCTGGTAATGGTGGCACGTCATCGAGCGTATTTAGATTAACTTGTTGGTGTTTGTCTCGCTTGTCTCGTTATTGGTGACGTACTTAAAAACCTTTATAGTAGCAAAGAAAATACCTGAGAATTGTAAGAGAAAAACAACAACCTTCTGCGCCGTGCATACGATTAGCCGGCTAGCCACTTTAGGTACAGGGAGAGTACTAGCTCAAGTTTCCTCGATTGCTCGTGTATGCAGTATTCGCCTGGCTTTCCACATACCACCCTCTAGTGGATAGGAGTAGAATTGCATCATTAGTTAGTCCATAGACACACACCTCCCCAAAATATTAGATCAGGGAAATATTAAATACATTAACAAGATATTTCCCAAAGTTTTGGTGCATTGTAAATAAGTTAAGTATTAACCTCATTTAAATAACAGAATTGGAAAAAAATGTTGCTGTAGTCAAATAAAAAGTAAATTAAAAATAAATTAACAATGGCAAGATAGTGTGTTAAATAAACGAGTGGTATATCCTTTAAGTCCATTACAGAAAAACATTTCCTCCTGTATCTTTTTCTTTTAAATTGCATTTCCTTAACATAACAAACAAGGCAGTAGGTCACATCCGCAAAATGTAGGCAGTGACTTCGCCAAGAAAAGCCCTGTCTTGTCAATCAAACATCCACCTGGACGCAGCTTAGCAAATAAAACGCAAGCAGCAATAACTTATTCATACTAACAGTTTATCCATCCAGCTACTTATTTTTCCATTTTTTACCTCCATGTGGCCAGTGTATGGGGTCCACGCAACATAGACTTTCCCATGTTTCTGTTTGTGGAAGAAATTCACATGTACCATTATGGGGCACAGACAGGATTTAAAATAAAGTTTTCAGCAAAGAGGAAAATTACTGGATACATCAAGGAGTAAATTGCCTGAGAGGTTGCTCTACTTACATGTTTACTATATGACTCAAAACTATGGAAAGTGTGGGGTACATATTTGTCTCGGATTTTACCATCAATGGTTTTTGCCACTGACTCAACATACTGTATAGCACAGAAAAATATAGTTGAATTAATATAATGTATCATATAGTAAGATGTTAACTTACAAATTTATATGTCATCTCGCCCCTTAGTACGCTAAGCTCCTGTTTTTTTTTGTTTTTTTTAACAGTATACCAGTGGTGTTGAAAAGCTTGCCTTCTTTATGTCTCTGCTTTCTTCTTGCCCTGCCTAGTTTCTCTTTTAGGGCCCACTTCCTTTTAATAAGGAGGTAGGTTGTGTGTGTGATTAGAGGAAATACGTTGGTCGGTCAGAGGTGGCTAACAAGAGATACTAAGTTTGTGATTAAAGGAAGTAATGAATAGAGTGACGTTTGTGTGTGCCTACCAAAAGAAGTGAGAAGACAAGTGTGGGCCCTGGGGTCATCGTGGTCAATACGGACAAGCTCAGATGAAGGCTAATCTTAGGAGGTCCCATTACAGTGGGGGGTGAGGCCCTGGTGAAGCAGACTATTCAGACCCTCTTACACATACTGTGCACTCTTTTATCACTCTCTTCCTCTTCTGTATCTTGCCCATCATCCTCTTTTTTTCCACTTTTTTTTTTTTTTTACTCTAAATCCTACCCCTTCCTTTTCTTTTCCCTTCAACATAGTTGCAGTTGGGTTTCAAAGGGAACTTCTACGGTAGAAAAAGAATGTTGAGCCGGCAGATCTCTCAGACAGGCAAACTGGGATTGTGGAATTCCTATCTCCCAATCTGTTTTTTTTTTTTCTTCCCCCTTTGGGGGCCTCTGAAATAGCTTGCTGCAATCCCACCCCCTTGCCCCTATCTTCATCTCCGGCTAAGGTGTAGTATTTGCAAATTGAGCCTGACAAAAAAAATGTTGGATATGAGGTGTGTAACAGCATCAGCTGTCTGTTCTGCAAAATCTCTCATGAAGTTGCATGGTGTAAATAACACAAACGTGTATTTTAATGCGTGGAAGGTGATTCACTGTTTGTTTCATATGTAGCAGCAATTATTTATTTTGTGGGTGAAAACTTTTATTTTTCTGGAAACATCTCAAGTAGGTCCACCGGCAATTTTTTTTTTCCATTTGTGAGGTATATATCAACGTAATACTGTACATTTAATCACTTTTCAAAGTATATCCAGGTAATTGTATATGCGGGTTATTTTAACTACATTGAACTCATTTGAATTTAAATAATATATTTCAGGCTATAGTTACTGAAAGTCATTTTTAAAATATTTATTTACACAATTGAAACATCGATTGAAATTTTGGAGAACGTGACGTGCAAAAAAAATAAATAAATAAACATAGGAAGGAATTTTCGGGAAAATTCCTCTTCACCTGATGCTCTTCTGTGTTTTTCAGTTCCAGGAGCACAGGAGTTTGGTAACATATTTGTTTTATAAAAAAAAACCTATCTTCATGTGCTGGACAGATGTTTTGCCTGTCTACTGAGAAGAGCCAGAGAATGAACGAGAAGGAGAGATCATTAAAGGAATAGGGGGGAGGCAGTTGGTGAGGTAAAGGAAGAGAGAGAGAGAGGGGGGGGGATGGAGGGAGTGGTAACAAAGGAAAGCTCAAACACCGTTATGTTTCAGGAGGAGCACACACGTGCACGCACAGCCTGCAGTTCTCGTGAATACCATTACATCATGCATATTTTTAAATTTACCAAGTAGCTCCAATGACGAATCCCCAATTCAGTAGCGATGCAATTTGAACACATTTTCTACTACATTGCGTCGGCCACATAGTACAATTGCCTTGGTCACATTCTTGGAAAACAGGGAAAAACAAAATTTTTAGAACACACATTATTTTATTGTGTCTTTTTTCTTCTATTTACTTATATGTACAAATTGGCAATGTTAGAAAAATAAGAACATTTAACAGCATTTAATTAAACAAAACAGCAGGCTATTTTGCAGATGTAATAAGAAACGTAGGCTTCTGCAATAATATAATCGTTTAACTGAATAAACTTTAAATTGTCAAGTGCCGAATGTTCGGACAGACATAAAACCTTGTTGGTGAAGGGGAACTAACCTAAGTTGTAAAGGAGCAATGCATTACATTGAACTGAGATACAAACAAATGCACTGTGACGAAATAATGAAAGACAATAGCATGGACATGTCATTAAACTAAACTTAAAGCTCTATTACAAGTAAACTATCAAATAAATACATACATAATGGATTGTGTGACTGTATTATTGACGCACGACACGGATAATTCATACATCATTAACTTTACTGGCAGTTGCCTCAGGCATCAGGGGGTGATACATGGGATTGTGGTAGAGAGAGTGGTGGAGGATTTCCCCTTTAAAACAAAATTATGAGGCATAGGTAGGACAGCCTCTTCCACCACACTTTCCCCACTGGTGATGTAAGGCCAGACTGGGGCTCCTGGGAGGGGGGGATCAGAGAGAGCAGAGAGAGAGAGAGAGAAGAGAGGGAGGGAGAGAGAGAGAGAGATCCTAAATTGTATGGAACGTGGAGAGAAGCAGCCCTCTATGAAGTGCTAACAGACGTACACCACAACCAAGAGGAGAAGACACATGGAACAGGATGGGGCTTTATTGGACTAATACTTGTGTCCCCGTTCATTGATGATCGTTGAGCTCTGCTCTGACACCTTGCATCATCTTGCATTTGGAAAAACAGATTTATTACTCTGATTCACCTTGCAGTCACATTTTGGACCTTGGACACACTACATCACAATGGTCAGGTAAAACATGACATTTTGTGGCTGAATCAAAAATTGTCAATTTGGGAACCACACACACATTAGTGTTTAATTAAGTTTGAAATTTTCTCGTGCTCTATTGACACCTGAAAAAAGTAAGGAATCTTTCTGAAAATTAAGAGAAATGTTGCCCCTGGAAAGTAACCACGAATGGAAAGGGGGCAAAATGATGCAGTGAAACTGAGTTTTTTAGCAAAAATAATATTATTTTTTGTGGATTTGTAAGTGATAAACTTACCCAGACAACGAACATATAAATGGTAGAAATAAATTATAATTAGTTACCTTTCCTAACAACTGAAATCTTCAATTTCCTCTAAAGCACCTTTTTACTTTGTGGAAATTAAGCAATAATAATTGCAACGACAAAGATTTGTGCATCACCTTTATTTTTACTCAAATATTCCATTCAAAGTTCCAAAAATATGCTGTCCATCAATCTCCTCGCTCTGGTCCTCGCCCTTACTACCAACACATGGCTGCTAAACTCCAACCCACTGAACCGGTACAAACGTGGCTTGGCGCAGCGTGCAGACGAGGAGTTCTCCCGCCTCGCCGGTGAACCTTGCGCTGTCTCCGGCTCCGGGAGAGCCCTGCAGCAGCCGCGATCCTTCTCCCCGGCTCAACACCGCCATTCAGTGGCCAGTTCGAGGACCAACCGGCGACAGCTCCATACTGCCACAAGCGCTCCTGTTGGTTGCGAAGGAAGGTGCAGGTTTGACACCCCGGTAGAGAAGGGAACTCGGGGTGCTTCACAACTGGGAAAGGAGCAAACGCCTGAGACTTTGCCTGGATCTTTTCACCAAAATGGAGACACACAGCCTTGGATCTTATCACAACAAGATGAGAGTCAAAGTCAAGCATCACGGGGCTCCAGGTTTGAACGCAGCACCCACGAGGGAAACTCGAGCTCCCCTGGAAGTTCAGCTTCTCCCAGGCTACGGGTTCCTCAGAAAATCCAACAAGATGACAGCATTAGAGCTTCCAGTGGTCTGGAGGATGGGAACGAGGACTTCACCGGAGATGTTGATCCTTCCGCACGCCAGTCTGTCAGCAGCACGTCTTCATGGGCCAAACCCGTGCCAACGGTGCCCCCCTCTTGGATGACGACCCTGTACTTCACCGGGCGCCAGGAGCAGCTGAGATTGAAGCCCTCTGCAGGGATAGAGCTCCCCAGGGAGAAGTTTAGCTTGGAGCTATGGCTGAATCCAGAAGGTGGGCAGAGCAACCCTGCAGTCATCGCAGGTGGGTCACAGCTGATCATACAATTTTGCTAACTTTCTCCTGTCATACACTGAATTTATTTGAATTTGATGCATTTGATCAAAACACGTGGCCCCGTTTTTCCTCTCTCTCATATTTGTGTGTTGTATTTTAAGCCATTTTAAAAACCTGTGGTGTGGTCAGACTAGCAAACATTTTATAAGTAGAAAAAAGAAATTATTCTTTTTTTTTGTTTGGAATGACTTGTAAATATTCTACACAACAGGTTGCTCTTCTGTTTCAGTGCAGTAATATTGCAAGCTTCACATATATAAGTTTAAACAATGAAAATATTTGTTTATTTATTATTTTATTTAAAAAATATTTACTACAGTTTTTTTCTGATAAGATAAGGTAGGAATTATTACTCATAAAGGAGCTCAGAAATGTTTTGGGAGCCAATCCTGCCTGATTATCTATCGGAGTGTGTGTACGCCGCTTTGGTCTACTTCCAGCACGTTTTCAAAACTTACAGTAAACAAATATTTTGAGCTCAAACCAAAAACAACGTTCCTGTGGTAACCAGTGACACATCGACCGCAGACACATCCAATGAAAATATGCAAGGAAAACATGGCAAAAGATGTGATTTGCTGAAAGGCTGTGGTGAACAGATAAAAAAAATAAAAACGTTTCTGGAGAAGCCAAAACCTGTTGCGGTCACAGCAGGTGGCTTCAGGGTGATCGTGTGCGTTCATATGGGTGTAAATATTTGTGTTTTCAAAGTTAGAGCCCTTTTCTACTTTAAAGTGACTAAAAGGCCAAATATGGACTGCAATTTACAGAACTACAACCAACATTGTGCAACATAGTGACCTCATGTTTTCCCGATCTGTTAAAATACTGCAAACCAATCAGTCGTAACTAAATTCTTGAGAAACTTGTGTGACCAACAATAAACAAGAATCAATTGGAAACGGTATTTTATATTTACTTTGGTTGTTTGTTGGAGTCTATAATTTGCCTGAAAAAATCAAATCTAAAAGTGTGAATTTCTAGCTCATTTTCATAACGCTGTGTATGTACGTGGATTTAGGTTTTTTTCTTTAATCCTGCAGAATTCCACCGTGTGCAAGGAACCTGTTTTTTCTCCTAATGATGAATGCCACTGTCAGCTGCTCATTTGAAAGCATAACACGTACATCACACAAATTAAGGGGAATAAAAGCATGTGGGTGCACCTCCTGAGCAGTCTTGATAGCGAGTTAGACCTCAAACTGTTATGTCTGCTCAAATTTACTCTGATCAAAGATCCAACACTGTTTCTCCTTCATTGCCTTTATTTGTGGCCAGAAGGAATCTCCTAATACACAACGAAAAAAACAAAAAATGAAGAAAATGAGTAGACGGCAAGGTGAAGCACTGGTTAGCACGCCCACCTCATAGGAGGGTGCGGGTTCGATTCCACCTTCGGCCCTCCCTGTGTGGAGTTTGCATGTTCTCCCCGTGCCCGCGTGGGTTTTCTCCAGGCACTCCGATTTCCTCCCAGTGTGTGCCCTGCGATTGGCTGGCAACCAGTTCAAGGTGTCCCCTGCCTGCTGGGATAGTCTCCAGCAAGCACCTGATGGATAGATGGAATAAAAGTTGAATCTCCACATAGGATAAATGGTTTGAAAATCGAATGCATAGATGTCTGGATGGACGACCGGACAGATTAATGGATGTTTATAGTAAGCCTTTTTTTTTATTTGTATCATATGGAATTTTAATTGCGTAAAGGAAAATGTATGGCCTTCAAAGCCCTATGTTTGTACTCAAAGTGAGCAATCATTCAGTTAACTCATCTTCTTAAATATATTTATGTATTATCTTTTTTCCACAGTTACCCAATTTACACACACCCACAGACAGGGTTGTGAAGAGAAAAGGGGTTCCCTGACCTTTTGTTGTCCCACGGTTTGACATCTGTGCAACAGATGGAGTCATGTGTCTGTCTGCTGCAAGAGCAGACCAAAACATCCAAGCCTTACTTTGGCAGTCTGAAATGTCTCTGTTCTCATTACTTTTCTGTTCTGTTCTTTCTAGCCTTTCTGTCAAAGTATTCTCTGTGTCTGAATGACTGGAAATACTTGAAGTATCTTTAATTTCATTACATTTCTTTAATGTAATGAATGTGACCGAACTGTGTTGGGCAGTGTGCGGAATTCTGTAGCCACTTTTCATATGTGGCAGACTGCCAGTCATGAGTTTTGCTTCAAAGCAAAATATGAATCGTAGATTAAAATCTTCACAGTGACACACACACGCTGAATCAAAAAGTCCATGCCAGATCCAACTGGCCGGCAACATGTTTCTACCAATCCAATGTCTTGTATATGTATATAGTTTAATCTTTTACAATAATATTTAAAGGTATTAGAGAGGATCTTATTTAGAATTTAGATTGTCTCAAATCTCTCCCCACATACCTGTGGACTGTTAAATCGGTCATCTTAAAATATATATATTCTCTCTGTGGGACTAGAACCAATCATTGTGAATAATGACACGATTGGTCAGTCAACTTGTCAATCAATCTGTTTTTCGTGTTTTATTTCCTTGTTGACATCCATGCTCGCTCACGTCATTGCGTCAAGTACTCCGCATTCCCACAATAGAAATGAAATGAACAGATTTTTTTGCCTCTGTGTTTTAGGTGTCTATGACAACTGTTCCCATTCCCTGAGTGAGAAGGGCTGGTCAGTAGGAATTCGCACCATGGATTCTGCAGGCACCAAAGATGCACGGTTTTACTTCACGCTTCGCACAGACAGAGCCTTGAAAGCTACCACTGTTGTTAACCACCAGCAGTACAGAGCCAATGTTTGGACTCACCTGATTGTGACTTACAATAGCCACAACATGACCTTGTATGTTGACGGAGCCAAGGTATGTAGTATGCGCTTTTCATTATTTAAGTACCATGTAACACGTCTTCATTTTAATACTGTATATATTTTGGTCAAATTACAAAATTGATTTTAGAATAAAAAAACTATGGATTCAATTATCTTCTTGGCTGTATTTTCCTCTCAGGTGGGAGAAAGCAATCTCCAGTTGGGAAATCTCTATAGCCCCTTCATGAAGTCCTGCAGAACCTTCATCCTGGGCAGTAACCAACCAGAGCAGGGACAAGGCTTTAGAGGCCAAGTAGGAGGCATAGTCTTGTGGGACTATGCCCTAACTCATGAGGACCTGCAGATGCGACCTCTCCCAAAGACGGAGCCTCTTGTGGCTCTGTGGGCTGACTTTACAAATGTAGCTATCTTGGATTTTGTCTCTCATCTCTTGGGCCATATCAACACGTACACAGAAAGATTTCAAGGTTTCAAAAAATAGTATCTGGCTATTAAGAGGAATTTAGCTCATTAGAGGCCTAAAAAAGAATTTAAAAATTCATTGCTCGATGTATCGTGTTTAAAACCAAGGCTTGTCTACCAGTGAAAAAAATTGTGTACGTGTCGACATTGCCAGTGTCTCATTTGATATTCACACTAAAGTAGACTGCTTTGTTGCAGTATCATTTATTATCTTTACTTCCTGTTTTAAGGTGGAACAGATGTGGACTCCTTACAAAGTTGGATTTCATCCAGCTGTCATCACCACTCCAGTCCCTGATTTAGAGCTTGTCTCCTCTTTTTTGCCACCACCCTGCGGTCTTACACCTTGTGACAACACTGACATAATTTCTGGCTACAACAACTACTGGCCGCTCCGTACACCCAAACACGTTCGCTACAGGATTATTAACCTCTCCAATGATGATGGTGGAAACCCAACTGTGGTACAAGCACAGATTCACCTCCAACACCAGGCTTTGATTGATGCCTTTCGCCCTTACAATATCACCCTAGAGTTGACTGTACACACGGTTCAAAACAGTAGCCTCCGGCAACGTTTTATTCTTAGCAACTGTCGAATTGGGAAAATTGGAAACCGCCATTGTGATCCAGAATGTGACCACCCAAAGACAGGCCATGATGGAGGGGACTGCCTCAGGCTAGGTCCCTGCTACAACTGGAAGAGACAGGATGGAGTTTGTAACATGGAATGTAACAGTATACACTATGACTATGACGATGGAGACTGCTGTGACCCAGAAGTGACAGATGTTCTCAAGACCTGTTTTGATCCAGAGTCACCCAATAGGTGAGTTAACAAATGTTATATATTTCAGTAATTATGACCTTTGTGATGCTAAGCAGTTTGGATAATGGATGGCTGGATGTTTGTGATGCTTGGAATTCAATAACATAGCAAAGCTGGTATACACATGGAAGATAGGTACTGCATATTTTGAGTTGTCAAAATCACAGTTTGGAAAGAAAGCTAATCAGCAGTTCTGGTAGAGCACTACAGCCAAGTTGCCGCAACTTCAGTAGGGATCAATCAGCAGAGGTGTAAAATCCAGGTACAGAAAGTAAAAAGCATGCCACAGTTTGGCTTTAGCTACAAGTACTTGTAATCAACCAGCAGGTAAAAGCGAAAGCTCCAAAGGTTATGCTAAATCTTGTTTTGTTTGTTAATTATATATTGTGTTTGGAGTTGTAACGCAAAGGGCAAAAATAAATAACATCCAAATTTTTGTGTTCTTTTTGGTTTGTGGCTGCTTTTTACAAGAAAAACAAACTTTGTGTTTATTCCACTCTATTTCTGTCATCACATGGGTGCGAAGATCCTTGTTGACCAGTCACGGAACTTATAACTTGTAATACTTAGTTCTAAAATAGATATTTGATGCCACAACACTCCTTTAGGTGTCTCGTAAAATCTACTTCAATGGGTCACAAAAAAAACCCGAGTGACTCTTATATTCAACTGAATTAGATAAAAACAACATATTTGTACTCATACATGATTGAAGTTGCTTTTTATCTCATTTGGTGCTGAGTTGCAATTTAGAAAAGATATTATGAAGTTGAAGACTATAAATTCTCAAGTAGTTAGGAAAATAATGTTACACATGCAATGTTTATTTTCCCCCCCAAGTAGAACAGCTGGTGGTATAGGCACACATAAATTTGAATGATTAGTTTTTATGACCAAATGTTTCCCTCTGGAGGACTTAGGAACGTTAAATTCATAGGAGTGGAATAAAATTATATAGCTACTACTGTTGCAGATCTAGTGTTGCGTAACAGGTTCTGATCATTTAGCTGCAACTCTTTAAATGTTCCATGATTTACACGGATGGCACGGATATTTACAAATGAAAAACATTCCCAGTGCATCACCACTGCAGGATTATAGTGGTGGTCTATTAGTCATACTTTGTACCCCACTTGTGAAAAATTGGATTATTTATTATCGAGTCAGTATTTCCGGTTAGAAAATCCTGCCCTTTCACCATAAACATGAACATTTTAATATGCTGGGGATACATAAAAATGAGTTGTTAAAATGCGGTCCATTTGACTGTCAGAACTGAATGTCTCTGGAAAATGTATGCTCTTCACTTTTCTGATTTAAGTGCAGCCAGAGTTGTTTCAGCTCTCACTCAGGTGTGAGAACTGAAGCAACTCTTAGCTGTCTCTTTCTGATGACTGGCGGCAGATCTTTTGCCCATAAACTATACATAAATAAATTAAATCAATTACAAAAAAACAACAATATACATTTGAGAATACAGTTGTGAGACTGTAAGAAAAAACTTTTTGTTTGCAGGAAAAAAGTTGAAATATGAAAACAGAACATTATCAGGTCAAAAGTCGGAATACAGTGATCCCTCGCTACTTTGCGTTTCACTTTTCGCAAATTCGCTACTTCGAGGGGTTATAGTATGTGACGGGAGAACGATGTTTAAATACACGCAAATTCAAAAATCTGACAGGAATACTGATTTTACAGGAAAAGATACGCCATAATTCCAATAAGATTAGGTCACAATATTAGAAGGAAAAAATGTTTTTAGGAAAATAAAGTTGTCATGTGACAAAATGATGTACTTTTACCAAACAAAGTCAAAGTATTACAATTATTATGTATGTAAAAGTGAAATATAACCTGTACCTAAATAAGTTTAAAAACAAACAGCTCTTAAAGATTAAATTCAAATATATTGTAGTATTTGAAAGTTAAATACAACTGATCTGTATGATGCATTGATTCTTTTGTGTACCACTAGAGGGAGCCCACCTACCGCTGGTGCTACTACTATCAAACTTTAACAATCACTCTAAGGGAAACCTTAACTCCGATGTAGGCTTTGACAAAAATTACTGACACCCCTGCCGTATATGATAACATGGAAAAAAATATCTTGGCCCTTCAACTGTGTGTGTGTGTCAAGGGTTTTGATATGTTCAGAGGCAGCGTGTCGATTTTTTTATCTTTTAATGACATCTAGTGGTGAAGTAATAGAATACAATGACCTACATTTGAAGCGCGTGTATTTTGAAGCACGCACACTACGGTGCCACACTTTGCAACCCTCCCACTAATTTCTTCAACATTCTGTCATCATTAATCAGCATTATTTGTGATCGGGTGATTTGTCTCCTTCGGGTATCCATAGCAGAAATATGGCAGCAAATTGTGAGGCATGACCCATGTAATATTTGACCTCCAACTTTGTAAAAGAAAAAAAAAGATGCATATCAGTATTGAAATTATAAGAAAATAAAAAGTTTTACACACTCTCCCTTCAGGAATGATTCTCTTTCCTGAGCCCCTTTCTTATAACCCTTAGTTGATACATAAAGATAAATTCTTATAATTGAATATTTCGAATCAATATGTGTTTCTTTCACCTTTTCCTCTTCCACAGGGCTTATATGAGTGTGAAAGAGCTTAAAGAGGAGCTTCACCTGAGTGGCAGCGAGACCCTTAATGTTTTCTTTGCCAGCAACTCTGTACGAGAAGAGCTGGCAGGAGCTGCAACTTGGCCATGGGCAAAGGAAGCACTTACGCAACAAGGTAATTAAATAATATTACTTCCACCAAATAACTGTTTTGTCACCATGTTAGTTACGTTATTATGCACAGTGAACAAAAAAATATAAACTATTTCTCGTGAGCGATAGTCAAATATCTAAAACTTTTCATTCTGTCTAAATTTCTGTTGTGCTGGGCTACCTAACAAATTTCAGTCTCAAATTAAAAACTGAGTCTTGAGAGATTTTTTTTTTAGAATTTTATACTCCAGTCATCTTAATTGTTTAGTGTAAAGTTGTAGGTAATCTTTGACGGTTTAGGTCAGTCTTTTCCATACTTGGCCTTAAAACAATTACGTGTTTGACATTATCGTAAGTCTTTCCAGTCTTCGTGGTGACAACCAACAACCAATAGATGAGCTCTAACAATAACGTAAACAAAAACGTTGCCAACAATCACAAGAGCGGCATAAAGGGAGGGGAAACACCGGTGAAAATGTGACTCCTCCGTGAAAATTGAAAGAGGAGCAGAGACAGAGTGAAGGTTCACCGCTTAAAATGACAAAAACTATGAATGAAGAAAATAAAATTTAAATAGTAAAATGTGCATCGTTCTTGCCCTCTAATTTTTTCCTTCAGTTTCTGCATTTGGCATCTTCTGTTATGGTGTATGCTTTGTATTGTCCAAATGAGATGGAGAGAACAAGATGGTAAAGATTTCCTGGCATATTGCCTCTTTCCTCTCCCAATCATTAAACCACTTTCCACGGAAAAGGGCAAACCAACCCAACAACAAAATGCAGAAATGCCAGTGTGAGCGCCGTACAGTTGCCACCCATTCCCACTATACAGCTGTTCTTAATATATTTATTACCTTTCCTCTTGTTTATGCCACCACTATTTACTAACATATATCATAACTAACACTTTTTTTGCCTTAACAATATTTGGCTCTGTTCCTCAGGTGGAATGGTCTTGAATCCATCCTACTTTGGCACACGTGGACACCATAACACTATGATCCATGAAATGGGCCACATATTTGGACTGTACCATGTCTTCAAGGGAGTGAGCGAACGAGACTCCTGTGATGACCCGTGTCAGGTAAAACTGCTACAAGCTTTTGATTTACGGGAAATTGTTCTGTATTTTCTTTTTCTCTGAAAAAAATATTGTTGAATATTACAAAGATGCCTTTAGCAAATTGTGATTTTATATAGCTACTGACTTTTTTCCATATTATAAAATAATATGACAGAAATTGGCTTGTTATCTGCTGTCTGTGTAATTTAGAAAAAGCAAGCTGGATAGAGTTTTTAATTTATTTATGTTTATTTGTTTTGTCCTGTGTGTAGGAAACCACCCCATCCATGGAAACTGGAGATCTGTGTGCTGACACTGCGCCAACACCCAAATCCAAAGCTTGCCATGATCCCGGACCTGTTAATGATACATGTGGCATCACCACATATCAGGACACCCCTTATAGTAATTACATGAGTTACACTGGTGAGTAAATTTGGAAAAATAAGTAAGCGTGATGAAAAAATACAAATTCCTAATGTTTAGCATACCAAGTGCTAGATGAAGTTGATGACGGTTGGAATTTGAACACGATGATCACTTGATAATTTTTTTTTTTCCCTTTAATAGATGACAACTGCACCAATCATTTTACTCCTAATCAAGTAGCCAGGATGCACTGTTATCTCGACTTGGTCTATCAGAACTGGTTGACAGAACGTCGACCTGCTGCCATACCTCTGCCAGCAATGGTGACTGACCAGAGTCAAGATTCAGTCTCACTTTTTTGGGTTGCACCATTAACTGGGCCACTCTATGACAGGTACTGTTGTATTAAAAATTGCTCAATTACTGACAAAAGCAAAAATATCCATCATGTGTTTTTCTCTCGTCCTAGCTCCCCCTCTCATGTGGCTGCCATCAACTGTGGGGAGTGTGATAAAAATGGTGTTTTCCACCAATATGCCTATGAGGCAACTTCACCTCGAATCTGTGACACGTCTGGCTACTGGGCACCTGATGAGGCTATTGGTCAGTCAAAACATTCATATTACATCACAGGTGTCAAACTCAAGGCCCGGGGGCCAGATACGGCCCAGCACATCATTTTATGTGGCCCGCGAAGACAAAGTGTGCATCAGATTCGTGTGTCATTACTAGAATTGCAAATTGTCTTCACTTTAAATATCAGATTTTTTAAATATTTGACCACTTTTAACTCGTCTGATTTAAAAACGAGTTATTTGTCAGTTTGTTTTGTAGCTTTTACTATATATAATGAGGTGCTCATACATTTGGGTTGGGAGTCATAATGGCTCTCCGAAGGAAGCTATGACTACAATGCGGCCCGCGAAAAAAATGAGTTTGACACCACTGACTGCTACATACCTCATGTCTAAATGAATAAACTGATCATCTGTGATATTATGTCAAAAGTGACAAGATAGATTAATAATGGTCCAATTTCGTGTTGTGTTTTTGAACTCCAGGCCCACCTGATGTTGAGCAGTCATGTGAGCCGAGTCTCCAAGCATGGAGTCCTGAACTTAGCCTTTACGATAGTAACGTGACATCACCTTGTCCTGAAACGGAGGGCTGTACCCTTACACTAAAATTTCGCTACCCCATTGTTCCACACACTCTTACCCTCTGGATAACATATGTCTCAGCAAGTAAGTCTCACTTTATAATTTGTAGTACAGTGACAAGCTACATCAACACTAACCTTTGGACACACATGACATTCGTCAAATTATATTTCATTTACCCCTTCTCAGATAATCCTGCTATTGCGGACATAGAGCTGATAACAGACACTGGTAAAACTATGAACCTTGGACCACAGCACGTCTTCTGTGACATGCTCTTCACCCTGCGCCTCGATACCAACAATGTTGCCATCAGTGCCATAAAGCTCTGCACCTTTGATGAGAAGATGGAGATTGATGCCGCAATGTTGTCTTCTGGCCCCGGTAGTCATCTCTGCTCTGGCTGTCAACCTTTGCTCTATCGGATTCACCGGCAGCCAGCCTTCACCAGCAAATTGCCGTTACCTCAGACCCAGCAGACGTTCACGGACAGGTAACCTTTAAGTGATGACTGACATGTCTGTCCACAAATGTGTGTATTTTCCCGTTTCCCGGTAGAGTCATGTGTGCCTCATCTCCCAAGTAAATTAAAGATTTGTTTTTTTCTTTTTAATCGGAACACCTCTCCTATATCAAATAAACATTTAAGTGAAAAATGCACTCAAATGAACTGGTGGGAGTTGAGTTATGAGGAGCTTAAGGTCAGCTTGGTCTTGATGTGTGGAAGGTGGAGTCTTTTAGAATAGTGATTTTGGCAGCGACATAGGAAGGAGCAAAATGGGATTAATTACAGGCCATAACCTGAAAAGGGAATTAGGGAATGTACTAGATCGTAAAAAATAAAATCTAGAAAAGAGATCAAGAATTAAGTGGTGCAAGAGGATTTGGAGTGGGAGGAGAAGTATGAGAAATATATAGCAAAGGTAAAGCAACGTAAGAGCCAGCATATTTTTTGAAACAGAACCAATTGTGGAATCAGAGGCCATAAACACAAGTAACTGCTTGGATTTGGTCTAGCAGTTTAAAATCGGACCGTTTCGTCCTGGGTTGTTTTGCCCAAAACAACACGGGCTTTTGTACAAAACAACCCAACAATTTTTTTTTTATTTTTTTTGCAAAACAACTACAGTTTTGAGAGTGTAAACAGGCATAGTCATGAACATGCAAAGGCCCAAAATAAAATCCAAACTCAAAACCTCCAACTGCGAGTCCGACTTGCTAACGTTTCACCATATCTCGATATCACAGTGGAATATTAAGTTAAAATGTATTTAGAATGAAATAAGGATTCATTCCAAGACCAGTATAATCCCAACAAACCCTACACAGAATAAAGCTGTTGTGTAGCTAGACTTGTAACTTCATGAAGCCATACATCTAAGCTCAAGTAAATGTTCATCTCTCCAGAACTGTGAAAAGGGGAGAAAGGTATGAGTACACGATTCAAGTGGAGATTGGAGGTCTTCTCAGCAATTCCTCCCCATCTCTTTTCTACACTCATGGGCAGCCCTACTGCGGCGATGGTGTCATTCAAGGGTATGCACGTTTTATTAATGAATACTATGTGGATATGTACCGTAATTTCCGGACTATAAACCGTTTTTGCACAAGCTTTAAACCTTGCGTATTATAGTCCAGTGCGGTTGATCTATGGACTTTTCATGATTTTTATGATATTTTAAGAGGATTTGTTTTGGTAATATGGGTAATAGAAATGAGGGCATTTTATTTAAAACACCTGTGGTTTATAGTCTGATGCGGTTTATATATGGAAAAAAACAACAACTGGATTTTCCCCTAATTTTAGCTAGTGCGGTTTAAACTCAGGTGTGGTTTATAGTCCAGAAATTACATTAATCCACCTTTATTAAGACTAAAACGATCGTGACTGTGCTGTCTCTGTAGGGCAGAAGAATGTGACGATGGTAATCTGCTAGATAGCGATGGCTGCTCTAAGAAGTGCTACACGGAAAAGGGCTTCAACTGCATTGGTGAGTCTCAAGAAGCTTGTGTATGCCAACAGGATACACTGTTTAGTATAAGTACATTTAGCAGTTCATTTATGTTGGGTTTTTAATACATTTGGCTGCAAAATCTGCTGTATTTTAAATAAAAGAAGTGGCTTGACTTGCTGACTGTGCTCTTTTTTATAATTCCTGCACTTTTTGTAATACTTACAAAAATTGGTGAGATGTTTTTTATCTTTATTTTGGTAGCACTACACATTTCATGCAGTCAATTAACAATCGAAGGATAAGCACTGGATGGATATAAGGACATTCAAGGAAAACCTGAGACAATGTGCATGCGTGGACACCCGAATTGCAAACATTGCAGATTTAGATTTGTCCTGGTGTGGTCTTCAAATATTAATTGAAGTTAACATTTATTTCTTGGAGTCTTTTAGTGTCACTAAGCCTGATAGTGTGGACTTGACATGGTTACCATTAACTGTGTCCAACAAAAATATAATTTAGATTTGCTCAGATTTGGTTCACTGACAGGCAAGTTGTCCTGCCAGATTTATAAATCTGGATATTTATTCTTTAATAAATCCTCCTTTCTTTTGCTCTTTTTCCAAAAGGTGAACCCAGCCAATGTTATGTTTTTGATGGGGACGGCGTGTGCGAAGAGTTTGAACGTGTTTCCAGCGTTCAGGACTGTGGTTATTTTACACCTTTGGGTTACACAGACCAGTGGGCATCTACTGCTACTGCTTCTCATCAGGACCCTGACCACTGTCCCGCTCACGCAGCCACCGGGGAACCATCATTTAAAAAAGTATGACACCTAAACCATTAGACTTGGATGATTGTAAACGCTTCTACCAATTTGACAAGTGGCATCTTTGGGGAATAGATGAAATTGAATAAGCAATTCAACACCGCTAAAATCCGCAAAATAAATTCACCATGTTCTGCTAAAAATGTGTTTTGTTACATATAATATCTAATTTCTAAGAATGTCTTGAACGGTTGTAATCTTTTAAATTGGGTTTCTGATCTGGATGTATAGAACACACACAACCTTGTGTCAAGTCTGAAATGTCAGTCAAAGAAGAAAATAATAATGTTGAAAGGGTGTGTATAAAACCTGCTGTTATCTATTTGCTCTGTAAAGCTCTGTAGGTACCAGTACATGGACGTGAGCGAAAAACTGCCCACTGATGCATGGTTCCCTTGCACAGCTCATTCTGACACAAGTAATGACCTGGAACATCCATTTTGGCTGAAGGTAAGGCTGAGTAACTGTTCTTTTTCAGTTTGTATCTGGGTAGCTATACATTCAGTTTGATTCACATATTCCTACCCTCAGTAATGACTGAGTTTTAGCATAACAAAATATTTAAGGTAAATAATGAATGGTCCTTGCATCCATCCTGCATAACAGGTGTTTTGAGGGCATTCATGTTTAGTTTCCTCTTAAAAATATTTCACAACTTGAAATACAAAGTTTAGCTTTACCTGTATGGTCCAATTCCAAATCACCCATTTTCTCTTGAATGAAACCGGCCACAATGAAAGTCATACAAGAACATTTACGGTTTTACTGATGTTTTTTACTCATAATAAATTGTGTATTGAAATGTTTTTGCGCTATAATTGTAGGTAGGATTTGCCCATTCTGGAGTGGCAGCTTCTGTCATGGTGTATCTGGCTTCAGATGGGTCATGGAGTGGGGAACACTGTCAGAGGACTGCTACAATCCTGCTTTCTGATACGATTGGAAATAATCATTCATTAGGTACTTTGACTATTGAGACCTTAGATGTATTTATATAAAAAAAATGTATGTGGTATAAAACTGTCCCATTAAACACTGTTGTCATTTACATTGTATCTGCAACTCAATGAAGTATTTCCATTTAAGGAACGCATAACCTCTCATGCCATCGGAACCCATTGGTGGTTAACGTGACCCATGACCTCTCTCAACCTTTCTACCTCACCTCATCTGTTATCCTCCTCTTCTCCTCCTCATCTGTGGCAATCGGGGGCATAGCCCTAAGGACGTCCTGCCACTTCAGCACCTTCGCCGTGACTGGGTGCGCATCAGAGGGTGGGCTCTCCCACAGCTACCTACGTACAACACACTACATAATCTAATGAGCATGCGTGAAGCTATTTTGCTTGGCATCATTCTGCAAAAAAACAAAACTATAGATCTCAATATCAAGGCTGGAACAGTGTAGATTCTATGTTTCTCTCTCTTTTTTTGTGCCTCCGCTTTCCATCCTGTGTTGCTGCAACAGCTGTTTGAGACAGACATGTCAAATGGATAGCTGCAGCCCGCCCCAGATAGAACATGCCTCTGTCAGGTAGGCCCTGTGTAGCAATATGATATTTGTAAAATGCTAACTGATCAAAATCAAATGTGTCCTTGGCAGGTGTATTGGAGGTGGGCAGTCGTCTCACTGCACTGTTCAGTGTCACTTTGGTTTTAGCATCACTGTCCTTAACGGGAGGGAAATTCCACCACACCAGGTACAATGAATAATGTCTCATGTTTTACAGCCTTAGATGCTGGCTTTATTAATATTTATATTTATTAATAAAACCTAAAAAATTACAGAGATTTCTTTTTTTATTCTTATCCTCATTCTCTTCTTATTATTATTATTAATATTATATTAACATGAAATAATACAATAAAAATAATCACATGGAATGCTACTAACTAATCCTTTTAAAAATAAATATGAATATACTTATTAGTAAAACCTAAAAAATTAGAGATTTTTTTTTATTCTGATTCTCTTTCTCTTCTTATTATTATATTAACATAAATTAATACAATAAAAATAGTCACATGGAATGGTACTAACTAATCCTTTTAAAAAGATGAATCTTGTAGGGGAGTGAAATATATTGAATATATATGAATATACTTATTAATAAAACCTAAACATTTAGAGATTTCTTTTTTTATTCTTATTCTCAATCTCTTATTATTATTATATTAACATGAATTAATACAATAAAAATAGTCACATGAATGGTACTAACCAATCCTTTTAAAAAGAGAAATCTTGTAGGGGAGTGAAAACACATGACATGTTTATAGTTATATATAGAATTGATTATTGATTATGAAATCCCTCTCACTTTTGTGCCTCTATTGTTTCTAGAGACAAACAGAGACGGAATGTTTTCATGGTTTATGGAATCGCGCAGTTAGCTGCCAGCCTCTCGACTGCGGCCTGCCTGATCAGTCTCATGTGTACCATGCCATATTCAGTTGTCCCTTGGGAACGACCTATGGAAAAGAATGCTCCTTTACTTGTGGCTCACCGGCAATACTTCAAGGTAAACCTCAATATTTTCCAAGTATGGTTTGATGTGTTGTTGAATCGTTGATGTAATACGTGTATTGAAATCTCTGTATATTCTGTTGGCTCATTTGTAGCACCACATGGGCATTAAGAAATGGACTTTTCTTCTTCTCCCTAACAATGTAAACATGAAATGTCCCAGTAAATCTACCCAACATACAACATCAGATGTTTTACCTTTGAGTGGTTTGGAACTTATTTGGCCTTCACGGCCTCAATGTCATGGTGTTCCACAGGGTTCAATTCTGGAGCCTCTGCTGTTTTCAATGTCTGCTGTCTTTGGGTTCCATCTTAAGGAAACATGGCATTTCCTTCCACTGCTCTGTGAATGATTGTCAGACCTATGTCCTGCTGAGCAAAAAAAAAAAAGAAACTTTTACACTGAGGCCACTTTTGTCCTGTCTAGATGAAATAAAGATCTAGATCAGTGGTTCTTAACCTTGTTGGAGGTACCGAACCCTACCAATTTCATATGCGCATTCACCGAACCCCTCTTTAGTGAAAAAAAAAAATCAAGACATCAATGTCTGGTACTGGTGCACAAAATGAGCCGTGCATGAACATCACCTTGTTCTAAGAACAAAACCAACACAATGCATGAACTCAAAACAAATTACAGACCTGCAAATCAGTGTGACTTCTGCTGTTGCCTTTGCGAGGCCAGTTCAAATATGCGTTATCACGAATTTATAAATCAGACGTGTTCGGACTTCCGCAGTGGAGGCTCTGCCGAACCCCTGAGACCGACTCACCGAACCCCTAGGGTTCGATCGAACCCAGGTTAAGAACCACTGATCTAGATGGTACTCAATTACCGTAATTTCCGGACTATAAGCCGCGGCTTTTTTCCAAAATTTTGAACCCTGCGGCTTATAGTCAGGTGCGGCTTATATAAGATTTTTTCCGTGATTTTTGTGATGACTTGATCACTTTTATACACTCGTAAAAAGGCTGTGGACCACTGTTGTGCGGTATCTTGAAGAAAAAAACAACAAAAATACTATTTTAAAACACTACTATGGCTGCTGCTTATTCTGGCTGTGTTGTTTGTGACTATTATGAGCTTTAGTAGGAATGCACACTAGGTTACCTGCGTCAAAGGGCTCTAAACCCTTTCTCTTACTCTGCCATGTGACTCAGAGTGGCGCTGTTTGGACCATCTGCATTGTATTAAAACCCAATCAATCAGCATTTAAATTCAATTCTTCTGAAATTTTGCTCGCCAAAAACAAGTTGTAATGAATGTGAACTTTTAATGCATTTCATTCAGAAGGTTACTTTGAACCCTGAGGCTTAAATGGCGGCGCGGCGTATTTATGGATTTTTACGGCTTTCTGTGTACTGTCTTTCTTTGTAAAAAACTCATGTGCACGTGCGGCTTATAGTCCGGTGCGGCTTATGTAAGAAAAAAACTAAAATATCCCTGAATTTTAGCTGGTGCGGCTTATAGTCCGGTGCGGCTTATAGTCCGGAAATTACGGTACTTGTCTTTCAATGATAAGACAGCAGAAGTTTTGGTGTTTAACCTCATTGCTCCTTCCCGACACTCCATCTTGTAGACTTGGGCTCCCCGTCGCCTCATCTAAAGCCAACATTCTCGAACTTGGGTCTTAAACTGAACAGTGATTTTTCAGTTGGATCGGCAGATTTGTGCAGCTTTTTTCATTTTAGGCAGCTGGCTAATCTAAAGCCTCTTCTTTCTCAACAGCACTTTGAAATAATAAATCATGCCTTTGTCACATCTCGGCTTACGGTGATCCACTTCATTCACTGTTATCGTTCGTTGGGATGGGAATTTATTTTCTGGAAGTCCATTTGTTTGCGTCCCTATTACTACAGTGTTTTACGTAAAATACTCGTCTCTCTTCCATTCTTTCATTCCATTTCCCCCCTCAGATGTACCATTTTTCCATCTTTGAACATTCAGTACATTCTTGAAATGATCAAAACGAACAAACGTGATGCACGCTTACTCGTCTGTGGTCGACAAGCCGCAGTGAATGCTCAAATGTCATTGTGGAGTCAGCAGTACGACCCCGGTTTTTGTGATCTGAAAACAGATTGTGCAGAAAAAATTAAATTTGTGGCTTTTGGTTACATATTTTTGGATGCCACTCCAAAGGCCGGTGTGCTTGTCACGAGTCACGAGAATATATCCATTACCAAGTACAACTAATAAATTTGGATACCAGTGCCAGCATGTCTAAAAACATTATTTTCAACTATTAGACCCTATAAATGTATGATCACTTTAGAATGTTGGTACTTAAACTCAACATTCATGTTCCATGTAAAGACTGAACTAGAATATTATTTTTGGGCATTGCAAAACATTTGATTTTCCTCTCTGTATTATCACAGAACTAAGTCTCAAAGGAAAACAAGAATGTTAACTGAGACAAATCAGTCCACGATGTGACCTACTTGTTCCACTACTATTTTATCTTAAAGTTCGATTTTGCAGGATTTGTGGTTCCTGTCTTGGGTTCGAGAAAAATCCACACATTCTCCAAGACATACAATGCTGAACAGTTTGGGATTTGAGAACGAGAGTAGGTAGAAGCAATGATGGGCAGGCAAAGGACAATGACCAGAATGGGATGGATAAGATTTTGCTGATTAGATGTGCTCTAGCCTCATTGTATAACGAGCAACTAGTACTGACTTAGCAACCTCCTTAGAGATAACGAACATCCATTATTCTGCATTGATGTGGCCAAAGGAAGAGCTTGCTTGTGTGAGGCAATTTCTATAACAGCAACTCCTTTTCCCTCATCTCCTACTGTGTATCTCCTGTCTTTCCTCCCCTCTTTCTTCTTAGGAGACAATGACAGGTTGGTATGTTTGGAGGATGGTTTGTGGTCTTTTCCAGAGGCTTATTGTAAGATCGAATGCACGGAGGCTCCAAACATCCCCAACGCCAAGCTGCTAACGGCAGAGTGCCTGTCCTCAAGCCATGATGTTGGCTCCACCTGCCGTTTCAAATGCAACCCAGGCTTCTATGTATTGGGAAGCCTAAAAAAGAAGGCACCAAGGTGAGTGTTTTGGTGCTTTTAGTGAGAATAGTACTTTGGAATATCTAAAAAAAAAACATCCTAAGTGACTGACAAAAAATATTATGTAAACATCCGTACCTCCCTATGTAATGAAATAGATTTAACTTCCATCAGCATGATAAAATCCAACGATGTGAATAATCTCGTCTACATTTACAATGCAATATATTGACACCTAAATCCACAACAATGGTGCTTTACACCAGAGCATACCCATGTGCACAATTTTAAAGACGTAGTTTGACATTTTGTATTACGTTAGAGTATATACAACAGGCTCACATTACAATCCAGTAAAATGCTTACCACTTGTTATATTTCATTGCCGGTTGTACTCAGTAACTACCTGAACAACCATTAAAAGGAAACCGTTGATATGCCAGGTTTGTACCCTGCTTCAGATGAACTAAATCCCTCCCTTACATCTGTTATGGAATTATCATGTTGAGTGCATGTGTAAAATATTCTGCAAAACTTAATCCCCTCACTGTTCTGCCTTCATCAGCATCTTATTAAATATTAACAGCGTTGACTGTGATATGAAACTGAGACTATATAGATTCATTGTTTTTTCATAGACCAAAATTTCCATTTAGTAAGGTGGAAAACAACTTCATGTTAAGATCCGTTTGCAGCTTGGTAACTTTATGAGTTTCACTTTCTCAAGCAATCGTGTAAACATTTTAATAACCCCTGATGCTTTATTAGTTCAATGTGTGAAGTAGAACAGCAGCTGCTGTGAAAGAGCTTTAAACAAGCTTTTTTATGCATTTGACATGTAAACCCATGTGACCTGCTATAGCACATAATGATGCATTCACATATAATGCATTTTACTGGAGGGTGGGATGTCCTGTGTAGCTTGGAAAAAGTTGGGGGGTGGGGGGTGGTCACTGAGTGCATCCACTGTATACCATGTATATCTGCTCGCACTTCTTTATATTAAAGTGAAACCTCAAGTAATCCCAATTTATTGTAACACAACATCAAATGACATCCCTGTGGTCAGAGTCAACTAAGTTTAATTTTCACCTTCCTTATCTTGTTATTGGAATTACTGGATGCTGACCTTTCAAAAACTTCAATAATCTGGCGTAGCGTTTTCTTACTCTTGTGTTGTTTTTAGGAAATACTTCCAGACTGAGTGCCTAGAGGAAGGGCAATGGGAGGATACCTCATGTGAGCCCATATCTTGCCCAGCCTTACCTGGTGTTTTCCAGGGCATGTATGAGTGCACCAATGGCCTCTACTATGACACGCTCTGTACGCTGCAGTGCCCAGATGCGAGAGAAAATGTAAGTGTTTGGACAAAAATCTCCAGACTTAGAGCACATTCCAGTCCATTGTGTAGATCACAATTTCACTTAAGGCCTGTGGAAGATTTGTGTCATTACCGTATTTTCCGCACTACAAGGCGCACCGGATTATAAGGCACACCTTCAATGAATGGCCCATTTTAAAACCTTGTCCATATATAAGGCGCACCGGATTATAAAGCGCATAGAATAAATAACTCAACGTTGCTCAAACGTTAACGCAATCACAATATAGTAACACTTGAAATAGTGAAAACAATAACATATCAATAGCTCAATGTTGCTCAAACGTTAATATCACACAACACACAAAATAAACACGTAAAGCTTACTTTAATAAATTAGTCCTCATCCACGAATCCATATTGGTCCATGTATAAGGCGCACCGGATTATAAGGCGCACTGTCAACCTTTGAGAAAATTTGAGGTTTTTAGGTGCGCCTTATAGTGCGGAAAATACGGTAAATGAGTTTGCTGCACGTGTAAAATACAAAAATAATTCCTGATAGAATGATGCATTGTCTTTTGATGTAAAACACAATTAACACTAAAGTCTTCTTTTCTTACGGCTTCCGGTACTTCTAGAAATACATATTCTATTTTAGATTAAGAATTACTGAATAGTGTGATTGACTTTGCTGGTTTACAGATTGGGATTCGCTGCACTAAAGATGGTGAATGGACAGCACAATTTACCATGTGTTCCACACTCCAAGGATCTTGCTCTGCTCCATCTGATCTAAATTCTGTAACGTATAGCTGTAATGGGGGCATGGAAATTGGTGAGTAAAACGAACACTGCAGATATTGATTAGTGGCAAAACGGTGTCATTTTCAACTTCATATTGAAACAAGGAAATTAATTTTGTATTTTTTTCTGTGCAGGTGCTGTTTGCTACCCAACATGCGTTTTGACCCCGGACATGGATCTTCATGACCCAGTGGTTCTGCCCAATGGCTCTACAGTTAGCTCTTTAAAACACTGGATACTTCCCATCAAACTTCAGGTGAGATGTACATGAATAGTACTCAGGCGTTAGTTTATAATGATAGCTATAATTCATTGAACAATTTGCTAAAATACTTTTTCAAAGTCTGCTCACTATTATCAAAACAAGTCTACATCATATTAATGAATTTATATGTAGATTTAACATAGTTGACATGACCTGCATGTCGAATGTGAAGTCAAAGGTCAAAGTAGTACATGTTCGTATTTTGTAGTCGACCAGTCATAATTTCCAACGTATCTGTCCAGGTCAGCTTGCGAAATTTGAAAACCATTGGCAGGTTTTGGAAAAAGTGGTTGTTTTGTTTCCCTGTTGCCATGTAACGGATCTGGACTGTCATGAAAGCTGAGCCACCGAAAAACAGCAAAGAAATAAATCCATCAGAATGAATAATACATTGAAACAGCTGGTGGTCCGAACAACAGCATGCAGTAAAATGAGTTACTTGCCGTTTATCCATCTTTATGGATTGATTCATATTAAGTCGAATTCCGTGTATCTATAATAACTCTTTTGCCGGTACTCTTGCCTTGGCTGTTTCCCTGCAGGGCTTGGGTCCACCTGCCACCCAGCCACACTGAACTTTGACACAAAATATAATTGTTTTGTTTTTATCAATGACATTCTGAAGCAGAAAACACCCCAAAAATATCCTTGAACAAAAATATATTTGTGTAACAACAAACCCATAGGCCTCATATTAACTCTAGTCTATTTCTGTTATGGAGAGAAACGAAACTTTCTTGTGCGGGAACTGTTGAGGCAAATGTTAGATTTATAATCTTTGCTCGCCGCAACATGAAGGTGGTAGGCTTTAAGTGGTCTTTAAATGCAACGTTGAGTCAAGTTTTGCACACAACTATGCAACTATGCTCTGAACATTCTATCCAGCAGGCCGAGCAATGTGATCTTGCTTCTTTTATTATATTGTAAGCCTAAAATGTTAGGGCTGCAGCGACTCAGTGTCATCTAAATGCCAGGAGGGCGCTGAGAAAAGTCAAATAAGTTGTTTGCAATTGATTTAAACGAATGCCCCCCTAGATCTGAAACATCCTTCATAGCGACTTTCCACTAAAGCAAAAGTATTTAAATATATTAAATACAATTATTTTTTTCTGGACATAATCAGATTTGCTGAATAACAATACAATATGTGGTTGACATTTATGAATGTCCTATTTTATCAGATTTTTGACCAAATAATTGGCAGGATTTTCTCTGAAAACATTTCTCAACTACAGCAGCCTATCACATTCCCAGGGTGTATTTGGATGTGTGTCCAAATGTTTTTGCTTTACTGGAAATAAGTGGATTGTCTAAAAGGAAAGGTTGCAGTTGGCGTGAAATTTTCAGGAAACGCACTCACACAATGAACAAACTTGTTGGACTGCCAGATTTTGCTTGAAAGTTGGCTCATGTTACAGCATCATATCTCATGAATAGATTCTAAATGAATGCTGTCAACACTGACTCACTTTTGCCTCGCTTTTGGGTGGTCGCTTAACCTGCCAGTCAGTCCGCGAATCTGACCTCTGCAAGGTCAAATAGTTGGAGAGAGCTTTGGTTGCTTACGGCATACTCTTGACGTTGCCTTGTGTTATCTCAAATATCTACGCTCCCTGACAAGCCAAGAAGGGGGAGATTGCCTTTTTGCTTGCTTTTGGCTGAACACCTTGACTTATGGTCAATGAACAGTTGTGAGTTGAGACCAGTAATTATATTTCTTATATTCCAAGTTTTTTTTTTTTTTTTTAAATATGCACAACACTTTTCCTTTAAAGCCTGCATGATCAGAGACTTGGATCAGAACTTCACTTTCAACCCAGTTGGGGGTCAATTCAACCTTTTTGAAAGATTTGGATGTGCTTATTCACATGCTGACAGCTTCACTGCATCACACTCTGCAACACGTCAGCAAATGCTGAAGGTTACAATTTGAGGAGTCGATCCAGGAAAGACCTTTGCAAATGGTGTTCCATGAATTTATAAGGTCTCTCTCTGCCTTGTCTGAACAGAAGCTAGACAATTTGGTGGTGATTGTGAGGGCTACTGACCAACAGAGGTTCTAAAAAGATCCATTTGGAGCAACATTTGAGCACTCTTGTTTTGAATATAAAAATAATATAAAATTTTTAGGACTGTGGGAAGTATTTGTAACTTTTCACTTGTTATATTTCTTCATTTGGAATTGCTGAACTTGCCTTGTTTTGTTGCCTTGTTTTCCAGACCATTGTCTGCACGGGGATGATGAAGTGGTACCCAGCCCCTGAAAACATTCATTGCATTCAATCATGTGAGGTAAGTACGTGAATATATTTCCACCCCAGCATTCCGGTTCCTGTTCCGTTAAACCAGGCCAACAACACAGGCATCAATGTCACCCAGATTTTTGAGACGATTAAATGCGTGAATGTCTTTTTCAATCTTGACTGACATTGTGTCTGACCAAGAAATATTAAAATATTTATAGCTTCACGGAGATAATATTTCACACATCTTGATGTTTATGGTCCAGTTAGAAATGTGAATATTCTTAGAAGAATATTCCACAACCCTATATGAAGATGTAAATACAACAAATTGATGATTATTGACACTCGGTATTATAATGTGTAAATGGAATTGAGCTATTGAATTCTACATTTAATGATCAATGATGGAGACACAGTAAAAAGGTGGTTTGAATCATCTTAAAACATCTTTTTCAATATTTCTATTTGACACCACACCAAAGTGAAGAAGAAATACAACTTGCTCAGTCCAGCAAAAGTTAAAATAATTAAATGGGGTTTCAAGTAGAAAAACATACCTAGTTTTTCTTTTTTAAATCCATCGTGTGCGGCATTAAAAGATGTAATGATCACTGGAGATCAAAACATTATTCTATTGTCGTTTCTGATCTAATTTCCAATACATGCCCCTCTAAAATCCCAAAGCCGGATATTGTTTGGCTCTGACAATCCTGGAACTGCCATTGGAACGCAAACTGTTGATGAAACACACTCTCTTTAACTGCCGGCAAACATTTTCCTTCCTCTTTCATTTTGCAGTGAATGTTGTGAGACAAAACAACTCCCTATCTTCCATAACAACACAAATTATTACAGACCACATGTGTTTCTCATATACTTGTCTTTTTTTTTCACTGTTAATCATTGACAATTAATGCAAATGTCATCCAAGTCATAAACCACTGCATATCCATTCTTGTATCCACATTAGACTTGATTATTGTTAAATTCTTCTGACTGGACTCCCTCAAAAGAGCATCAGACAGATGCAGCTCAGAAAACCAAAGTTCAAGTTCTGACCAGACTTAAGAGATCAGAACACAGTACTCCAAGGTTTTACACTGACCGCTAGTGAGCTGTGGAATAAACCTTAAATGTCTTACCAGAATGTCAAATTACTTTGATTTGAGTGAAAAGACGGGAAGTATTACATTCCATCACTCTGTAAATCAGTATGTGGGATCACAATATACTTGATCTTGATTCTGCACTCCTAAAAAATACTTTATATCTTGTGCGCAGCCTTTTGGTGGGGATGGTTGGTGCGACACGCTCAATAATCGGGCCTATTGTCAGTATGACGGAGGAGATTGCTGTCCTTCTACACTATCGTCCAGAAAGGTATTTCCATCTATCCATTTTCCGTTCCGCTTGACCGTCATGGGGGTCACGGGCATGCTGGAGGCGAATTCATTCCATTCATGCTTTCCCTGAATTTTATTTTATTAATACAAATATACCAAATTGTAAAAAGATCGTCAGCATCCTGTAATTGAAATGGCGCATCCCACGCTGCCCGACAACTTGGCGAGTGTCGGCGAGTGACTTCCAATTTTAATGCTTTATTTATGTACATGCTCATTTTATTTCATATTTCAAATTTTAAATGGGGTTCTTAATGCTCAAAATCTTGACGTGACAGAGAAAAATTTTCTGCACCCCAAAATTAGATATTAACAATTCTCACTCATCAAAACTTGTGCTCCACTGTATTATCAAAGCTGTCTCAAAGTTCTGTCACTCATCTAACATATAATAAAATCTCAAAATCCTTAATGTGCTAGAATTTGGAAAATAGTGCATATACTCAATTCACTAGTGTGCAGCTACATATTCATGTCACCCACTCCGGGGCACCTTAATAAGTTATTTGTCTAGCATGGTTGAACTTCTTTTGTTTCTTTTTTTTGCCTAGTGCACATTATGACTTCCTAAATGTAGAAGGATTATAAGGATGTAGTTGCCACCACAATAAATGGGCTGCCAGAGAACTACCACTAACTCCATTTTACTGTGGAAAAAGAGGATTACAAAGTCAGCAGGCAGGGAGCAGAGGTGTTGAAAGTACGGTGGTTCATTTGGCCACATTATAACAGCAGCTAAGCAACTCAGGTTTATGCTCAGGAAGTGAACTTAACCATGCTTACTGTCTTTCAGAACTTTGAAGGAACGTAGAGCCTTCAAAATTCATTCTTACTTTAGTTCCAATATTTATCTGTTGCACAAATTTGGACAGGTTATCCATGGATTTCAATCCCTTTTAAATGTCAGAAATGAAGACCAACAAGTTTACCTCCCACATCTTGGTTCACTTGTTGTCCATTTCATTTTTCATTACCTCCCACTTTCCATTCTCCCTCTTCTTCTCCTCTTACAGTCTTCCTCTTGCTCCCTCTCTCCAAGAATAAATGTTTACATGTCTTGCTACAGACTTCTTTGCGGGGCACCAGAGTTTGTTTTACAACCTGTGGTGGTGGCTTGCTTCCTAGACAGAGCTGGCAGCTCTTGTTGTTGATTCTTAACATGTGTTCATCGGTTTACCTCCACCCATGACGATGTGTTCCTGCTCCCCGTCGACTCTCAAGGCTTCTTGTTGTTCAAAGACCAGGTGACACCAAATGGTCTCCTCTTTTTTCTTTGAAGATCCTACTTGAGTTCCCAAGTGCGACTTTTTAGTACATTAAAACTGAGAGACCAGACATATGATCCATAGCTAGCTGCTCACCACGCCTTGCCGCACTAAAAATATAACACCTCCACTATTGCCTCAGCTCATTTTGTAGGTGCGCTGAAGTACCGTATTGGCCCGAATATAAGACGAGGTCTTTTTCATTGAAATAAAACTTAAAAAGGGGAGGTCGTCTTACATTCAGGGTCTAGACAAAGGCTTTTTTCAAACTTGAGTCTGGGTCGACTTATAATCCAGGTCACCTTATATTCGGGCCAATACGGTAAATGTCCTGGCCCAATCAATATAAACTGTAACTCAACAAACAACGGTGAATATCTGATATATAAAGGGCTCCAAACAGAATAGTGTTTTGACTTGGGATGTGAATTGATAAGATTTTTCCGATTCCGATTCCATTTTCAATTCTGTTTAATCATTTGGGAAAAAAAGAAGCACATAAACGATTATGATAATTTTGTTTAACATATTGGAACTTTGTGTAAATATGACATTACAAACCTAACAGTGAAGAATGCAAACATTCTCCTATAATATAAATGATCACCTACCAAAAATCAGGGGCATTCCTCGTCTGAACCAGTCAGACGGTTTCTCTCGTCGTCATCTAAAATAAAACATGAGACGTGATTTGCATGACGGTTTTTACACTTTATAGAAATACAGCTCGCACGAAAATCAGTGTTAGTTACTTACCTGTAAGGTTGTTGACTGAGCCATCGCCAACTTTGAGTTGCGATAATTACGGAGATGTGCCTTATGGCTACCAGATAAATATCATTCTGTGTCTTGGCCGGGGTGAGTTGTCACACTTCAAGTCCATCACTCACCAGACCACCTTCAGTCATTAAGTGCTTCCATATAGATTGAGTCTATTGGTGGAGGTCCGTTGGGGACGTGGGCCAAACAAATGTCAAAGTCTTGTTGATGAAGGCATTATGTACATGAGCGTTTTGTTTTCTGCTTCGAAAAGGCAACAAAAAAAGAAGACAATGAATCTGTTTCTGGAAGGTGGAGAGGGGCAGTATGATGTTTCTTGCTTGCAATCCAATCAATGATGAGACAATAAAAATCCGCTAGGGCTACATTCGGGTAGTCTGACGATGGCAATATATTTACTGAATGAGGGAAAATGATGTGTACAGAGCTGTTTAGCTGATTTTCAAATATCAACACCAAAAATGTAGACTATTGGAGGTGTTTCCAATAATGATACTTATTTTCTAACAGGTCATTCAGTTTGGAGCAGACTGCAATCAAGATGAGTGCACATGCCGTGATCCGGATGCCAGGGAAAATAAGAGCAAAGGCAAGGACCCACAAGGGGGAGGAGGAATCCCATAAAATAGATGAGTGCAAGCAAGTCAAGTGGTGTAACATAAGTCAAGCTGTAGATAATATACACAACAAGCTCAAATATTACCTTATCATGTACTTTGTACACGTTTTGAAGGCAAAGATGTCTTTTCAAAAGGGTCAATGAAAGTGGTTAAGCACCTTTGCCATTGCCGTCAATAGGTAAATAAAAAGAGATTACAGAAATAGAATGTATTATGTGTTATGAAATGATGGGAACTCAAAATGAAACATTTTCTGCTGCTACTATGTATCATCAAACTATCAGCAATGGTCAGAATGGTTTTAGCTCATCCTAGGACTTGTATTAATGACTATTAACCTTAGAAATGTAAATGGCTTTGTTAAGACAAATGTGTATTGACTAAATCAAGACATGTCTCGAATACGTATTTACTAGCTGATATGTTGAAATCATCGATGGTAACCGTAATTAGTTTTGCATTTCCACGAAATTAATATCGACAAATTGTTTTCGCAAGCTTTTATTACTGTACAAATGGAACTGTAAAGTTGAGCATTAAACAAACAATGTGAAAAGAACTGCTCTTAAACATTGTGGATTATCTATTGGAGTTAGAAAAATGAACCGTACAGTTCTACATAAGATATCGAAGTGAAACACCCAACACTGTTGTATCCATGCAAGAAACGTACAAAAACTGAAATCATGTATCCAAATAGTTAATCCAAACTTGCAGATAAGTGTAACCATGTTCAGTATTCTACAATACTCTATACACCTTATTGAATAAATTGAAACTATATTTATCTTTTTCAGTGGTTTGACTTTTGTTCTCTATGTCTAAATATTGTTAAATGCTTCCCAAAAAAAAAAGTCCTATACCATATTCACTACAATTTCCCCTTTATTTAGCAGTTCAACAGATGCTTAAAGTGAAACTGAACCCAATATTTCAAAATGCTTTACTTTAATATTTCCCAAAAGCACACAACTGCGGTATTGTCACCTTCTTAAACTCTTTTTTAGTGTAACTGAATTGTTTGCGTGAATTTAATACATATCTTCACACACGCACACAAGTAAATGAAGCTGCTTCATCAGTTGCACTTGATCACTGAAATTGGTCTAATCTCATCAATTAATTTTGAAGTGGGAACAAATAACATTCCTATAGCCACATTTCATGTCTTTATTCTTCAAGAAAAAAAAAAGTAATGTTAACTTGATGACAGACACATTTAAAGACAGAATCATGCAGGTACGAGTTGGTCAAGTGTCTTGATTTGTTTTTTTTTGTGTCTCTCAATCAGTTGTCATAATCCCTTTTTAGCAACACAATGTTGCAAAATCCTTTAATCAGGCAATTCCTGAGTTTAGTACAATGTCTCACAATAGCCTATTAGAGTATATTCAGAAAGAAATAAACAGGTCTGCTTTTCACATTAGTACTGCAAAGACTGAGCTACACAGCAAATAGGATAATACAAGCTATCTTGTGAAGCGCACAATATTTTTTAAAACACTTGTGTACGTATGCATATACAGAGGAAAAACACTACGTTGGTACAATGTAATAATGCATGTGTAAAACACTCTGCCTCCTCCACAAATATCTAGCATTCATTTTAGTATTCAGAAATTTATTAGAAATTAATAACACCTATACCTTTATTTGACACTTACCTTCAGGCCACTTCAGTAAGATAAAAAAAATATAAAGTACTCGGACAGTCTCCCTAAATATAATCAAAGTTTGCACAAAAATAATCAAAGATCAATAAGAAAGAAGGTAATAAACCATTAGTGTTTCTACATTGAAAGTAATGAGTTTCAGTTTTAACCACAGGAACATAAAACATACTTTCAGACACATATTGTAGGTATGACAGTAATTTCTGTTACAACCTCATTCAAAAGTAGCAACCATAAATTGTACATTCAGCAATTTGACTCTAAAATTCTACTTGAATGCTATGTATTGTACATTGTTCAAGCTAGTAACAGATTTTTTTTTCCTCACCACATTAAATTTGCCATTTCATGCCTTGTGTATTATACCCGTAGCTACAAATGACAAGCAGAATCTCCTGTAAAATCAACCAAGGTACTCAATTTTTAGTGCTATGTTATGATTCTTTTGAAATCCTATATTCAACAAGGTTAATTTCAAATACAGTCTCTGATGAGAGCAAAGGTTGTTTCATTTTTGCAGGATTAAAATGAAACAGGGTATTATTGAGATGGTGGCTGTCTAAAATCTGTTGACTTTATTTACCACCGTATGGCCAACAACTATCAGACCGCCAATTAATATTAATTGTTGACACTTTGGCATGGACCCTGCTGGAAATTTTGTTCCAGTAAATTTATAGCTCCAACTTTTCACTGGCTTTCTTATGTTTTGTAGCAGTGCAGACAAATTGTATATCAAAATGGACTGATCTTTAAATTATATGTGTATGCAAATGATAGCAGTAGGTTACAAATGTCGGTATGAAGTTATAATTACAAATAAACATTTGTGAAGTGTTTTATTTCAGCTGTGTCCTGCCCTCCTCATTCATCTCAACCTCACTCCATATCTCTTTCTCCTCAAAGTTACATTTATGATAACAGTGATTTCTCAATTATAGAATGAATGCACTCCAATTTATTTTTCTTTTATTCTAAATTCAAGATTATGGCACTCCATTTATTTTCTCCCCGTGTGAAAGATGGGACCTGCTTTCAGATTACAAATTTATATTTAGAAACAAAATTGCAAATAATACACAAGTTTAACAACATTTCATTGAGAAATTTTCTTCAAAATCACAGTTTGAAAGTGGACTGAAGAAAAAACTCCGAATGAAAAACATCGAAATGATTTAAAAGTCCCCAGCTATCAAAATCTAATGTTTGTTCTCACATGCTTAAAATACATTTTCGGGTTATGAGCAAGTGAGACACAGCCGGTTGCCTTCAAGCTATACAATTAGAGCATACAATAAGCACAGTAGATTATGTTCTATAACAATACTTCACAGTTTATAATTTAGAAAGCACCTTTGGAGGAAATAGCGAAGCTTGCAATTACTGTCACCAAAATAAAATGCGGGCGAGAAATGGAATGTCTTGTGCATTCAAGTAAATGGGAGCTGACTGAGTCTAAATAGCTGAGGCCCTCTTTTTGTTTACATCCATGTAATTTTTCTGTCGCACCCTGCTTCTTAGTTGTTCGTTACGCCATTTTTTTTTTTTTTATGGTTTATTAGGTAGAAGAAATTAAAAATTAAAAGCTGTTTTCCATCTTCAAATTAAGGAGAACAGCTATCCAGTGAGAGCAAAGCTTATTTACATTTGACTAACTTGAAAATAAGCATCCTGGGCATTTCCAACCCAAATCATTTTACAAACAATAAAAAGAAATCAAAGATTTAAAAAAAAAAAATTTGACAAGGGATATTAAATAAAAATCCCATCACGTCTGACCTACAGAAAACCACCATTTATTTTTGCTATATAATTTGTTAACACTCCAACTAATCTAAAAATAAAAGTGTGAGTGAAATATTCAAAAATACATATATTTGCTTTAAGAACTGATTTGTTCATAGAACTTCCTTAATTCAAAACAACTAAATGATGCAAGGCTACGTTAAAGGTAACTTTTTTGTTTCACACTTCTGTTTCAATAACGTTTTTGTTTCGTTGTACACCCTTATAGCATACAATATTTATCTTTAAACCTATACAGTAGCTGACGTTAAAAAGTGCATCAGCACATGTAAAACATCTTTTCATATATATCACAAACAAAACAAAACACAGTGACGAACAATAAAGTTGCAAGGCTTCAGTTGGTGAAATGACATTATTACAAAGATGCTTAGTAACTATAATTTGACCTTTGATTTGTTTCTGATCAACTGCCACAGAAGAGTTGGAAAGACATCAACTAAACAAGCTTGCTCTGATGTTTTAAGTGTGCACACTTAAATGTAAAACTGTCAAATTTTTTTTGATCTGACAAAAAGCAAGGGTGGGTTATATACAGTTGTGTTCAGAATATTAGTAGTATATATAGTAGTGTTTTCCATTTCCTTCCATGCATCTTTTTTTTTTTTTTCCATTTTAAAGCATTGGAGATCATTGTAGATCATGGGTGTTAAATTCAAGGGCCTGGGGCCAGATACGGCCCGCCACATCATTTTATGTGGCCCATGAGAGAAATTTTGCATTGACTTTGTGTTATTACTAAAATCATAAATTGTATTCACTTTTAAAAAACTAAAGATATTGAATGCTATTTTTATTAGCATTCACCTTTGTAAAATATTTGAACAGGTCCTCTGAGGGAAACTTATGACTATGATGCGGCCCAAGACAAAAATTGTATGTAGATGAACAGGCAATCATTTTTTGCCCCTTTGTATACCTTGTTTCCCATGTAACTTTAAAATATAGACTCAAAACTTGGTTGAATCTTTTTAGTCACATAACACTACTACTATTCTGAACACCACTGTACATTTAGATTTCCTTGGGCTCACCATAGTCATTATACATGACAGTGAGCATTTGCTCATCACATGCTTTGTGTACGTCCTGGCCCATACCTGCCCAGTTCATTTCAAAGGTCTTGGTGTCAGTGTAGCGACAGGAAAGGAACTTGAGAGACATCCGACGAAGGCCAATCTTGGGCTCCTGGAGGAGGCCTTTACACCATGGGGAAAGTTCATTTAACTGCGAGAGGATCAGACCAGCTTTCCTGTTGGAACCAATAACACCAAAAAAAACAACAACGTGGTATTCACATTAATGCAGAAGACTGAGCCGTTTGCATGTTTGTGATGTCAGTATGCATGTTTCCGTTATTCCCGGAAGCTGATAATGAATTTTGATCCATAATCTGATATGCGTGAAGAAATTTCATTCACCTAGCCACCGTTTACAAACAATTTGAAAAGACCCTTTTCCTGAACTTGTCGTTTTCTTGTCTGTAAAATATTATTGTCTACTGCAATGAAAATGTCCTGAGAGGAGGTCCAATCATAATAATACTAAATATTGCAGGCACTACTCTGATTAGAATCTGTCATCAAAAACAAAAAGAACATGGAGGGAAAAGAGGTCCAACTGTGGAGATAGACAAAAAGAGTGAGGAGGGAAAAAAAAGCTATTCTTTCGTATTTGCCAAAGCATCTTGAATTTCGGAGGAAGCAGCCAAGTGGTGTGCCTTAAATAATGGGTACGTTCATAGTGATGACAAGGTCTGGCCCCCGGGAGAAAAAATGTCAAGACTTGGATGGACAGACCTTTGGTGAGTTTATGGCTTTAGTTAAAACATCAAGCATCAAAAGGAACAAAAATGTCCCTCAATGAAAGCCAAACAGTCTCGTCATTGTGAGTCGATATGATTCTAAAAACATGTCCAAATATCTGCTGTTGAAGATGAAGCCATATTTGATCATTCATTTATTTCCCAGTATTGCATACTTGGCTCATACGAGTTGATACTGAGTCAGAGACCCCCACATGGGTTCTTATTATCAGTGATCTGATGACGTAATGAAAATCAATTTTGATTAGTCCTTATTGTTTGTGACAAGGAAGCTCGGGAATTTTTTTTTAGCCGGGCTTTTTGTCTATGTATGCATGAGTACTTTTATATTGGAATTTGAGAGATGATGAAAGAGAGCTGAGACACGCACAAGAAATAATATGACCACTTCAAACAGTCCACTATTGAACAACTTTTTTACAAACTCAGCTACAAACCTGTAAAATCTTATTTTATGTCATGTTTTTGCACATCAACATTTTTTTTTTTTTTTAAAACTTGGAAAATGTGTGGTTCCCACTACTGTGTTTCTCGGACCAATGTGCCATGAGCATCTGTGGAAAGCATCTGAGTCATAATTCTGATCAAACATAATAAAAAGATAATCGTTATAGATACAACGCCAAAACCGAAATCCAAGTTTTCTGTCTTTCCCCATCATAATCTGGAATTCCTTTTTTTTTCTTCTACCGTAAACTCATCATAATCCCTCAATGTCACAAACAGGAATCAGGGAGGCAAGATTGGGGAACAGCTCAGAAAATATTCATAAAAAAAGGAAATGAAGAAGCATGGATGAATAAAAATAGAAACATTTTGGGAAGAAAAAGTACAACAGAACGTAAAGCAACAAAATAAAACTAGGAATAAACCTGGTACAAAATAAACATGACATGACTTGGGGTACGAAACAGAAGCAGTGAACCGACAAAGAAGAAATCCGTCCGTCCTCGCCTCTCACTATCTCTTCCTCCTGTCTCTTCATACTTCACCCCCACACTCCTCTCATTCATGCCCATATAATCTGTTTTACTTTGGCTAATCTCTCATTTCCAGTGCATGTTTCCACCTTTATAAATGTTAATGTACTCCACCCGCTCCCTGTTCTTAATGCAGATGTCAAATCTGGCCTCCACTACTCTTTATAGCTTCACTGTGTGGTTCGTCGACTTTCTCACTCTTTACCTCCCACAACTCTGCACATTTCCCCTGGTTTGTAAAGTTGGGCAGCGACACACCTTGGCTCTTTTCCTCAGGCAACTTTTTCAGCCTCTGGAATGCTATTGAGCAACTTGGTGAAAAACTTTATTTTATAATGAAAATAATACAAGTAAAATCCTAAAACTGCTGAATAAAGATAATTCAGTTACAGCATGACTTCCCTTTTTACGCTCTATTTTTTTTTTGCATTGGGTGTTAATATGGAGATTTGCTTCTGTTGCAGGAATACTCCCTGATTTTACCTGGGTCCAAGCTCATCCTCACACCTCCAGGTAAATTCTCCAAAGCTCTCATATCGCTGGTTGTAGTGGTAGAGAACTCGATGCAACGCTGGAGCACCAAGGTCCATCAGAGTGTTATAAGCTGTTTGCTGCTCCTTCCCACTAGTGTAGCCATTAAACAGGTTGTAGATTTTATCAGCTATTTCTGGAGGGGCACAACAAATGGATACAGTTTCCAGGCAACACAATGATGAAAATGACAACTGTCAGACCATTGAGAAAACTTTTGGGATCATTTTAAAGATTTGCTGAGAAAACTGTTATTCCACCCTTTTCATTGGACACACTTGCCACAATCAAGATATATGCTCATTTTTGGATGCCAATAGTCTGTTCAAGAAAAATACAAATGCAGTCCAATTTAGGATTTGTATTTTGAAACACATCATTTCCAGGGAATAAAAATGACAACAGCATGGCCTGAATGTACCATAATTCAGTGGCTGGCGCATTTTGTAATAGCTCGGTTAAATCAGCAAATCAACAGCTGGCTAACTGTTGAACCGTGCGGACTAACATCGTTTGTAATCAACAAAAATAATGTTTGTACTGTAAATCAGCCACGGAACATGACAAATTAGGACGACCCACCCCAATGTCCATGTTTGTTTTGGAAAATGTAATCCCAGACTGACTAATAATACTTGAATACACTTGTCCAACCCATATTGATACATAGTTCATGAAAAGTAACTGAATGGAATTGATTTTTATTCCACTCTCAGCATACACACGATAAAAACTGACACCCGCACGAAATTCAACAAGGCTCCTGTGCCTCCAAGTGAGACGTGACTTTATCTCGTGTCTCTCTCCTCACCTTGAGCCTTGACGTCATCCACAGTTGGGCATGGAGTTTTAATAGTGACCTCACTTGGACTGGAGCGACGCCCAGTGTTGTCAACTGCCCAAAGCCGGAACCTAGACAGACATACGGTAACCTATTTATGCTGCATCTCAATCTCTGGATGGAAGGCACAAATACGTCAAATTGTTCTGAATTATATCCCCATCCAGTGGCTAAAATGCTCATAGCATCCACAACTAAAGACAAAGACCTGAGAAAGAATCATAGAAACTCTGAAAGAATAATTTTGGATCAATGGGTTTCATCACTTTCATCATTAAAACATCTGCTTGTGCTTACTGTGCCTCTCACACAAACTTTTCCTGAAACAAGACCATATCTGGATGGGCCCTCGAAATATAAGGGGAGAGAAACAGGGCCTTGGCTCAGTGACAATGAGCTGCCAGACAGACTAGAGCGTGCAGGAGCCCTGCCCTTGCTAGGATTTGAAGGACGTGAGGAGCTTTGAAACAGACTAAATACAGTACATCAAAACATTCCTTGTATTCTGATTATGTTTCTCTGCCTCTCGATCTTTTTCTCACTCGTTCCTCAGCTTCTCCCCAAACGCCATCTCATTTCCTCTTTGAGATGTGTGTATTACTTCACTCCAGGCAAGTTGTCTGTGGGTTAAGTGTGAGCATGTGTACTGAGAAAGTGTGCGTGCAGACTGAGAAAAGTGTCTTGGTCATCTAATGATAGTAAATTCCCATGTGGTGTAAATGTTTAATGGAATAAATCATTTTTTCATGACTCATTAACAGCTCTCTTTTGATAAAATCACCTTGTTATTAATATGGAATTATATTCCCACCTATTTGTGGGAATGGTACATTAAAAGACCATTTTGAAGTAATTTCTGAATTGCTAAAATGAACCCAAATTACTGTAATGTATCTTGCTAAATGGCATGAGCAATTTGCAAATACACCAATGATCCCAAGGATCATGTCCTCATTGTTGATACTTTTACTTTCATTATCCTCATTTTTAACACAATTGAATAAATCTAGAGTTACATAAAATTAAACTGATCGGAGTCTTGAGAGTCTGCCAATGGATGCCAAAGCCAACACAGGTAATTTGGTCATTATTAAATTCAAATTAAATATTCAGACTCTGCATCTGAAAATTTCAATCTCTCATACTCTCAATCTCTCAATTTCAAAAAGCCACCAGGGGAAAAAAAAAGGATTTGAAGATTCTAATGACCCATGACAGACAAAGGCACAGACTAATCCCTGATGGCACCTCTTCTTATGCATCAATTTGGATTTGCTCTTGGATCTTTCTAGACTTGTGTGGATTTTTTTTTTTTTGCCAAATACTCCAGCTTTCTCTCACATTCCAAAACCTTAGGTACAGCATGTATTCAAGTATGAATCATTGTGCCATGTGATTCAATAATCGTTACCATTTTTGGAGCAATCTCAATCACAAAAAGGAGGGATTATCTTACATATATGTGGTGTCAGGTTCCAGACAGCGGACGATCATGCTGACCGAGGAGGACAGCAGGTTTGGAATGTCTCCTAACATCACACATGGAGACCTGGCGCCAGACAAGATATCATCCACGAAGCTCAGGAGCGTTTCTAAAGCACAGAGACAAACGTGATTTAAACAATACTCAAGTTTTTGTCAAATAATTTCAGTTCTTGTGGCATTAATTGATACAGGGGTCACATAAAAGTTGTGTCATGATAAGTCAAACTGTTTTAAATGAATTTTTAATTATATCTGACATGGCACGGCACGGGGCAACACTGGTTAGTACGTCCGCCTCACAGTGCAGATGTTGTGGGTTTGATTCCTGCACCGGCCTTCCTGTGAGGAGTTTGCATGTTCTCCTCGTATCTATGAGAGTTTCCTCCTCCCACATTCCAAAAAACATGCACGGTAGGCCGACAGACCACTCCAAATTATCAATAGGTGAGATTGTGAGTGTCAATGCTTGTTCCTTGTGATTGCCTGGCAACCAATTCAGATTCAGCTGGGATAGGCTTCGGCACGCCCGCGGCTCCGTGAGGAAATGCGGTTCCGAAAATGGATGGTTGGATCATATCTGACATCATTCTCCTCTGTAAATCAATCTTTAGTGAGCATATTAGACAAATCATTACGGTAAACATAACTATTGAACCAATCAGAGGATGGCAAAATGCCGACACCAGTTTGAGCCAAAGGCTTCAACTGTGTGTGTTTGTGTGCGAGTGTGTGTGTGTGCACCCATGGGCGTATCTGCGTGTGTGTTCAATAGCAGCACTCTGGATTCTGAAGGCCTTGGGCATGTTACATTTACCTGGCAACACATAAAAGTTGAAATGTGATTGGACAAAAATGAATTTGACACATGAACTTTTGTTTGGCTTTCTCAAGGCACTGATCGATCGCAACTGGACTGTTCTGACATTTCGCCTCTCGAGAAGCCTTCATCAGTTCATTCAACAACACTTGGTTAGGACTGCACAAACTTGAGTTTGTGTGGAAAATGCAACTATTTACGCCACAAAGTGTTGAGAGGAGAAACAAACAAACGGAGCAGTCCACTTGCAATGGGCTCAATGTCCTAATGAATAAGAATAACCACAAGCACATTTTCTCTGGCTCATTTGAAATATTGCCAATCACAACATATGCCTTCATTTCTGTCAGTTTGAAGTAGCTGAACAACAGTGAGCAGCTCAATGAAACAATATGAGGAACCCCATTGTGCACTGTCATACTGAGATGAAAGCTTCATGTGGGTGGTCAGAGGAACACAATGCAGAGCACAGTGTGCTTCAATCACAGAAGACCTGTAATACAGTGAACACAACGTGCTGCCATGGCATTTATAGGCGAGCCGCAACACCAGGGGAATAAAAATCATACAGAGAAACAAAAACATTCCTCTAGTTGCAGGAATAATGGTATTGAAACTTGCGCAACATTTTATAGTTGGTTTATTGTCATGCTCTTGATTCTATATAAACAGTGGGTAGATAAATCTGATTGTTCAAGATTCATAACTTATGGAGATTCTCATCTAAATAAAAACTGAATGCACTTCATCACAATAAATCCAAGTATGTGGTCTCTTTCTTTTGTGTACACAGTCAGTGTGAATAACAAGACTAAACCGCAGATTGACAAATGAGCCTGAAAGAAAAGTTCTTGTTTTTTATTCTCGCATCATCATTCTAGCATAGTATTGAGATACCGTATTTTTTGCACTATAAGGCGCACCTAAAAACCTCAAATTTTCTCAAAAGCTGACAGTGCGCCTTATAATCAGGTGTGCCTTATATATGGACCAATATTGAGCCACTACAGCAGGCGTGTCCAAAGTCCATCCCGCGGGCCAAATGTATACATCTTATATATGGACAAAGTTTTAAAATGGACCATTCATTGAAGGTGCGCCTTATAATCCGGCGCGCCTTATAGTGCGGAAAATGCTGTTCCATATTTGGGAAATGTATGAAATATTTGGCCAAATGGTAAATGTGTATGTTCTCAACTTTTATTTAAATGTGTAAAGCACTTTGGTCAACAGGAATAAGCCAATTCCTTCTAATAGAAAAATGCAATCTGTGATGTTGGACATTTTCTTCTTCACTAATAGGAAAGACAAAAACACATGCACGTCTCCCGGACTGTAGATGCATTTCAATTGCCTCGATGGGTTACAATTACGAGTCCTTGGGTCCCTTGAAGGTACTATAAAATTGTAACATAAACTTATTGGCAAGACAAACAAGAATGTTCAAAACATAGTGAACTATATTTTCCGTCATTTGGTGTAACATGCTGCTTTAGCCACAATGTGAGAAATATGACCCTTTATTTAGTTTTGCACTGCAAGCCCAGGAGCTTATCCAAAGACGACACTGGAAGACTCATTTGGGAAATGAAAAGTTTGTCTATCTAGAAAAAGTGCCGAAACCTCCAAGAGACAGACTGGATTTTTATCTCTGATAGCAACTGATTGGGCATCAATGCTTCGGTCTGGGGGATAAATGTAGTCATAAAAGTATGATATTAAACTGATTTTTCAAATTTATTGCTATAGGCATAGACGCACCGATTCTTTTGTACAGCCAGCGAGCCACTTATCATGCCCAACAGTTTTATGGTTCTAACAGCGATTAGAGGTGATGACTGAAGTTAAAATATATTGAATAACGTACAACCGAGTCCTAAACTAATTTTATTTTATGACTGATAATATTTATTCAACTGTAAGCAGTAGTTTAAAAGAAAAATGGCTTCTTCTTTAAAACCACCTGTTGTGAGGAATGAAAGGTTCTATACAGAGGGCAAGCAAATGAGAACTGGTTGAAGAAAACTGAAGCTTATGAAAGTTAGCCTTTAAAACTAGTTAGCCCACAAATGTGCTACAAGAACACAATCGGAATTGTCAGGTAAGCGTAATATTTCTTTCAGGCTAGTGTTTTGTGGAAAAACTTTGTTTTTTTTTATGCAAAGGGCAAGAAACATACAGATAAGCAGTTGAAACGCTGTTTTACTTGTCCTTCAGCTGGAGATGTTTACCCCTTGCATTCTTCAAGTCTGATTGGTTGGAAAATCAAGGATTGCCAAGAGACTGATTTATGGAAGTTATGGGATCTCTCACCTTTTGAAGTTGTGCCTGCTTTTGTCAGTTCAGTTGTGCAGGCCTGGACAGGCGGTGTGTGTGTGTGTGTGTGTGTGTGCACCCATGTTGACCCTTCAAGTCAATCTGTTTTTCCCTGCTTTTAAACGGAAAGGAGGTGTGCTTTGAAGATAAATCTGTTTTTGCAGTGGAATCTGTATTCATAAGAAGCATTCATACGATTGTTCGATATGGAAAACAGAAAGTAGCAAATGCCAAGTTAAGGGGGGAAATTGGAAAGGGGGATTGAAAATTCCAAACAGAAAAATTAAAAGTGGTTATAAGCGCTGTTTATTCAAGGTCAAGAAAATTTGTTGATTTTAAAAGGATTTCCCTACTAAGTTGTGGATTAGCTCATGTCAACAGACAAATTGAAGCACATCTTTCCTGACTGTGTGGGCAGGGCACTTTCTGGATAGGAAGGTTCTAGTAAAAGACACAAAACTTTTAGCTTATGAAGAAATCTGCATTGTCACATGGTTTGCACTGAATTCAATAAAAAATAATGCTAAGGCAGACATGTTGATTTGATGAGCTGATTAAAAAAAGGGGCAGGAGAAAAAAAAAAACAACTCGTACATACATGCACGCAAACATAAATGGAAATGGCAGCTGAGTTCTTTGTTAAATAACATCTGGAATTTGTTGTCTACCTTTCTTATATTGTTAAAGGAAGGAAGTGATGGGAGGGTGGGAGCTCAAGTTGATATAAAAGACATATTTCATAAAGCAATGGAATGACGCTCTTGTTTGCAAATTCTGTTTGATATGTGAGCTGTTGACCTTCCACTTCACCATAAATCAAACTTTTTTTTAACACTGAGAAGGGCAATAATATGTTCTATAATTTGATAAAATTACACTGGACCAATTGATAACAGTTGTTGCCATGCCTGTTTTTTTTTTTTTGCATTTGATTTATATATAGTGAAGAAGTCATTTGTGTTTTCTCCTTTTGTTCTCTCCACATTTCAATACCTCCCTTTCCCTTTTTTGTTCGTCTCACATATGTACTCCTCTGATATGAGCATTTCAAAGTGTGTCTGAAGTGTTTCGGCTACCCCCATCAATTGCAAGTGAAATTATACAGATGAGGGAGCTCTTGCCGGGTTTTGCATAACAAGTGAAACACAACCCAAACAGTTATGATCCAAAACACGCAGCTGTCCAACACTGAAGCTTTAAGCTATTTCATGACTGGTCACAGCCAACAGTTTCGCAATGAAACTTCAAAACATCCTGTTTTCAGACAGTGTAGTGTGTATTTTATCGTAATTTAACCAGTAGTTTTAGTGGTGTCAAAATGGGAATAAAAAAAAAAAGTATTTGCTTAAAGGGACATTTGAGTGAGCATTGACGCTTATTTCTGTAAAAATTATGTCAACACTAAACATGATTTTTTTTGTAACTCATCCACTGCATCTTCCCTAAAGACTATTATTAATTGTTATTCCCATTTTAGTCATTTTATTTTATATTTAGTTTAGTGGAATCAGTTTTGACTGATGACTAATTGTACAGTATATTGTATAATTTTTTTTTTTTTTACCCTGCTGTACATATTAATAACGCCTTGAAGGTCAACGAGTGAGAGAATACAGTTTTGAGGAAACGAACATATGGTAAGCAACAGAGAGGTTAGAAAGAGGGGAAACTAAATAAAAAACATGCCAGCATTTACAACTTTTGAGAAATCAATGGGACAGGAGGACCAGGAGATTAGAGGAAGCTTGAGAGGAGCATAAAAAGCACAAAAGAATGAAACACAGCAAAGGAGAACTTGAGGAGAAATGTCCATTGGTTTATGTAAGTGTGATATTCCGAGATGAAACACAGCTGAAATCAAAACCATACTGCTCAGTGTGCTTTCAGGCCTTTTCAGACTTGCCTGTCTTTGATTTTTTTTTTTACTCTGTCTATCACCCCATTCCTTGGTGGTCTGTTCACCTCCTCGCTTTCCTCTTTGAGCATCCACACCTTTGCCTCTATGTTCACATAAGGGTGTGTTCACCAAAAGTAATCAATCATCTCCTACAGCAGAGCTCGCTGCATAATGCATTGAATGCAAGCGCAGATAAAATGACGTAAAATGAGAGGCACAAAAAGGTTTCAAAAAGTTCAACTGACAGCAAACTACCCATGCTTGAACATTTATGAATCTGTGGAATCAATTGACAACGTTGTGTACGACAAAAATAAAAAAAAATAAAAAAATATTATTGTACGTATTGCTGACTTTATCTTTGTCACACACAAAAAAAATACAGTAAAATAGTTTCGGTCAAAGGAAAAAAAACATGAATCTTAATATTGCTACTAATGACTACCATCTTGTGGATTTCTTAAAAACTACAACACCCTGCGGTATTTCCAAACCTTTAAAAAAAAAAAAAAAAATCCCATCACACCAAACAAAAATGTTACCAAAAGTATGGATATTGAAATAATGATTATATTGTCTCATTTGATTATTGACTGTGAAATATGGCCTGTTGAACATAAAAAATACACCCCAAAAAGTTTGCATTTATTTCCCTGTAAAACTGCAATAGCTAGTTTGGAGAAAGTTGAACTAAGTAGGTTTCAGAATGTGAACTGTTCTAAGTATAAATAAATACCTGTCTCAACTTTCGAGTGGTCAGTCCTCTCAGTCACCTTCTCCTGGCTAATGAGGTAATCAATGATCCGCACACCAATTGGTGGTTCTGTGTGGTTCCATTCCATGATGAGCAATGAGCTACTCGGCTCATAAGTATAAGATAGTTTCAGCCTGGAAACGAGTAAAAAATCATGAGCATGACTTCTTGGTGAAACACAATAGCTCAAAAAAAAAAAAGAACACTCAGTAAAAGCCGACAGGAACGATACATTATTCCAACTTTGCTCCTGCAGCTTAAAATGACTTTTTCTTCCCGCAGTTCTCAACTTACTTGAAATACATAAATTCATTTGACCCTTACATCATGTGCTGGTCAAATTTGACTGTTTCAAAATTGTAGATGATTTGTTCAGGCTGATGTAAGATGTGACTCCACAAAATCATATTGATTAGCATTCAATTTGATGAGTTTCATTCTAATTATGTACATTCTTAATGTCACACATCAAAAATGATTGACCGTTAGATATGACTGGAGGAATCAATAATTTTCTGTGGTGTAAAAATTGACAAGAGCATACATTGGTTGAGGAAGAGGTGCACAGGTGGGGAGTCCATCTGCACCAAAGGCACTGGAATCACACCGACACCAATCATCAATCACGTCACCCCTCCCTGAACACCACAGCATGCTCATCATTGCCTCTTGAAGAGCCTGTGAAAAGGCAAAGAAACAATGACAAGTGTGTAAACAGAAGCATGATTGGGAAGTTGAATTTTATACAAATTAATTATTGATATTGTTGGGTATTAAGTATAGAATGCAAGTAATACACTGAATATTATCAAATTTTTCATTTTTCAAGGATTTGCAGACTGCATTGCTCTTATTTTGATGAAATTGATTTTTATAATATGCCTCATCGTGACAACTATATGCAGCAAACCAATATTCTTTTTCAATTTTTAATTTTTATAATACATTTTTTAATTATTTTTATAATATGTTTTTAAATTAAAACTGAATGAGAATTCCTTCAATCGTTTCTGGTTTAAAATCTCCATTCAAATGCTCGTCTTGAGAAAAGTACAGTCATGTCTTACTATTTAATATGCTTTTTAAATTCAAATGTCACTTGGGCACCTTCATTCATTCTAAAACATCACAGCAACCGTCACTTTAACCATGGATTGTAAATCCCTTCGCAGAGGTTCTCTTGAAAGATTCATGATGGTGACACGGCCCTTTTTTAAATTCAATAGAAATATATTTTATGCATTTATTCTTCCTCCTGCACAACACCAACAACCTCCAGTTAACCTTTGTCAATACCAGTATGCCGACACCCCAGGAGCATACGTTGCACTATCATGACATTTACTTTTGCTAGCGTATCGACCTAAAATATTGATGTTGTCGGAACACAAAAACAAAGCTCGGTGTGATGTTGGTTGAGTAAACTCTGATGTTCAAGAAGAAAGTTTCTGGAACATATTTCTGAATGAGATTTTGAGAGATGAAGGACAACTCATCAATGTATTCATCTTAGAATTGGTGGAAATGTTTAAGACTGAAGATTGCAGCTGTAGGTTTTTTTTTTTTTAGTTTCCCTTTTTTTTGCTAGGAGAAACTTGACGTTGATGCTTTTACTGATCGGAGTGACACAGATTAGCTTTCAGCTACAGCTTTCACTCTGGCGCACATGAATGAGCTGAACGAGAAGCAGCAAGGGAAAGACCAGTCAGTGCATGAAATGTACACAAATGACAGGACCGTCAAAACTATGCGAGTTTAATTCTCTAGACAAGTGTCAAGAAATTTACTCGTTTCGTCACACTGGACTGAAAGAGGCCTCTGGACATGTTTGAAAATAAATAAATAAATAAATAAACTGAAATCACTGCCAGACTTCTGCTGTCCTTCTGTGATTTTGGAAAAATGTCACTTGGCTGGTGACATGTCCTTTCACACAAGTGTACTTGACATTTTTGTTTACCAATAATATTTGAATCAAATGTGCTCCGTCTGTTTCTCAGCTGCACAAACATATTTAATATCCCTACTGAGGAATTAATTAGGGCCTAGTCTCCTCTTTGGTGAGGATCCATATTCACCTTAAAAACAATCTTCAACACACCTGATATGTCTCATTGTTGGACACCAATTCATAGATGGGAGCTGCTTTGGTGATTTGCAATAGCACAGGCTCGGACTGCTGTCGTCCTTGAGCCGCCCTTGGACTCATATGGCAGAGATGGCAAGAACGAGGGCACTGGCCCTGGCTGGTGCAATCCATACGGACACCGGCTGCCATCCGCTTGGCTCCTGCGTCCAGCAAACTGGCAATATATGCGGGGTAGGTCAAAGTCCTAGGCTCCTTGTCATGCTCCTCTGATTCCTCAGAGGGTGAGTTACCTAAATAGACACAATAAAGAAAGTTAATCAGCTGGAGTATAGCTACATGAGGCTTCAAAAATGTCTTTGTTTATAATGACATTGGTAAAAACATTTTGAACCGCTGTGTGTGTGCGTGTGTGTGTGTGGAGGGGGGGTACAATAGTGGTAATCCATTCTAATCCTTCATTTTAAAGCTACACCACTGAGTAATGCTGATTCATTGATTTGCTAATATTTTTAACTAGCCCCTCAAACCCCCAAACTATCGACGAGAGAGATACAGTCAATGGTTACCAGATTTTTGGAATGAGGCAAGAAACATTGGGAATTAATAAAGCTGAACTGACAGAAAATGTCTGTCTTTTATAGTAGCTTGGCAAATCTCCAAAGCATTAATACACTTCTGCATTTACTGTACTGCTCCCATTTGGAAACTTTTAGCTCATCTACATCACAAGAAGAATGGTGAAGTGGTACTGTGAATATTTGCGCGTAATAAAGCGACATTCAGTTCCTGCAAGGATAAGGTTAATTGATGGAATACAACTTCAGTTTTAGAGCCAATGAAACAACTTTATAAGAATGAGAGTTTTCCTTAACTTGTGCATTTAATGTTCTTTGCACAACACTTTACCTTTAAAGATATTTTTTCCTAGGATTTCTCAAACCTCACTGAACTAAAAATGACCACATTATGAGCGTTTGAAAAGCTTATTTAAGTGAATCCATTTCAACCAGCATCAAATGGAGCTCTTTTTCATATAACCACTGGGGGGCATTAATATGACATTTTCAAACTGTGCAGACTGCATACAGTAGTTAGAGCACCTTTATTACTGGAGCCAAATAATCATGCAAAAAAGACCTTTTGATGTTTCCCACACAGGAGTTCCAACAATATAAAATAGAAATTCATGCCAAAGCCACATTTGTTTGCATCAGGGTGTGCGTGTGCACTCTTGTGTCATGCAATGTCTCAGTGTGCGTGCATCCTGAATGAGCCTGTCCTTGACCAGATAAACATGCAGACAATGGACCTTGCAATGAGGCCACTGGGACCACTTGACTGATACATTCTCACCAGTCAGATGGCTGTGTCGGTAAATGGGGTCTGATTGAGGGTGAGTGGCATCAAGAATCCAGCTCACATGTAGTGTGTTGATTTGCATTGGCATAATATTGCATGTGTTAGTGCACTCTGACTCATAAATAGTCCACAACATATAAAAGGACTCCAGAGACAAACAGAAGTGAGGTAAAAAAGGCCACAGGTTTTTGGCTAAGCAAAAATAAGTTTTAACCAACAAACCGACCGACCGACCGACAAACCATAAATAAGTTAACCAACCAACCAACCAACCAACCAACCAACCAACCAACCAACCAACCAACCAACCAACCAACCAACCAACCAACCAGTTAACCAACCAACCAGTTAACCAACCAACCAACCAACCAACCAACCAACCAACCAACCAACCAAACAACCAAAAATATGTTAACCAACCAACCAACCAACCAACCAACCAACCAACCAACCAACCAACCAACCAACCAACCAACCAACCAACCAACCAACCAACCAACCAAAAATATGTTAACCAACCAACCAACCAACCAACCAACCAACCAACCAACCAACCAACCAACCAACCAACCAACCAACCAACCAAAAATATGTTAACCAACCAACCAACCAACCAACCAACCAACCAACCAACCAACCAACCAACCAACCAACCAACCAACCAACCAACCAACCAACCAACCAACCAACCAACCAAAAATATGTGCTGGACCATGTTGGCAGTCAAATGCATGAAAATTCAATGAAACCACCTTTTGCGTAAAATTTAGACTTTAGTCAGAATTTTGCTTTGTAACTTCACCGTAGTTGCAGTCAATCACCAGATGAGGAAACTAAGGCATAACTTGTCCAAAACGAAGAAGACTGTTTTGACAACAAAAAGTCAGCCACCCGAATCTGGAATCTGGAAAAACTCCAGTCGCTCTCTTAAAAGGTACATGTCCCTGGTGAATATCTCTCATGAGGATCACCAAATGCCAACAATAATAAAAGAAGAATGTGGAATGTCTCAAAGTTAGATGAATGCATGCAAGTTCTATTCTCCCTCCCTCTAAACGTTCCTCACTGGGTTTGTCGAGTGTCAACAAAGAAATGCTTGCCGACAGATATGTATTGTTGTTAACGATGCGTATACTTGTACGCCAATTAGAAATGCCCAAATTCATTTATAATTAGGTCCTATGGGTAATTAAAAACAATAGAGCAAGTTGGAAGTAAACCACAATGACAAAGCAGATCAACTTTGGCGATTTAAATTTCAAGTTCTTCAGGATTATTTTTGCTTTGGCGCCATTGTAGAGACAGTGTATAGAGTAAGTGAATCATCTATATGCTAACCGCTATCAGACTAGTTTTTTTTTTTTTAAAGCTATGATGCAGGCATTAAATCCAGTAGGCATTAGTTTCATCTTTGTCATGGTGGTGGTATTTGGCATGTGGGTGGACTGCTCACTTTTAATCATCTTTAAGTCAGCAATTTTATTTTTCTTTGTACACACAGCCTTTATGCCTGAAAAGCCTTTGATTCATTCATTTGCCTTATGCTGGAGCAGAGGTTTATAAAGATATCTGACCAACAGGCACTTTTGTTAAAGCCTACTGACACCCAACATAAAAGCTGCAGCGGCAGCAGAAAATGGATCGCTTCTTCAAACTAGAATGGCACTCAGTCAAGCGCATACCTTCGCCAAGGTCCAACAGTCCCCTTTAATTCAATCAATAAACTAGCCATCACTGCTTAATCATAATTTAAAATCACCGGATCTGTAACAATGCAGCGTCTCAGAAGCTCAGATTTTGCATGACCATTCGTGACTCTATATATATATTTTTTTAATATAGATTTTTTTTTCTGTATTGGAACAGATTGACTATCTATCCATGCTAACACCGAGACATAGAATTCCATTTGATGAAACGCATGAACTCAAACAGGAAACTAACCAGAAGTGATAAAATAAGCCTTTTATTTTGGTCCGCTGAGTTCCTCTCAAAGGAATGCAGGGTATATGCTTCAGGCAGCAGATAAGCAGCTCTGTAGCTGATAAAGCAATGGTCCTCCATTTCTGTTGGCGTAGTGGTTAAGATTAAGCATCTAGTCATTGTGGTTAATAATTTGATATATTTTCTACCACAGAAGCAAAGTGAGGAAAGTAATTTATGATAACGTCTGGCAACTAATATTCTCTAAACTGCAGGACACCAACCGTGGGGCATTGTTTTCTGTGTGCGTTTGTGTGAGTGTACGTGTATGTGCGTGAGGGTCCAATATTATGTGTCATGGAATTTGGGGCTTTTCTAGATATTCCTGTATCTGGTGGATGGCACATCTCTGATGGAGCTAAGAGCTTTTCTGATTCACATAATAGCTCTCCATTCATTCCTTCTTCCCACACACTCCAATAAGAGAGAACACCAGTTCACCGATCGCACAGACTTGAGTCATATCTCCTACTTGCACAATACTTTCACATTGGATAGGGGAGAGAGAAAAAACTGAGTGGAAAGAGATCAGTAGACATGCAACCATCCACTTTTGAAAAGGATAAAAGCCTTCTTTTTTTTTTTTTTTTTTTGCCAGCAAAAGGCTTCTTTCTTGTCTTATGCATTCATGTCTGTTTCCATTGCTCTTCAGACCAGATGCAGTTTTTTTTCAGAAAATAAATGACCAAGTATCGTTGTGCATGATCAATGTCTAAGATGTTGATCCAAAATCCTAAAGTTCCTTTCTCTGTGGTTTCTTTTAACCCAGTACATATTCAGGTGGGTGTATTTTTTCTTGTAACTTCAGTTGGATTTAATGCCACTAGGTGCTGCTAGTGCTTCACTGGGTTGGCAGCAGTTTTTGGACCAAATCCACGTGCATGTTCGATTCAGCAAACTGAAGCAAGGAAAAACACACTAACCTTTTGATTGTGTTTGGCCTGAGTTGAACATTATATGGTTATGGAATGTAATCATGAGCCCCTGCTGTTGCCCGAATGTCAGAAATCAAAGCAGCCAGCAGCTTAGTAAATTGGAAAGCAGTGAGATGAGAAATTTGTATTTAAAATGCCTAGATTTAGAGGGATAATGTCTGCGGAGGAGGAAAATGAAAAAATAATTACTACCAATAAAAAGGAACCCATGTACGAAACAGATAAACAATATGTGTATGTTGCGTGCTTGTGCATTGTGAACCTGCAAAATGATATACCGAGCAGCTCTTTTTGTGACTGACAAATTATAAATTGCATCAGGAGTACGGCGGACCGAACCCCCTGATATGGGGTTATTCCTGTTCAACTGGTGTCGGAGTTTTGTCCGCATTGTGAAGGTCAGATTGCACCAAGATGATTCTTTGTCACATCATTCATAACATTTATGGGCAGAATTTCTAGGTGTAGCGAAGGCATTCGGGGATTCCAGTTTGGTGGCCTCTGTCCTGCAGCTTTGCGTTTTGCAGATGATATGGTTGTGTTTACTTTAGCAAGCCATGAGCTCCAACTTGTGGTCCGACTACAGAGGAATCACAATCCTCAGCCTCCCTGGTAAGTACTGGAGAGGAGGGTCCGTCAGGAGGTCGAATCTCGGATTCAGGAGGAGCAGCGTGGTTTTCGTCCTGACCGTGGAACTGTGGACCAGCTCTATACCCTCAGCAGGATCCTCGAGGGTGTATGGGAGTTCGCTCAATCAGTCTACATGTGTTTTGTGGACCGTGTCCCTTGGGAAGTTCTGTGGAGGGTGCTTCGGGAGCACGGGGTGCCGAACCAACTGATAAGGGCGGTTCGGTCCCTGTATCATTGATGCCAGAGTTTGGTCCGCATTTCCGGCAGTAAGTCAGATTCGTTCCCAGTGAGGGTTCACCAGGATGCCTCCTGGAAGCCTCTTTGGGGAGGTGTTCCGGGCATGTCCCACCGGCAGGAGACCCCGGGGACGACCCAGGACGCGCTGGAGAGACTATGTCTCTCAGCTGGCCTGGGAACGCCTTGGGATACCCCGGGATGAGCTGGACAAAGTGGCTAGGGAGAGGGAAGTCTTGGAGTCCCTCTTAAAGCTGCTGCCCCCACAACCTGACCCCGGATAAGCGGAAGAAGATGGATAGATGGATGGATGGATGGATGGATGGATGGATGGATGGATGGATGGATGGATGGATGGATGGATGGATGGATGGATGGATGGATGGATGGATGGATGGATGGATGGATGGAGCTCCAACTTTCACTGGTTTGTAGCCAAGTGTGAAGCGGTTGAGATAAAAATCAGGTTAGGATTGAGAGTCTACCTGAAGTGATTGAGTTCAAGTTGGACGATTTCATCCCAGGGTCTTCTTGACAAGGAAGGGGAAGATAGAGCAGGAGATCAACGGGTGGGTCGATGCATCATCTGCAGCAATGCAGACTGTATCTGTCATGAAGCAAGAGCTGAGCCGGAAGGTGGAACTCTTGATTTGCGGCTCGATCTATCTTCCTACCCTCACCTGGTCATGAACTGCGGGTGAGCTGTGTCTGAAATAATAAGACCTTAGATACAAGCAGCTAACAAGAATATCCACCTGAGTGTGTCCGGCTTTTCCTTTACAGATAGGGTGAGATGCTTGGTCATCCTGGAGGAACTCAAAGTCCTCTGCAGGAGAGGAGCCAGATGAGGTGGCTTGGGCATTTGGTTAGGACCAGTAGAGGCAGGTGAGCCTGAGCCTCACCTGACATCATTGAAAGGAAAATTAAATATATAATTAAAAAAAAGTATATATAGTGTTTTTTTATTTGTACTACTTTTGGCATATGAACTAAATACATATATGGGTTTGTTTGAAAAAAATCTCAAGAACTTTATTAACCTGTGCAATGTCAAACAGCAGAGAAAGGGACGATGTCCGAGGCTTGCGGTTCTCCAGCCTCACTGTAAGGGGCATGATTCATTAGCAACAGGCCTCAAGGCAAAATGCTCAGCCAAAAAGTTGCTGTAAGTTATTGGGTCAAGGTCAGCCCTCGATCATTTGTTGTTTTTTCCCACTTGCCTGCCCTGACTAATGGCGGATAACATTTTGAAACTTAAACAATTTTAAAATTGGATTTTTGATCAAAGCAGGAGGTAATGAATAAAAAACATTGGGTCTAAACGGTTTGATACTACCACTCAAGCGGAATGGTACAAACGAAAAGATTGGTTGGATATCCAGAAGAATTTGCAAAGAAGTCTCGTTAAACATGAGCAGTTGGCTATTCATGGTCAATGCCAGGTCACGCTAAAGATTTGGGATTGGGTGATATTTGTGTTTAACGATAGTTCCAAATATGCTCATTCGCTAAACTAAGTTTAATTTAGTCATCATATTGAGTGTACACTCTGGGTTTCACTTGCGCAAAAAGAATCTGCTTGCTTCTTCAACAAACTACCTTCACCTTGAGTCGTCATTGTTGTAAAAAATTCCATTATCACTATTTTCCCGGTAGTATATACAGTTAGAGGTGAGATGCTGTAATTATTGATTCTTGTGGTATTTTGACAAAGGTATGTCAGAACCAGATAATAAAAAGATAAAAAAAGTCAATATGAAAAAATAAAGAAAAATACTCAAAATATTTGTCCTGTATGGCTACATTTCTCCTATCATAAGAATATGACAAATCTGAATACAACACTGCATACAAACCACATAAAACCATTTTCTGAACCACTTTATCCTCATAAGTGTCGCGGGCGTGCTGGAGTATTCCCCAGCATGATTTAAGAAAAGAAAAAAAAAAGAAGAGCTTTATCCGTGTTTGAGTAAAATTGACAAAGGCAGTTAAAGAATTACTGTACTTGTTTCTGTAAAAGTGAAAACAATTTAGAAATAACTGTTTTCCCATTGACGTGTGTGTGTGTGTGTGTATGTATCTCGCTCACTCTGATCTCTCCTTGCATGCCTACATGTGAGTGGCCTGCTTTTCCGTGTGATATGCAACAAAAATAAAAATAAAATACAAACAAAAATAGATGCAGTAAAGCAGAAGGTAAACCAGAAGCCCCCTTGCTGAATTAAGGAAAACAAATTTGCAATGGTTACATTCCACACCGGATTTAAATGAATCTTTTATGAATTAATTTTGAGAATCTAAATTTTCCCTAGGTGTGAATGGTTTGTCTGGTTGTGCCATGTGATTGGCTGCTAAGCGCTGTAGAAAATCAATGGATGGTTGACATTGACAATTCTTAGAATAATAAAAGGAGAAAAAGGGTGCTGTAACAGCGTGGGAAAAGTAAGACCCTCAAAACCGCAAATATGAGCATTTTTTTGCCAAGATCTTTTTTTTTTTGCCTCATTCGCAGAATAGTAATGATTTGCACCCTGCAGTGGCCTCCTGAGATGTGGCTCAAAATTTAAAAACCCCTGGCCAAGAAATTACCCTGTCTCCGTTTGAGTTGAAGATAAGATGTGATCGTTAAAAGCTGTTCTTGCATCAGTTTAGTACTTTGCACAGGCACAGTGGGACATGTGGTGCACTCTGTCTGAGGTTTACATCATGGACTTTCATATTACTGATGAACAATTCGGGGCTCATGGCTGAAGCCAGGGGTTAGTCATCTTATGTTGCCACAGTGGTGAAATCACTGTGTTTTACTCTAGGATATCTAGGAATATTTTTGTTAGCCACTACATATTTTGTATATAAATTTCCCACTTTTAACAATTTTTAAACTTTGGCTATGAGTGAGGTAATCTCAAAAAGTGTAAATTTACAACTTTTGTAGATGGATTAAGCAGAGCTGAGTAACAAACAGGCCTTAATTTGTCAAACCAATTAAAAAGTTATGAATATTTGCACCAAAATAACCACCCTGGAGCGGTTTGCTCATAACGCCAGGCCACTGTAATTAGCCCCCAGCAGAGTGCCAATAAAGCCGATTAGACCTGCTTTTGAGACATGGATTTTAGGATCTGTTTTGACATGTGACACGGAGGGGGGGGCGGTCCATATTCATGATTAACAAGTTAAAAGAGTGCACATATTTTGATACTTTTGAGTCGTAATTACACCCCATAACCTTGCTTTCTGGTATACTTTACTAAGTTTCACACTCAGCCTATCAAAATAAAACCCTTGACTCAGCCTCACCCTGCAGAATCCAATCCACCTGCCAAGCATGCAGATATTATCACGGAGATATCTCGCAATATCTGACAAGCTCAGTAAGCCTTGATAGGCGCTTTATGTTTAAAGCAGTATTTGAAGCAGGGTGGGCTCTGAAGACATGCTTTGTCTGCTGAAGAAGGCTGCTGACCACTGCCTCAGAGATGCAGTTCCCATTAGCTGCCACTAGTATCAACCAAGATCTAACGTTAAAAAAATTCTTCAATGGCTTTGTCCCACATTACACAACACACATTAGGTTAATTAAATATTATTTCCCATAGGAGTATGAATTGTTGGTCGTGAATATGTGTGAGTGGCTGGGAACTAGCCCAGGGTGTATTCCTTTGACCAAAGTCAGCTGGGATAGGTTCCTGCTCACCCACAACCCTAATGAAGAAAAGTGTTCTAAAAATAGATGGATAGATGGAAGTGTTTGCAAGAGAGAGGCTTGTTCATTTGCAGACCACTGTCAGATTCCCACACACACTATGACTTCCCTTGTGGGACTGTTAAATGATTCAATTGAATCATCTAGAAAGAAACAAGACATTCGTTAGAGAATTCTCTCGAGGCCTATTTACAGCACAGTCATAATGGAATACATAAATATTCACATTTATAGTGCCGCCATAAAGGATGAGTCAACCACAGCACACCCAACACTAAATTAAAGATAATTCCCCACCCACCTAGCCACAACAGTAATGGCGGTTCACTTGTCTACGTGAAACAAATCAATAAACGAAAGCGGTATATTTGCTACCATATACCATTTTGAGTACACATGTAAAACATTTCTTATAAAGATTCTCATCGAAAGACAATTAATGATGTCAAATTGACAATATAGTTGACTTTGCAGAATGGAACCTTGGTTCACAAGATCCGAGTGATTGTGACGCAATTTCTTCCCTATTAAAATGAACCAAGGCTCGCTTTGCAGAAAACTGGCACCTCAGCAACAAAATGCCCCTTTGACACACAAGTCACATGTGAATTCAAGACGATCCTATTGGCTGAAAAAGCTGGCTTCTTGCAGTACATGCATTTATAGATTCAAATAAAAATAGTCGAGTGAATATGTTGTTGCAAACTGAAAGTGTTTCTTTATTATGCTGCTTCTGGGGTTAGGGTTAGGGTTAGGGTAGTGAGAGGGACATTATAAGCTTCAACACCCAAGCCCAAAATGTCAACTGCGACCACCAAAAAACATCATATAAAACAAACAGTACATTTTGTGAACCCCTAATAAAAAAATCAAATGAAGCAAAATAAAGGAGAGTGCTTGTGGTTGTCAAAAAGCATCTCTAGGTCAGAAGGACCATTATCAGTAAAGTTATGCTACTGCCCTGAAAAGTCAGCGGCAGCAAAAAAAAAGCCTTCTTTAACTGATGACCTTCTCTTTGTGCTCCAAAATTTATGCCTTGGCATTTAATACAAGAAATAAAATTTTACATTCTGTTTTATGTCCCTCATATACATTTCATGTGCACTTTTTTTCAATATAGGAGGAATACGACTTTATGCTACATATGCAGAATGTTTTCCCCGTGGCATTATCCACAGCATGTTAATTTACAAATAACTTACACAAGGATTTCCGCAAAATAAATGCAATATTGAGACATGGGAAATATGCACAATCTTTTATAGGATTTGTTTTACTTTAATAATGCTTCACAGAGCAATATACAACTCTTAAGTTCCTTCAAGAAAAAAAATCGAGGAGAATGTTTCCTTCCTCGAGAGTAAACTTTGACTGACAACATATTTATGCTGATTATATTTTTGCAGGCAGATTACTTCAACATAGCCTGAAGGTCTTTGCTCGATTTTTGATTAAAAAACAGTTGCAGTCCTCCCAATCTTAGTACCACTTGAGTGCTATCACCTTGGACATGCTTACCATAGTGAATCCTCCAGAAATTGCTCCCCTACAGGCTTTGAGGATATTCGCTGATTTTTTTGAGGAAAACACACACACACAGGGGGAAAAAAATGACACTGAAAGATAAGGACTGTAAAAGGTCGTTTACGCCAGGGGATTTTTTTTTTTTAACAGATAAAGATCAAGTTGCGCATCTCAGGCTGTTGGTAATAAGATATAAGATGGTTGTAGTGGGACTTGTCTGCCAAAAATCTATAGAAAATGCCATTTGTTTTGTCCTGCCAAGTGGGAGTTACACTGAGGACTTGACAGCACATTTTTTGGCACCCACACACATGCATGCACACACACACACACACGCTTGTCAAAAAAAAAACAACAACACCTGGTTCTAGTTTCTCTGGGACCTGCCAGCCCGGTGCTCAAATATTATCATCTGAAAGCTTGCCTCCATTTTATAATCTACATATATTTCTCGCTCACTGTTATTCTGCCGTGGGTAAGCAGGTGCGTTTAGGGCTCGGTCCATATCTCTGTGAATGAGACTGGCAGCTGGCATTTTCCTCACACTGAGATTACACAGAGACCGCAGGGGAGAAAAAGTTTTAGGAGAGAGTAACTTTTATCGGACACAGCACTGACCTTCATTGTGGAGTGCTAAACCATTTGCCTCACCCAAACAAGCTGAGGAAATGAAAAGCAGAAACTGGGCATGATTCATTCTCGAGTATTGATCATAATAAGACTACTGTACCTCTTTAAATCACTGAAAATAATATAAAGTGAAATAATTATTAACTATTTAGCTAATGTTCAACTAAATTTCTTTATATTTTGATTTTATGATTGATTTTATTCATGCCACTCTCATACATAATTTTGGATAACAATCGGTCACTGTTTTCAGACATTAAGTGATAACAGAATGTGACAATGCAAGCCAGGAAAGAATATTACAATGCTTGTCTCTTTCCTTCTATGACATAGTCAGTCTGATAGTATGCGGAAAAGCAGTTCCCGTCCCTAAATAAAATGTTCCTAATGTCGTCACAAAGAAACCCATTACATTTTTGTAGGGCTGAGGTCTGCCGGCTGGATGATTGGTCGACAAGCCCTTGTCCGACAAAATTCGTATTGGTTGAGCAATCGCTAATGTCAGTTTTGCAGGATGACTTCGGCTTTGCTCATTTCTACAAATTATAATTTCGATCGACGCAACTTGTGGGGTCTTACTGACATTAAATGGGAGCTTCTATGGGGGAAAAGCCATTATCACGCCTCTTGAAATAAATTGTGCTCATACCTTGGAGACTTATGAAAGAGAAACATAAGGGAAACTTTACGCAGATTGCTTATTTTGTCATTATCTCAAAATTGAACCTTGAAGACGTTAATCGTGAAATTGGTTGAAGTGGACATCAGTAAAGATGTCCACGTACAGTACATTTTGATGCCAAATAATTGCAATTTGTAGACATCATTAGCAATGAATGTACAATGATTTTGAGATATCTGCTGAGGTACCTTGGGCAGACTTCAGAGCGAAAACTACAAATGTGATATATTATTAAAATCCATACATGATCTACCATTAGCTCGCGATTAGAAAGTATCTCAACTCACAACAGGTGGTATGAGTCAAATTATGTACAAGTATGAAGAGAAGCAAAATAAAGAGCCAGACAGGCAACGAAAACATTCAATTATTGTACTATGCATCGTCTAACTGTGAAAAAAAAATTACTGCAGCAATGGGGAGAACAGCTTTAATCCACAGTGTGCTGAAATCACTTCTCATTACTGAGGCTCAGCAGCAGAGGCTTGCTGAGGGCTGTTGACATGCTATAGGGTTTAACATAAAATCTCAAAGTGTGTAGGCATAATCAAAGCAATGAGAAAACACTGCTCCCCAAGGAGTCTACTTTTACTGCAGTTATCCTCCAACAGCTCTGCTCTCCTGACACCTTTCTACAAATTTGGAGAAATAGTTTCGCAGTGTGTCACTGTTCATTTTTGCCAAGGGCGTGATGTGTTTCTCAGATTTAATAGTTTCATATAAAAATACATTTAATGACTTGGGTGTATGTACCACTAATGTATTAAATTTGTTTTGAACTTATGTTCTTATCGTTGCTCTGGTGAAAAGCAAAACAAAAAACATCAATAAAAAAATGAAGCTGTTTTCAAATGTGCAAATATATTCGCTCAACAAAACCCGCCATTAGTCACAGTTTTGTTGATCGGGCATACAATTAAGCAACTTCCGAGGAGACCTGATTTTTATTTATTATGGCAGCTTTGGAGAATCTTAAAATTCTTTACCTCGGAGTCCCTCAACAGAAGGTGCACAATTATACACAACCTCATGTGGGCCCTGCTGCTGCAAATCAGTGCAGATGTACAAGATAGTAATCACAATTTTAGAGCATCTATTCTATTTAGGATGCATGGATAACATGCATGAAAGAAGGGTAATGAAGCACAGAGAAATTAAGTATTTAAGAAATACATTAATAGTACAAGACAGAGATGAGATTAAATGAGTGCAGCAAGGTAGGAAAATGACCATCGATTAGTCCTGTAACCCAAGACTCACTTAAAAATACTTATCTTACTTTTTGCAATAAAGTCTCTGACATTTTTTCAATATCTCAAGCGAACCCTCTTTAATGGTCAATAACATTGATCGTCCATCTTGGCGATATTGTAAGCATAACTGCTTATTGTTGTGTGTTTCCGAGTAGAGCTTGAGGACAAATATGACGTCATGCAAGTTAACCATCATAGTTGCAAATTGGGTTTGGAAGCAAAATGTTTCAAATTATTTTTACCGTGCCAATGTTCAAATTTTAGGGTAGGATCTGCAGTTTATCAAACAAAGTATTAAGATTCAGCTCCAAATATTTTGTCAAATAAAAAAAAAAAAAAAAACATCTTTCATGAAGGCTTGAGGTACACAACAGCAGAAACAATAATTAAATTCAGCCCACTGATTTTTATTGACAGATATGAGTATGTCAACATACCAAGGTTAGTGAAATGAAAAATCTAAGACTGTAATTGAAAAAAACAATTTAATTAAGATTTTAAAAACAAAACTAACAAATAAAGAAAATGAAAGTAAATTTTAGGTTTATAAAACTAAATCTACTTCAGCAAAAATATCCATGTTAATTTTTTTCTCAATTACAGTTTTTCACAGATGCTAAAACACTAAAGCCAAAATTTCAAAGGCCTGAACCAATTTTTCAAACGAAAAATGTTTTTCCTACACCATGTCCGAGTTCATCGCATGACCGTGAGGAAACCGCGATAGAGTCCACCTTAATCCGAGCAGACTCTGTGGCCACCATTATCAGTGCGTTCCGAGAATAGAACAGGCCGTTTCTTGTTGTACAATATTTACTCTAACAGAGAGAATACTGTACTGTAAGTAATGTGATCTTCATTCACGATACCATTTTTACTGCCTGTACACACTTCTTTGTAGAACTAAAAGATGGGCCAATGAGAATAAAAGGAAAGCCATTTTCTCCCCACAACAAGAAGCATTGATTAGTGGTTTGGTCCTTCAGAATAATGCCATCCGACTGGGTGAAATCCAGCAGAGTTCTTGAAGACTGTCAGCTTTGATGGAATCAACAGCGTGTCTCTGTCAACTATTGACCGTCCTCTAACGTAACAGACTCAGCTTGAAGCAGGTGTAATAAGCACCCTTTGAGCGAAACCTTACCACATTCAGAGAACTATCGTGTCAATATGTGCAAATAAGTGTAACCTACAAACACTTTGAGTACAATTCTATGCTCATAGGCTGACTGCTACTTTTGGTTTTTGATCGCTACTATTACGATAAAGTAAACTATATTGTAATGTCTGGAGTGCATACTTTTCATACCAGTCATGAAGTTTGTTTTTTTATGTTACTTTCTGCAATGTCCATGAAGTCCTCTCGGCAGACCCCACACAAAAACAAGATATTGATGAATGAATCTCAGTGATTGCACTTGACAAATACTCAAAACATTTATAAAAAAATAAATAAAGAAAACTAATAAAAAGGAAACTAAAACAATGCATTTTCCCAAAAAATAAAAGCTAACAAAAAGCTAACAAACTTGCTCTAAAAACTAAATAAATTAAAAAAGTCACGACAAAATAAAAACCATTAATGAAAAATCCAAAACTAATTGTAACATGCTAACAAATTAACTATATTCATTTTTTATTTCAATAATTTAAAGCAGCAAATGTATTTCATTCTCAGCAATCAATTTATATTCTTGAAAAATGTGAAAACAACGCTTACTATATATGTATGTCCCCTACTAATGATGTTGGTATCCTGGCCTTAAAATAAGTATATAGACTTAAGTTTTTTTGCTCACTACCAGACAGAGAATCTGCTCTGTACTATTATTTTAATTCCGTTTCTCTCTCCACCTGCTTGCTATACAGGAGCTGTCCTACAAAACAGGATACAGTAATGACTCCATTCTTCCTGTGTGTCCAATTGGTGTGTCAGGTAATATTATTAATTAGGCAGTGACAAGTCTACCTATTTGTGAGGCTTGTTAGTGGTGCCAAATACAAGTTCATTATGAGTGAGTGATTGTGACTACAATGGTGGAATATCACTATATACATATTACTGATGCTTGCAACTTTTGTTGCACATCTCCTATTTTCTAGTTGTTATTTTATACTTGTACTATATTGCACAATCATCATGACATTTGAGTTAATGCATGTTTGATGATGTGGGGCGAGTAGTAGCCCTCAACTTGTTGCAATAAATTTATATCCATTTAAATTTATTAAAAAAAAAATGTTTTGCTTGTCTTTATTTTCAATGAAAAAATTAGAAAAAAATAGAAAAAAAAATGCATTTCTAAATGAGACCGGTAGTGTCATTTTTATGTATAGCAGGGTTGTCAGTAATTTGTAATTTAAGTTACTTTTAAAATCAAGTAATCAGTAAAGTAATTAAGGTATTTTTAAAGCAAGTAATAAGTAACTAAGGCACTTTTTAGGGCAACATTGACTAGTACTTATAGAGGCAGGCTTATATATTAACTGAAAAAAAAACAATGATAAATGGAGAAAAAAAATCCACCTTTACTTCATAGATTTAACTTATTGTGGGTATTTTTGAGCCTGTTTATTTACCCCCGCCAAAAACACACACAAGAGACACGCTATGTGTGTTTTCATCAGTCGTCAGCAAAACAGGAGTCCATCAGTGACGAACTGAGATGTTCGTTTTTTTCCAATGTTCTCGTTATTCGTAAGCAAAACAGAAAATCGAGTTTTCAAGGTGTCTACTATTTGGAGGCATGAAATGTACTTGTGTCACTTATCAGCTGCAACCCACAGCTGGCCTGGACAAGAGGCTATGGGGTTATCTCACACCCACACATGCACACACAAATACACTGTTGGCAACCATACCAGGAGAGCGTGACTATAGCTCTTATCTTGAACATATCTCCAGACAGTGATTATCCAAATCTGTGCACTTCCCTGGGCACAACAGCACCACCCAAAGCCTTTTAGACACACAAGTCTGGACAGATGGATTGGACAGACAGAAGAGAGAAGCAGAAAGTGTGATAAAGAATAGTTACTTGAGATGCATTACCAGAGTACTGCACGTGATAAATTATAAATGGAAGGGTTGAGATGGTCACGAGACACAGGCAGCAACAAATTGCGATCATAATGCCAAAAACTCCTTGGCGAATTACGGGACAGGTTTAGTTTACCGTATTTTCAGCACTATAAGGCGCACCGGATTATAAAGCGCACCTTCAATGAATGTCCCATTTTAAAACTTTGTCCATATATAAGGCGCACCGGATTTATAAGGCGCACCTTCGATGAATGGCCCATTTTAAAACTTTGGCCATATATAAGATATATACATTTGCCCCGCGGGCCGAACTTTGGACACGCCTGCTGTAGTGGCTCAATATTGGTCCATATATAAGGCGCACCAGATTATAAAGCGCACTGTCGGCTTTTGAGAAAATTTGAGGTTTTTAGGTGCGCCTTATAGTGCGGAAAATACGGTAGTCTAATTTAATTTGTGGTCCACAAAACTACAATTGGGAGAGCAAAAGGGGACCAGTGAGGATGGCCTTGTCAACAGTAGTAAATTTGGTGCTGACCCACATCTGTTTTATTATCCATGGAACTGTCAAAAACAAAACCTCATTGGAAGGCATTGCGTAAGAAGAAAACTTTGGCAAATGGTGAGTATTCTGTTTTATTGAGCTAAATTTGCATTGCTCCTTGGGACAAAAACTTGGTTTGGTTGCGTAATACACATTTCAACTTCTCCCCCACAAGTTGAATTAATGTACGACACCCCCCGTAAAAATAGGCTTTCAGTGTTATACAAAATGTTATCAGTTCAGTCGACACAATTCCACTTTCAACTTTGATATGCTTAAAGCACTACCAGCGAGGGTAGTGCTTTATGTTTTTATTTTTCCTTGATTATTTTTCCCATTTGTCAGTAGTACTTTATGTTAAACACCCTTACACGTACTTTGGTGAGATACTCCTTCAACTCTGTTTCGGCTTTGAAGTACAACCTGCCACTAATGGAAACATTTAAGCTAGTAGATGGTGTTAACAACAAAGTGCGTTTTGTTGCCGATTTCCAAAATGTTACATCAAGATTGGTTCAATCAGAGCAGCTGGTCTGTCAAATGTACACAACCGAGGGCAGACACATCACAGTTCCAGCCTCTTCGGAAATTGTGCTGCAGCTGTCACTGCAGATGGGAAATATGTGCAGATCATTACAACTGAATAAAGATCATTTTCCAGTCAGTAGAAGCTTTGTTTGAGTATTTTTGACTTTTTCATTTTGGATATGGGCATGTACACAGCTGCCTATAAACTTGATTCCAGCATTTGCTTGACGCAATGATCAAACGTTAAATATAAGCATTAAAAAATCTTTTAAAATGATAGACACCTACGTGTCATTTTTCATAGCCTGAATTCGATTTTCTTCGTATGGTCTCCTTTCGACTATCTCATCACGTTATGACCTTCATGCTTTCTCCTCCATTTCTTTCCCCACGATCATTGTCATTGTCGGCACATAGGCGCAGACGCCGCAAACCTCAAAGAATGAGATCTATAATGCATTTGGTGAAGTATGATAGAAACTTTTCACTTTCTATTAAAGGTAGAGTGTAAGAACATAGAGTAATGGCGGTGTTCCCAAAAAACTCGCATGCATGAATCCACCCACTCGTTAAATCTCGTCAAGCCTTGGTGCACACGCAGACTATAATAATGATGATGCTGTCCTCACGGTTCAGAATAGAAAAGCACACGTTTAAAAGACCATCTTGAGCCTTCTATCTTCATCATGTGCATCGTTTGTATGAAAGAGATCAAGAAAGTTTTAGAAAAACACAACCTCGCATTGATTTATGCATTTTTCCAGTTAGGTTTGAATGACTGACACCTCACACGTTCTCACCGTTTATTATACGTGATAAACTGTGTGAACTTCGGAAATTCATTTGAATTCCGCTCCAATCTTCTGTCTATCTTGTCACACTTAACACTCACACTGATGTACTCTGCAGGTCCCACGGGATTGAGTGCGTGTGCGCCCATAAGAACATTTCACAATTAGCCTAATTTTCACCTTAAATGAAGAATATGCGTCAAATAAGGACAAATGTGAATATTTGAAGATTTGTTTTCACAGCTTGTTACCTTTTCAATTAATTGCCTGCTGTTTAACAATGTGAAACAAAGTATTTACAGTCGCATAAGGTCAAAGTATTTTTTTTTGTGTGAGTTCTCTTATAAAAACATTTGGTCTTGCCTTACAATTAATGTCTTTAAAGGTCCAATTATAAAGTTACCTAGGCATGTTACCGACTGCATGTCTAATTTTTCCAACAAACCAATCTGTCAAAATTGTTAAAATAATGACAAGTTATGAATTGAATTGAATTGGGGTTTGTATATTTCTAAAAACCAAGTATTCAATAAAGTCTTTTGAGTATCAGCCTTTGTGTAACCTTTAAAGGTCACTGTCACTTAATAAAAGACTGGCTCACTATTGCAATAGGTCAATTATTTCCCCTGTACATAACTGCTACATTTAACCAGCCCTAATTAGGATAAATTAGAATTTATTCAGGCATGGATGAGAATAAGGAATGTCATCACCCTAGCAACTTGTCTTTTTTGTAAATGCCAGCCCTAACACATTATATCTGGGAGTGGGAGTGAGTCTATCTCAGTCAAGTTCTTTGCAGGGGGACCTTCTGATGTGCAAGAATTGACTAACACCTATCAGTGTCAAAAAATGACTCTGCACCACCAATTGGGTGCTAAATGTCGAAGAGATATTTTAAGGAATGTTTCGGTTCTCCGCGGGGAGATACATGTGCTTTTAAAGGAGCCAAATTCTCTTAACACATGCTTTATACACATACAAATATAAATTCAGTCAAACTCGGACACACTTTGAGGGGCATTATTTCCTTCCCTCTATGATCACTCGCCATATTTCACAGCTTAAAATAATGCAGATATAAGACAGAAATAAAATACACAACCACTTTGTCGGGGTCGGTCATCTTGAACTCGTCAATCACTAATAGAGGGGCACCAAAAATGACAACTTCACACTCTCCTTTTCACTACTTTCATAACCATGAGCGCTCAATAATGTCTCTAAAGTGGCTTTGACAGTTCTGCTTCCATTACCACTTGGGGAAAATCACCATTTTTTTATGCTTAATTATGCCAATCAAGTAAATTATAAATATATTCCCAAAATAATGGCTCTTAAATCAGTTCAGAATCAAACTGTCAAATTCCACTCTACGTCCATGAAACTATTCCATGTTCTCATCTCACAGTAAAAATAAAACACAACGGAGTTGCCTCAATTCGCTCACAAAAATACATAAAGTGTTAAAATTACAGAGCAAGGATAACAACGTAATTAAAGATGTCACAACGGCCATCTGTTTGAAACTTCTGGTGCTTGTTATAATTTTGACATTACAGCTGGTAGAAATAATTCCATGTAAAAAAAAAAAACCCTGCTACCTGACAAAAACGACTGCTCATACCCTCATGCTGAGTCGTTCAACACAACCCATAAAAGGTTAAATGCTCATCTTAAAATCTTACAAATATATCTTTTGCACAGTTCATAGTAATTACAATTGTGTAAGGACTATGCTTTCAAAAAGTAATAATTTATATTGAACAGAACACCTTGACAAGCGACCTCGCCTCTAGTTATTATTGTAGTGCTCATGAAGCATGCATAATAAGATTTTGATCCTGAGTCAGATCCATCATCAATACGCTCCTTTTTATCTTTTTCACATTTCTCCTTATAAATAATTTGAATCAAAATGAACAACAGGATCTGGTGCATGTTGGTCAGAAGTCTGCAACAAGTGGGCCTCAGTCTATATCTGGACTCAAATGCCTTCTATACGGATCCAGACAAAATTTAAATATTGCGACATTATAAATTCAAAGCAGCACAAGGTAACTTTTGCTTTTCGTTGACTATATGGAGAAAAGTGGTAGTGTTTTGCCTGTAGTGGTAATACCACATTTCCCATGAGTGCGAGCGCGGAATGTCAGAATATATTGCTCCCTCGCTCGCCGGCAGTTGGAATGAATTATGTATAGCCGGTTATATCCCGGCATTACATACATACAGCTAGCGTTGGTCGGAACTCCCTCCTTGTGTTTGAGCTCACGCCAGGACTAGCCTGCTTTTTTATTTTTTTGTCTCCTCAGACAAAACTACTGCCATGACAGTAGTAATTGCGCAAGACAACTTTCGACATTGTGGCAAATGGGTAAAAGGGATCGTGACTTATGCAGTAATGCACATTAGTAGTTTTGGACAATATATTGTTTGCCTCACCCATGTGACTGCGAACAGACTCAAATGTTTGTAGTCTAAATTCCAAAGTTATTTCCAGTGCATCTTGGATGAGGTAATCAGCCAATCAGTTGGTGATGACATATGGATGCTAAAAACAACTGACTTCTATGACACAATAATTTAGTTGACTAGTTATTGTACTGAGCCCCACCCACTAAACTCCCGAGCTCCAACTTCTACTGCTACGAACCATTTTTTCCCCTCTCTTTCATTTTAAGTTGATATTTTTCACACGGAGCTAGACAAGGGAATCAATTAGTTAGAAACAGCAAGATGACTGAAGCAAGACACGAATAAACAAACAGCCGTGATTAAAACATCATGATTAACGATTTTGACAGCTCATAAACTCACACCGTGTTGCTTTTTGACTGTCAGTGCATCCATAAATCAGAATTAAAAACAAACCATCAGTCTTAGATGAGCGACACAATGTGATTGCTTGTTCGTTTATGTGTGCCTGGTGATTGGCTGGCAACTAGTTCAGGGTGTAGTTACTAAAATGTTGATGGTTCTGCTCATGTTTCATAAATGAGCCCCTTGTAATATTATGAAGCAAAGATTTTACATTTTTGATCTGCAATTCAGCACAAATGTGATGTTTTTGTGAACTGTGATATGTAGAAACTAACAGCATGAATGAAATCACAATAAAATTAAATAACTTAACAGTAATTTGACTAAAGGCAAAGTTATGAAGATGCATTTAACAGATACTCATGCTGGGTATCTTACGGCATTCCTTGCCAGCTGTGCAGTATTCTCCTCGTATATTAATTATTCATAATGTTGGTGTGTGGCATATGAATACAGAATGATTTTCAGAATAAGGAGTGTTTCTAGATGGGGATATGAATCTGGGTTATTATTTATATTTTAATTTCAACAGAAGACTGCAGGAAAGCAAGATTTCAATGTTGGGCATCCTTTATCTGTTTAAAATCCATGCATTGTATATGTTGCTTGTTGTCTTGTACAGAAGAGGAGCGTTTGTAACCGTGCCATTGCCATCTGTTGTTTAAATGAAGCTCAACTAAAAGTAAAACCACACATTTTCCATTCCGTTTTTCCTTTTTAGAATTTTTGATGATCTAGAGTAGGCCTGGACAAAAATAATCGGCATTTCAATTTAGTCTTCTCTCGAGTTTATAATACAAGAAAAATTATAAAAGGGCCACTGACATGGATTTTTTTTTTTAGGTTTTTGACCATAGTTATGCATCCCCCAACCCAATCCCAAAAGTTATGAAAATGCAAATACATTGTTTTAGCAGATTAGTACGTGACATTGCTAATACCACTGACTCCACCTTCATTCCAGCCTCACAATTTTTAACCCATCCCCTCACCGAACTTTCAAGATAAACTAAAAACAGCTTATTTCTTCTCTTTACATCTACAGAATGGCTTGGACTTAATGCATTGAGTATGTCCAAACCTCTCCCAAAACGTGTCTTAGTTTGTGGCAAGCATTTTACTGACGGCTGCTTGAGCAATTTGGGACAGTACAAATGAGGATTAGCAGGATGTCTTTCACTTTCCTCTGGATCAATAGCAATTCTCTCTGGAACAGCAAGTGGGTGCGCCATGGTCAGACATACTCATTCGAGTGACCGCGCGGAGCAGAACCTATAAATAAAACATCTGGAGGAGTGGACATCCAGCAGGGGAATGCATGCGTCATTATTTCTTAAGGTGCTGATGTCAAAGAGTCGTTGTGGAACAGGGGAAGCAAAAAAGTACTATAGAACAGGTGAGCCTTGGTAGTTAATATTCAGCATATTCTTATTTTCCTTTCTAAGGAATGTATTTTCTCATCCTTTTAATATATAAAGTTGAGTTTTCAAGGATTCAATGAATTTTACTTTCAAACTACCGTATTTTCTGGACTATAAGGCGCACCTTCAATGAATGGCCCATTTTAAAACTTTGTCCTTATATAAGGCGCACCGGACTATAAGGCGCACCATTAATGCATCATGTCAGATTTTTAATCTAAATCAAATCATTCTCCAGTTTATCTTTTTCATTTCAACTTCAGATGCAACAAATTATAATCACCAAAGAATGATCCATAGTCTTTTTGATTCATGATTCATAGTCTTCAGCGGGCAACTTATGATTGATTTCATGACACAATGCTTCGGGCCAGTTTAAATTTAGGAATTTGGTCCATATATAAGGCGCACCGGACTATAAAGCGAACTGTCGGTAGGTTTTAGATGCACCATATAGTCCGGAAAATACGGTATTTAAGTGGTTGCGTAGCACAAGCCAGCTAACGAGGACAGTTTTTGTTAATTAATTGCAGTCCTGATATTTCCGAAAGTGAGCTCTCTGGTATTGTTTGCTTACCTGTAAATTTGCACTGAAGTAAATAATAATTGGAGTCAGCAAGTATCATGTGATAAATGAATAACACAATTTAGGTAGTACTTGTGTTGAAGGACAGTTCCTGTTATGGGCTTGATGTAAAATATGCATAGTTTGTTTGTAGGAGACTGTAGGAGAACAAGAAAATGTAATGTTAAATGTTAGAAGATTTTTATCTGCCTTTTAAACTTAAGAAATAAATTATTAAAAGTGCAGGAGACGGTGAAAAATGGGCAAACTGGTTTGTACACTGCTGTGCTTTGGATATAGTCATCTCGTGGTGTGTTGCTTATTAACGCAACGGCACACCCCAGGGATGCGGCTGAGAGATAATACGACAAACTATTTCTGGGCAAAGACGCACACGCATGCATGAACAGTGCCATGAGACTGAGCGAAAGCGTCTTTTTTTTTTTTCACCAAGTAGTGTGAGAACACGGAACAGCCGCTGGATGTGTTAACGAAGCAATGTGTCAGTCACTTTCTTACTCGCCCTCTATTTGTACCGATCGTATGTCTATTTCACTCTACTGGATGTATGTCGTTTCCATCCGAGGGTCTTTTTTTCCCTCCCTTTTCACCGCCTTTGGGTGTGTCAATGTGCCAACCAATGGAGGGCATGTTCTGATAAACAGCACCCTTCAAGCCTACTGTGTCTGTTTTAGTGCTAATCAATTTTGCTGAAAATTCTCCTGGCCTACTTATGGTTTCACAACCCTGAGGTCCCTCTTTTAAAATCCTCTATTTGCAACTTTTTAAACTGGACAGCATTTCTTTTCCCCTTGCAATGTTTCTTCTCCTTTCTCTCAGTTGTTTCTCTCTTCTCTACATCCTTCCACTTATAAGTCCCCTTTAGCCCAACTTCAAATGACTCTTTTATCTTGTAAAGCTTCTAAAACTCTCCTGTCATCCTTTTCTCATCAAATGATCATTCTATTTTTTCTCATTTTTCTTAAAGGGGAAGTCAAGTAAAAAAAAAATACAATCCTATGCTTCATGCATGCTAACTAGTCTTAATTCTGATGAACTCCTTCACTGCCATTGACGCATACAGACGTCATAATTCTGGCAGCCCAGATAAAATACAACTTTGACATCTATATGCGTCAATGGCAGTGAATGAGTTAATATTGTGATTGCGGGATATAGTAAATTGAGCTGGAGAATGCACCTGTTTTTAGCCATCTCAGGGGGGTGGCCATTTTGGCACTTGCTGTCAACTGAAAATGACAGTGCCTAAGGACTCAGGTAAACATCACTAGATACCTAGTTTGGTCATGTAGCAATCGCAAAATGGCCGTACCTCTCAGGTGAATGAAAACATTCATATTCAATATTAATCTGAATACCGTATTTTCCACACTATATGGCGCGCCTAAAAGCCCAAATGTATACATCTTATATATGGACAAAGTTTTAAAATGGGCCATTCATTGAATGTGTGCCTTATAATCCAGTGCGCCTTATAGTGCGGAAAATACTGTACTGTGTTTGGACTAGTTGGGTTGCATAAAACATTGTCTTCCCCTTACTCAGGCTATATCCACTTCATTTGGTACCTTATGATTGTCTTTTCTGTTCTTACCTATTTTCATTGTCATTTTATTTGCATTCTGGCTTCTTTTTCTTTCACGCCAGACCTTTTGTGTCCACCCTTATTCCTGACACATTTGTTAAACCAGTCCGAATCTGCAACCCCACATCGTTGAAGAATATAATCTTGCACCTTTCTCACACACCTTTTCTCCTTTCACAGCATACAAATGTAATCGCTTCTGGATAGACTCAGGTGGGAGGACGCTGAGTGCATAGAGGTTAGCGCAAGGATTGGAAAGGTGTTTAGATGGAATGACAAAAAGCAGAACTTTGAGAGGAAGGAAATGTGATGCCTTGAGGTAAAGAATCTGTGTTGTGCAGAGTAGTTTTCCTTCAAATCATGAGCAGGAACTGTGAAACATTGCACTGTTGCTACCAGGCTCCAAAAGGATGGAATATGGCCACATGGGAAATGGCAACATATGGAGGGTAGATAAAAGAGAGCAAGGAAGGAAGGGAAGAAGGAAGGAAGGATGGAAGAAGGTATGAAGCAGACAGAGAAGAAGGCTATTAGAAAATCCCCATAGGGTGGAAGAAAGTAAGTGATTGTGAGATGTATTTTTTTTTGGGTGGGGGGAATGTACGTCTTCACGTGGTGACCCACCTGAGATATACAAATGAGAGGAGAGAAGGGTGGGGGGCGTGAGGGGAGAATGCTGGTTGAAGAAGAGAGGTGTCTGAATTCAAGGCTTGGAGGATTCAAAAGCATCAGGTTAAGAAGAGAAAGAGAAGCTCTGCGGGAGCTTCAGGATCACAGTCGACTCTCCAGGCTCAGTAGGATCAATGTGGGTAGAATATGTAAATGTATGGAGATGTAGGAAGGAGTTTAGAAGGACCAATTGATGGGATAGAAATACAAAATATGATAATAGATCAATTAGATAAACGGGCCCCACAATTGATTTTGTATCTGCTTCATTTTTGGGCAGTGAAGTTCATGTTCAAATGACTTTTTTAGATTATGCTTTTGATCTCACTTGGTTGATTATTATCATGATAGATTTATTGTCAGCAATCGTCAGACCTGCACAGCTCCCTGTATTGTGCCAATTGGCATCCTCCCATATCTGTGCCCTAAAAGCTGTTTCTTTCTTATCAACCCTTGATAAGATTTAGATTCAGTGGGGAAACAAGGGGTCTAGAACAACTCCTGATTAAAAAGTCAACTGATTAAGATAAGGTATAGAATGGCTATTTTGTAGCAGCTTTGGCTTGCCCAATGTTTTGTCTATTTAGCATTCAGTCTTCCCTTTTCATACCCAAATGAGTCACGAATGGTAATACATATCCATTATTAGATGTAATTCATCTTTTTTATGCATCGCTTGGACATGACCACATTAAATATTAAATCCTTCCATTTGCATACCTGATCATTCACCCTAACTATTAAACATTCAATGTCCTCTGCATATCTTGTTGTAGAATGTTTTGCTGGCAGGCTAATGTTGGGTAATTTCACACACATTCGCCTTCATGTAAGAAGAGTTTCAAAGTCAGATAAGGGCAAAGGCTTGTACCGTATTTTTCGGACTATAAGGCGGCACCTAAAAACCTAGAATTTTCTCAAAAGCCGACAGTACGCCTTATAGTCCGGTGCGCCTTATATATGGACCAAATTCCTAAATTGAAACTGGCCCGAAGCATTGTGTCATGAAATCAATCATAAGTTGCCCGCTGAAAACTATGAATCATGAATCAAAAAGACTATGGATCATTTTTTTGTGATTATAAAGTTGTTGCGGCTGAAGTTGAAATAAAAAAGATAAAATGGAGAATGATTTGATTTGGATTAAAAACCTGACATGATGCATTCATGGTGCGCCTTATAGTCCGGAAAATACAGTATGTGTAGTCTTTTACAGCGCTTCACAATATCATTACATCGTCTATGATTATTTATTTTAAAGACAATCCAGCATTATGAAAGAAATTTTAAACTGAATTTACCTTTCGTGCATGCTCATATTCATTGCCGACATACACACTTATGTGTCTGGGAGAATACATGCGCCGCTAGATTTTACAGGGGATGCCATGAGTCAAACTTCTCTCCCACTCTTGAAATGGGGAGATGGCTAATTGCCAACAGCCTCTCGAAATACCCTTGCTTGTTTCCACTCTTTTTGGCAATCCACTACTTTCCTGACAGTAACGCCATGGATAGAAACAGTGGAGTGGCTGTGGAGACGTTTTTCTGTTGAAGTAGATGTGCTGTGCTATGTCATTAGGTGTGCGGCAAGGAGTTGCCAACTTTAATTTAGTTCACGTCAGTCGCGTTCAGTTGACACAGCCCCACCACCAATTGTATTTTTACACAGCCACTCAGCATATTCCCAATGTTATCGTACCATCCATCCTCTTCTATTATTTGTTTAATCTGGGACTCCATTGCTTTCCTCACATTCCAAATCTGACATTGTAGTTTGGGGAGGTAATTAATCACTCCAGTTAATACAGGACACTCAATATAGTACTCGTATCTCTCTCTATTTCACGGACTGACCTGGAGCTTAAGGTACCTTCTTGTTAATTTATAGTAGCGTAAAGTTTGTTGCAGACTTTAAAAAAAAAAAAAAAAAAAAACTTTTAATGAAGTGGCTTCTCTTTATATTTTTCCAAAATGTGTTTTTAGTAGTATGACAGTGAATAAAATGTCGTAGAGTTCAAGAATAATATGTATTGGTTAAAAAGTTTTTTTCTGCTTCTGCTATTAATATCTCTGAAGACATTTTTCTTGCAGTAATTAACAGTGGCAACATAGTTTGAACAACACCCCTCTAAGTTTTAAAAACAGCTTCCCTGGATGGAGGAACTCGTTTCCCACAGTTCGGTTTAGGTGATTAAATTGCCACATGCTCGAGTTTAATAAAGGTTTGGCAAATTTGAAATAAATTAATAATTAATAAATTGAAATAAAGCTGACTTTGACTTTAAATTACATTCTGGCATTGTAAATTTTTTGTACATGCTTCCTGTTTAATATTACTGCTTCGGAGGAGTCACCTTTTATCTCAGTTTGACCTTTGCATTCAGAAATACACAAACATGGTAAAACTGATAAAGGCTGTATTTTTGAATATAATGTACACATGCAGCAATCTATTCTGACAAAACACTTTAGTATCTCACATAGTGTATACTTGCTTGCACAGCTAAGACTATTCGCTAACAAGCAAACTTTTCTCTCCATTGCTTGTTTGAGAGCAGAGGGCAACATAATGTCCATTTCTTATACTACCATGCAGTGTAAACAAATAAGACAATGAATAAAATATAAAGATTAGGAATACATTAACTTTTTTTTTTTACAACAGTATGTTATACAGACTTGCCATTGAATGTAAAGAGACTGAAGAGCAAAGGTCAAGTACACAACTGGAGATGGGTAGGTTGCGATTCAAAATTGAAATGCATCGGAGCAGCTGTTGCATTTACACATAAAATGGATTCAGGGATGACGCAAAGGAGTATGAAAAAAATAACTTGGCTACTGCCTTGAATAACTAAATAGATGATGGAATAATCAATTTTAAAATTTTTAAAATATTTGAAAAAGTTATTTCTTGGCTACCTGATGCAAAGTACTACTACTTTGATAAATCTGAAATACTGGTAACTCACTGGTGAAATATTTTTAGAATATTCCCGTTAATTATGTGCCTGCAGGCACCACGTTAGTGACCACTATGACACACCTAGACTATGGATTATTTTTCTTTTAATAGTGACCTTGAATAAAAATCCCACCACTGGTTATTACTAACATCTGACAGGACTTGTATGACTGATTTGGGGCTGGGAGGTGGGGTGTCGTGTCCAGCTTAACCTGAGCCCTGTGGACCTCCAGAAGTCATCGTAATACCGATTGTGGGTGAGAAGTCCATGAAAAATGCATGCGTCTTCAGAAAATGTCAACCTTTTGGAGTCTAGTGACATTTTTGACATTAAAGGTGTTACTGAGGCTAATTTGGTGTGTCCAATATGTAATTATATTATTCCCAGTTATTCAAGGCTCACCTAGCTGCTTTATTTCTACCTTTAGTATTCATTTTTCTCTGTGACTGACTGACAACCAGTGCTCACCCACAACCCTAATGAGGACAGGTACAATACAAAATGGATGGGCGGATGAATCGAGGGTTGAGGAAGAATAAAATCTACAAGTGGCTCAGGAGTATTAATCACATCAGTCAAAAAAAGAATTTTGAAGATGGGAAAAAAAAACATTTCGCTCTGGAGTATAAGTCAAATATATATTCTTTTACAAAAAGAGAAACCAAGAACAGTAGAGCTCGGATCTGCTCAGATGTTCCCAGTCTGAGCTGTAATTTTAATGTACAAGACAACCCTGAATATAAATTAAACTGAACTTTCCAAGTTAAGTCAGGGTTATCTACAGGTGCAGCTCCAGCAGGTATTGATAGCCTCAGCAATACAGAGAATGGGAATTGTTGAGAGCTGCTGCTTAAGAGCAGAAACGAAATGTGACATGTCTAGGATGGATTCTTGTCAACAAATGTCTATGATATTAGATTCAAGCAAGCCTCAAGGCTGGGCCTGCTGTAGTCTAGCTTTCTACATCCCACATTCAACACATATCCACTGCACTTTACTATTGCTTTTGCAAATTGGGCACGTTCTGAGCCAGGGTCTCCAGGGGTGCTGGCACTGGGCATGGTGATGCAGATGCTGGGCAGGGTTATGCCACGATAGTGCTGGCCTCTCATCTGGCTGCTCTGCTTCTCGACCCAGCCAGTCCTCCAGATTTCCCCCATCAGTGGGGGGAGAGTTGACAGGCCAGGGAGGAAACTAGGCCAGGTGTCTTGGCTTGGGGGTGTGGCGGTTTGGTCCCCTTGGTCCCAGTCTTAGTCAATGGAACTTTTTAATCTCAAATTTTTCTGCTTTCTCAACAATTGTTAAAAATTTACAACTTGTTGCTGGATAGATGAGAGATTGCATCCTGGATACTGTTAGCAAGCCCTTGATAGATACCTGGCTCTTTGCTGAGGAGCAAAGTTACACGCGATGCTTGCTTCTATCTAGTGTGTCACAAATATAGTGTCTACATAGAGCAGAGTGTTTTCCCCTTTAGCGATCATATTGAGTATCGTTTCGATACAAAATACATTAGGACAATGTGAATATAATTTAAAGGAAAATCAATACTGCTCATTATAAAAAGAAACCTCCCCCATCGTTTCTTTGCGTCATCTATGGATTGGTGGCGGCGGAGTGAGGGGTGGCAGCAGAGCACAAAATACAACATTAACCACAGTTTTAATATTATCGGGTGTAGTAAGAAGACACAATGACACGGTAATGTCAATCTTCTTAACGTGTTGTCTTAGCACTCAAAAAAAAAAAAAAATCAATTCTAGTGTAATTATTTTCATGCATTAGAACCTGAACAAAACCAAATCTAAAAAATGCCTGTGTGCATGCAATAATTTACTAATAATTGAATAAATGTGAAAAGATCCCACATGACTCACAGATGTGAAATGATGAATGCAGTTGGGAACGAAAACTGAGAGCAATTTCAGTTTTAACATTTATGAGTCTTCCACTTTGGCTGCTAGGCTTGGGTTGGATGCTAAGACCGCTGCTAAACAATGTTTTTGGTTATTTGAAATGTTGATGTATTTGGCTGACTCATGGGCCAGCATTCATTAAAGCTTCTTCAGGCAAGAAGTAATTAAATTAAAATCAAATTAAAAGTGTTTTTATTTCCAAAATAACAGTTAGTGTGTCCGCACACATCTGCTGCAATTATGTTTTCTTTTCAGAAGCACAGAATGTTCAACACTAAACTCAACATCGGAAATCATTTTAATGCCACTTGGATCATTGCTGGAGTTGCTGGAGTTGCTTGTGCAACCGGAAAATCCTGCCTGAGATACATCTGTTGGTAAAATGCTATTAAAATGTGACTGAAATCCGCCACAAAATTATCTAATCAATATCAATGCTGCATTGCTTTCATGAAAATAAACTATAGAACGACATTACTAATTTACAGCAGGACGTTTTAACAAAAAATAAACCAACAACATTGTGACACTTTTGTTCACGCGGCACAAAATGTCTTCTGCTTCATGTAAATTAGGTTTTTGTAAATGTACATTATGTTTACATTATGTTATTCAGTAACAAATTGTTCTGTGATGCCATATCATAATTAGTTCTACATTATGAATAACAAAATGAATTGTCTTCTTCTTGCATGATGTTTTTCAATCCAATGACATCCATTTGGAATGTAATAAATGGATATGCAAGTGAATATTTCATAAGGTTGCACTGGGTCATAAGTGCCCATAATAGAAAAGGGAGGTATGTAGATTTATTCCATTAATAGATTCTTCAAGGTCCAGCAACAGCACCCCGCGGGCACCCAAGGCCAGTGTCTACCTCAAGAAGAGATTTACAGAGGTCAGCCAGCAATGCAATTTAAAAAAAAAAAAAGTAGGAACCAGGATTTAGATCTATTAACCGAGTCATGAAGATCGCCTACTGTGCTGAAGACCTCACACAACAGGATCCTGTTAATAGGAACTGTTTTCACCAAGCTCTAGCATGAAATATGGATGAGTGAATCAGGCAAAACAACCAATTCTATTATCCTCAAGTGCATTATCAGAACAAAAGAAGACTTTATTGATCACAATAACTGCAATGGTATTTCACATATTTTCTTAGCCGCATTCAGAGGCATTGTCTTGCTGTAAACAGAGATTGAACAGACATTTAGTCTGTACGGAGGAGTGGTGCCAAACAAATGACTGTGTTTACTTTTTAATTCTCCAAAGAGAGGCAAACATATATAATTTGCAATCATCGCAACGACGCTGAAAGAATGAAAATGCCTCATCAAAAGACATACAGCTATGTAATGTGCCTTGACTGCAGAGAGAAATGGAACCAACAGATTGCAAAGCTGGCAATGTTGCTCATCATTTCAGACAATTGTGAAGACAATTGAGACTTTGATGGATTTACCACTAAGACGTCCCAGCTGACTTGACAGCTTTTCTCAACTCTTTAAAATCTCTGGTCTTCCCGCTTCTTACGCTCGGAAACTATCTCTAGGAAAGTAAACAGACAAGACTGACTATTCTAAATGAACAAAGAAAATATGTAATGAGAAGATAATTGTAATAAGGAAATGTTAGCTTTCTTGTTATCTGAATGTTTGTAGTAGAAGAAAAACAAAGCCGTGGTGCTTTATTAAGCAACATATTTGGATTATGAATCCGTCCGTCCGTAATTTGTATCATTGTACAAGTTTGTGTGTACCTAGACTTCCTTAATCTTTGAGCTGTAACAGTGTGACATAAAAATTGAACAAACAGAATACAAAAGAAAACCTTTGGGCGGAGTTAAGAAAACAAAAAGCACAATGGATACTAAAATTATAATAATAATGACAAGGACAATGGCAGGATCAATGTGCTCAGTACTCGGGTTTATTGATTGTCACGGCTGGCTAGACTAGAGTTAAGCAAGGCAGAGCAGAGAAGGGGATGGAATTTCAACCAGCATTGACTTTTATTTTGACATTGAAATTGTCTCGCTTAATATTTTTTTAACAGTAAAAATATAAAGTGAACATGTTGTGTTAATTCCAGTTCCCTACTTTGGTGTTTATGGGTTAGGGGAGGACTGTATATTATGATTTTCTCTTTCCGTCACAAATTAAAATCATCAAAATTTAACTGTATAAAAAAAAAAGCAAAACAAATGTGCAAATGAAAAGTTTCAGAGAAGATTCTTTAGAGGTGAAGACTTCTCCATTGTTTTAGTTCTTAAGGAACTGAGAAAGGAGAACACATTTATCATCCTGTCTTCTAGAGGCAAATGACACCCCCCCCAGACAACCCCACCCACCCAAACACATCCAAACCAGATCTTCCCTGCTGCTGCCATTTAATAGCTGCTCCTGTGTCCACACCCTCTTAAATGGATCTCTTTTAATCCTTCTACATCTTCTTATTTATTCATGTTGCAAAAAACAAAACAAAAACCGGAATAACTATGTTTGCCTTGAGCAATTAGACAGTAATTACGTCCTTTCTGTTTTCCGTTTATTTTTTTCCCATTTCTGTTTACAGGCAATGGCTGAAGTGTGCTATTGCTACCAATGTTGTTATTGTTATGAGAAGACCCATATTTTCCCTAATGAACAACTATTTGTTTTACTCAAGCACCCTTAGTTGCCAACTTAAATGTCCGTCAAACACAGTTTTGCTATAGAGTGCATTGATCATATTTGTTTGTGCACAACTGAATTTCCAACAATATGTCATCTGATCATTATGCATTTTTTAATTTATAATTTCCATCTTTGTTGAAAAATTGCCTTCACCCTAATGCTCAGTGGCCCCCTAAGCAATAATCCTTTGTTATTATTACATACCCAAAGAGAATAAACACTTTTTTTTCAATGGCTGGCAGCCTACATGGTGTTGGAGTTTGGTAAATAGCCGACAAGTGCAGCAGAGGTTGGAAAATAGGTCAGGGCATTTCTTTAGCGATAGAAAATAAGGAATATACATGCAGAGATGGTGACAAATCCATTTTTCAATACTGCTTGTCCTATTCAAGGTCATTGGGAATCTGAAGCCTATCCCAAGTGATTAAGGGTGAGAGGTTAAGTTAAACCCTGCACTGATCATGTGTCAATCACAGAGATGATGCAGAAAATCACTGTTACTCTCTTGACACTCATTAAGACAGTAATACCTATGGGTGATTCCGTTTTCAAATAATGCAGCATACATGTTTTCGGGCTGTGGGAGGCAGCTAGTGTCGATCGAAAAATTCAATCAGACTGACAAAGATAAAGATACTGACTGAGGCTGTATTGTTATACATCACGATCAATAATATTATGCGTCCGACTTTATATTTGAGAGTCCTGAGAACTGTACCTAGCGAGTTATTGGTTTTTCAAAATACATTAAAATAAGTTTTAAATAATCTACTGTAAACAAAGTTGAGGTTTGTTTTGGCCCTTAGACAATGTTTCAGTTTCTAAGGCGGCCCCTTTGCATGTAAACATTGTTTTTTTTTAATTAAATAGAAAAAAGTACATCTCCTTCGTTAAACCTTACTGTGCCTTCAAATACTGTGCTGATCAAGTTTTCATCCCAGAATTTTATCTCAGTGCTCAGCGCTTCCAAACCAAAGATTGATCTTTGAATCACGTGGACGTCGTAAGAGTACCACCACCACCACCACTCACTGGGGCAATTTCTGTGCCACTCACAAAATAAAATAAATAAATAAATAAATAAATAAATAAATAAATAAATAAAATAAAAAACTAATCCACAACTTTTCCATCTGTTTAGCAAATACTGTATGACTGATTAAAAAAACCTCAGTCAGCTCTCTGTTGCCATCGTAGGGAGAGCACAGGAGTTGACATAACTAATAATTTAATAAAACATAAACCTTCATAGTTACTTGGTCCCGTATATGTTTGGAATTTAAGTTATGCTCTTTATTGAATTCTTTTAGGTCACACTGCCACTGTGTATTCTCGGGAATTCACAAGAGATTTTCTGCTATGTTCACGAGCAGCTCATGCAAGTTTTGATATGTGAATGAGAAGCCTGAAATCTTACATCCCAGATATACACTGCTTCAGAGCTCTTCGGTGACAAGAAACAAGCTGAATATGAGAAAGAGTTGTTTTCAGAAAAGACTTTGCCGTCATCTACAGTTTGATATGACTTGGAAAAAAAAATAACTATTCCTATAGTACTAATTATATGAAGTGCTGCATTTGTATCAGCCAAATAAAAACTTTAAAAACCTAACAAAACGATAAAAAAAATGAAAAAAGAAATGGTCAGTCTGCCCATCATTGGATACGAAAGGAGGTTGCAGTCAGGCAGTTCTCATATTTGGAGCAAAGGGTGAGGACATGGATCATCAAACTCTCCAGCGAGCTCATTACTCCTTCCAAAAGGCCAAGACGTTTGTACGATGCCAGAAGGGGATTAAGAAATATGACTCTGATTCCAGCTCTTTCCCATTGAAATCTAATTCCTTTCCTCAAAACAGATAGCCCACTTTTGACTGAAATGTTTCACTTTCTCAGTCTAATGCTTCTCTTGCACTTAAACATGGCCATGAATCCATGTTTATAAAGGATGTTCAGAATGAAAGTAAAATAATTATGTCTGATAACAGTGCAATGATTTCAAAGCAATTAGGAAGCCCATGTTCTTGTATGTACAAACTGCAGACACAATATGCGTCATAAATGTGAAATAGTTAGGCCTACTTAACTATTTCACATTTATTTATTATTTATTTAATTACATGTATTATTTATTATTTACTTCATTAATAACCAAATACAAAATGTACCTTATTTTAAATACAGTGGAATTGCACTTTAAATTGGCCCATATGTAGCTTAATCCGCAAACTTACCTTTGCTGATGTCCTGGTACTCAAGCCACAGTTGCCTCTGAACCTGTTTGTTGGGGTACCAAATAGTACAGGACTCTTGGAATCCGTACATGGCCTCCTGCACATAGTGGTTCCCAAATTCCTTTAGGATGGATGCAAAGTCACCCCTCTGTGTTGCCCCATCCAGTGAATGAATGGCTGAGCTGAAGGCTAGCAAGAAAATGAGAAAGATAATTTGATTAATTTTAAATGATGGTGTTAGGTGGTGAAAGGCAGATATTTTGTGGTCGACATTAGCCTTCCCTCAAGCAGAGATGGTAGACTACAGTCGGGACTTGACTTGAGTCAAACTTGAGTTGCTGTTTTTAGGACTTGCAACTTGCTTATAAATGAAAATCAAAAGTGCAATACTAGTTAATCATGATAATTTCGTGGAGACGTGGAGTTAATAACGCAACTCATGCTGTCTGCTCTTATTTCTCCTCTAAAATTAAAGGAATTCACTAAAGTGAGAAACAGAGAGCTTTATGTAGCTAAGCTAAGGGTCCTTTACTTTCAAATATAAAACCCTTGTACCGTATTTTCCGCACTATAAGGCGCACCTATAAACCTCCAATTTTCTCAAAAGCCGACAGCGCGCCTTATAATCAGGTGCGCCTTATATATGGACCAATATTGAGCCACTACAGTAGGCGTGTCCAAAGTCCGGCCGGCGGGCCAAATGTATATATCTTATATATGGACAAAGTTTTAAAATGGGCCATTCATTGAAGTTGCGCCTTATATATGGACAACGTTTTAAAATGGGCCATTCATTGAAGGTGCACTTTATAATCCGGTGCGCCTTATAGTGCAGAAAATACGGTAATTGTTACCCCTCTGGTAGCATTTGAAATGTGACGAGCCAAAGAGGGAAATGGCAGAAACAGGGAAGGGCAGAGCGCGACTTCTAGATGAACAAATACTGACTGTTCCCCCTGAGGCACAACATAGAATCAACAGCATCACTAAAATGCATGAAAGCCGTTTCAACTAAAATGGAAACTATGTGTGTGGTATATTTCATGCAAGTTAACGTGACTAAATGTAACATTTCAGCAATAGTTCCATTACCCGGAAACATAATGTGGTGAGGCGAATACTAAAACAGAGTCATATACATTTTCATAGAATAGAAAAATCTTCCTGACAACGTTCAAGAGCCAGTCTAGAGGAAACATTGCTTGACTAAATACCTATCAACAGTTCCCTAAGCCTAAAAGGTGTGCAAGGCATACTCTGTCAGAATATATCGGTGCTGCTCCGAAATACAGCTTTGTAATATGACAGCCTGCCAGTAAAGACACAAGAAAAATAAAAGGATATATGTTTGGTAACCTCATTTTTCCAGTCATCCAACCATATATTCATCTCAATATACAGTATAAAAGCATATTTGCAAGTGATAATTGTTTGGTCTTTTCTATGGAACCACTAGAGCAGGGGTATAATTATTTTTCAACAAACCAGGCTTACCATATGTGCTGTTATATCCGCCAAAATCACTACAAATATTTTCTCTTCAATACTAATAATTGTTCCCTTAATGATTTTTTACTTTTATCTGAATCCTCGTTTGTTTAATTGAATTTTATATCCGAATACCAAAGTATTCAATAGCTGCAGCCCTGCACTCCGCTAACCAGCAAAGCCACAATCAGTCAATAGTTTAATTAGGAGGAAAAGAGCAAAAATTGACTTTTTTTTTTTTTTTTTTTTGCATGTAATTGCAAAGCTGCCAGCAAAGTACCCATGTGGTGTAGTGTCGACACGAGCGCAAGACATTATGGGATTTAAGAGATCTAAGATCTAACAATTGCTCATTATCTCTTAGCTCTGGCTTGTCTTGTAACGGAAAAACAGATTTTCTTTGTAAATTGAAGTCTTTGGAAGCAGTAGACATTTCACAAAGTGCAGATTTTTAACCCCCATAAAGGTTGATAAAAAGGTGTTTTGGTATTTAAACAACCCTATAGATCATACTGGTCACATTTTGACATTATGAGATGAAGACCACTCCACAAAATGATTGACAGTGTTGTGACTTTTCAAAAAAATATATTCTCATAGGGAATTAGTCACCGAGGTTTGAGTCACTAACGTCTTGCAACAGATTGGAAAGTGTCAAAGAAACATATACAAATGGATATGCTCGATAAATGTATTCGTCACGATTCCCTCACGCATGCTAACTTGGTGCCCGTCAGTTTGCCAGTCTAGCAAATAAAACAAATTGCCCATTGTTCTACTGAGACGCTAACCTTGATGCGTCAAAGAAAAACAATGACAAATATTTGTCAACAGGGCTCGGAAAATCACAGCCCAAGGTATAACCTACACAAGAATTCACTTTTTTTTAAACAAATAATTCATTCTCGAAAACTGAGAGAGGTTTACCTTGAGATAAAACCCACTGATTGAGTTTGACATGGTAGAGCACAGAGCGAAGACTCCAACGCTGCACAAGAGGGTAGCCAGACACTTCACTGTAATTCACCATGCCTGCAATGACACACAATGCACACATGTAATGTATAAATATGGATGCCGTCCTTAGTATTAGACAAAAGTATTGCAGTAGCACTTCACGACTATAACCTTGCAGTAAAACGACAATGAGAAAAGTGCATTGGATGAAACAGCTCAGTGATAAATCAGAGGGTAGCTTAATATCTCAGTCTTGTTTATTTTACCTCAAGAATTGGAGAGAAATATGTATTTATGTAGATTAGATGGCACAAGAGAGAAGCATGATAAATTCATTGGCTTGAGATCAAATAAAAGCATAAACTGCAGTTCACCCTCAAATAAAATGATAATATTTAGGGATAAAAAGAAAAAAAAGGACCACAGTAAGAATGTGGGTTGGTCGGCATTAGATGAAAGTGGAAGTCAGCGCCCTCTGAAAAAAAATAAAAAATAAAGCGATATCTTAAGCTGTAGTTTAGATAACTTGCACATTTCAGAGTCCGGTGCATACTTCATATTCTTATACATATATTTGCCTTTCTAGCAAAACAACAAAAAAGTAGTGTGCTGAGTTGGATTAAAGCAGAGGCTGACTTTCAAGTATTTGGTTCGTGCATGTTATACTAATATGTTAACTGAATATGCATTGCTACTTACTTTAAAATGATTTTCAATATTTGTAGGATACCCGAAAACAAAACTTTATTTCAAATTGACCCTGCTGGTGATCTTTCCACACCATTTCATCAAGGCAAGGATCCAGCCAAATGGCTGACATGTCTCTATGGATTTCACTTGCATTCCGGATCAGCTAAGCAACTGCTCCAGTTCACTTTCGACAGCCTGGCATGACTAGAACACGTCCCTTCTACATGTCGTGTTAGTGCAGGAAGATTTTGCTTTCTACCCTGAGTAGAAAGATGGCACAGAATTGCATGATGTCACTGACATTCTCTTTTCTTGGTTTCTAGACTCCTGCATGTCACTGCTGCTTAGATAATCATGAGATTTTTCAGGAAATTACTGGGATCCTTTACAAAGGCCTAAACCAAAATCAGCGGAGTAATACCTTCCCAAAATACTTGGCAATTCTACACAGCCCCTTTACTACTGCAGCATTTACAATAATTAGTACAAGCAAAATTCTACATCGATAGGACATTGTCAATTAGAGAAGCTACGTAGAGACAACAATCTTTTTAAAATATAAATCAGTAACAATCAGTATCTCACTTGCCATCAACAATTATAGACAAAACATGATAAGAGAGAGGACCCATGTTATTGAGTACATCCCAGACTTTGTCATCTCCCAGTTTTCTCTTGGGTGACATTATAAGCAAAATGTCACTTACAGAGGTTTTTAATAAACGGTTGTGAAGCTGAAGTTATTCAGGTGGCAGGCCTCATTTGTTCCAGTAAGTGCCATGAACCCTCATACATATCCTGAACTTCACGATTATCATCATTTATGCTAGACCACAAGCGTAGTGCTTGAATATAAATCCGCTTGTCTCTTGTAGCGATGGTGGGTTGCTGCAGTTGTGGAATTACAGCCATATATCATCACTCTGACTGCCCCTCAACGTGTGCTGTAGCACCCCCAGAAGGTGTCTTGATACCGTTCATAACTAAGATCACCTATATGCTGCATCCAAATGTGTCAAAGGATTAAAGGAGTACCGTATTTTCCAGACTATAAGGCGCACCTATAAACCTCAAATTTTCTCAAAAGCCGACAGTGCGCCTTATACTCAGGTGCGCCTTATATATGGACCAAATTCCGGCCTGCGGGCCCAGTGTGGCCCGCATCTAAATTTAAACTGGCCCAAAGCATTGTGTCATAAAATCAATCATAAGTGGCCCGCTGAAGACTATGAATCATGAATCAAAAAGACTGCGGATCATTATTTTGTGATTTTAAAGTAATTTGTTGCATCTGAAGTTGAAATAAAAAGGATAAAATGGAGAATGATTTGATTTGGATTAAAAATCTGACATGATGCAACCTGGCCTGTGTACTACAGTCACAAACACCAATATCACCCTTCTTATTCATACAACAAACAATAAAACAAACTTAATATCTCTGATAAAAAATTCATTCGACTCTCATAAAATTGTTAATTTGTTATTTTTAACTTTAACTTTTAAAGTTTACTGATCTATCTGACTGTTTTGTACTTATTAAAGTAAGCTTTACATGTTTGTTTTGTGTGTTGAGTCATATTAATATTATTGATATATTGTTATTGTTTTCACTATTTCAAGTTATTATATCGTGATTGCATTAATGGTGTGCCTTATAGTCCGGTGCGCCTTATATATGGACAAAGTTTTAAAATGGGCCATTTATTGAAGGTGCGCCTTATAGTCCGGTGCGCCTTATAGTCCGGAAAATACGGTACATCAAACAAGAAAATGGCAGATATGAAGACATTCTGCATGAGGGTGCATTAAAAAGAACATGACTTGGAAATTAAGTGTGACATAAGCTCCATCCATGTTGGCCAGTAACACATCCACTATATTGATGCTATGAAAATGCAACATTTGGATAGAGTCCAACATGACCAAAGAAATTGATGAAGAAGCCACTCAGTGTGAGATTTTGGCATTGTCCTCACCTTCAGCAACATCCATTTATCCCCTCTTATGGGAAGTAGCTCCCTGGAATGACACATAGAATACCTGGCACAGAGAGAACGCACCACTACATAACCTTCCTATTGCCTGCAAGGGCCCCGGTTCCCTTCGTTAAAATGACCAAGCCCCAAACACAGAGTACTGTACTGCAGCATATTCTTCTTGCTGAAAGGCCTTGTCTCCCTTTTAGCCCTGGGGTGTTCTGCTCTCATTGTCTGACACGATGATTAATTTGACTGCACTTCACTTTGCAAACATCCCAAGTTCATAATCGCTCTTCATGTAGACAGTGTGAGGGCCTTGTATAGAAGCTTTTGGATGGGGTACGACAGTAGTGATGGGAATTACAGCTCTTTTTGGAGAATCGGCTCCTTTGGTTTGGCTCGCTAATATGAGTCGTCACATTTGGATACCGAACAACTCTTCTGATTCATCCATTTACTGAACCGCTTTATCATCATGAGGGTTCTGGATGTTCTGTTCTATACCAGCTGACTTCAGTTTTCTTACCCAAAAATAACGTCGAATTGTGAACATACAAAAAAGTGCTTTTGTAGTTTATTTTTAAATTTTGCAGTAACATATTTGCTCTAAAGCAGTGGTTCTTAACCTGGGTTCGATCGAACCCTAGGGGTTCGGTGAGTCGGTCTCAGGGGTTCACCCTATCACTTCATTGGCATTGGGTGGAATCTCCAAAATCAAATAAATGCCCCACATTGCTAAGTGTTTTCTCAAACATGACTTTTAAGGTAATGTAAAAACATCTCAAAGCAAAATTCTAATCACTAATTCTAATCGGACTAGCTAAATAAATAGACTCTTTCTAATGTGTAAACACATTGACTGTGACAACAGATCAATGCAGTGCTTGTGGATGTTCGAAAACAAAAGTGATTAGAAAAGAAAAAAAAATCAATCCAAAGATCCAATGGCTATCTTCAAACTAACTAGAAAGTCAGAGGTGTTTGTTATTTCAGGCGCTTTTCTTGTTAGATTCATCAGAATGAGTAGGGTCAGATTGTAATCTTATGACTCATGGAACCTCATTAACTTGTCTAGCCTGTGCTCCATTTCATTCCAGATTAGGTTTGGTGATTAATGATTTAGCATGAAGGAGAACATACGGGAGCATATGCATACGATGACTCGTCACTAAGAAAATGCTGTAATCCAAGAGTATCGCAATATATAGACTTTGATAAATAGTTTTGCTCAAATGAATTTGTTGGTAAAGATCCAAACTAGACTCTCTGGATTCTGAATATTAAGGATTGGGTTGTGGCAACGCTAAATAGATCCTTAATGGGAGGATAGGATGATGCAAAACCAACAGCTTTCTGAAAGAAAAAAAAAATTACAATAAAAATACGTACGATGCGAGCCACACCTCAAAACAACACCGTCAGCAATGTTGGCTACGAAATCTTGCGAACCAACCACATCTCTTCAATCCAATTCAATTTAGGTAGGCTGGACCACAAACTGGGCCACTATGGGGGATGGTTCCGGGCCACATGTGGCCCACGGGCCGCTAATTGAATAAATCTGGTCTAAAGCCTTGTTCTATATTTTACAAGAAAACATATTTAGAATAAGGGTCACTGTAGGTGGGTTATTGCTGCCCATGTAGTGTAAGCAATTTTCATAAGCATCTGATTGAGTATGGCAGGTGTGTTCATTAACTTTTTCCTTGTAAAAATATCTACAAAAATCTCATTAGCTCTATGCTGATACCCACATAAACAATGTGGCTTGCAAACTTGATAATTAGGCTGGCAGATGTGGCTTGTAACCACTCAAGGTGACACATTTTCCTTTTCTGCTGCGCTGAAGAAAGGCGAGAGGGACCGTTTTTGTCAGCAATTTGAAATAAGATGCCAAAAAAAAAGTTCAGCAGATACCTCTGAGCTTGTGTGGTCATGAGGCCATATGCTTCAACTTTAATTATGAGGGACTTAGGGAGAGAGGGACTCTGGGTTGAACTATGAATCACTGCCACTCTGGCTGCCTCCAAAGGCCCGATCTACTGGTTTCAAAACTGTCCACAAGTTTTTCTCTCATTAACTAAAATATGTCCCAGTGCGTGTAATGACAGCTGACTTTTTTCTTTTTTCAATTTCACCTGATTTCAAACCTAATTGTGTCTATAACATTAAAACCGTTCTGGTCAGCAATGGCTGTAAGGAAAGAAAATTAATCTTGCATACGACTGGCACTCATTCTCTAAATGGCCAACTGACATTTTGTAAATCACAGATCAAAACATCCATATATTTTGCATATGGAAAAGTACAAATGTGTTCCCATTTTTGTCAGTAAGAAATTGCAATCAACTTACTAGAATCGTAACAGTACAGGAGAGGATATACCTTTCAATTACTGTATTTTCCGCACTGTAATATGTCTTGTCACCGTGGGATAGTAGGAAATGCAATTTCGATCTCTTTGAGTGTCTTGAGATGTGAAAAAAATTGACAATAAAGCAGACTTTGACTGACTTATAAGGCGCACCGGATTATAAGGCGCACATTTCAATGAATGGCCCATTTTAAAACTTTGTCCATATATAAGGCGCACCGGATTATAATGCGCACCTTCAATGAATGGCCCGTTTTAAAACTTTGTCCGTGTATAAGATATATACATTTGGCCCGTAAGGCGCACCTGATTATAAGGCGCACTGTCGGCTTTAGAGAAAATTGGAGGTTTTTAGGTGCGCCTTATAGTGCAGAAAATACGGTATATTTTAATAAATTTATTGTAAACTTTATTCAACAATTCTGTTTTCTGAAAAGCATGGGGCATTGTTCAAGCGCAAAATGTTGAAGGTTCAATCTCTGTTCCTCAAATTCGGATAAGCTTGCAGTTTCTCCTAATTTAGTGTCATTAGTGAGTGAATAAGATAGTTACTGACTCACGAAATCACGCCATTTGTGTGAAAGTGAGACTTTGAGGTATAATGGAAAAATCTGCACTACAATATATAGCCATAATGTTTGAGTTCAGGGAACGTGGGGGTTGGCATAGGGACAAACTGATATAAGTGATGAGGTCTTGATGTCCTTCATGTACGTATCAAAAAAAAAAAAGCAACTCCTGCTCCAGGTTTGATAAATAGACATGTTCTAATGTCAAATACAGAGGTCATATACTCTATCAACTCCAACTGAGCACTGTTCCACTGAGCATTTGCACTCATAGCTCAAGTTTCATTAAATTTAAAATCAAGCCTCCTGCTAACATTACCAGCTGGAAACTAACAGGCATGAACGTCTATGTCAGCAGAAGCTCCAATCCCTCCGAGCCTCACCCTTTGGTGCCATGCTGTGACAACGAACTGTAATTATTATCCTGTCTGATTTTGTCAGCTAATTACCTGACATTTAACACGCAAAACGTGGAAAATCCATCCAATTAATTATCGTTTGAGGAATGAATTGGAAATTTTCTCAATTCACTGTGGGTGTGTAGTTAATTATTGAATTTCAATAGAGTTTTGTGATATTTGAGTTATGCCCGAAAGAGCGGTGGAATAGAGGTAACAACTTATTTACACAGCAAACAGCACAAGAGGATTCTAGATAATGAAGAGGACTGCAGAAATTCCGAACGAATTATGCATGTTCAGAAATCACAACCACACGCAGGAGCAGGTACGAGCACATTCCTCCCTTTCCAATTCCACCCACAGATAGTGTCCTCAGTTCCCAACCACTTCTTGAGTGTTGTGAAAACTATCAGTGATGAAAACATGCCCCTGTGCGAGATTTTTAGGAGCATTGGAGCAAGCACGAAATTGAAAAGTGTTTTAGCCCAGGTGCTAACTACTCCTTTATAGAAAATATAATTGAATGGTGCGTTATTTTAAATGGATTGTGTCTTGAAAGCATTTGGAGAAAACTCAGGGGACCTTTATGACAATGACCTTCCCATAGTGTGACCAATTAAACATAGGCCTTATGAAATATAGATTATGTGCCATCTCTGTGCTGACACGTGTGAAGGCTCATACCATCGGGAGCGTGCAAAGAAGCAATGTGCAAAACCCGAGGGAAGCCAGATTCAATAGGATAAGATCAGAGGAATAGTATAGTGCTGCTGATCACGGCCTTGATTAAGACAATCCTGCATATTGTAATTACGAAAAGAACAATAAATATGGAGGTTGACCTCCTGAGTAGACTCTGATCAATTTGATTTTAATCAAGGGGCTACATATTGAAACACACCGATTGCAATAGTATTCATTAATCTAAACCGCAATGTGGCCCAAGTTGTTTTATTAATCAACAGAGGGGCAATTGGAAGTTAGAAGCATACAGCGAAATCTCTTCCCCCAATTTCAATTTAATACATTACAGTAAAAGAACTTTTGGACCCTATGCTAAATCCCAGAAAAATAAGTTTGAGTTGTTTTGGTACATATGTCATACACAAGAAATTAAAATACTCTTATGTATACCATTACTACCGTATTTTCCACACTATAAGGCGCACCTAAAAACCTCCAATTTTCTCAAAAGCCGACAGTGTGTTGTGTGATATTAACGTTTGAGCAACGTTGAGTTATTGATAGATTGTTATTGTTTTCACTATTTCGAGTGTTACTATACTGTGATTGCCTTAACGTTTGAGCAACGTTGAGTTATTTATTCGATGCACCTTGTAATCCGGTGCACCTTATATATAGACAAAGTTTTCAAATGGGCCATTCATTGAAGGTGCGCCTTATAATACGGTGCACCTTATAGTGCGGAAAACACGGTACTTGGTGTAGGGGTATTCAGATCCAGATCTCTGGAAATAAGATGAGACCTGTCACATGACCCTTTGCTCTCATATTCCGTTGTGACAGATCACTACTGACAGTGCACCTACAAATGCAGTCCTTAGAATTGCTAATTTCCATAGTGTGTCAGTTGTTTGATCAAAGGTACTCTCGTGCTTCAGTCATGTAACCTTGACATTACGATTATCTTATGTCATCCCGTAGATGTTCAAACTCACATTAACTGCATCCAGTTGCTTTCATCTTCACATAACTAAATTCTGCGTTAGAAAAAAAAGTAAGCATGCTGTAAATTCACTCATTAAATGTGATTGCTCAGGGTAGTGGTGTACGCTGATGACGCCGATTCGATACCTGGACAGTGAACGTAATTTTGCCACATAATAGAGTGCTACAATTATTTGCCTATGCATCTTTAATGTAAATTGGTCTTTTCTTACGGTGATTATTTATTGAAAAATTAAACTTATTAAATTTCATGCCCAGCGCAAGTATAGCGCAAAGCATGGAGGCATTTTCTTTCTCTGTATTTTTTTGTAGACTTTTATCTTTAAATCAGGTTAATTGACCCGTGACGTGTATTTCCATAATTATACTGTGTTCATTCAAAATGTATTTTTTATTTTTTACCATAAAATACATACATAGTTTGGCTTATGATAAAAATGTCCATCGCTGTCTGTTCGAACACACTTTCTTTCAGCACAAAAGGGCTTGTGTCAGCCATTTTTTTTCTAAGCTATAAGCATCATCCTCAGCTCTGATAAGAAATGACAGGGGATTGGCGAGAGAGCTGTGGTTTCTGTCAGGGACAAATATTTCACCTTTGGCATTCTTTGCTCTATTTTACACTGAAAGCCATATAGTTTGTGATGTATGTTTTACAGATAGTAGTGGCAGTGAAATGATATTGTTGCTCACAGAAAAGCAAATGGCATGAGATCCTGTAACCTGCTTCTGGCATCACTTTTCTTTCGCTGTAAAAAATTCCCAGCCGATGGTCTGTTTATCACTACTCTGGAGACAAGTCTCTTCCTATTCATTTTTTGGCTGCTCTTTAAGGCTTTTGTTCTGTACTCCCTGTGTATGTGCTGCTGAAATTTTAATTGTAATTTTTGCCATTATTCTATTCACTATTGTTTCCTTTTTGCATGCTTTTTCTTTGTCTATCTTTTCTATACCGATCAGTTATTGCTCAAGCGCCATCTTACGGGAAATCTGCTTAGCAGCCCAGAGCATGCTTGCTTTCCAATTAAATCAAGATGTATTTGCCTTTCAAAAGCTTCCCTATCCTCACTCTTTTTTTCCCCCTGTGGAATAATTGATGGAGGTCTCTGGCCTCACGATGAATGGCTTTAAAGCCTTGAGATGAATAGGAAGATGAATGATTTCACCCCTGGGGTGACCGGGGAGAGCTGGAACAAGGACTGCTGACATTGTGACAAATATACTGACCAGAGCAACCAACCCTGGCTAAATCAACATGGGATTGAGGTATGGCATGCTTTTAATGTGACTAAATAGATGTTAGACTTTTTGACACAGCCTCTGCGCTCGATGGACAATAACGTGAATCTTGCAATTAACTGCGAGCAAAATGACAAAGCTTGACAGCCAGCCGGAAATTCAGTGGCAGCAGATTGTCGCAAGCTTGCTGGAGTTTGAGACTACTGTGGGAGGTAGGCGGACAAGAGGACAAGTGTAAGGTAAGTTAATATCAGGTAAGGTCAGGTACGGAAAGGCCTGAGAGAAATCTGAGCGAAATCTCATACGTCATTGTTGACATTGTTGATAAACTAATATAAAATGAGCTCCTTAAAGGTAGCAAGATACAAATGTCAGGGCCATCTTCGAAATGCGTTTATATAATTAATGTTCCACAGAACAGGTTGACAATACGGCACCTTTTATGTATGACGTTCGTATGCCAAACAAGAACAGCAAACATCAAATTAATTAGTATTCATTTGTGCATGGGTTTTGCCTTTTCTTCTGACTTTCTGTGGCTCTTAAATGAACTAGGGGACGAGACAAATTGTATTTTATCTAGCCTTTCCGATCGCTTCAGTGTCATACCATCATTCTTGCCTGGCCTAAATTTTCTTTTATTTAGTATTTTCGAAAACGGGCCGCAGTTTGAAAGGAGCATTTGCGCCATCGTGGGAGTGAACACAGCCGACCTTTTTTCTGGCCAATGGAAGAGGCTCCTCTCATTCCCTGTAAATTGAGCCCAGGAGAGGCACATGTTTTTGACATGGAAGAAGAAGCAAGATACTTTCTGGAGTTCATGCAGGATATCGACACTTGCAAAGTATATTCAAGGAAATGCAAGTGCACTTCAATGGGCAGAGCCTTGCTGTGAAGTGGGAAGTTGGAGACTTCCTTTCATTCCGATTGTTCATGAACATGTGACACATTCCCTGCATCTCCGAGCTGTTACCCGGTGGGTTGTTTTGAAAAAAACATTATAAAGATGAGAAAACAAACGCAATCACTGACATTGCATTGGTTGACACCCATTCAGAAGGTTTGATCCACACTGTTATATTCCTGAAGATTCGGTCTACCTGCACCGCGATCAAATTCGAAAGTCTCATTTACTTTCAGTCACCAATTCGTGAGATGTGCCGGGGGCGTGTGAACAAAAACACACTTGGTCCAATGGAATGCCCAGTGTGGTGCGGCGCCGTCTCCCAAATTCCCATACACTGTAAAGTCGACTTGCCCTAGGGCAAAAATCAATACGTGCCAGTTTTTGCACTGAGCACATGTGCACTGTCTACAAAAATAGAGCCCATTGGGTATCTTTTTTTTCTTTTTTTAACCAAAGATTATTGATTTGGATCTGTTGTAACTGGTATTGCACACTTAAATCCCATCAGTTCATGTTGGTTGACAGGGAGCAGTGAGTGGAATAAAACTGTAGACTAAGTATGTTACATTGACTGGCTCAGTACGATATGCTTGGGATGTAACATCTAACAATGGAGGGCTTTCATCCTTTTGCATGGTATTTGTGGCTGATTTTCCATTTCATTTTAACAAAATAAATGCGATAGGCATCACCTATTTAAAAGTGTGTTCAAATAGCATATTGCTTTTTTAACAATCTGGCTAACTACTATTTCTATGAAAGTTAATATTTCCAAACTGTTACTTATTCCTTATTTTATATATAATGAACTTTACTTTTAAGGTCAAATCTCAAAATGCAGATTATAGCAATAAAAATAGAATGAATATCAAATTAAAAAAATAATAGAAAAATCAATTTAATTATACGACCCAATCCAGTCTCATCCCACTGTCATCAGTGACCATTATTTTATTAGACTTTGATGAACAAAGTTGTAATAAGGTGTTAAATCCATTAATTATGCTGATCTTAATATGAAATATCAAACTCCTGATAACTATAAACAGAAGATTGATTTCTTATCACTGCTCACTACTAAGAAACCATTGCTTATGCAATCTAGACTCCATACAGGAAAGTTTCTTTGCAACCATTAACACTGTTTCTTTCCATCAGTAAAAATCGCTTACTAACCATTATTTTCATATGAAACAATTGTCTTACAATGTGTTGCGTTAAAATGGCCAGGCTATGAACTCAACTAATACATGTGTTATGCCTGAGGCTCCACTGGGCGCATTCATAGGGTGAACGCTTGTCAGCTTTCATGAGACATTTATGTGATACTTGGATCATTTCTGACAAGGTGGTGGAAAAGCATGTCGCTTATTTAGAAACCAAACTATAAAAGAGCTTGGGGCTAGTGCCTTCTTTTTCCGCAACTTTTATATTTTTTTACTGTGATTTTAATTACTTATCAGAATTGCGTGGTTAGAGCAGACCATTGCGTGTTTGTTTCTTTAGCATTTAATTTGGCGATCGATACCCTCCTACATATTTGACATTTCTCCATGGTAGTCTAATAAAGCCAACTGTAGCTGAAGCAGGTTTAAGATATTATTGTGATATTTTCTGGCTCTTTTTTTCCTCTAAACAAAACTGCCAATTTAAATGGCAATATTGTTTAGCTTCATGTTCTGATGGGTGGGGTGGGGGACTTAGAGTAGCTTGGGGCTGGTTATTGGATTGGACATTATCCCATGAGATAAACTCATAACGTACTCTGCAGCTTTCCAGCTTTCAATACACTGAGGTCATCTTGAGGTCAAGAGTACCAAATCAAGTGATAACTATTACTTGTACACTATCTTGTAAGACAGAAGGCAAATGTCCAAAAGATTGTACACAGTCATGATTTCTGTTTTATTTTTCTGTCTGGAGGCTAGTCCTTGTACTTGTCTTTGTTTCGCTTAGGCTACAATACACAGAGAACATGGAGAGTTGAGCAGCTCGGCAGACTTGGGCCTAATCCCATTGCTTCCTCTTAACCATAAACCTTAGTCTCGCTTCTTTCCCTTACTCTTCTTTGGAGGGATGAAGACAAAAAAAATAAAAATATGTAGGTATGTATGTAGTAATTCAGAAATCAGGAGGGTAAAGGAAATCTCTAATTGTGAGCCAATTCTAATAGAATTACCTTCTTCTATAAATGACCACATATAATTTCTTGCTTAGTAAGAAAATTCTTACCTGTGAGGTATTCTGGGTCGGGCACAGGGTCTAAAAGTTCCTCGTGACACTGAACTTCTGTTGGTACAGATGCTACCACCATGCCATCTGGTAGCTGCTGCTCAATACCTCGAGCAAAATTTTTCTGTCTGGAAAGGGAGTGGGAGGGGAGAGGACGTCATTTTTAGAGCATACTATATACTGCATCACAATATGAGTGGGAAAGACCAAGGAATAATGACAAAAAAGAAAACCTGAGCCATTAAATTAAATTATCACGAAATGGGATATCTGGGACAAATATGTACAGAGGGATTTGTCAGTTACATATAATAAGTAGAGGATTCTGAACAAAAGATGAAGGTGCTTATTGGGTCAATGAAATGTCCACACAGCAGTACATATTTCAATTTTTTTTTATTCAGGGAGGCGGGTCTTTTGAAGGGAAACTAAATGAATATAGTTTACATTGACAGCAAATTGTTTGCGCTGCAGTGCTCAGACTGGCTGATAGGCTGTGTCGAGGTTGCTTGGCATGAACGTGAAGGTGAGATTTTTTTTCCTCCTGTGGGATCGGTCCTTTTGTGAAATTGTGACCAGCCACAATGTATCCTGATGTGGAAACAGCTGGTAGTGATGTCACGCGAGCTTGCGGCAATGTAGCACAAATGAAGCCATGTTCCTGCTGGAGTGAGGCATTTATGGAGCAGGGTGCAAAACAAGCTTAGTACTGCGAGAGAGAGAATACGTTCACAGAATGTGGGAGGGATGGACTCTTCAGTACCCCACATCCACATTGAACAAGTAACAACTACGGAATCAGTGTTTGAACATCAGCAATAGGAAGTTGCTATCCCACTTGGATATGGATGAGGCACAAAGCAGAACAGCTCAATACAAGAGCGATTGACCTGGTAGAGAAGGTCATTAAGTCCCTTTGAGGGACTCAACTACCTCATCTTTGCCAAGGCTGAAGAAAAAAATGCCATCAGATTCACTACTGAATGATGTCAGAGACCAATCAGCTGATCTATGCAACAGCATGCTTGGCGGTGAGAACCGAAAGGAGCATGGGCCACCTCCATGGAAGAGAAGGCTAGAGGAAAAAGTAAGGGCAACCCAGATAGAAGATAAGCTCTTAACAGAGCAAATAAAATGTGTGAAGCTTCTAAAAGAACTTCTCAAAAAATACAAGATGCCCACAAGTGAGGCACTAAGCAAAGATTCACAGCCTTGGCAACTCGCTTGAAGAAGTACATGAGAGATGTAGAGGCCAGGAGAAGAAACCCAATGTTCTCCAGCAACCGAGCTAAGGTCCACTCTCAGTGGCTAGACCAACACAGACCCATCTACAACAGACAGCAATGCTGGAAGAAGAAACTGTGACACAAAATCAATGCCCAATGGCTGGCGGAGTAACAAAAAATAGCACAGAAATATCGCAGAAGAAAAACCAGTAGAGATTACAGCGGCAGATATCCAAGCAAGAGGGATCCAAATTAAATGTGGCCATCGTGGAATGAGGTCATCTGGTCCTGTGGATTATATCGTTCTACTGTTCTTTAATTGACCAGTCAAAATTGTCCTTAGGTGTGATTGTGAAAGTGTAAGTGTGTGTGTGACCCCACCTACTCAATTTCATGCTGGGGTCATATTATGGTGTATTTCTTTTTTATTGGTTGCTATGGAAATCATTTGTGAAATGACTAGGGGACAGGGACAGAATAGCCTTTATCACAGGTCAGACTCATGAAGGCAAAACAGCACAGGCCAAGGCACACAAAACACATGTAGAGTGATTGAGCAGCCTCCGTGACGCCTGTAGAGCAGTGGTCCACAATTCCATGGCCATAATGAAAAGCACACTGCTCCACCTGAATCATAGATCTGACTTCCTGATGGGCCAAATTGCCCCGACGATGTGTTTGCTGTACCAAAAGGCATATGCTCACACCAATTGGTGGTTTTTTTCACTTTCATTTTCTTGTTGCTCGACAGTCGAATGGAAACACTTGGTTGGAGACAGCAAATCCATTGTTACTCCAAAAACCATTTGCGTAAATGTAAAAAATTACTTTACTTGACGACAAAAATGTGGACTTGTGTAATTTTGCCTAGCATACATGAATTGAAAAGGGAAAGATTGGTCCAATGCTTTTTCATTGCAACATACAAAAAAGATGACATGAAAATCCACGACTCTACTACTTTTTGAAAAGTTATATCATAATGTAAAATATAGATATCATCGTTTGATCATCATTGAATGATGGAGACAGATGTTTTGTGCAACTCCAGAACACAGGGGGATTGGCCTTTGAAAAGATGCCAGCAAACATCACAGAGAGGTTTTCTTGCTATCCTTCCATCTGTCAAATTTCTTAAACAATTTATCTCAAGGGCTAACAGCTCATTTCAATAAAGACACAATGCTGTTAAATATTTGTAACCATTGGCCTGAATTGAAGACGCAAGGCAGGACATACTTCTATTTTTTTTTTGCATACTTATGAAACAGCACATTTTTATTATTATTATCATTATTAATTATTATGATTATATAATTTGTTATTATATAATCTGTGGACACAATTCTGATGAACAATTTACAATAATGAAATGGCATGCACCTTTGCTGTCTTTCTGTTCTTATGAATAGCCTACAATCTACTATAAAGTTTTTGAGAACAATTTTGCTTATTCCCAGCCTAAATGAAAATTCAATATGACTGGATGGATATACCCATCAGCCCCATTTTTTTTCTTTGGCTTCTGACTGTTATTGTTCCGCTACTATACATTAATTTATGTTTTCATTGTCTTTGTCCCATTGCTATACGTGAAGCACTTTGTTACTGCTCCAGCTGTTGTTAAATGTGCTACTATATAAATAAAGTTGTATTCTTTTGTATTTTGGATAAACAATATGTAATAATGTCACTTTTAAAAATTCAACTGCTCCAGTACATTTTTAGCACAATGAATCCTGGGTGGATTTAATTCATTCACTGTCATGTCTTATAAATTAGCCCTTCCATTAGAATTCCTCTCAATAAGTCTGCCTTCCTCTTTCATCACAAAGGAAGCATTTGGCAGTCTTCAAAGTATGTTTTAACGTGCCATCCTCAAGCACTTTCAAATAAGATCAGTGCATTTGAGATTTAGATGTACTTGATATCAACTTTACTTTTTCAACCCTTATTTTCTCTCTCTCGCTCTCTCGCTCTCTCTCTCACTGCCTGATAAGAATTTGAGTAGGCAAGTGAACGCAGAGTTACTGAATGGTGTGAATTAAATAGCAAGTGTGTGACAGCAGACTTGTTGTCTGAGTTGAAACTGAAAAACAAAATCACAGTGTCAGTATACTATTTTGTGTTTCTTATTAAAAGTTATCAGTTTTGCTGGAGTTATACATGTCGCTTTAGACCATCGGGGTTTAGACGTCAATTAGACATGTTGTTGTGGTTGACGCTCCACAAACAGTGGAGCAGGTTTTCTTGGTTGTAAAAGAACAAATGGACATGGAAATATACAAAGAGTTTGTCTAGGAGGAGTAATTAGTCCATCTATTGATTGATTATTGGTGATATTGGTGTTAGATGATCAGCGTATCAGTGTCTCACCATTGTTTACGCTTTTCACATGTACAGTACGACTCTCATATATACTCCCTTTCATTCCGATTGAGTTGAATGGAAAAGAAAGGACTCATTTTGGAGAGTTTGAAAAGAGCTTTAGGACAGTAGCTTAGGCCGTAAAGATGTCAGAATGCAACATGTACATGAACTATAAAAAAAATACGATACACGCGATCCTGCTAGAACTGTAGTTTTGTGCTGGTCAGAGGGTTTGCAGGGCAGTATCACCATAAATGTAAATGTAGAAAAAAAAAAAAAAAAAGAGGAACATTTCCTTCCAGCGGGCCGTCGGCAGAATTGTGTCCGCCTCAGAGTGCACTGTGTCAGGTCAAACATTGACCTCCGGCCCGCTAAATTTCCACTAGACCAACACAATAAAAGGGATATTGTAGTCAAGAGACGCCCACACATCAGGAACTAACCAATCAGAGGTTTTCTATCATAAACGAAAGAACAGTAAGCCAAACAGAACCAAACTTATTTCCCGCAGTGAATATTTTCCAATATTAACGAGAAAACCGCTCAGTCAATTCAAATCACAGACCAACAGAAATATCTTGAACAAGTGTGTCCTGATCATTTGCAACTCAAATTATCCTGCAATCCCGGTAAAAAAACATGACAGAGACAAAAAAATGTGAAATGTAAATCAACCACTGGTAGGAAACCCATGGATAAATTCAAGAAATAGAAAGTTTCTGAAAAAAACAATATTAAATGCTACATGCTACATGAATTATTAAAAAGAGACACCACTCGCGTTTATATTTGTATGTGAAAATGAAAGTGACGTCTACAGCACTGATGTAGTGATGCTGTAAGCTATATTTCATTAAACAAAATCATATTTTAATATCAGTCAGTAAAATAATCACTTTTAATTCAATTTGATAGCTGACTGCACACCCCACACATGATAAAATGATGAAGGAACATTGAAGTAGACAACATTTTTGGTTCGTTGCATTTAATCACTTAAACTTGGTTTTAATTTCATGAATACGAGAAGGACCCAAAGACACATTGACTTATTTCTTTTCAAAGTATCCTTCAATGAAGCGTATTTTTTTAGAGTTCTAAATGTTTTTGTTCAAGTTCCCTGCAGTCTTTAATTGATTTCATAAGAGCAACAGAGATGACCAAACATTTCTCTTCATATTCTAACTTGTCTAAAGGGTTTTGTAGCTCCCATTGTTTTTTTTTTTTCTCTCAGTTTCCAAGGGAAGTGTTTGAAATAAGCCATTGGGCTAGGTTAAATATTTTGACATTACTTATAACTTCGAAGTCATTTCCTTTTATGCTGCTCTTCTTCATTCCCGAATCACAGTGTTGTTTTTATAGAGTGCTGGTAGACTATATTTTATACTTTATGTAATAGAACAATTTGATCAATAAATACCCAGTTAAAGGTTTCTGCCTCTGTTTTTCTTTGGCTCGCTCACTCTTGCGTTCACTCACTCTCTCCTTCCTCAACTCTGTGAGCTGATTTGTGGTAAAGAGTGTAAACAGCCCATGACTTTGGTAGCCAATGACTTTGCTGACTTTTTGGTCTCCTGTGTAAATGATTGCAGCATGCAGATAATAATAATGAGCTCCCCCAAAATGACTCACATAGTAAACATAGTATATCATCCAACGACGGACAACACCATACCCTTGCGTGACTTAATATCAACCCCAAAGATGTAATGAAGGGGTGTTTTGATTTTCAGTGTATTCACTTTTGTGAGAAAAAAACTACAGGGGTATATTTTTTTTTATAACCACTGAATGAAGTTAATATATGTACAAAAAAATATTTGTTATTTCCATAAGGTCATTACTTACAGGAGCAGGTTTTTTTTCCTCAATCAACTATAATTAAATTTTAACTTGAGACTACTTGAGACTGATTAGGTTTAAAGCTCTGACTCAGGTATCATTAAAACTCGTGTAATTACTTGCAGTGGGTTCCGACAAAGTATTTGGAATTATTCATACACTGACTTTTCTTCTCAAAGGTTTGTATGATTAGCCCGATTTGATGCAGCAGGTGTACCATCTATTTGTATTTTTATACTTGAATTTATTAACAGGCCCTACAGCATAGGTGTCAAACTCAAGGCCCGGGGGCCAGATACGGCCCGCCAAATCATTCTATGTGGCCCGTAAAAGCAAATCATGTCTGTCCGTTTTAATGATCCTGGCTAAAATCTCTACCAAAATATTTGTCATGTGTAATAAATATTAAGACGTTTTTTTTTACAATTTTTACATTAACTTGAACAATAATTGAAAACTGCTATGCTTGACATGTGATTTGATCTATCATATTTTTGTGCAATATGTGACAATATGATGCGGCAATTAAACATTTATGTTTTCACTATCATAACGGCCCTCTGAGGACAGTCGTATCTGGAAAATGGCCTAGAAAATAGAAAAGTTTGATCGCTGACCTACAGAATAGTACCTTTTAACACAGTGGTGTTTAAATTTCAAAATAATGTACTGTATATGCCATTTCTACATTCTAGTCGTACTAGTGGTTGTGCTCTTCACAAAAATCTTACCTGAACGTGGCCTTCAGAATTTGTCCAGAGGTGCTCTCTTTGGTGTGATTGTTGTAGCCATAAAAAAGATCTCCAAACACAGTTTGGTTAGCTGGAATGTCTGTAGCTTCCCCACAGTCTATCCCTTCTGAGCAGGCATCAGATAATGGCAGGCATGATCTTCCATCTGGCCCTCGCTTGTAGTCTTCAATACAGCTAGAAAATAGTTTTAGTGTAATACTACTACTAATAATAATAATGGTGATGATGATTGTTGCAGCTCCTCCTGTGAGTACACACCCACAATCACACACACGTTTGCACGCACGTGGGTGTGAGTGTATTCACCATATGTTGACGTGTGTGTAAATGTGACAATTACAATTATCAGCATTAAACTGTTGAATGATTAACTTACTTACCCACAGAACATCTGGATGTTATAGAGAGTGGGATCATCTTCCAGAGGAGCCAGTTGCTGGAGACACAGTTGCTCACAACCTCCATTGAACCCATCAGAGCAATCAATGCCAATGTGGTGGTCATAGCACCCACTCCCATCCTTCATAGGACTCAATCCTGGGGGGCACTATGAGAGCGGTAGTGGGAAAAAAAAATCTTTTAGATTTTTTTTCACTTCTTCCTCTCTACTGGCATATGAGATAAATACAAAATGGTTCCAAATCTCTCGTCCCAGGCCAAGGACACCACAGAAGAACAAGGGCGGACAATACATGAGGTGAAGTACAGTTTTGTGCTTGTATTTTGCAAGTAACGTGGGGAGCAAATATTTATACTGTTTTTATAGTATACTATGCTGAGTGCAACTTGTCCTTAGGGAAAAAAAAATGAGATAACCAACTTTTGAGGAATGGAAAGAATTAGATTTCTATTCATTTTATTTGTGTTTGGAGATAGGAGCAATGTCATGAAAAAAATTCAACTCATTTTTCACGTCACCGCTGTATACATAGTACACTGTATGTATAATGAAAACAAATCCCCATTGTATGTGATTGTTTAAAAGCTGGACAGTGTATGAAGTGTATGGTCTGTAGCGCAAGTTAGAAACCTTAAATCTGCACTCAGAAAGCCTCTTGAAACACCATGCCTTTTAATCCTCTTTTTAAATGGAGATAAATTCCAACAGTGCTTTTGGGGCTTAAGGAAATCAGCACTGTGCCACTGCTAAACAGCAATAAATCCCCATAAGAGGAGTTGGATAAGCTAAACACTTTTCCAAGTTGTCTGATTTGTCTGATTGGCAGATCAATGAAAAAGTGCATGGATGGAGGACTGAGACAAGGAGATGACTCAATTGCTCCTGAAATCATTCTGATTTTATTTACATGTAGTATTTAATTATTTTCATGCTCATACATATATATATATATATACATATATATACATATATATATATATATATATATATATATATATATATATATATATATATATATATATATATATATATATATATATACACATATATATATATATATATATATATATATATATATATATATATATATATATACACATATATATATATATATATATTTTTTTTTTTTTTTTTTTTCCCCACCATATTACAACAGACTGGATATATAATTCAAAACATTTTCTCCAGCAGGGAAGAAAAGGTAGCTGCAATGCCTTTCATTATCAAAACCTATTTTAATTACTACATATCAAGGCTGTTTATAGAGATTGTAATTGTATTAATTGGGAAATGGCTATATAACGACGACTTTACGTACATAAGGAAGACAAATGTCTCACCTGCCCCTTTTTATTCATGTGTAATTTAGAAATGCTAATTGTGTATATTCAGTGTTTTTATAAAAGTAGCTGCCGGTTTCATTTAATTTGTGCATGCAATCTGCGCGTAATTGGAGGCTGACTGCCTAAAGTGGCAGCTGTTGCACCTGGGGAAGGCTTTCAGGCAGATCCTGTAAATGAAGATAAGCTCTGGAAAAGGATAACTCAGCTGGGATGACATCATCAAAAACTAGATGAAATGGAGGGTGATGACATGAAAGGCTTCAAAACTTTCATTATGGTCACCGTTATACTGCATCGGTTGGCTTTAAAGCTTTTACTTTTTGATTTACTAATTAAGACAAATATACTATTGCAATGGTAAATGCAAATATTTCAAATATTAAATCTGTGTACTACACTGTACATGATGAATCTCTGTTATATTGCCAGAAAAATCTTTTTTCCCCCACTCAACATTTTTTATAATTTTTTTTTTAAACTCTATGATAACCCATATCAAATTTGTGACATTTGCGAGGAAGAAAATCCTTTGCGTCTACAACAGGGCTGCCAGTCCTCAAGAGAATTTGGGGAATGCCCCTCTTTTCTGACTAGGCTACTTTGATTTGTCCAGTATGCATACAGTTAGTGGATACTGAGGAAATAATAAAAAAATATTTACATATTTATTTGACTAAAAGTAAATTGGGGTGCAAGTTCCCACTTCACATTTAGATGTTAGGACATGTTGGAATAGCTAAAGTACTTCAAAGTGGTGGCGAGAGAGTTCAACCCTGTCATTGCTTAATATAGAAAGGGAATGATGTTTCTCTGAACTTTCAGTGCCATATTCCAGTGCAACTTTGGAAAGTTATTTCATATTGTGCAAAACCTATTCCAAAAAGTAATATGCACGGTGCAACAGATTTATTAATAAATTACTAAGATGTTTGGTATGATGAAGCTTACTCACATATAAAAGTAGTGTTTAAAAATATACATATTACTTGTTTTGTTTTTTTGGGGGGCGGGGCATGCTTACAGATAATTGAGAACCTAAACTTATAAAAAGCGTTGTACTTTGTAAATTATTTATTTATTTTAGTTCACCGGCACTTAGTGTTAACTTGTCACCTTACAAATGACATCATGCAGTACTTTGCGAATTCTTGTATTTGAAATATCAGATTTGCCAAGTTGTGCCAATTTACTTGTTTTTAATGTGTATTAAAGAAAATGTGACTACCAGAATCGATGTGATTCAAATATTTCCACCTTATAGGCCTATTCCCCAGTCCATAAAAACATCCTCTGAATGCGTGTGTGTGTTTTGTAATTAGTATTACTGTATTACAACAACCCAATTAAAATGATGTGTCAAATATAAAATCAGAATACAATGATTTGAAAATAATGTTTGACTTATATTTGAATAAACTCCAAAGGCAAGATATTTGATGTTCAAACTGAGAAACATGATTGTTTTGGCAAATAATCATTAACTTGGAATTTTATGGTGGCAGCATGCTCCATAAAATTCCAAGTTATATTTACCACTGTGTTGCATCACCATCATCTCTTTTTACAACATTCAATAAACGTTTGGCAACTAGGGACACTCGTTGTTGAAGCTTTGTAGGAGGAATTCTTTCCCATTCTTGCTTGATGTACAGCTTCAGATGTTCAACAGTGCGGGGTCTCTGTTATCGGATTTTGTTTAATAATGCAACACATATTTTCAATGGGAATGCTGTAACACGTGCAAAATGTGATTTAGTATTATCTTGCTGAAATAAACACGCGTCCATAAAAGTCCCGGATGGTGCATTTCTTTTTTGGCACAGCCATCACCAGTGTGGATTTTTTTTTTCCCACTTGCTAATACTATAACATTTTTTTTTTTTTTTTTATATTTGAAGATCTGAACAGTTGTCATAGCTGTAGAGGAGTGAAAAGGTCTTCCAATATTTCGGGTACCTTTATTAAGAAAATGCTTGAGGATCTGCCTTGGGTAATCATTTATTTGGCCAACTGACAGGCCTGTCTGCAAGGCTTGCTATAAAATTACTATTGCTCATGGTGGGAACACATCAAATCTGGCCAAGCACCTTGCTGACCGGCATCCACATTTATATCACCAGTTTAAAGAGCCACAAGTTGTGTTGCACAATACTACACTCCCCTAAAAAAGTACAGAATGTATTTTGTTCCCAATTTGTAGAATTTGACAGGGCATTTTATTCACCCCCGTCAAATTCTGGGAATGAACTCACACAGACATTCACAATGTTACGTTAGGTCATTAGCATTTAAATGAACATATTTGCTTGACAGTAACGCTGCAAATGTATCGTCAGTACCAATAACGAATGACATCAAATGCAGTCAAATAGGTTAATATGGCATGCAATGTAAAAGCTTATTGCAAGAAAATGTCAGCTGGACGTTCAATGTATTTGTTCTGTATCGGTTTCAACAAATTGCAGATTGATATATGTCAGACAAATTAACCTCAATCAATTAAAGATTTATTCTTTTAATTTGCCTTAAGGCAGAGGTTGCTGGTCATGGTAGACTAGTATTTACGGATTTCACTTATCGCGGGTGTTGTTTGGAACCAATTATCCGCGATAAACGAGGGATTACTGTAGTATTAAAATCAACTTTAATAAGTAAAATAAATTGGGATTTTGACAGCAATACATCCTATTTTGTCTTATGTCATACTTTCTTGACAAAAAAAATGACTTACCACACATCCAGTGGAGTCCAGTTTTCGATCAGATATGCAGCGGAAATTGCGACTACAGCCGCCGTTGTCTTTGGTACAGTCTCTGACGGGTCCGAATGAGTCGAGGAGAACCTCCAAAGAGTCAAAGGATGAGCTGATCATCAATTCTTCTCTGTAAACAACAATACATTATGGCAGTGTAAGATTTCTTGCATGTAAATGGAGCTTGCAAGTTTTGTCACCGTATAACAATTAAAATCTTTTTGTAGTTGTTCAACTGGGGTCTCTTGTGTTGTGTTTTGTGCTTTATGATTTTCAGTGGGAGACAGGTCTAGATTGATGGTGGGCCACGAGAGGCATTACGAAGCCACAATTAGAATGTGCCTTGTCTTGCTGAAATTAACAGGGATGCTACGGCGCTTGGATAGGAACATATGTTGCTCCAAAATCTTTCAGCATTGATGGTCCCTTCACAGATATGCAAATTAGCCATGCCCTGGGCAATAACACAAAGCCATACCATCACAGATGCTGACTTTAATTTTGGGCTCATAATGTGGATGGTCCTTTCCCTCTTTGGCCCACCTGTCTGCCAATCCAGAGGCCCTTTCCCTGATATTCACTCGGTGTGGCCAAGGGAATTTTAACCATCAGTCTCATCAAGCCCTGGAGTCCTGCCATTGAGAAACCTTTTGAACGTATTCCTGACCACGACTCCACAGAAAGGAAGGCTGCGTATGAGTGTCCAGACTCTCCTACATGATTGAAAGGTAGCAGACTTGAGAATGGAAATCTTTTTCCCACTGACCTAGTTGAGGCACTACCACATCTTCACTATATTATTTCATCGGTGCACTTCTTCCCCTACTTGAGACAAGAATAGAGGACACAAATCTTCTCAAAGTCATCTGGAAAGTTATTCTCCATTGACTTGCTGAACCCATCCAACATCTTAGTTTAATAAAATCAAATATCTTGTAATGGTGCAGTTTAAGAAAATCAAATATCTAGTAAAGGTGCAAAATAATAGCAGAATAAATTTAATTATGATGAGAGCAATATGCTCTTGTTAAATCGGATTAAAATATCATATTTTAAGGATCATGTATGAAATTTATATAGATAGAAGAAAGTATGTGTTGCATGAACATTGTACTCTAAATAGTTAAATCTTTTGTCCTTATGTATCTTTTTGAATTATGTTTCTCATCAATGTTTTGTGTAAGTAGCCAATGAATAATTCATCCAATGGAATTCAAATTCAATTAACTGTACTGCAATCCTTGCGATGACAACAAAAAAATGCAAAATTCCTTGTTCTCCTCGCAGATACGTCAGCTATTTCTGCAAATGCATGATGTATCCATGCCAAAGATCACATGCTGTATCAGATTATGCCTTTTCACATACTCTTGGAAATTCAGTATATACTGTAGTCTGCTAGCTAAAGTCACATTCCTCTGTGAAAAGACAATAGGTTGCTTCTTTTTATTTCATTGAAAAAAATTATCTCTGAGAAAGCAATTTTTCTATTATAATTGCTTTTTGCTTTGTTGACACTAGTGCAGGGGGGACCTATTAAGCAGGGTGTCTGCAGATGATGAAACTCACAGCAAGTATCAATACTAAATTATTTTGTAAGTATTATTACAGAGGAAAGAGGGACACTCATTATATTCTTAAACCAGAGAGCAATCACTGTTGCGTGAATTTAAAAGCCCACTTCATATTAACTAATCAAACATCTTTTTCTTTTTTTTTCTTAAAAAGTGCACCTTGACAGTAACTTTTTATTATTGTCCTCTATTGTGAATCGAGGCTGAGTCCACATAGAGCTGAACCAATGAGAAATTATTGTAGCTTAACCAATGAGAAAACAGAAACTCACTCGACACAAGGCCCTTTGGGATGGGCTTCCGAAGGTGAATAGTGTGTGTGAGTGTGTGTGTGGGTGTGTGTGTGTGTGGGGGTGGGAAATGCAAAAATGTGTTGGGCAAATAATTATGTGGACCCACAAAGGACTAGATGCCTCACACACAGCCAAGACACGCTATAAAATGAAGGGAAAAGACTGTTATAAATAAATTATTACCGTTTCATTCAAGTTGAGAATGTACGGCTGTGCTTTTCATATCTGATAGTATACTGGCATACAGAGAAGGCTTTGGGGGGAAAGAAAAAAAAAAAATATATATATATATATAAAATCTTAACACTGACATTCGAACAATGTACACACACATTGAATTCTACTGGTTTGTTATTAATTTTATCTTCCCAATACATAAAGGGTGAAAATTAAGTAAATATTTTGGCTATTTGTGGGCTGGGCCAGTCACAATTCCCTGAGAAGAGCAGAGCTCAACAATACAGCAAATTAAAAAGTTGCTTAAATAGATTGGTAGGATTGGTCTATGTTTTGATCAGATTTGTGATTGTTTTTTGTTTTTTTTTCAACTGGATAATTGGCTCCAAAATCCTGATCATGTAAAGTCTAATTAAAATCAACTTAGCATGCAAATAACCCTTTGCAAATTTAGCCCTTTGCGCCAAATATAAATCACTGCATGCAACCAAATCTGCAGGAAGTGCAAGTTGGAAGCTCTCATTGAAATGTACTGAAGGTAGACATGATACTGAAAAGAACGACACAAAAAGTATACAAATGTCGAACATGTAACAAGCACATATGATTGGGAGTTTAAAGAAAGCAAATTTTGTAACCTTCTAATTACAACATTAATTGGCACAGCTGTCTGAAGATGAAAGCAGCCCAGCAAAATGTAAGCACACTGCAAAATGGGAATCTCAGAAGTATATGTAAAAAATAGCAGTTTAAGAACCAGTTCATTTGCCATTTTTCGAAGGCTTCAGTGTCATACTGTATCGCTCTGCAATTAACAGACATTAATCAGGCATACAGTTCACGCACACAAAAAAACCACACACACGCAAGCATGCACTTGCACCCATTGCTGTAAATAATTAAATGTCCAATGACAACATCTAATCTTTTGCCAACAATTTTAGAGCACATGTACATGGATGTATAATTTCCGAGTGTGTGTTATTCCTGAGAAATGACTATAAATGAACATTGGGAATCAAAAATGCTAATTTCTCATCGGACTAGTTAACAGGTTCTTAACATAAATCCTTTTATACATCATCATTAGTTTCTGGACCCTGATTCACCCTTATTTTTTTCCACAAAGGAAAAAAAAATCTGATTCCAGTTTCTACCTTATGACACATCATATATTTAAAACTGTTTTAATTTTTGATCTGAAAGGGCTGTGGGTGATAATGAGAACTAGTTCTATGATGAACATTTGATGCATCACACTCTCTCTCTAGCTTGTAGTCAGGCTTTTTGCAATAATAACAGACTAACTCTATCCTTTAACGCAGGGGTGTCAGACTCATTTTTTTCGCGGGCCGCATTGTAGTCATAGAGCCATTATGACTGTCAACTCAAATAAATGTATGAGCACCTCATATTATATACAGTAACAGCTACAAAAAAAACTGACAAATAACTTGTTTTAAATCAGACGAGTAAAAACTGGTCAAATATTAAAAAAGAAGATATTAAAAGTGAAGACAATTTGCAATTCTAGTAATGACACACGAATTTGATGCACAATTTGACTTCGCGGGCCACATAAAATGATGTGGCGGGCCGTATCTGGCCCCCGGGCCTTGAGTTTGACACCTGTGCTTTAACGCATTTCCTATGAAATATGTCAGTTGAAGACATTTAGCAGCGACTTGACATCCAACTTTGTATTTCTGATTTCAGTTTGTCTTGGGACCACTTGCCCTAGTTATACTTGATCAAGCTCTTGAAACTATGACAAAGGGGTAAAAAATAGTCCTTGGTGCAGAGTTCAATGCTCATTAAAATAAAGTGATGTGGGGGTATTCATTTAAGCATGGCTAATTTTACCTGGCATAATTTTCACAGGGCAAATAACAATCTGCAAATTAGGGCAGGATTTGACACGGCTGTGCACGCTAAGTTGTTTACAAAGCATGTTCTAGCATAGACTTAAAAGTCAATTCTCACTGGCAACATTATCCAACATCTTCTGCTTCTGCTTAATCTCATCCTGTTCACACATACTTTATGCAAGAACATAATGCTCTCAAAACAGCAGTCACGTTAAATCATTCAGTGTGCCGTGAGTCAATAATCCCACTTGGATCCGTTAATTGTAATGTATAAAACATGCTTGCTCCCCCAAAGATAAGTAAAATTGGGTTTGAACAGCATATCAATCCAACCAAATGAACACTGTCAATTAAAACGGCAGGACCCGAGCTACACTCTCGACTAGTCACCAGTCAATCTCTCAGCCATCAGGCCACCATGCTGTTCAGGTTTAAAGGCAATGATAACAATTGCAGTAAGGAAGTGGAAGAATGGAAATAAAAAAAAAAAAAACTTTCTGATGTGTAGTACAAGTTAAAAGTCTTATCGTATTTTCCGGACTATAAGGCGCACTTAAAAAAAACTAAAATTTTCTCAAAAGCCGACAGTGCGCCTTATAGTCCGGTGCGCCTTATATATGGACCAAATTCCTAAATTTAAACTGTCCCGAAGCATTGTGTCATGAAATCAATCATAAGTGGCCCGCTGAATACTATGAATCATGAATCAAAAAGACTATGGATCATTATTTTGTGATTATAAAGTAATTTGTTGTGTCTGAAATTGAAATAAAAAAGATAAAATGGATAATGATTTGATTTGGATTAAAAATCTGACATGATGCATTAGTGGTGCACCTTATAGTCCAGTGCGCCTTATATAAGGACATTTTAAAATGGGCCATTCATTGAAGGTGCACCTTATAGTCCGGGAAATACGGTAATTGCATCTAGAATAAATTATGCGTCATTTACTTAACCATTATCATTCTGTGATAAATAACAGAAGGATTTGACTCTTTCCATCAACTATTGTAAACAGCAATAAGCATGCAGCATTACAAACATAGCACCTTAAATAAAAATGAAAAATAAAGATGCAATTCTTAGTAGTGTAATAATACATATTTCATAAATAGGTAAAAGATTGTAAAAGGTTTGTTCAAAAAATGAAAGCATAAAATTGCTGAAGAGGCATTGTCAACATTACAAGAATTTTCCACCTCTTTTTTCTCACCTTACATCTACAGCATCCTCCATAACTGTCATATCAGTCTTGCATTTTGCAGAAGGGTTGATGGCAAGCTCTGCAGGTGGGATGACAAAGCTTTTACTCAAAGGCAGCCACATCCCTTCTCCTAAAGTGTACGTGAATCTGCAGACGACAGCATAACAAATAGTGTTAATGTCTTTGAAATATAACCCGAATATAATGTAACAAAAGGAATTATTTTAATGACAAGAAAACAAAATTTGATCAAACGTGATAGTAGTATTTCGTATCGTGGTGTGAATCAGTTTCAAATTAGAGCTCTTGCAGGAAATGCCTTGTTCGCTACCGAATTATAATAATGCTTGCTAAAAGTTCTTAAGTTTGTTTCTTGAGTCATCTGAGAACACAAGGGACCCTAACCTAAGAAAATATGAAATCTCGTTCCCAACATACCGTCACACCTTTTGAAGTTATAATGAAGGTTTTTCAGCCACTATATAAAACCTTTCACATATCAATTGATGATGGAATACACTATTAGTTTTAATTTTTCTTTTTTTTTTAAGGGTCATCATACCTGAAAATACGATCAGAGGGTTGTTCTCCCATCACAAGATCAAAACCACGCTGGAAAATGGTGTAAGGCCAAGGCCTATGATGAAAAAAAAACATGAAGTCATTAGAGAGAGAGATCATAAGAGACAAAAAGCAAGGAATGAAATCAACCTGAAATGAAAGCAAGAGGGCTGATAGTAATTTGTATATGGTATGCGAGCGATGTGATGTTACAAATGTCGAACTGCAAGTCATTTCTTCTAGTCAGAGCATGATAAAATGCACATTATCACAACGTGTGGTGTATCTACACATACTCTCGTACGTCTAGTTGATAAATAAAGTCGACAGGTGGTGTAGTATATTTTGTTGCTATTAGTTTTTAGCACATCTAAAATGAAAATGAGAAAAAAAAAACTTCTCTACTGATATACAAAGTATTACAATTTTCTTTTTATGCATCAAACTAAAATAGAAACATAAAATTCCCACTATAGCAAACCAGCCACCCCACAAAAAATAAATAAATAAATAAATAAATAAATAAATATGCAGAGTCTGTGATGGCAGATTTTAAAAATGTTATCACTCTTCAATCACATATGCCTGTTTATATCATTTGGTGCCAGTCAATGGGGTTCTATGGGTGACCCCCTCCCAAGGGGTGCCCGTGGCTCCCCCCTCATCATCCCCACCCTTTGCATGCCCCTAGGATTGTGCAGTAACCCAAATGATGCGAGAATGTGTCCTTACCCCTGATTGGGCCCCCACTCACTACGGATGCAGAGGTGCTTGTGGACCGGGTCCTTCATGTAGCCATTCAGGCAAATGCATTCTCCTGTAAAAAAAAGAAATGTACTGACTCAATCTACTACAGCTAAGTATTATCTTGGGTAAATTTAAACATTCGACAACACATTAGAAGTGAAGTTTTGGTTTGTGTGCTCTTTCTGCTGTATAGTGTTTAGTGTGCCTACTCATGATGACCACTATATGCCTCCACATATTACATAAAGGAGTGTCCTCTCCAAAACTACGAGCGAAAAGAAAAGGGAAACACATAAAGTAGGTACATGTCAGTAATATTTTTTGATTTTCATGACAATAAATCTGACTTTTGTGGAAATGAATAAATTACGATGAAAGTTTTTGTTGGTGCTATTCACAAAATAGGATAAATCAAGACATGCATCCATCCATTTTCTAAACCGCTTCATATTCACAACGGTTGCAATGGGATTATCATTCTAAAATAATATTTACGACAAACAGAGCTTGATGGATAGTGGCCGAATTAAAACATTACTTTCACGCAAAAAAAATAGATCATCCATAACTGGATTGTAAGTATAGGAAATGCAAAACAAAGTACTGCATTTCCTTTGCTTGTTACAATTGATGAATGGCTTTGGAAATGTGCACAAACATAACCATTATGCAGCTTTGTTTAAAGTCTAATAGCACAAACATCAAACACACACACACATGCGCACACACACCAAACTATAGTAAGGGTGGGAGTGAGTCCAAATAGCATTGGTACACCCAAATAACCTGGTTTCAGGTTCTGCGGCGAAGGAGGCCCCATGTGTTAAAGCTTCCCTCATCTCCTTTAATGGATTGCAGAAGCAGCACAGATGTTGCCACAGCGCATCTCAGCTCTCATCGGTATCTTTTCTTGCAGAAAAGAGGATTGGACTTAAGCTATCTATAGCAACGCAGCATTCTCCCTGCAGCGCCTCCACACACGTACATGCAACCATCCAGACAAGTAAGCACGCATACACAGACACACAGTGGTTTTATCACGGATATATGTTGGGGAAAAGTGTGAAATATAAAAACAGTATTCATAACGATGGCTGTCATGAGGAAACTTAACCCATTAGAAGCAAGAAACAGGATTTCGCAATTTAATTTTGAAAAATGCACGAGGAGAGTAAGAGACTTCAAGTAAAACTATTTAAGTTTACCTCCAAAGATCCCACATTTAGGTCTTGATGGGAACATGGAGCAGTAATCTAAAGCTTGATAAATATCTCTTTTGTGTCTAGTCTTGTATTTGCCAATGGAATTTCTTTTAATTACAAGGTGACCTTAAGCCCATAGGAAAAGAAACCCACAGCCTGCTACCTGGGCCGCCATGGCCGGAGTTTCCTCATTTGATTGATTTGTAGAAACATTTGAATGAGGGTGTGTATACATTTTACAGCCACTGTTATCACGTAAAATGAATTTAAAAAAACAAAACAATATACTGTATGTCTTCCGTTTAAGATGGTCATGTCATATCAGTATTCAAGGTACGAACATGTGAGGTCAAGCACAATGTTTTTCTTTTGACTGTCAAAAAAAAAAAAAAAAAATTGAGTATCTGTTTTTATTCCTTTTTTTGGGGCGCGGTGAATATGACTAACAGTCGTAGATACAAATTGATCGATATGACACGCCCTTTTGAGCTGCATGGGTTTAGTGACGCTAAGTTAATTAATGCCCATTGCCTTGAATGGAAACGGAACGTCGAGATAAGTTAAGTTAATGTCCATGTTTTCCGTTGCCTTGAACTTGAGCGGAACGCCAGTATATAAAGCCAAGCTGAGCCATATTGCAGTTTATAGCAAAACACAAATTCCTATACCTGTGACACATTTTCAAAATTTGTCATACAGTTTGTACAATATTAGCATTTCTTATTTGTTTGACACAAAATGCATATAGTGAAGACATTTCCATGTTTTTGCATGAAAATAAGTGTCTGTAATGTCAAAATTAGTATTTTGAAACCCGGTGTACTTTGATTGACTCCATTTTTTAAGCCCTTCTCAGAAAAGAAAATCATACATTGCTTAAAACATGAATAATTCATTATGAATTAAACAATCATCTTGGTGAACGAAGATCATTAATAACTAAATCAATAGAAATGAAATCTTCTATTTTTAAATGTACTGGCAGAATAATCGGCATTAACACAAAAATATTTTGTCGACCGGTACTAGTACTTAATAGATGTATAATAGATAGGTCATAGATATTCTGTTTTAAAAGGGAGCACAGTTGATTTAGTGGAAGTAAAGATCAAAATATAATCACAGGCACAGCGGGATGATGAGCTCATTAAACAACACAATATTCTACAATTCTGTTTCATCAGCACACTGTTCTCATTATTTGGATGTTGAATGTGGTGGCTGGCTTGAATAAATCATGATGTACAGTAGCTTCACATGAGTATATAATATCTAATGTGGGGTATAATAAGTTGATTTTCTTTCCTATGGCTGTTGGTTGATTATCGGCAATTCAAAGGCAAGATAGCAGCCTAGCCAAATTTATTCTGCATCAAATTAGAGAATTTCATTCAATACACTGTGCTCATTAATCTCTGTCATGCCATCACAGCAAAATTTTGCAGTCTTGCTCACATCGCACATCAGTGTCACATTTGTTTTTTGCTTAGGAAGTGTCTCTATCGACTCTATTTTGCTCGAAGGCCTTGAATTCCACGATGACATGTCAAACGACGTTAAATTATATTATTATTAGTATATTTTGCAGAACAATGGAAGAGTTGGAATATTTTGAAGAGACTGAATTTCACAAACTGTAAATAAAAAAAATTCTTTCAATAGCATTGTTTTTAAATGACAGCACGATATTCAAGATTCAAGATTCAAGAGTTTTTTATTCGCCATGTTTGAGCATGCCAAACAAGGAATTTGACTTCGGTAAATCACAGCCTCTGTTCAACATTTAGGTGACTAACAACAACACTCAGGACATGTGAAGAACGAAAGATATTCTCAAACACCCCCTGATCTTAAACTGATCTTAAATATGTCACTGAAATACTTCAAATACTATACAGTGTCATTCTCAGAGAATATCCATCATAAGAAATAGAAACGTAAAAGCACATTTTAAAGCTGCTGCTGCTGTGCTGTGACATGCCCATCTTAAATCGAGTACAAAAACATAGGGCAGTTTTTAAGCCAAGTGTCTGTGTGTCTGTCTATTGAAAAAATATAACAGGGTTTTAGTTGTACAGGACCCAATGGGAACCAAGCCCACTCCAATAAAGAGATTAAATTCAATGACTGTATTTTCACTCGTGGATTACACTGAGGACGTATCAATTCATTGCATGAGCGGATTCGCGCCCACCGCAACAGTTTGGATTCTAAAACTCCATAGTAAGGACAGTCTGCCATAGCAAAAAGAGCACAAAAATACCATTCATTCGATAAATTCTCCTCTGCTCCTTTTTGCATTTGTGCTATGCTACACGTTTCCCCGACTCGATTAGTATAATTCCCACGGGAGTGCTGGAAAACGCTGAACAGCTTGCAGTGAAAGCTTGCATAAAAGAGTTGTTTTTGTGCTCTGCATGGCCTATGGAATACGCCAAAAAGTTTTATAATCAATCACACTTTGATAGAATTGGTTTAATTTAAGGAAGGAAATGGAAATACTATGGAAATACTGTAAAACATGAATAAACATCAAATTGTTTATATTTGTGTATGGTGATGTGGCATTTTTTGGAAAATACACTCGCTTAAGGGTTCTGAATATAACCACAAAGTTGGCAACCAGTCAAAATTAAAAGGGTGAGCAGTGGCTCAATTATTTTTCAGCTAGCTTGAAAAATGTTTCACAATTAATCTTTGAGGGAATTAAGGTTGCATGTCACATGCGTCAAACACCTGGAAACCGTTTTCACTCAACTGTAAATCCTTTAAGACGTTTTTCTTCAAGGTATTATTATTTATTAAAAATCTGACCGTAATATGGTTGCATGTCACATGCGTCAAACACCTGGAAACCATTTTCACTAAACTGTAAATCCTTTAAGACGTTTTTCTTCACGGTATTATTATTTATTAAAAATCAGACTTAAGACTTAGAAGCCACACTCAAGTTTCCATGCAGCTTGGCGGCCAAGCCGCGTATAGATTTAGCTCGGAGCTTTAGCTGGACCATTTTAAAGGTCATTTTACATGAGTGAGATCTTTTTTTTTTTGTTTTTATCATGAAATATATGCTTTGAATTCTGAGTTTAAATTCTGGCTACAGTTCCAGGTGACGAAAAACATTTCCAAATGCTTCCCTAGTGTTGACTGTTGTAAGGCTCACCTGTCTCTTGATCACACTGGTGCTCACAGGGGTCCAGCAGGCGTCGTCCACACAGTTCGTTCACCCACGGCCCACTGGCATTCTGCTGATAGTACAGCAAGATCTGCGCTGGGTTCAGCCAGTCAGAGGCATCTAATTGACTTCCTTGCAGCAAGATAAACCTTGACCCTAAATCCGGGGGAGGGCACAGATGGAAAGGAACAATGTTGATAGAAAAAAAAACCTATACAGATTAATAATGAGAAACTGCAGATATGACTTCTGGTAAAGTTCTTCTACATAAATTAATGTTAAATTATTAAATAATAAAAATAAGACCCTCTGCTGACCACACTTTTGCATTTAAGAGAAATGGAAATCCAACTTGAGAACAGACTTTGACGGAATGTAGAGCAGACGGGACACTGAACTTTTAGCAGTGAATCTTAGACCTTACAGAAAGTCTTCAAAGCTCAGTATGTGCCCAAGGAGTTCTCACAAGCCACTGTGTGTTGTGTTTACTTCTCCAGCCACACTATAAGCCTCGGGTACGAAGGCAACCCACCATTACCTGCTCTTGTCCCCTGAGGCAGAGAAGACTCGTGAAAGACTGTCTCCACACAACTACACACATGATTCATGTCGAGTGGGACATGGATGAAATCAGAAATTCTGATCTGAACTTTTGCTGAACTGTTATGTTTCATTGCAAATAAGACCTGTGATAAGCGACTATTATGTATTGCGAAGTTGTCTCCGACTGATCGATCTACTGTTTAAGCAATAAATAATGTTTTGGTACTACAATTGCTCCTAGCAGATACCAGAGCATCATTTGGGATTGAGTATCTATCTGACCTTTTCCCCATTTTGATTTACCACAACCTGTGATGATCTTGCAGCACAAGGCTGTTTGATAGAATGATCTGCATCTGACTTCACATCAGTTAGCATTCAAATTCGTTATATCACAAAATTAATTATTGTAATTATTATTAATGCATGTCACAGTTGTCCTGTTTTTGCATTTATGATATTTTCGTGTTTGTTTTCTTTTGTACTTGAAATAAAAGACAATTTTCCACATTGCGGTCAACAATTATCTCTTCATTTTTGTAAAGGCTGTTGGCATTAATAGCTTTCTCCTCCAGTAGAAGAATACAGACTTTCATTTGATTCACCGTGGCATCAAATCAAGTCTGATAAGATTGCGGAGACATTTATGGAAACATTCTAAATCGATCCTGGTTTTGTAATTCAACAGGCAAATTCGCCATCTTTCATCTCTCCTTTCAAAGTTTCCTCCATGGACAACTCCCTTGAATTTTAATGTCTCCCTGGCGGGCTAGTGTGTAACATTGGCAAGCAGCAACTCCCTGAATCAAATCAGACCTCCGCATGATAGATGACTGAGGCTCGTAAGTCTATAATATATCGACACTGCCAGCTCGTGTGGCTGTTGAAAAATGCCAATGAGCAAGCACCTCACCCTTGGCCACAGATACATGATTCAAAAATAATAATAACCTTAATCCTCAGCAGTGGCCCCCCTGGTGATATGATTGTAGGGCACGGGGAATATGAGGGAATCTTTATTTAAGGAAATGTACAATCTTCACGATTTTGAAACTGTTGTCTTATTAACATGTCTGGGGCATTTCTATATCTAAATATTCCAAAGATTAATATAGTGTAGAGTGTATAGAGTGGTCTCTCAACCCAGTGGCTGGGGATTAAATCTCATTGTGACCATGTCAAAGTCTTCTTGAGGAAGACACTGGACCCCCAGTTGCTCCTGATAGTATGTCATTAGTAGATGAATGAGGAACCGCTTTGAGTACTAAATGTAGAAAAGCGCTATTCAAAGTGACAGCACATTTACCGCATTTTCCGCACTATAAGGCGCACTTAAAAACCTCCAATTTTCTCAAAAGCCTTATAATCCGGTGCGCCTTAGATATGGACCAATATTGAGCCACTACGGCAGGCGTGTTTAAATATATGGACTTATATATATGGACAAAGTTTTAAAATGGGCCATTCATTGAAGGTGCGCCTTATAATCCAGTGCGCCTTATATATGGACAAAGTTTTAAAATGGGCCAATCATTGAAGGTGCGCCTTATAATCCGATGCACCTTATAGTGCGGAAAATACGGTACCTTTTACCAGTCTTACTGGTATGAGCTCATTTTAGGGGCAGATCTGTGTCATGCGGTGAGCCAGCTAAATATTCTGCTCGGCAAGTGGTAATCCTGGCTTTCACTAAAATGACAGCCAATGAGCTGCATTTTCCCAGTAGGCAAGCTGGGGCCTGAATGAGGAAAACAACCAGGTGCCTTTAGCTAAAAATAAGGAAATTATCCGAATTTTTACTTGCAGATGTAACACTGCACACTTTGTATGTGATACATGGACACATCGTTGATCGTTTTACATTGAAACCTCACAAATGCATTTGTTAAGCAAAAAATTGAGCGATGTAGGTCTTTGACATTGTCTCTAGCGCAAGTAGAAGATGAAGGACTTCCTATGCGTGTTCTCTGTGACCTGGCCTCAAAATGCTGTGATACTTTGAGAGCACATCTGTTGTCTTGTCTCACATGAAAAACACAGAGGGGTGGGGTGGCTGACCTGGCATTTACCTTTGTCTCACAGAGCGCAAAGCAAATCAGCGGCTCACCTCTCAAACACCTGCACTCGGTTAGTAACCCAGTGAGTTGAACTCTCTGTGGAGTTGCGCAAAAATATCACCTCGGCCCAATACCCCGCCCCCCGATGGATTTTAAGCACGACAGAGGCAAATGCATCCCCAATTTTAGGCTGCTTACCGTCAGCAATGAGGTGCTCCGGCACATGCAGGATTACACGTACTGAGAGGCTGCAGGATATGTGAGAGCAGTATACCAGGCTCATCACGCAGCTGATGACACTGATTAGAGTCAGTGTGGTCTTATTGATGGGGCTCCTTGGGGAACCTGCTGCTGGGAACAAACACAGAGGAATGGGGACAGATAGACATTGACATATGAAGTGCTGATTTCATTTTATTGCTCCCACATCCCATCACTCATGCAACATAAACCAAGTCATTATACAAGGAAGCCAAAACAATTGCCACCAATAAATGGGCGAATATACAAGGCCTTTGGGAGGTTGAAATGAGACACGGTGGGGCTGAAATAACTATTTTAGAGTATTACCATCCAAGGAAGGATGCAGAGATAAAAATAATTCATGGCTTTGACTCAAACTGTTAAGATTGGGAATGTTTTTTTTTTTTTTTTTAAATGCTGTTCATTTTGCGTTTCTGTTTTGACCCACCCTGACAAAATACACTCGCATGGAGACAAATGATCGGGGTGGAAGGTGGCGCCCGCTTCACAGCAGTGATATGTGACCGCCATGGCTAACATTACATTTGCAAGTGTTGCAGTCCTTAAAAAAAAAAAAATCAATCTTCTGCATGGTCTCCAGCGAGTCTATTTCAGCTTGTGCAATGTCACTTCTCGCGAGGTGATTTTAAAGGAAATGAGAGGGGCCACTTCAATTGGCCGAGAAGCTAGTCAGCTGTGTTAATGCCCATAACGGTGCAAATGCTAATTTCTAACTAGGCTCATTTCCAAAAATGCCAAAAAGAAAACTACACCCATGCACACAATTTGACTTTGCACTAAACTTGCTCTGAGTGCAAAAATAGAGCCCTCAATGTTTTCAGTCAGTGTTATCCTTCCTTGTAAATAAATATTCTTTCTTCAGGATCTAAGAAAATGCATGGGGTGAGATGTTTACTGTATATTCTCCTACAACCCAGCTTTAATTAAAGATGATAGCTGCACATCTATAGAAGCTTTGCTATATTTGCGATACCTCTGCAAATTACCTTGGAATAATTGGCTTGGAGGCAAAAGCTTTGTAACATTTTTTGACAGCGGTTTATTTTAAGGAAATTGTCATTTATTTTCTTTTTTGCCTCACATACATATATTACAGCTTGTTTATACGTATCATTAGAGCACATGATCAAAGTTGCAAGAACATGGCATGCAAAAAGATGAAGCGTGCTGCAAGACTGTGCTTTGACAGCACTTAACCCATTCTCCATCGAAATAATATTGATGGGTAATATTTCAAAATGTGGTGTTTCAACATCTTGAAATGCAATGTATTAAAAAGTTAATCACTGATCTTGTCTTGTTTTTTTTTCTAAATAACTGCAGATGCAATAATATCAATTGTACATGCTCACAACCATTCTGTTTCATACCGTTAACACCAATGTATGTATTTAACTTATATTTATAATAAGTCAGAATCATGAGCAGACAACACTGTAACCAACAACCTGCTACAATCACCATTGATATTACGTGTCATGCGTTGGGGAGGTGACACCATCAAGCGGTGAGAGAAATTGAAGTGTAAGTCCTTCTTACCCCCTGAGCCCCATGCGCTGTTGGCGTTACCATTTCTCATACCTCGACTCCGGCGTCGACTGCGGTTTGGGTCGGTGTAAAAAGCCAGCTGAGGCTCACTGTCAGCCTCAGTGCCAGAGTCTCCGTCTGGGTTCAAGAAACTTGAACCTGCTGTTGGAGTCACAAAAAAAAAATGTTGAAAATAGCCCAGTAGAGGGAAGCTTTGTTTAACTTCACCAAAAAAATCACAATAATGACCTTGTGAGAATCTTATTGTAATGCCAAGGAGAAGTAAGAGATCAACTACTGAATAATCCAGATCTATGTTTTCATTTTTAATCCTATTTGGAAGATTATGAGTTTATAACGATGTGAGAATATTTTCCATGTCTCTCCAAGTAGGATGATGGGCTAAGCAAATATTTTAATGCTCAACTATGATCTTAAGGATAAACTTTGATAGAGTATGTTATGATGATTAAACTGCTCTTTCCGTATTTGCATAATACAATTCAAGTGAAAGTCTTCTACCCCAGGCTCTCTCTATATTTAGAGGGTGTGTCCTGAGGCTTGTTTTAGAAGAGTTAACGGATTGCATTTCATAATATGTGTGAGCGAGAGAGACAGAGAGAGAGTAGTTGTTTGGGGGCTCTTTCAAAAGCAATGATTTGCTGAATCAGCGAGATAAATTTGAAGGGAAATAAAATTCAAGCTGATGTTGCCTCATGACGAGTTTTAAAAGGAACCTTTGAGTTTTAAATGATTTATCTATCTAACTAACCATCCATATATATGTATAATTTTTTTTTTTAGGGATCCGTACCTGCTCCCCTCGCTTGTAAGCTCAAAAACATACAGCATCAGTTCAGAATTGCATCCATGTGGTAGACCTTTTCACTCACAGGTCTCACAACCTGCTCCAGTAGCCATATTCTACAACTGTCATCTCTCCCTGCTACAGCAGCGCACGTTCAGTGATGGTCTTTCGACCCTTTTCCACATCCTGTAGCCACCATCTGCCACTGGTAAAGTTGGCTCAGCTCCCGCGGTCGCCAATTGAATCATCAGCTCCGACAGTGCATGTCCTGCAGCCGTTATCCAACCTGTCTGTTGTTTGACTTTGCTCCGGCAGTGCCTCAGCTGGTCTTTTAAGACCTCATGTCTGGTCTCTGCAACTCTGTGGAGTCCATCGTAAAAGCCATCCATGTGGGATGACCACGACAAGCCTCATCTGGAATCTGTCCTCATAATTACATCAAATAATTGATGAACACAATGTGTCTATAATAGTTCAATTGTGGAGATTAGTGTCTTCTTCTATGAAATACACTATTAAATGTGTGGTGAATTAACTTTATAATTTTTGCCACACCATAAGGTCACTGTGGACAGAATTGTGGCCAGTTCCAGTCTCCCTGGAGAATTTATTTTTCTGGCAATCTTATGGTCACCCAGGGAGCACTCGGAAGGGGACTGAGCAAGGCCTTTCCCCGGCTGATTCTCAAAATACTTTGATGTATTCATTCTGAACTGTGTGTGTGTGTTGTGTGTGTGTATGTGTGTGTGTTTGGCTGTGTCACTTAGAACCAAGAAATGCATTTGTAGCATGTGTGAAAGCAACGTTGACTTGACAGAGCAAGCCATCCTACATGAAATATGCTGAACACAGCAAAATTCTGCTTCCAAAGTGCTTTGGAGTTTCTCCAAAAATAAACTGAGGCAGTTTATTCCTCAACTCTTCTGAAATAGGCAACAGATGCTACATCTTAGATGCTATGTGTTGTCACCTTCAGTCAATTTTTCAGAGTTGAGCGGGTAGCGACCCAGAAGTGGGCACGTAATTTAATAACATTGGCACCAAATTCAAACCTGCTCATTTTTGCATGCAAATGGCAAACTGCATAAATTTCAACTTTAAATCATGTCACAGGCTCATTTTGATATATTTATAAAACAATAGCAAAAATGGATTATAATGGGCTGCTTTAAAAAAGTTTAAAATGCTAGGTCGAAGTATATTTCTAATTCAAAACGACGGGAAAGCAGTAGAACTATTAGAACAGTTAAGCACTTTTAATGGTCATTGAGGCAGAAAGTTCTCTTCGGTAATACTCCATCTGTCTTATATTTTTAGTGAGACACAGTTTGCAAGAGGAACTGTAGGGAGCCAAGAGGAGTTGGTTCATTACAAGAGCCTGGGAGAGCTATTATCTTGTGAACAAAAATAAATAAGTGAGCTTGAAACATAGGTTCACACTATGGGGTTTGAAACCGAGCACACCTAAGCAAAGCAAATAAATCTTACAGAAGGATAGATACAGAGACTCAAAGATGAGTAGGAGAATGGGAAACATAAGGCTCCGAGGAATTTGAGAATGTCTTGGTTCTTTTCTTACACTGCATTTCCAACCATATGAAAATGTTTTGGTTCTCTTTTTAGACTGTATTTTTGTTTGGATTTTACATTCAGTATCCAGATCTGACTCATCTCATTTCATTTATAGAGCACTTAAAAAAAACATCCATCAATTCATCTGGTACACCCTGAACCGGTTGCTAATCAATCACAAGGCACACATAGACCATTCACACTTAAACTCACTCCTACGGACAATTTGGAGTGCTCAATCAGCCCATTATTTATGTCTTTGGAATGTGGAAGGAAACCAAAGTACCTGGAGGAAAAGCACGCAGGCATGGCAATTGATTTCCTTTCCCTAGTTTATTTTTTTTTGCTGTTGTAAATCATGAGCCTTGGGTTATTTTGACAAAAGGATGTCAGAAATATCATATTAACATGACGGGACACTGTAATTGTGAAAACAATGCATAATGAAGGATGCCTCTCTGCAAGAACAAAGCTAATGCTGGCAAAATGTACGTTTATCATAGGACGGGATACTGTACAAACCTATTATACTCTTTTTTTTTTTTTTTTACAAGATGCACACAAACCTCCACACTATCAGAGGAGCAATAAAAAAAAATGTAGCAGCGAAAACACATTGTTTATGGGAGAGTGGGGGTGTTAAAAATATTTTCTCTCTGTCAAAATGCTAGAGCTGTGGGAGATAGTGACTCACTGCGATTGTTGCTGGAGAGACGTTTGCGCTGGCTGGTGGAGGTGTTGTGTGGAAGCAAGGTGTTCTGCTGGTGGTTACTGTCGATTGGACTGGTGGCAATGATATTGTCTTTATATTTGTTCATTAGAGCCAGCTTGTTATCACTCACTGTGGAGGGAAGAAATGGAAAAATTGAAAATAAATGAATGTACACAGCATAGAGGCAGCTTGTTATCACACACTGTGGAGGGAAGAAATGTAAAAACTGAAAATAAATCAATGTACACAGCATAGAGGCATCAATGGATTCAAATTCCCAATATTTTGGAATTAAAACAGAATTATTAAGTGTGGATTTTTTTTTTTTTTTGCTGTGTGCTTTATATTGTTGTAAACAGGCAATAAAGTGACAAATAAACTGTATAGATCACTGGTGTCAAACTCAAGGCTCAGGGGCCAGATACGGCCCGTCACATTATTTTTGGTGGCCCACAAAGATAAATTATGCATCAAATTAATGTCATTACAAAAATTGCAAATTGTCTTCACTTTTAAAAAATCCCATTTTTAAAATATTTGAAAAGTTTCCACTAGTCTGATTTGAAAACTAATCGTCAGATTATTTTTTTTTGTAGCTTCTATTGTATATAATATGAGGTGTTCATACATTTATTTGTGTTGAAAATCATAATGGCCCTCACAAGTAAAAGGTGACGACGACGCGACCCGCGACAAAAATTAGTTTGACACCCCTGGTATAGATCATGTTAGTCACAGAGGAGACATTAACTTAAATCACACACTTTCACTCATCTTCCATCCATGTTCTTTGGTCTGTAGATGGGAACAGAAAAGAATGATTTGACACCGCAACCTTATTGTTGTGTGGGAGTGAATTCTTGTGACATCATGCATATAACGCAATCACACACCAAAAAACACGGATACAACAAAGATAACCAGATAATTACTGACCAAAATTACCTAGGTTCGTATTAACCCTTTATAATAATATTCCAAGGTTACCACTTGAGGCAGGACAAAAGTGATATTGGGGGTGTCGAAATTAGTGTGTTAATGGTCCTTTTTTTTTTTTTTTTTAAACGCCGATTAAAGTGCACCACTTATCTGGAAAAGCCCTGTACTTGGGGAATTACCCACTGCACTGCAGCCCATTTACATAACGTTTTGAGACGTAGCTACAGCACAGAAGCCATTTAGCCTGTTCAGCACCACCAACTTTTCCCCGCTTCGAGAGAGGAAAACGCTTGATAGCCCCGATTAGCAGTTCATATTGAGCTAGTTTGCTACAGCTCACAACAGTCTTGTATGGGATCACTTCATGTATTACCGTATTTTCCGCACTATAAGGCGCACCAGATTATGAGGCGCACTTTCAATGAATGTCCCATTTTAAAACTTTGTCCATATATAAGGCACACCAGATTATAAGGCGCAACTTCAATGAATGGCCCATTTTAAAATGTTGTCCATATATAAGATGTATACATTTGGCCTGTGGGCCGGACTTTGGACACACCTACTGTAGTGGCTCAATATTGGTCCATATATAAGGCGCACCTGATTATAAGGCGCACTGTCGACTTTTGAGAAAATTGGAGGTTTTTAGATGCGCCTTATAGTGCGGAAAATACGGTTATTATTAAAAATACGTTCTTAACTGTTCTTCTGCTTCGTACCTGTAAGTAGACTCGATATTCGTTTTATTTCAACAGTTCTGATCAACTTACCAGGAGTCAAGTCCATATTATTCTTGTCATTGCAACCCTGCAGTGAATCCAAGGTACGGCTGACTTGACTTGCAAATTCCTCGCCCCCATTCATACACTCTCGCTGCAGATGGTGACGAAGGTCTGTGATGTCATACTCGTACCTGGCAATATCATAGCATTCAATGAGCGTTAAGCAATTTAGTTCAACATAAGAGTAACTTATTCAAATATTATATAATGAACATTATGCCATCTTTTAGACTCTAAACCCTACTTGTACCCATCCAGAATTGGAGTCTCTCGGATACTGAGGGTACCACTGGAGTTTGGCCCCTGACCCCGGGAGTTCCTCAAGCTCTCTCGGGCCTGGCCTCCCATCAGCACTGAGGGGATATAATGGATCTCATTAGCTGCCTCAGCGCTGGCACTCTTCTGAGGCTGAGGGATCCGGCGGCGTTTACACCAGCGTCGGCGGGTGTAGAGAATGAGGACCAGACACAGGATGGACAGCAGAAGGGCAATCATCCCACCCTGAGGGAGAAAAAGAAAAATGACAGTGGAGACATAAGAAGAGACAGAAAACAGAGGGTCAGGACAGGAAAAGTCAGAGAATGTTGTCAATTGAAATCTATATCAAAGTCGAAGCAATGTCACCAGAAGTACAATTTTAAATGTAGGTGTTGGCTGGCTTTCAACATTTCTACCCATTCTACTCTACCTACACAATTTAAGAGGGAAATATACGAATGCTAAAAAGATGAAGTCTATGAATTTATGAGACGTTCTCAGCCAGGTGTCAAGAGGATATAATTCTTATCCCTCATCATTTGTTCATTTTCCAAGCTGTACCTTGACTCGAAGTTTTGAGGTCAATCCATCACATTGTTAAAGGTGTGATTCCTTCACAGGGAATATATTACGTCTTTTATATCTGGATATTTTGAAGAGTTGAATTAAACAGCGTCAGATCACCAAAAACTTTGAAACCCTTAAGCCGCGCTGAGAAAACCATGTTCTCTTTGTGAGCCCAGATTTCATTCTTATTCTTTGAGTTATGTGATGGTTAACCCCACTTCATGTGTCATTCCAAAAACGTGCCATAGAAATATGCAACTGTCCATCTATTTTTTTTTAACCACTTAATCCTGTTCAGATCACGTTAACGAGACTATCTGATCAGATGACCCTGGATTGGTCAGTCGCAGCTCATATAGAGGAACCTCAACGGTTTCTGAATGTGAGCGCAAGTCTGAGTTTCTAAAAGTTTAAAAAAAAAAAAAAAAAAATGGATCAATGAATGAACGTTCTGTCAGCCTCAGCATTCACACACTATTTCTACAGAAATTGATTCCCGAGGGAATTATGCTTATCTTGCAGTAACATTTCTGTTACCTGTCGGTTGTTCTGTAATCATGGGATATTTTTTTTATATTTTCAAATCCCTGTTAAATCAAAAAGACATGTGGCACAATTGTGCAGCATGATGGACAGCGAATATCAAGAACACAAAAAACATGGGGGCGGGGAGTCACATGCAATACTGCTCAACTTAGAGCAAGAGGAAATAAGAGACAGAAGTCAACTGTGATGATAATTCGCTCACACATGTATTTCAGCAAGCGCTGATACTTGATGATTGGGTCAGGTCACATGGTCGGATTCATTTTGTCTCATTGTCTTGCTGATCTGTGCGACATAAGGCGGTTTTTAGAGCTGAAAGATCTGCTACTGTTCCACACAAACGGGAAAAAATGGCAATGGCAATACTAGATGGGAAGATTTTCGACGGACACAAAAATTTGGAATAATAAATATACGGATAAAATGTCCAATGTGAAATGTGAGTTTAATAAGTTACGATTGCAGAGTGATAAAATTAGCAACATTGCTATATTATTTATAATGACAAAAGCTACTGGCCTATTTGCATAAATTGTTTGTTTCATCTGCATATTCAAGGAGATAACACATGACATGTATGCTGTGAATCTGCATGTTCAGAAGTCAAAAGTAATTTGGGCTAAAATTATTACGAAGTGCTTTGAAAGACAAAGATGTTCCACACAAGGAAATGTGTGAGCAACTGCATAGAACTTTTGAGAAACATCACATTTGAAAACCACCATATTTGAATAGGGTGTAAGCCAGGGGTGTCAGACTCATTTTTTTCGCGGGCTGCATTGTAGTCATAGCTTCTTTCGGAGGGCCATTCTGACTGGTAACCCAAATAAATGTATGAGCACCTCATACATACAGTAAAAGCTACAAAACAAACTGATGAATAACTCGTTTTCAAATCAGACGAGTAAAAACTAGTCAAATATTAAAAAATATATTATTAAAAGTGAAGACAATTTGCAATTCTAGTAATAACACACGAATTTGATGCACAATTTGTCGTCGCGGGCCACATAAAATTATGTGGCGGGCCGTATCTCACCCCCGGGCCTTGAGTTTTACACCTGTGACATAATGAGTTTTTAAATTTTAGCATCGGTTTCAGCGTCAGTATGCAATAAAATATTTTTGAATGTCCTCTGTGTGCATTTCTTTCCAAAATAGTATTATACTATCAGTCAGGTTGTATATTTTTCTGAGTGCATATTTTAAAATATACAGTACACTAGACCAATATGACTGAACTCAATGCTGCAGTCATCCACAACTAAAATTGAATTACATCCAAATGTCATAAATTTTAAATGGCTATAAATGAAAATTGCCAAAAGTGATTCAGCCCCATCAACCAAAATGACCACTCATCCTTGAAGAGGCCTAAAATAGGTGATGTGGGGAAAAAGGTTTAATGTCTGACATTACTTGAAATCAAAGTGAAGACTAAGTGGTTTGTATCCTCTAATAGAGCCAATAAAAGTCTAACACGCATCAAGCTTTGCCATTGCTCCAGCCCCATAATCTACTTACTAACGGATGAGGATGGTGTTTTAATGATACAAGGGCTCCTTATGACTAACACTGCTGAAAAGAGGACACGTGGCCTTTCTCAGTCTGACAGAGCAAGCATTGTATTAGAGCTGAACTATCAATCTGTCACTTAGCTCAAATTGTTCTTCCTTCCAAAGACTCTGCCCTTGCAAAGAAATCGACAGAAAATGGTTACTTTTTGAGATCATACTTCTTTTCATTATGAATCTGCAGACTGACTTCATCCTGCATATTTTTCCAGTGCTTTACTATCAGAGGTCCGACATACAATCAATGCTTAATCACATGGTTGTCAAAGTATGAATTTTTACGTCTACAAATAAACGTGAACTTCACTAAATGATTATTATTAGCACAATTTCCCTGTCTTGTAAGAATATATGGATACAATTAATTATGATTGATGGCAGAAATAAATGGATAAAGAAAATAAAACACGGAAAACAGATTGATTGACAAATTAACTGACCAATGTTGCCATTATTCACGCCGACAAAGATTGAGGTTTTTCTGGTACCACAGAGCGTGCGGTTTATATATACCGTATTTTCCGCACTATAAGGCGCACCGGATTATAAGGCGCACTGTCAGCTTTTGAGAAAATTGGAGGTTTTTAGGTGCGCCTTATAGTGCGGAAAATACGGTACTATTAATATACTATATAAGACGACCTATTTAACAGTCCGTCAGTCGTATATGGAGAAAATTTTGAGAAATTCTTACAATTCTAAATAAGACTCTCTCTATTACCTTTAAGTTTTTCGTATGACCTGTGTGGCACAGTTTTTACACTAAATGGCCTTCCTGATGGAACCCACGCACAACTGTGATAGGAAAATAGTAAATAGCGTAAAGGGTCTTGCCAAGAGATTCAACTAGATGCTACCAGTAGTCCTGACTTGGATTTGATCCCCTATCCCCGGTCATGGGTGCTACCCACTGGGGCATCCAGCCACTTTATTTTGCTGTCGGTAGAGGTCCAAAATGCATTTTAAACAGTTGGTTGGTTCATGCATATATTTTCATATTTGTAGCCCTACACTCCGCAAATGTTCCTGGTTTCACATTGCTTTCATTTCTAAAGTTCCACAACAAGTTGCACAACTGCAAAACTCATCTTTGGGGTTGTTCAGGTGTGACTAATGCACTTTGTGGCATCGAATGTGCAGTAGTAATTCATCATGTTTTATTATAAACGTATGGGACACTGCAAGGAAAATAATTTGTTTTTTGCATCAAGCCATGATATTCAATTACCATAGGGAAGTTGATGACTATTATTGTATTATTGCATCATTTGGTTGAGAAACTAGCTATATATATATATACACATATTTTACAGATTTGTGTGAGTTTCTGACAATTTGTTATAGTAACAAATTAATGATTTCACATTCAAAAGCTCGGAACGGTTTTAAATTGTGGGAATAAATACAAAATTCAAAGATTTTACAGTAGTGCAAAACCATGGCCATGTTTCAATTTCCTTAGCATTTTCTTTTCGGCGGTTCCTGTGTCACAAATTCGATTCAAGTGAAGTCCAATGCTCATATTCTTTCTGTCACTATGTGGTCAGTGTGACACCTTTCACATTTAGAAAAGGACACACTAAGGCAGTCAACCAGCACATACCCTTTCATCTCCTGAGCAAGTTTGATGTATTGTCTACTTTACAGGACACCAGCCTGCTTAAAACCTAACATAGCGTATATAGTAAGTATTACCTACATCAGGTTACTTGTTGTGTTCACTGAAACAAGGTTTGAAGGACAAACAAATCACAGAGCACCCAATCAGCTATGAAGCCCGAGAAGTTCCAAACCCCTTTGGAAAAAAAACATCCAGTCAACAAAGTAAGGGTGCTTTTAGTAGGTCACACTGGTCCAAATCACTTAATGGGCTTGTAAACAAAGTGTGCTTTCCAAATGGTTCTTTTTTTTCATGTCATAAAAAATCCAGGGGGGGCAGAATGATATTTGGATGTAAATAGTATTCAGTAATATAGGGCAAGAAAATACAAAATGGAAGGCAGCAAAGTCAAAAGTTCCCCCTATTCACATTTCCACGATAATGAGGACAAACAGTATAGAAAATAATGGATTTGTAACTCAAGGAGAAAATGAAGCACACATGATATAATTACTAATTGCACCGACAATCTACCATACTGTCCCTGTACAATAAGGAAAAGTTTTACACCATTAAAAGTTCCAAAATCCCTTCAGCTCCAGCCACAAGAGGCCATTGTTGGACCCAGTGATTGGAGTAATGGCATTATACAATAAATGACATTACTCACTGTGTTATTTATTTATTTATCTATTTATTTATTTAATTTATTTGATTGGTTTTATTTATTTATTTATTCAAACATTTACTTACATAGCACTTTTCATGCATGGGTGATGCAGCACAAAGCGCTGTACATAATAGAAAAGGAACAAAGCAGAACAAATACTTTAATCGTACACGCACACACCCGCAGAGTAATAACGTTCCAAGAAAAGGAAACAAAATAAATGAAGTAGAATACTTTTTTGCACTCAAGTGTAATTAATTTCTTTTTCAATCGTAATGATGGGGGATTTGGCCTTTGGTGCCGGAGTGATTAAACATGACTCAACAGCGCCCCCACTCCTCTGGGGGGGCATAAAAAGCTGCATGTGCCACAGATGCTGCCAGTTCATCTGTGTCACTATCGAGCATGCCTGTCGAGTGTTGTGGAAAATCACATCTCCTGTCAATCAATTAACAAGACTGAGGAAATTGTTCGTAAATAAAAAATGTGGATTTATCAAATGCGATCCTCATTTGCTATCGGCGAAATATATTCACCGTAATCCCTTTAAAAGAAAACGTCTTTGGCTGCGGTAACTATGAGATTCCGATTTTAGTTGTCACTTTAGGAATGAAATAGTGCTGTGACTGCAGCACAGATATAGCCAAACTATTTAAAAAACAAAAAGTTTTAGGCTGTCAGCCTTAACTCGCAGCCCATGGGAAAAACTGGGGAGGCTATGGATTGGTGTGTCTCGGTCGGCTGGCTTTTTAAAAATGGAGCTGCTGTAGCAGAAGAGATTCGGGCGACTGCTTTACAAGTGTCCAGGGTCACATTGATTTAAGATTTACGCGATCAATGTTATCAACGGCGGTTTTAGGAGCATTGCAACATCAATATCAATATCATGAGTTGAGCTGTGTCACAATGACCATCCCTTTCATGTGAACTCATGCTTATTACTGCTCCGTGTGTGTGTGTGTGTGTGTGTGTGTGTGTGTGTGTGCGCGTGTGTGCATGCATGAATGCTTGGGTTTTACTCCTATTATGTGCACAGCATTAACAAGCCATAAGGAAAGCGAAGCGGTGGCAATAATTTCAATAGGCACAGCACATTTTAATCCCTCTTACTGAAAACAGAAGATTATTCTTAGTATCAATTTGTATGTTCTCATGGTGGTCTTGCAATTGCTTGGTTCTTTATCAAAATGAAAATTCATGGTGTATTGTTTCCTTAAATAACTTTTATGGTAGCTGTAATGTAGTTGTTTTGTCTACAAAAAAGAACAACGTATTCTTTGGAGGCTATATATAACATGTAAGAACATTTCCCTGCTGCTTTGCAGCACTTTCACAATTGGAGCATAAAGCAGACTCCAGACACCTGCTTCAATGACCTCAGTGACAATTCAGCCGCAAAGCAGGTCTGGAAGAAATGGATCGATAACTTTGTGTAAGTAGGTCACAAGTGAAATTCTGTGCATTGGGAGCCTCTGTGGCTGACAGTTAAGGTTTACAGGATATTTGTGATTTGAGGTTACATTTAAATCTGGTGACCACTCCACCATCAAGAGACCAGAGATGATCTCCAACATGGGTGGATGTTTTTTTCAAGTGCGATAATTACTGTATTTTACGGACTATAAGGTGCACCTAAAAACCTAACATTTTCTCAAAAGCCTTATAGTCCGGTGCACCTTATAGTCTGGAAAATACGGTAGTCCATTTATTAATTCTAGTATATACGACACAGACGCACACACATCTGTTTTGGGAACACTAATGACACTAAATAATGCAATAACAATGCAACCATATTCAGCCACATTAACGTTAGGATAGAAACCTCTTCCTGGGAAGAAGGGACTAGCACTGATTTATAAACCCATTACCTCATGGAAGTGGGGTCACATAACTTCCTTCTCTCATATGAGACGTACGCACGACCCAGCATTGATGTTTTTACTCAACCATAGTGCTGACAAGCAGGGGTGAAGTGAGGACTCTAGCGCAGAGATAAATTGGCCATCAAGGCAAAGATTTATTCAGCAGAAGAAAAATCCCTTCATACATAATGAGGGGGAAAAACAATGACTAAGAAACAAACTAGAGGGACTCCAAATAGGTTTACTAACCTAAAAAAAGAAACATAGGGCACTCCTAAAATGCTTGGAGGCTCTACTTCTAAAATTAAAAACAACTCTCAGAGGGATGATCGTATTCCTGATTAAAAGTGGGTGTTTTTCAAGGCATTAGTCATTTCATTATTTCTCCAAAATAAATGGATGAAATAGAAAATGGAAACGGTTTTCATTTTCCTGATTAAAATGAGCTCGTTACCAAAAAAATAGACCGTCACGGCTCGACCGCCCCTTTAAGAGTTTCCGCACAATGAAGAAAATGATTAAAACAGCAAAGACAATGTACAATCTCGTAAAACTTACAATTTAATTGTAATTACAGGCGAAAACAGCTGCTTTGACGCCTAGAGTGTACATTTTGTTGATTGATTTTTCCGTGAGTTATCACATTTTTTCTTCTTTTGGCTAAGGGTGATAGAATCTAATCTTAGCTACATGAGTAAAGTAAGAGAAAAGACAATTCAGACATCAATTCATGGTAGATGTGATTACAGAATTGAGCTACAAAATCTAATTAGTGGCATATAAACGGTTTAAGTCGCTATTTGTGTGGCCAGAGGCTTGGGATTAACATCTCTCCGTCAAATGCGGGATCTGAGTTGAAGTTGAGGATCATTTTTTGAACTACCAGTCTTTTGACAGGGTTAATCAAGTATCGTGGATGATCTGTTATGGCCAGAGGTGATAATGTGATCACCATGATGATGAGGAGAGAAAAGGGATGGCTTTGGATCATCAATATTTAAAGATAAAGGACAATTTGCTTTTTCTCTTAGTCAAAGACTGTAAAAAAAAAAAAAGGCTATGAGATTTTTGGTGTAGACCGCAATGGTATTTTCTTTTTTTGAATTCACGAGTGTGTGAGAAATGGTTGCCCAAATGTTTGGGTAGGACATTTGTGTGCTCCGAGGGCTAGCACAAATTGTGACTGGTTTCCAAATCAGCCCTTAAATCATTCAGAAAGCTCCAATAATTAAATAGATGAAATTTTGCTATCATTTTTTATTTCAGGCTTTTGAAAAGGTTTATACGGGTAGATGAGCTCAATGCAGCCTTTTTTTTTTTAGACATGCAAACCTTGAGTGATTCAGGCCCTTCTGTATAAAGCCAACCGACTTGAGCGGTCCCCAACGAAGGCAGATGAACAGTCGGGCGGACAGACAGACCGTCAAGGCTGTTGCTCAGGTCAATGCATTGTGCGTGGCAGGTGTGATCTTCAGCTAAAAGACCCATGAAACAGCCTTTGCAGGAGATTTTTTAATCCACAAGGAGCTTTAACACAACATGAATTGGGATTTATAGGTCAGGGCCTCCAGTGGGGCGGCAGGCTGCACAGGGTTCTGGCCAGCGCAATAACATTGCTTCCATCTGTTATCACGGTTTGCTCATATTTGCATACTAATCCTTCTCTGTCCACACCTTTATGAAAACACCCTGCCGGCAGAATGGCAGGAGTTTCTGGATGAGGAATTATTAAAACAGGGGGCAGAATGACACTGGCTTGAGGTCAATGGAACGTGGACAATAAACGGGAGCCGAGGGTGGGGGTGGGGGGATCGGGTAACATTATTAAGAAGCACAATCGGCAATGAAGGAACCTCGTTTAAACCTTCGCCGCTATTTCAGTTCATTAAGTTGTTCACCTACAACATTCTACTCAAAGTCAGATGTTTGTCACAAGGTCAACATGTGTCAAAGCATGATTTCCATACCTCTCTTCAGGCGACGTGGCGAAATTCTCTTCAAGCTGACTAATCATATTTATATGCAGCTATAATGTGCTTTCAATGTCTGCAAATACAGATCATCCATCAAAGCACTACTCCAATGTCTTTGGACTGGAAAAGGGCATTGGGACTAGATGTGGCATATCTAAGATCTAATAAATATACATTTCCCTGGGCAAGAGCAGAAAGCTATGCAATCTCAGGATTCATTTTGTACATTGTCGACATAACAGATAAGGTTTGATACAGAGCAGGCCTACAAAATCTACATTGTGAACTGCGTATATAAATGCATGTTTTCATAGACACACCTCAGGCAAAGGGGTACAAATCATACACAGTCAGACAGGATACAAAAAAAAAATGTTTTTAGTTCATCTTCTGTGGCAGGTGGCAAAACAGCAGGATAGATTTCACACCACGCTTACAAAATGTGTTCAAACAAACAACTGAGGAACATATTTTTTCCCTACTTTGAGTTTGATATATATATATATACAGGAAATATTTACTGTGTAGACTGTAAACATATTTTCCTTCCTACTTTGAGTTTGATATTACATATATCCAACAAATATTTACTGCAAACAAATTGTAAAGACCCACATTGAGCGGCGCACGGAGCGCCGTCGTCAAATTTATTCCATGTGTATGTCGTGAGGGGCGGGGAAAGTCCACAAATACTTTGTGTTGCTACTGCTTTCTGACTATTTTTAAATGTGTTTTTTGTGTGTAGTTTGTTTTCCTGTGTCATCAAGATTTATACATTTCATTATATTCAATTGTGTGTACAACTCAAAGTATCTAACTTTGGCGAGAGGAAAAACAGAAAGCCAACAAAAGCTGTTGTTTTGATCATTTTGAGGAGAAGGAGAGACAAGCAACATTGAGGGGAAAAAAGGAAATGGGTCCATTCCCCACTAATGGCTCAGCGGCAACTTGGAGAGTTCAAACAAACCTTTGACCCCCTTTTTTTTTTTCACTGGCCCTAATCCTCTGCCGTACTTTTACGATGAACAGAGAGAAGTTTGAAAACCTCCTGCAGAGAAGCATTAAGCAATTTACAAATTAAAGGCAGCTGGATCTGAAAGAGTTTCCAAAACGGTTTTATTTTGAAATATACTGAATCTACCTAGTGTGTCGACGCCCGACGTCCCACCTCGCTCATGCAATTTCTTAATCTCCATGAAAATACATATGTGGCGTATGGAAAAATAGTCTCTACCCGGTAGAAGATCTATCACCACGTTGTTGTCGTGAAGCCACAACTTACCATCACTGAGATATGCAGGATGCGGAGCTCCTCCTTTGCAGAAGTGTTTGCTGGATCATCAGTTGGTTCAGGGAGGCTTAGGCTGCCATCCTGATGGTGTATGTGAAAGAGCAAAGTACCATTCTCCAGCCACTGCTGCCTCCAGCGCACCAAAGGGATGTCCTCTGAGTTCCCAGAAATCTCTGTGGTGCACAAAAGATAAGTGGATTTCATTTTTGTGGACGACAGTAATTGTTAAAAGCACTCTAAGCTTATTTTTTTACACCTTGCAAAAATAACAGTGGCTCTCTCCACTGAAATAAAATGAACGACTCATCACCGACCAGTAATGTAGCATAACAAGCAACTGAGGATTTAGTATCTTGCTCGAGGGCATTTGACAGAACTGAAGAGGGAATCTACATCCATTTGTTTTCAAGACTGCTCTAGCAAATAAGGCAAGGATAACCAACATTTTTCTTCCATGCATTTGGTCTGAAAGTTAGCATTATGAATAGAAAATAGAGCCTATCAATCAATCAGTGTCATGTGATACAGTCCACGTTGTGTGCTAACAATGCCCTTGAGAGGGGACATTAAAGACTTACAGTTCAAGCTTGAAAGTGGGGAGGGGTGTATTAAAAAAAAAAAGATATTAATTGTGGTATGCGCACAAATTAGACTAATTTGTTCCTCCCACGTCAATAGATTCAGAAGATAATTGGCGTGTTGAAAAATGTGGAACTGTGACACGTTTCCAATGCGTGTAAATATGTGAGACGCCATAAAACTTTAAAAACCATACAGTCTCATATGCATGGTAAACACATTATTATTTGAAGAATTACTCACTGTTTCCATTTTTTAATTATAGCAATGCAATATATATTTATCCATCCATTTTTCATAACGCTTTTCTCCACGGGTGTGCTGTAGAAAACCCACGCAGACATGGGGAGAACATGCAAACGCCACACAGGGAGGGTTGGATTGGAACCTGCAACCTCTGAACTGTGAGGAGGACGGGCTGACAAGTGATCCCAACATGCTTCTGCAATATACACACAAGTATAATTATTCGGGAAGGCTATGACATCACTTGAGGTTTTAGGTCGATGGCAGTTCTACAAAGTTTGTTACTTTCATCCTGCAGCTCTCACCTTAAATAGTATCCCCCCCGACCGACCCCAATACTTCATGCAAACATCTATTTCAGGCTAGGCCAAGATGATGTTGTGCTCCTTCCCCATCTCATCAACTGTTTGACTAAAATGTGATGGAATAGTTCAACTTAAAGCACGGATAAACACAATATTTCAAACGCCCTACCTTAGCATATCATATTCTAATGCATGCTGCCATAAAAAAAGAAAATCAAATGCATGCCAAAGCTTTGTGAAAAATTGTCGGGTGTGCACACAGAGACTTGCATGCAAAGCTTTATCAAGCTCAAACTTCAAGAGCAGTCAGTGCATTGACTGGAAGCCATGAATACAAACAGGGATTACACAGAGTGCAATCAGAAGTCCACAATGAATCCTCTCGTCGCTTCAAAAGACAGCTACTGAAGATATATTTCTGCTGTTGGTGGGATTCGAACTGCATTGTTGAATATATTTTAATTTTAAATTCTAAATTCTTGACATGCCCTGAAAAAAGGCGGAGATTTGCACTAAAAACATAAATGTCCATTAGAGGTTACAATTAAGAAAATATTTTGAGAGGGTAAATAAATAATTGATGTGCATCTGAGCTGAGGGCTTCCAGAGTCAAATTTGTCCATGATAAATACTTTGAATATACAAGAAAAGTTTTAAAAGTAACATCAAAATTCTATTTAAAAAATAATAAATAATTTAAAAATATATACTCTTGAAACACCCTCTTGACTTGAATGGCAAATTAAGTAGACTAATACATTTTACATCTCCGATGACCTTTTTTTTTTTTTTTTTATATAAACACAAGTGCATAATTAATTCGAACACTGTTTAATGTATGATTTTAAAACACAGCAGGCACTTGTAACAGCTTATCTTTTAGTGCAAGTGGTTAGCATGTACCGCAAGAAGCAAAGTGTAAATCTTCAAAATGTACGACATCTTTGAGACTTGAATATTCAGATCCAAATCAAATCACCAATTAGCGCAAATCTGGTTATGCCAGCAGAGACAACAAGCAAGGAAACATAAAATGGAGAAAAACAGGAAGCTAAAAATGTATCAAAATAAAATAGTAATTTTGGTAAACATTGCCTGATGTCGTTCGTCCGTATGCATCTACTGGCAAGGCACAAACATTTCTGTAATGTCAGACAAAAATAATTGACATCAGCGGCGTCTGTACTGCCTTAAATGAACAACTGCTTAGTTCACTTCAGTTTTTTTTTGGTGCACTTTCTTTTTCTTGTTCTTCTAGTCTGAAAATCCCTTGATGGGTCTTGTCATTAAAAAAGTATAGCACGAGGCAAAACATAGTTCATCCTTTGATGCTGACTGCGATCAAGTCTAGTGAAGTGCACTATCTGACAACATGCAGTATAACGATGGGCACAATTTGTTGTAAATGTTAGATGTTTCCATCTTAATTTATGAAAAGTGCATTTAATTGATATAGTGTATAAATCCGCAACAATAAAAAACAATACCTGTAAAAGTATGCAAGGTGTCATCTGCACAGTAAGGGGGAAAAAAATTTGTGTGTATGTGTGGGGGGGTTAAGTGCACTGGGCCTATATTAAAAAAGGTAAAAATCTACTGTGGCGTGTGGCTCAAGGTATTCCGAGTGAAAGCTGATGACATCAAGATTACAAATTTTTGCATAAACATAATTTACTTTATTCCACATAGGAAATGTGTGCCCTGCCTCCTTTGTCGGATAACCCATTATACTGATTACTGGCAAAGGACAGCGGTCTCTGGCATAATAGCAGTAACGCTTATTTAGATTAGACCCGGTTTACAAACAAAGAACTATACTATTCCTGCGTGTGTGTGTGTGTGTGTGTGCTTCACACCAAAGTTATAATAGTTAACAAAAACTAAGAAAAAAAAAAAAAAACCTAACCCTAAAATGAAATAAAATGGAAAGCCATAGTAAAAATCAGTGCATGAATGTGAATGACTGGGTGGGTGTGAAGGTGTTGCCATGTATAATTCAAAGACAACTGGAACACAAGATGAACAAGATGTGTTACCTGTTGTGGGAAAGAGCAGAGAGAGAGAAGGAGCACTGCACAAACAATTTAACACCTCAGGTGCCACCACTCAGGTGGCCGGCCCCACCCCTGCCTGTCATGGGAAACCTCCCACAAAAGGCAGGGGAGGGCAAATGACATTCCCATGCACCAAACATGTCTGAATTTTGTTAAGTTTTAATAGTTATTGTTTTTGTTATTGTTTTTTTTATAGAAGTAGAGTATTTAAGCATTTTTAAGAGGGCCTCATGTTTTTTTTTTTTAATTAGTATGTTGGCTTTTTCTTTTGTTTAAAAAAAATCTCTGCCGACATGGCCAATTCATGTCTGCGCCAGTCCTCAATTCACCCCTGCTGGTCAGCATTATGGTTGAGTAAAGACATCAATGCTGGGCCGTGCGTACGTCTCATATGAGAGCAAGAAGTCAGGTGACCCCACTTCCATGAGATAATGGGTTATAAATCAGTGCTTGTCCCTTCTTCCCAGGAAGAGGTGTCCTCAGTGTTATCAAAACAGAATGAAATCCCGACACATTCTTTCAGTGGCGTGAATTTTTGCGCTGGCCTAAAACCTAATGTCACATTTTGGCGAATTTAATATTTTTCTAAATGTATACATTCCTGATGTGTGGGTGCTACTTTTAGAAATGATTGACCATTCTAAAGTGTGACAAAAATATTAAAACTTTTTGTGGTGTTTCTTTCCCGTTGTGCTGCTGTGTAGTTCATCATTTTTTAAATGACCTACACAACACCTCAAACTTGTAATCCTCTAATTTTTAGGGATGTGTCCCTCATGCATCTTATTGGTGTCAATATGTGTCAGACATTTCAGATAAAGATTTTTACGCCACAGTATACAAATATTTAGTACAGCTCAGATAAGAAGTAAAAATTCTAAACATTGCCGTGCAGGTCAACTTAATTTTGCGGGCACAATACCTAATAGATTGCGTCAACAAATATTGGGGAAAAAAAAGCCAGATACCAAAATGTCTTTGTCATGCCTCAAATGTATTCCCTCTGTAAACTCGGTTCCTTTTAGACAAAGATAAGAACTGACGTGGCCCTCGGTCACCAGAGGGCATGGCGATAAGCTAAATTGACTTCAGAGTTGTTCCTGAATTACGTAAAAGAAAACTATTATCTAAAACGTGAGCTGACAAAGGAATGAGGCAGAAGATTCTGGTCAAATTAATGTTAGTCAAGAACACAAATGGATGCCCTCATATTACAATTCATCAAAAAAATTGAGTGATTTGATTATTTTTGTCATCTGAACCTCAATGGGGACTCAAATGATAAACATATATATTTTTTGTTGATTATACCACACAATGCATGTTGCCAATGGGATACAGATGTCACCCTGTAATTAATGAATTTTCTGCCCAATGAGACAGCGCTAATTTAGACAAAAACAACTGTCTTAACTACATCAGTAGAAGTCATAACCGAGGCCTTGGCAAAATATGAACTAGAGCCAAGCGTGATTAAACAGACGTTAATTGAAGCACTAATCTACTGTGTGTTGTAGTAGCATAATAAATTGAATTTAACTAGTGTGTGTGCGTGTGTGTGTCTGCACATTATTGCTGTGCACGAATGAGTCATAATTTGTAAACTCATTTGATTGGCCATGCCATATTAGTAATTGATTGATAATGTGCGGACTTGGATATGATGCACCGGTAGTGTCGTTTTGTGGTTAGACAGTTGCAAACCAGCGTGTCGGGGAAATGGGACTTTAAATGAAAATTACATTTTACTTGGCAGTAATTGTGCGCTTCCTAAGCATGATTCATATTTGTTTTTGGGAGCATCTGAGTTGCCAACAGAACAAGGGCAGAGGCTCGTAATATAGGAGGAGGCACCCCCCCCCACACACACCTTTGGCTGAGGTGGAGGAGTTGGCCCTGAGTCAGACTTATGGATGGTCGATCGTTGATGACATCCCTCGGGGGGAAAAGTTCATCAGACGCTTCTTTACAGGGAATTTAATGTCTCTATGTGAGAGAAGAGGGAAAAAAAGCAACTGCTCACAAAAAAAAAAAAAGAGTTTGCACTAATGAAACGGCAGGGCCACTTATACTTGATATATGTTGACAATATAAATGATAATTTTGCACGTGAAATGAAAACCTCTCACACAAAAACTGAAAGCACATCCAGACAAGGTCTGAAGAGCATCTCCCCACGCAGGGCAGCACAAATTAAATGTGCTTGGATGTCTTTCGGATTTCTTTCAAATGGGTAAGCCAGTCTACCAAGCAAGCTAAAACCAGATTTAACCACCAATAGATCACTGCAAATAATAATTTATGACTGAAGGATTTTCCAAATTGGACGATTATATATGGGAAGTGACCACATAGGGAAAGGAGGAGTGGTCCGCTTCAAGGTGAGCTTAGATCAGAGGAGATTGTGCAAGCAGCTGCTGCGGAATGCATGGAGGATTCTGTTTGATGAGATTCAACGAGACAGACCCTACTGACTGTGATTAGAAATTCCACTCGAGTAAAGTCTGCATCCTGCCGAGTTTCTGTAAATGCGATTACGCGCATGAATCCCGACAACAAAACAGTGAGAGCGGTTGGACTGCATGGCTTGAATATGAGCAGAATCAAAACCGGTTCAAACAGGTGCCATTTTAAAAACCTAATGTGTCTGAAGTGAACAGATTCAGTTTTTTTTTTTTTTTTTTTTTTTCACATGTAGTCATTTATTTCATGCAAAATCTTTGCTGTGCCGGATCACTTGATGTTTAGTCTTAAATATAGTTTTGCATGAACGCTAAAACTCCGCAGCAACTTGTTTCACCCATTTGGGCATTGCTCCCAAATAGAATGGGATTAACAAAGCAACCATTCAAAGAGCACTGCTGCTCTTCTGTAAGGCGGTCTCATTTTGATGTTGACTTAATACAACATCCACGTCAGCTCTCGCAAAAGCCAGCACGCTTGGTGCAACCAACCAAACAAGCTTTTTACTATACAGCAATGAATAGCAATTACTATTTCTGTTGTGTCCCATTGCTTTACCCATTTGTTCTTCTGTGGAGCCACGCATATGAAAAAATAATTTAATCAACGTGTTTGGAGAATAAATGTACATCGAGGGTGTCAAAAATGTTAATCCCTCTTCTATTTTCATCCCAGTATCTTTCTGTGTTTATATGTTATGCATATAGTATTCCTGTCCAACAGATGTAACAAGGATTCCAATGTGTCACGGACATGCTTGCAAATAAAGCAGGTTTACATATTATTTGAGCTCCTTTGTAATATATAATTGCTGTGAATACATTTATTGAGTTCATCAATTTATATTTAACAATTTTAATGGGAAAAAAATAATCCACTTGAGTTGGAATAATTTCTAGGCACTTTACTCGGCCACTTTGCTTGTCAATTTTTCATCAGGCAAAACGACAAAAGGCTTTGAAGTCCATTTAAGTGAGGAAAAAGCTTAGCAGTTGAGAGAAAAGCATCAAGGTGACCCTGCTGACTGACGTTCAAAAAAGGCAATTTAGCATGCGAGCCAAGAAGCACAAGTACTCCACTAGAAACTACTCTTAACTTCTCATCATATTGAAAAAGACACATTCTGAATCTGTTTCTGGAATTTTTCCCTCTCCAAATGTAATGAAGAAAAACATATCTGATTTGATGCAAGTAGAATCTGCTACCAGTGGGTGTGTTAGCATGCAATCACGGGTTCAGGAAAATTATTTTTATAGTGATTACATAAGGACAGACTCCGCCCACTCCGTACTGCTACACTGACAATTTTGCTTTACCGAGAATTTATACTGTGGATTTTAATTTCCAATGTTTCTGGTCTAAGTAAAGACATTGTTATGAAAAAAGCTTTTTTTTTTTTCAAGCCATTCAATCTTTTCGTGAATTTGGCTTTCGTGATTCGAGTCTTATTTTTTTATCATTATTATACTTTATTCAATTATACATTTGGAATTTGTTGAAATAAAACTTATATAATGTCTCGTTATTGCTTCGGCCTTGTGAATGACTTTTACCTAGTGCATGGTATAGAACTAATTTAAAAGTTAGCATCCCATAATATTAAATAGGAAAACCAGTTACAGCATATAAAATGGTTAGATAGATTAATTGAGCGTTGAGAATTTTGTACCTTGTGTGGAACTGATTGATGGTTAATTGTTTCTTGATGCAAATGAGGCTAAACAAGGAGCATTATTTCACTGCATCCAGCAGTCATGGTTAACACGATATTATTTGTGGTGTGAAGAAAAATATCACTTACCGTAAGTTTTTCTTTTTTTTTTTCCACACTGCCAGAATTGATGAAAGTGAGAAAAACAAAGCCAGGAGGCACACATGGGCAAAAAAGCAGCAAGTGAACAACAGCCCCTTTCACATTGACTGCTATAACATCCAACAGGGCATAAACAACATCAACAGAATTATTCACTGACTCTGCTGAGGGAAGATGAGAATAATAAAAAAATAAACTTCCACAGGATTATTGCTTTATACTGAGTGACAGCTATCTCACAATAAAAGGGAATACAGTATTGAGGTCATAAAATCCAACTTGCACAACGCCAGTAACTTCAATGTCGACGACTATTACCAGCCATTTGTAGTCAGTATGGAGAACTTCAACAAATTAAAAAAAAAAAACAAGATACGCAATCTTAAAGCCATATTCACGACAGTAAACAAACAGCAAATGCACACTCTTGCTATCCTCTTGTTAATGGCATGAATTTGTCTCCTAGCGTACAACAGAAAGGCATAATCATGAATTACTAGTATATTGGGGGTACTTCAAGTACCAGCATCAATACTTTAGAAGGCTACAATCACCAATAGTAGTTCGAATGAAATACTTCAGCATTAGAAGTTTAAAAAGGGAAGGATTTGCCATCTACTTTTCCAGCAACGGCAGAATCTGCCAAGTTTCTACTTATAGTGTATAAACTTTTTAAAGTGGGAAATAAGTTTCACACAGGTGCATAAAACCAGTGTGTAAAACAAGTATGTTAACTGCAGTAATCAGGCTGGTAAATGATAAATAATACTCTGGGAAATGGGAGTGGCTCGGCGGGTGCGCTATTCCTGTCCAGCGTAACAAGCTTATGCCCGTGTTGCCGATGTCGTATTTGCTGTGACGAGCCCCTGACAAGTAGGGGGGTTTATCTGGAGCACACAGGAGGCACAGCAATGAACTTATCATCATTCAGCCTTTTGGCGGTGGATATAACTGAATCCCAGTCATGTCGCTGCGACCGTATAACGGCTCAGGTTCGTTAGCCATGCACACCAGCAAAACCCAATTTAAGGACAGTGGGTCTTTCAAACTTGAGCTCCGGGTATTGAAAAGAGAAAGGGCAGGTAAGGAAAGAATGAAGTTAGCCGTGTAATATAAAAGGCTGCTGGAAAAATGGTTGGAGAGAAAAGTTCAATAACTTTGCAAGGACCTCTACACCCTGCATGTCAACTAGCTCCCAGGATGTTGATTGAAGCTTTGCTCGAGCCTGCAGCGGAGCTTTTCTTTTTCTTCCTTTTGCTTTGTTGGCAAATCGGTTATCCTGACACTGGAGTATACTAACAAATTTAAGTAGGAGGCTCAGGACAAAACTTTTTGGAGAAACTCTCAAGGGTCTTATGATAGGCGCGATGAAGAAAACAAACGCTGTGCATCAAAACTGTGTCAAATTTCTTGTTATGCTTTCTTTTTGATCCTTTTTTTCTCAGGGCGGGGGTCAGCTACACAAATTCAGCCCTGGAGACTGCTAAGGCATGGCAAAGCAGGTTGAAGAAGTGATATTTCCATTCTTATTTCATGTGTCTAAATCATTTGGACCATTGAAATAGGTTCGCTTAGATCATTTTCACTCACTGTGAAAACAAAATAAAGACTAAAGACGAATTCTCAGCCTGTCGCGGTCACGATGAAGAAGGATCTTTCCATATGGGCAATTTCTAAAGCGTGCATTGTGATTTGACATGGATCGAGACAAAAGAGGAACGTGACCTTAGTCGCAAAACAGATGCGTGACTCTCACTGATATTAGATATTTCATGGGCAGTGCAGACAGAGCAAATAAATCATTCAGGCTGTATACGAAAAAATATCAAAGCCTTTTAAACCCAGTATAAAGCACTTTTGGTGAGCAAACTTTTCTGTATCTATGCCTGGAATCAGATAAGAAAAAGGAGCAGTCCTTGTTTGATGAGGGTGTTGTAATACCTTTTTTCCGATATACTGCCTTATTCAGTCCATTTTTCATAGCATCATCTCAAATGGATCGGGGCGTGGGCACCACATCTGACAGAACAAAGTGTCTTGGACCTCGCAATCTGGTGCAAATTGAAGGTGATTTTCAATAACTGCACTGACAAGCAGCAAAAGGCAAATCCAAGTTTCCATTCTCACCAAATGACAGGCTGTAATAAATGAGACGATCGAACATACTGTGCCCTAAATGGACCATAGCCAGCTTGTTAGACAGAAATTGTCTATTGGCAATCTCTTTTGCATTTCATTTTAATTCACTCTATTTGAGCCTGACAACCTTGAGCATATTTTAGCTTTCATTAAAACGTAAAAAAAGTTCCAAAGAAAAATGAAATCATGTCTTTAGGCTTTTCATTTCACTTTCATTTCAAATAAAATGGATTTTTTTCTTTAAATATAATGGTACCAGGATTAACAATTTTCTACAGTTGTAGACAAGCAACCATCAGTTAAAAGGCGGAGTGATCGCGTTTAAAAATGGGCAGTCTAGTTATTTTCCGTTGAGAGACATGCGATGAAATATGACATAAGAGCTGAATAGTTTGAGATATTTTTAGCAAGGTATACGTTGCTATTTAAAAAACTGAATTGCATCATGGATGGTTTATTTTCAAAAGCAAAGTAATTCATGAGGAGATGTTTTTCTCGCCAAAGGTGGTGAATATAAGCCGAAATACAGCAAATCCCCCTAAAATTAACAACCTTGGCTTAGTAACAAATGGTGGAATGAGGATATTCTTCCCGGGGAAAAAAAAAAAAAAAGCCATCTCAACTGTTCACTGATTAGCTTTAGAATTACACTGAATGTATTTCAGCAGCATATTGAAACAAAGATTGTGACTAATTGTGGAAGTACTAATCCGATCTCATGGTAAAATATACCAAGGCTCAAACACAGACTCACCATATCTAAACATATTAAGCGAACAATTAGATCACAAGCACATTGCAAAATGTCAACAACCTTGTATTTGGTCTGTGTTTTATTTCTATTTTGTTGGCCAGTAGTGTCATGTTTTTGACAGTATTGACAAAAGCTCCGACACTAATGCCTTCAAAATAGATACCACCCACTCAGTCAAAATCATACTGTATACTCTGTTTTGTTTCCCTCCCAAAAATGGACAAATCTTGTTCTACATTTAACAAACTGATAAGCGGTTCAGAAAATGGTTGGATGGATTTCTCTAATGTGAAAATCCCTTCTATAATCCACATGCTGTTTGTTTCTATATTTGCTTGATAAATAGACAGATGATTGAGATTGGGGTGAAATGAAGGTCTTTATTAATAACTGCAAATGTGAAAAGATAAGATTGTTTTCTAGAAATGTTATTTCGGTATCACTTTACAACATTTTTCCAGATGTGGAGGAGGGTGTTTATAGAAAAAGTAAAAAATTTGCTTTTTAATAATAATAACAATATGCCCCCACCCAACTTTTTAGTTAAATTTGTAGTCCTCGCAGGGGGCTGTCATTTTGCCCTGTTGGTGATGGAAATTGATGTCACAGTGCCTAAGCTCGCAAATGTCACAGCTCATCTGTGATCTGGGTTTGGTCATGTGACTTCTGCAAGCTGATCCTGGAGGCACTGTGACAACAATTTCAGTGGCAATCAGGTGTCAGCACGGGCTAAAAAAGGCAGCCCTCCCTTTTCTTTGCATAATTCATATTCCACAAACCAAATATTAATCAGAATACCATGTTTAATCTAGTGAGGGCACATAAAACATAATGCCAGGAAAAGTTTTGACTAGTTTGAAGAAATAACCGCGACTTGAGATAAAGTACCTTAGCAAGAAATTCACGAGCTTCACTCAACTTTGTCCGCCTAAACTTATTTACATTAAACTTCACAAATGCATAGAAAATCTGAACGGAAAAGGGCTTTTTTTTTTTTTTAAGACATCAAGTTGGCTTTATTATGGAAATGGCTTCCGCTGTGTGCAGGTAGACAGATTTACTTGTAACAAGTGATTATTTTGATCCATCTACAAAACAAACTGCAGATGAATTATGCAAATGCTACATCTGTTTATACACAAATAAACCTCTGTGGAGAATGGCATCGAATAATAACCAAGACTTCAAATTAAATATCAAGGAACAGCAGTGAAACCAGCTGTGATGCATGCAGTAATCTCTTGCACAGGCCAGAAAGGCAGACAGACATTTACATGTGGTCGTCATCAGATCCCGACTGACCATGTTAAAGTAACCTTAAGCAAGATACTGAACCCCAACTTGGTTCTGGAGGTGTGTCATCAGCTCCAGCTGAACTTGTCTCTGGCACCTACCCTGACAATGACATATTTTTTGGAGAAACTTTGTATGCATGAACACTTGCAAGAGAACAAGAACATGACATTAACCAAGCCCTTCTGCATTGGAATATAATTAATTGTGATTTTCCTTCATTTAATTTGGCACTCTCTCCGCCACTATATGCGCTTGGAATGATTACCCATCAAACCTTGTCTAATCATTTGACCAACAGCATTGACTGGCCTTTATGTTTCAGTGACCTCATGAGGCAAGCTCCATAAATGGCCCTATTTGAGCCAATTAGAGTTGCTCAAAACAAGATCAGGATGCCTAATTGGTGTTAATAATCAGACATTCTGACTGCTGGTGTCTGCATTGCTTATTAAGTGGGATGACAAAAGACAGCGATGATCTTGCTACAAACAAAATTGCTCAATGGGTAATATGCCATCGAATGTGCATGCGTGCGTATGCTAGCAAAGGGTGTTAAAAAAAAGTTTGTTCTCTAACTGAGTTCTGTTTCAAAGCCAGACATCCAATTATTTAAAAATGTATCAGTATATTGATAACGTATTCAAATAATCAGCAAATTGCTGCTATTATTTTCTGTTTGTTTTTTTGTTATTGTTTTGTTTTTAGTGACAAATAGATTATCTTAGGTAGGTATTTTAATTTTAATAATTGATTAAATTAATACAACACAGAAGGAACTTTTTGAATAATTATGAATTGTCTCTGGACAGCTAATAATTCAGTGTTACATGTATGTTTGCTTTCAAGCTTTCAAGACTATTTGTTTACCAACAGTCCAGCCAAACCTGACGACACATCAATCTTATTTTTTTGTATTTCATCAGAGTGCACATATAGATTTTGGTCTGACAAGGCTCCATCAGGTTATAGAGCTGCATGCTGCATACTAAGCAGCCATGTTTCATAAACAATCGTAGCCCATAGATGATTCCTTTTTTGTTGGCATGATGCCGGGCTGCAAAAAAAAAAAAGAAACAAAGCTTAACGTTTTCTTCACAATCATGTTTACAAAATAAAAATTGCGACTGTTCTTTGCATCTTTTCCAGCTTTCATAGGATGCTAATTTCACAATACTTGACCTCTACCTCTTCGTCCCACAACCAATTTCTAATTTTACTCCAGTCCTGCTGGATTACCTTCATCTACTTAATGGCTTGATTGCGTGTCGAGTTCTTCTGTTGGCATTATTAAAATTTCATTTCTGCAGTAATTAAGCAGAACACCAGTTCTTTTCTTGAGATGAGCTTGGGCTTCTAAATTGTAGACACATTAATTAAACATGATGGTCTTGTAAATAAAAAAAAGCTGTAGTTTAATTGCAGTGCTGGCATAATGTCCAGAAAGAATGCTGGAAGATTGTGTCATTTTATTAGAGCTCTGTAGGGAATTATAAGTGCCTTCTTATGTTTGCTAATTAGATCACCGAAAGTTAATTCCTTCTGCCTCAAGCAATATTTGAGTTTGCAATATGTGGCCTGACTTAAGGGAAGTGAGTTTTACTACTTACTGCAAGGCTATATGTTCCTCCTTAAAAGTGACATTTAAATGTTTCCTTTCTGCCTTAAATACCAAAATCCCGACAGTGTACGGAGAGAAAGGTCTTGCTCAGGTGCAGGCTACTGGAGTAGAAAGTGCAGATTTGAAGAAAGAAAAAAAAAAGCAATCTCTCAGCTTCAGATGAGAAGACAGGTCATCTGTCTTCCTCCTCTGGGCCAAGACGATAGCATCTGTTAGTGCACGTGGCACATTGAAACAGTAGGTTTGTAAATCTAACAGAAACAATGACAACAGGGATGGCAAATTTAGGACAAAAATCCCACGCAGGCAATCTTTAACACTGTCACATGTAACAATAATCATCCCTGCACACATCTTCAAGAAACTTATGTTGCCATTTTGAAGGGAGACATTGGTTTCTGTCTTCAGGGGCTTGAGGACTTTCCCCCATCATGGATATGCATATTCCAACACAACATGACACTTCATTCAGACAGCAGAAACTCCTAATGTCAGGTCAATTTACTGAACAGCCATTAAAAAAAAAAAAAAGAACCTCATGCGTATGCGATTTTGAGAACTTCGAGAGATTGTATATTTTTCATGGCATGTTTCATTTTTGATTATTATTTGCAAAGGTCATTACCTAGATCACAGGTATCAAACTCAAGGAGTTTGGAATGAAGTACCCTAGATAACTGATTAAATAAATACTGGTGTTTCTGAAGATGATTGAATCAGAATAATCCCAAATAAATCATTTTTATTCATTCAGTGATTGCAGTGTTATGAGTCATATCTCGACAAACAATGCATCCCTTCAATTATGTTATGGCCTTTACATGTGAGCAGCAGATGTTCACCTCAAAAGGACATGTTTACTGTTAAATCCAAAACATCCAATATGAGGCCGATACCACAAGGGGCATTTAATTCAGACCAAAGTGGTTAGAAGTGTCTCGCTAATTTGGTCTTCGTGTAATTTGCTGTTATCTAAGTCATTATTCTCAAATGTCAGTCATTGAATGGACGTGACCAAAGGGAGACAAAATTTGCCAGTTGAAACAGCAGACTTCATCTGTTCAGCTGTCATGGTTGATGAGTCCAATTTGTCAATTAAAAGAGATTGATTTATTTAAATAGTATTAGACTACCTTTCACATTCACACCAATCAGAGGTCAAAACAGACCTATGGAAAACAAAATTCAAAGATGTCCAGTGGGACGCATTTTAGTTGTCTACCAGGAGGCATGTATCAACTCTTTTCACATCGTACCACCCCTTCCTTCTATAATGTCCGCTAATGATTTTTCTCTTCTCTCTTTCCTTACAGCCTGCTTGATTTATTGTCGAAAAGATCCTCAGGCAACTAAACTGCGAAAAGTTTAAAACTCGTGCTCACGTAAATATTTTAGTAGGGTTGGGCTGATGTACAAGACACTTTCACAGCTGCCTGTCACTGACCATGTTTCAGCCTTAGGCCAGTCTTGACATTGTGGTAAAAGAGAAAATATCCTTTTTATCTACATACTTTCAAATTACAGAAGCTATACAATCCAAATAATTCATATTTGTGATTAGACAAATATGTATATGAGAAGCTTTAGTGTAATTTTATCCTTAACGTTAAATTGTATTCTTGTTAAGACAAGAATTCTTGTCTTCTTGTATTCTTAAGACAATAATTCTAAAAATTATATATATATATATAAAGTCAAGAAAGAAAAAAAAGGGTACATGACCTATTTTGAGCTCTGCTTGATTTGGAATGTTAGATTGACACAACAAGGTCAGGAGTTGCCGAAGGGAGACTGATATGATGCTTTAGGTGTCTTCCAAACATCAAGCCGGCAAAATCAACACCCGAAAAAAAAAAATCATATTTCCTGGCTAGACTGGAATATGTAAATGAGACTACATAAAAATAAATCATATACTTTAAATATGACATTCATATTTTCCTACAATCTACACTTCTACTTGAGAAAGACCTGGTCAGGCATGACAAATATGTTTAATTTGTGCACGTTGAGTTTTTTTAGGGCAAGTGACACACTGATGTAGATGTTGCCTGACGTATTCCACAAACAAAACATCAATCAGAACAATTGTATTATTACATATAAACTTTGTGGGTCAACTCCCTCTTTAAAGTTTCTATAGATTTGTTGAAACTTATCGCAAAAGTTAAGCCACAATGTTATGTATCATTGAATTTTCAGGCCATAATTGAATGGAGAAATCTCGTAAGCAAACGCGACTGACCGCACATCCCCGTATACCTGCACATTCAATTGCCCATCCCTGTGGGGCCAGTTAATCGAAAGATCTGCATACTCGAGGGTTAGGCTGTGTGTATTTGTGTGTGTGCGTATGTACGTGCGCGTGCATATGAATTTGCGTATTAAAGGAAAATAAAGTCAGTGAAGCAATGATTGGCCATGGACCTGCATTGCCTTTGAACTGCTGTTTTGTCACTAACACCTCTCCCCAAGGTTGGCAAATTGACAGATCGAGGCCAGTCTGGGATGACAGTATAAAATTAAGATGTATTGCTTTTTGCAGCCTGATGAAATAAGGGCATTACAGGGAGAAACTAACTAACTGGTATAGTGCTTTCAACATGGGAATGTTGCTGCATGCATCTTTTAAATGAACCGACCTATAGCCATCTTTTCCTCCATTTTTCAACCCTAGAGATTTTCCATACCCTCGCGTGTGCAGAGAATAATGAGATTCCTCAATCTTCCCTCTTATTTACTTTATAAACTCTCAAAGGCAGCATGTGCATGGTGCACCATAAATTACGAGATTGAAATCTTAAAGGTAAGAATATACTTTTTTTTCCAGTCAGTGTCAGACTGTTTGTCCAGCTCCTTGTCTGTAGCACTGAAGCATGTGAGCATGCATACAGATTATGCTTACTTTTTTGCTTTGATCCTCCGTAGGTTGACAGACTAATAAAAAAAGATGGCTAGCAACTCCGTTCTTTGGAAAACTTAACACACAAACCAGAATATAGCCAGACCCATAACAATGCATTTGAGCGTGCTAAGAAATTAAAATTTTTACTTTTTTTAAATATATATTTATATATTATTGTAATTACAAATGATTTGGTATTAATATCAGCATGTGACAAGCAATTTAAATGTTGTAAAATCCATTTAAATCCCCTTCTAATATGTTGTAAAATGTGATGTTATAGCTTTGGTCAGCGGGATGAGAGGCTGCAAACACATGAAGCAGAATTAATTCATGAGCAAGATAAATGGGCTTTTAAATAGGAAGCTAAATTTTAGGTTATAAATTAGGTTTGCAATGAAGGCCTTTTCTGATTCGGTGTATAAAAACAAAATATTAAACTTACTGAAAACATTATTCAGGTGCTAGCATCTCAATTAAATAGTTAAATAAACAAAATAACAAAACCAGTCGTTCAATGTGTCTAAAAAAAGTCAGTAGAGAAGTAGATACACTTCAGTTCAATTTTATGATGCACTAAAAAAATAAAAAATACAGAGTGGATCTTCAACCTCCTCAATTCCGGGCTCCACATGGTCTAACAACTAAATCACAGCCTTCAGTAAATCATCCACGTCAAAATATTTCTAGGCCTGTCCTTAGACCTTGTTGCAGAGACATTCATCACCTCTAACCAGACTTACAACTAAATCCTGTTGTTCAGGGCACAAAGCAATGACCTAAACAGGTACTAATACATTCTCGGGTCCATCCCCACACCGACTCCTGGCAACACATCACCACTACCGTAATTCGATTTCTCTGACTCCGGAGACATGTCTTCCAGCCCTCCATGTCAAAGCATCTCCTTACCATGCTGAATTCCTCCACCACTACACACATCGTGTCAGGTGTTAGTCACAAACCACATCATTCCTTTCCCAAATTCATAATGATCTGCATAATTTCAGGCAAATTATGCATACTGATTCGTAATCATTAATTCATTCAATGTCATTGGCAGCTATAGACGTGAATGAGTTAAATTATCAAATCAACCATGGAAGCTATGAACCTGATTTGTTTTAATACCAGGCAGTTTGTAATCTTCCAAGTATGTTACAAATACATTTTGGCCAGAACAATTCACGCATTGACATTACAATATAAATATTAAAATAACTAGGACAAGAGTACATCCTTCACTATTCATCAATAAACCATTTCACCTATGGGTATGAGAATTCTGTTGGTCTGGAATAAGTGGTTAGTACGTCCTTGTTACAGGCAAGAGGTTTGATTCTTAATTTAGGTATTTCTGTTTTTTTTGTTAGTTAGTTAGTTTGTTTGTTTGTTTATTTTACCTGGCCTTTGTGCATTTAATGCAGACGTTGCAGTGTCCTCTCACCCCCCCCAAAACATTACAGTACAGTAGATTAATTGATCACTATTATGTATTATATAAAATTACAAATGATGGAAGGAAGTCTTGGGGTCTTCCTGACAATGTAAACACTAACAAGTAGCTGCATTGCAAATGAATTGCACCGTCAGTCAAAGAATTCTCTGTCACTCTCAAATTTGGAATTAAAACTGAAAAGGAAGTTTCATTCGTGCAAGGTAAACAAACGTATATATGAGATCCATCCATTTTCAACATCGCTTATCCTGTTGAGGGTCGCACATATAGACAACCAGTCACACCCACATGCATACTACCAATAAGCGGGAATCAATCCCAGGGTGCTCGCATACAAGTCAGAGACTTCATATATCAGATTATTTCTGAAAATACAAAACCACCACAAACACTTTTTGCAGTTGACAGTGGAGGCACAGTGGGAGAGTTTTCATTTGGATCCTCATCCTCACGCACCCCTGACAGTTTGTTTTGATTGGATGCCTGATTGATCTAAAGACATTTAATACTGTAAAAAAAAAAAAAAAAAACTTAACAAACAAAATTTCCAATTATAACCGTTACCATTTTGTTGAATGAATAAATTTCTGACAGTGTTATACTGTTTTTCATTCCTAAACTTAAAGTTGTTATTGTCTAGTATACACTACCATTCAAAAGTTTTGGGTCTTTATTTTAAAAATAAAAGTACTATTTTTCAATGAGAATAACATTAAACTAATCAGGAATACACTCCATCTTAGTGGAAACCATAACACGTGTACGCTTTCGGCAGCTGCTATGGACAACGACGCACATGACGTCAAATCACTTCAGCACCATGGACAGCAGCTAGCAAAGTTTTGCCAAGCTAACTTTTTCTCCATCAGTCTTCGCATCAACAACAGACGGCGAATGTTTGAGTTAAACAATATAAAGCATTTTTCCTTGAACATCCAACACTTACACTATATTATTGACATGCGTGTGAGGTAAACAAACAAATGAACGTGCCACCAATAAACCACATGCATGACGCAAACGAATTAACAATGAAAGACAAGAAGACATTTTAATATGCACTGAAATATTAAGTGGCTGTAATTGACATAAGCGGGCTATATTATTCTTATTTTAGCACACCATTGTTATTGCTAACAACACTCAAGATTCAACCATTAACAGCTATTAGCGACGTCACAATTGCGGCAAATTACGTTAGATTATGCGTGTTGTTGAAGTACTGTTATTTTTTAATGGTTGTAAGAATTGTTGTTAGCGGGCCAAAGCTTCAAACATTGCTGCTACATAGAAGCTTCAATCCATTCATACCATTAGCATCTGCTGAGCTACACAAAGTATGTTCCAGGAACTCACCTAGGACAAAAAATGGAAGCTCGGTGTTTTCGAGGTCGTCCACGACCACGACATCTCCCGGAAAATCGTTTCGAACGGAAAAAAGAAGCTTCGGTTCGGAGGCCGACGGGCTGTGCATGATGCTCAGGTCGTTTTCCCTTAAAAAAGGCAGCGCGGATACGGTGACGCTCTTCGTCTTACACTCGGTGTCCTGGTTCTGGTCCTCGTCGCCGTTAAGACACCGGACATTTTCCGTCAAAAGGAGCCAGAGCAACCCTAGTAGCAGCGATCTAGCTTTAGCAGGCGCCATCACCGATGCTTGATTATTTTCTCTCGCCTCCTTTTAGCTTCTCTCGAAGCCTGCCTGTGTTGGAGGCAGGGAGCCTGGCGGAGGAGAGTGAGTGAGGGGCTCTGATGCAACGGAGGGCTCTCAGGTTGTGCGAAACACCAATGCCCCCCCCCCCCCCCCATCACATGGTCGTATGTCAATCCCGAGGGGCAATTATTGTTGAATTGGAATTGATAATTAATGTGCGTAATAGCTGAATCAATGCATTGCAAAGGATTCACTTTGAGTCCACAGTGTTCACTATAGTTAATGTTAATATCACTTTTAATTTTTGTTTGATTTGCAAAAGGCAAACTACTTTATTATGCAAATACTGTATAATTTTTACTAAACATAAGCACTGGCAAGTTTTCTTTACCAACTGAGACAGGTTTAGCTTTCATTTCATTGAATGTGCCCACTATATTTAATTTAAAGTGATTTAAACCAGTGGATTTTGGGACTTTATGTATTTTTTTTTATGCTGTAACGAATAGCTACTTTTCAAATCTGTTCTCTTCCAATCAGCCAATTTTCAGAAGAATGTAACACCCTCTGGAGCAAGGTCTCTTTAACCTACTTGAAAATGTTGTGAAGTCGATGTACGTAGGTTTTGTGGTGAGAGATGAAATTATATTATTTTTTTATCTGTTGTCCTTTAGTGATAAACCGTGCGTGATGCTGTTCTCCTTTTCTCCATTTCATCAAAAAACAATCCTAACATAATCTTCAGAGATCCCTTTGTAATACTTGGTTCATGAGTTGGCCTATGCACTCCACATAATAGCATTCAAGTGGGTTGCCAGGTTCACAGGAACACGATCAAAAACATTTTCTTTCAAAAACAAAACAAATGGCATTCTTGAAAATAAAATATTTCAAATGTGGACAAGACTTGTAAAGTCATGTTTTCGAGTTCAGTCTCTTGTATACCATATTAAAGTGGAGACTTGTATAAGTTTTATTTATGCATGTCCAAAGTCCTAAAATTGCTGAAAGTTAAACAATTGTGCCAGTGAATAAAGATTTTGTTTGGACTCTCTGTTTGGACTCACTGTTTATGTGTTTTTTCAACAATGCAAAGTGAATCTTCATTGCAATTGGAACATTTGCATGGAGCTTAGAAACTTTAAATCCCTTGACAATTTTGTTGACCCGATTATTGCCATTTGGATTTGGATGAAAATCCATAAGCGAAGATTGTTTTTTATGTGTGTCGCCACAGCCCATCAATTTAATATTTAAGCAGCTCTGTGGCCTCCCATTAATTGCCATTTCTCTCACTCTGTCTTCATTTGTAATGAACTCAAAAATAGGGAAACATTTGGGACCGAGGCTTTAGAAAAACAGCAGAGCGTTGAATGGGCTGTAGGCGTTGTCGATGAAATATTTACAAGTGAACATTGACTGAAGAGAGGGGAAATGAACTGTCCGTCATTAAACATTGATGCTGGCGTCTCAGAAACAGGTGGAAAGAGTTTTTTTTAGGATTCAAATGAGAATTTTATATACAGTTGCTAACAATCCAGCATGGAAACAAAAGAGGTTAAGAGAAAGCATTTTGGAGACACTGGCATCATGTCTCAAAGAGACATTGAAATATATAGAGAGTAAATGGACCATGAGAGCCACAACATAATGACTACTTGCAAAAAATAATTTTATCCTATATTAATGCTACACACAATATTCTGCAAAGATAATGATGTTCATTTTTTTTGACACTGTTTTGACATTGCCACGGGCTTTGCTTTGAGTTTGCAAATCAAGTAAAACACTTATATCAACTTCGTAAAGCTGTTTTGGGATTCTAAAACTAAATGTGCTTTAATTTTTAGTGTAAGGATGTACTCAAAATGGGCCATTTTTATTGATTGACTGATGGATTGATTCATGGTTAGAAATGTTTGGCTCCAAACATCTGGTGCGTGACACATTAGCTCATGAGGGAGTCTGTCAAGGCAACATTGAATAGAGGATTTTCCAGCAAACTAGTATTATAGAGTAAGTCATTTTTCACTAAAACATGAATTGCTGCAAGGATCAGAGTGGCCTTGGAATGGCACTAGTGACAGTGTGGCGGTTGGATTTTGTAATATAAATAAGTATGGATGGATTAAAGGCTCTTTAAGGTGTATGGATTTAAAATGGATTAATTCACCCAACAAAAAGTTTAAAAAGCTTTTCATTCATAGTTTGTATGGTAGTCGATTTTGTCATCAGCTAATTCTGCAAATAAATACTATTTTTCCATCAATTTCAATAGAATCATGCTAATAATAATATGCTAATATTTAATATATGCACCGAATTGCATATTTCCCTAACATATCAAGTATTATTGCTTATAAAAACGCTTGAAATGCATTTGATAAACGTATTCAAATGAAAAATAAATAAGATCTAGCCTGTAACCAAGGTATCATCTCTTTGTATCTTTTCACCTTGATCTTATTTTTTTGATATGTTGTTATGCTGGGTTCCAACTTCTACAAATACAGAATACTTGGAGTGATGCAGTTTGCCAAAGGGCAAGCTGCCAAATTTTCAGAATGCCACAGTTCTCAAATAAACACCACTGAGACTGCCTCAACAAAACTTGATTTTTCTACCATCCATCCATCCATCCATCCATCCATCCATCCATCCATCCATCCATCCATCCATCCATCCATCCATCCATCCATCCATCCATCCATCCATCCATCCATCCATCCATCCATCCATCCATCCATCCATCCATCCATCCATCCATCCATCCATCCATAGTTGTTTTTGTTGTTGAATCTCCTGTTTGATAAACATCTATCGTTCCAAAGTTTCTACAAAACAAATAATTTGTCTTGTTCCAGCTAATGTGAAATTTCCATAATTGAGTAAAAATGATTGTGACTTCAAATTTCATTGTGGTATTGTTTTGGCCTTGAAAGCTCAGAGTGCAATCTCAGTGGAATTAAAATGAGTAAGCGGCTCAAACCCAGTCAGGGTAAAGATTAATGTAAATGATTTTGATGATGAGAGAGCAAGAGAAAGTCTCTAATTTAAGTGAGAAAGTATATGTCTGGGTGTAAGCAGAAAGATGAAGACCAGTGAACAAATGCGCGTAGGAGATTGTGAGTCACTGTGCTCATATGAAAGTGATTGCTTGCAAAGTTGAGATGAAATTCCGATAGATTCACTCGCATGAGTTCTGGGTCGTTGCCGATAATCAAAAGCGGTGAAGAGGGGTGGGGGAGCGGGTGGTAGTGGAGGGAAAGCAGAAGAAAGACACTCAGTGAAAGTTGAGAGACAGAGAGAGTAAAAGAAAAGAGAGCATATCAGGGGTTGTGAGACTAGCAGGTGCGGGGCTGGTGGGGAGGGCAGACTGAGGGGCCTGATCAAGAGAAAGCTCTCACTGTTTAATCTTCACAGTCTTCCTGTTGCCAAACTGGCTAGGCTTCGACCCGCTGGAAGAGTTGTTCTGTGATCAGGACCAGACAGATTCATCTTTTCAGCTTGCTCTCCCCTCAGTCTCTGCGTGGGCTGCAAAGTTGATTACAGCCTAGAAAAGGCCTTTGTCATCATGCTCTCGGACCTTTAACTTCAATTATCCCGCAGCGGTAAGAATTGCAGCCTCTTCAAATTGTCACATAATGTGCCACTTTAAAGATGTCTTGATTGGGCCAAGCCTTTTACCCCACTAATAAATTGTTAAAAAAAAAATAGACTGCGTGGGAATGTTTATAGCTTCGTGTGTGTTTAGACCACACTTTGTGTGTGACTGTGAATGGTGGAGAACGGAGATGCAATTAAAAGTTAAAGTCCCAATGATCGTCACACCCACATCTTTTTTGCCTTTTGGGTTTTTTGAACCCACAAGCTTCCAATTTCAGGGCAGACACTCTACCACTAGGCCACTGAGCAGTCCGTCCATTTAGTAACGTTATGGTTGTTCACCTTGTCCTACTAATATCCACATATTTGTTGTTACGTAATAAGTGCCATCCATCCATCCATCCATCCATCCATCCATCCATCCATCCATCCATCCATCCATCCATCCATCCATCCATCCATCCATCCATCCATCCATCCATCCATCCATCCATCCATCCATCCATCCATCCATCCATCCATCCATCCATCCATCCATCCATCCATCCATCCATCCATCCATCCATCCATCCATCCATCATCTGAACCGCTTCTCCGCATGAAGGTCTCAAGCATGCTGGAGCCCATCCGAGTCTTTGGGCAAACTCAATCTTCTTATAAAAATGGAAATGTGATTTAATTTATTTTTTAAAAATCCCATTCATTTTGTATTGCTAGAATTAAATAAGAAACATCATTCAATAGCACTGGACAAATTTGTTGCTGTGGTAACGAGGAAGTGTGTCAGTGCTACACCGTCAAAGCTAACAAGCTTATTTTCACACAAAACAGTAGCGCATATTTTTCTTCCCTCTCCTTCAGTTTAAAACACATTATTTACATTTCATAGAGATTCTGCAGAACTCTCACATTTTCCTAAAAATAAATCAGTCAGTCATTATTTCATGTCCTGGATTTGAATTAATGGAATATTCTTTAGAGGCCAAGTCTGTGGCTGGATATCAACCACATGTATGATTTTAACTTACTGAAGACAAATGTGAAGCTGACCCACAAACTAAATGCTAAAAGTAGTAAAGGCTGAGCAAAACACCTCCAGGGAAGAAAATTTGGTGATGGCCATGGGCGCTAATCAATCGCATCAAATGATTATCAGCCAAGTACTAAATATCTGTATTGTTTTATCAAGTTGAATTGTAGCTATAAAAAGGTAGGTAAGATCTACTTCAATTTTCAAAAACTTTACTGACAAAGAAAATAAATACATTGGTCTTTTTCAATTAATTAAACAGTATTTTGACACTAATGTGAGATAGTGTCTGGATAAACAGGAAAGACTTTTGCGGGAGAAGAGTTCCATGCAACATAAACTTAATTTCTGAAACCTTAACCATAAACTTTACTTTGGATTTTGATGTGATAAGCAGCAATTTTCTTTAAAGTTCAAAACGGAACTGTGATTGGCTGGCGGCCAGTTCACGCGCCTCCATTACGCTTTTACTTTACATTGTGCTTTATTGACACGTCTAAAAAAAATACCTCATGGTAGTGTAAAACCTTTTTACGATGTTTTTGGATTTTTGTTGTTTGCTATTGCGCAATTTGCATTTTCCTGCAGGCAATGGAAACTCTACACCTGTCACGTGTCTATGCGATCAGCACCATGGTCAGCTCTTTTCTGTTTCTCTTCTGCTGCCCCTCCCGTCCAGTGACCCACTTTTTGCTCAACCACGCCCTGCAGGTATTCAACACTGATTGCCTGACACCTGTAAATCACCATACCTGGCACACCACTCACCTGAGATTACTCATCCGATTGGAGGACATATCATATTGAAATGTTTGATTGTAAAATATCTATAAATGCCATCTACCTTTTAACATTTTTTTTCCTTTTATAAAACACCCTCCATGATGAAACATATACCAACTACTATGATGAACTAATTACTGTCGGAAATTAGTCACATCTTGCTCCCCCATTTCTCCTCACTCCCTCTTTTTTTTTTTTTTTTCTTGTGTTGACTTACCCTGTCTCATGAGAGGTGAGAGGTGGCCACTGGGAGTATTTCTCTATAACAGCTTGAGAAGATGGATGGACATCATCTGGCGCAAAGCCTCATCGGACAGATTACCTGAGACACAGGACAGTAACCTCAAAATGCGCCCACACACACAAAGAGAGAGGTAACCTGGCAGGGTTTGCTAAGAACTGACCTTCTACTTACGAGCACAATCGCCCTCACGGGTATGAGTGGCATCTGGCGAGGTAATGCATGCCTCTATGTTCTCCATGATGCTTTGCGGCATACCGGTACCATCCTGCCTGCCTGCATGGTGTTACATGTCTCTACACTCTCACACATGCTTGAGTGTATGTGTAGAGTTGGCACGAGGAGTGATACTGCAAGGCGCCTGGGTAGGATCAGAAGGGCTAGTGTGCCCCCAGAGTTTGACCATCTGTGCATTATTGGTTGTCATTAAGGTTTCTAATTTGGAGGTGTCTTGGGGATTAGCCAAACCAGGGCAGAAAATGTCATTACGCTCTTCCTCATGTTGAGCTGCCGTGACCATATTTACATATTTATACACTTTAATTGTCTTTGCCATTCTGCTCTGACATTGAGGGAGTTTGCTGCAGAAGAAACAAAAGACAGGGAAGAGGTCCATATGGAACATTACCAAAATTCAATTTCTAAACTTTTTTTTTTTTTTTTTAAATCTGTCATTTTCTGTTTTAATTCTATTCTAGTGAGGTTTGTTTTCCTGCATTGTATCAAATATATTAAAACACAAAACATGATAGATTCATGTGAAATTGCAATCCGAGATTTATTTGACAGCATATTTAATTTTGCACTCTCCAAGCAGACCAAGAGAAGCTTCTTCATGCATTTATCTCCTGTACACCACATTACATTGGTCAGACTGGACTCCCTAAAAAGAACATCAAACAGCTGCAGCACATTCACAATGCTGCAGCTCGGGTTCTGACCAGACCAAAGAGATCAGAACATATTACTCCAGCCCTAAAAGATTTACACTGGCTCACAGTCAGCTGTAGAATGGATTTTAAGATTCTGCTACTCGTGTGTAAAACACTGAATAGTTTGAATCCTGAATGCATTCAAGAAATGCTAATTTTATATAAAAAAAAATACTTTGCCTTCTGTGACAAAAGCAGGAAGACCTAATGCAATGAAGCAACCATTTTTACAATACTGTACATACAACTTTATTTATATAGCACATTTCACAACAGCTGCAGCTGTAATAATAAAATATTTTACAACAAAAAATAACAAGAATAAAGCTACAAAGATTTATGTTTTATCGTCTCCCATTTAAATATTAGCATTAATAAAAAAAAACAATATATATTATCTACACGTTTGAGATATGTGTCCCAAACCCTTGGCCAGATTTTTTTTTTTTTATTGACGCAAAAAGTGCATTAAAAAATCTTTCCTAGGACAACTCACCTTTTAAAAAAGTGAGTTTATATTTTCTCTGTTTTTTATTCTTTGTGATATTGCACTGTTGTATTGTTTTATTGACCTTTACGAGATATCGTGTTTTTATTGCACGGCATTTTGGGCAAGAGTTAGAGAAACATGTACTTCATAAATACATTCCTTTACTTTTTCTTTGAGTTTCATCATTCGATTGAGAAATTGATTGTGTCAATTCTGTCTTTACAAACATGTACATGAAGCAGTCAATAATTATATGCAATCTTTGTGTAATTTTGCTCGTGATTGGGATAGAGGTCGTTAGAGTGAATCATGACAACGTATTTAGCTGAAAACCATGTTTCTGGATTTTGGTTTGAAAAAAAACTTTGTGTTTCAAAAAATCTGCTGTGATAATCACTAAAACAGGCAAGCACAGTTCCATAAATAGCACACAATTTAACAGCAGTCTGATGCAATTAAGTGAGAGCTCAGGGAGAGTTAACGAGTGGGTGTTTTACTTTTTTTGACTCAAGAAGAAAGCGATCCTCGCATATTGAGGGATTTGGGTGAACTGCTGCCATCTTTCTTCTGGACATCTCTGCAATAATCCTTTATTTTAAAAGCAGGTTGCGGCCAAATGGAGCCAATCTCATGCAATTTTGGGCTACACCCTGAACTGGTAGCAAGTCTACCACAAAATATATCATTTGGTTTGTGAATGCTGTAGCCAAATGAATAAAAATAAAACTCTTTTAAACCATGAATTGCCACACTGAAAAATAACATATGGAGTATATACATTTCTTTGTCTACTACTTTGATCCCTTACAGGCTTAATATGCTATTCAATACCCAGCTGATTTCAACTCATCCCTCTGAAGTTACACTTTGCTGCAGGGATCAATTTATTTATAGCTCTGCCAAGCAAACCTTGATTGTTCTTCTGAAATTTAATACATAATCTCAGTTCTACTGGTTTCAATATAAGGTTGGTGTGGAATGTTATAGAGACATTCATGATGTGACCAACATTTTGTGGAATGGCAGTTATTGCAAAACTAGTAAAATTCTTTTGTATTTGTGGTCTGGGCTGGGCAGGCTGGCAAAAATAAGGCAGTCAGTCAAGTTTGTTGTCCATGGATGTTTTATTAGAACCTCTTAACAGCCACCAATAAACTGAAATGCATTGGAGTGACTATCAACAAACTACATGAGAAAAATAATACTATATTACTATACTATATTATATTTCACTATCCACTTCATCCACATAGGATGAAGCTGATCAGTAATTTCCAACAGGAGTTTTTTTAGGGGCATATCTATCAGAATTCCATTCAAATAAAGCAAAATAGAACATCTAGTGACTAGTGTGAGCTTGCTCACAGGCTGCTTTAATTGTACTTGCTTCCCAACAGAACCGTGCGAGGTCACTCGGTGGCATCATCAACAAACTCATCTGATTTAACATCAAATAAATTCATCCTTATTCTAAGGTTTGTTATGAAGCTAAAAATGAAGATTCAGCACTGCTTTTTAATTAGCTGTCATCTCCTGGCGGCACCAAGCAAGTATGAGTGACAATCTATATGGGGAATTGCAGATGATGTTTTAGCAAGTAAAAGGTCATTTCACTGTAACTTGTGAATATAATGTAAGTTGGAAAGCCTACGGTAAGCTTCTTACTACCGTATTTTCCGCACTACAAGGTGCACCGGATTATAAGGCGCATAGAATAAATAACTCAACGTTGCTCAAACGTTAATGCAATCACAATATAGTAACACTCGAAATAGTGAAAACAATAACAATATATCAATAACTCAACGTTGCTCAAACGTTAATATCACACAACACACAAAATAAACACGTAAAGCTTACTTTGATAAATTAGTCCTCATCCACGAATCCATGTTTGTCCATATATAAGGCGCACCAGATTATAAAACGCACTGTCGTCTTTTGAGAAAATTGGAGGTTTTTAGGTGCGCCTTATAGTCCGGAAAATACGGGATTCAAAGTATAGGTTACCGATACACTTTCAGAATCAATTTTGTTAGCTCGGAGCTAACTTTAAAGCTTACACATGTGCGTGGTCTTTGAGTGCGACAAAAGAGCGCCGTAAAAAATATCTCCATCTTCTTTAGTTGACAAATTTGACGTTGGTAAAATGTCCAGAAGAATATACCAGTCATGTTGTTGATGTATGGGAATGTTGCAGAGTTGTGGTTAGGAGCCAATACTGGCGACAAATAGGTAAGCCTCACGTGATGGTTCCCCTGGTGTCCTTTTGAAATAAAATACTATTTAGCTGTTGGTGAGCATCTCTCACCCCTGCATGGCAGCGAGTGATGAATGCCTCATGTGGCTCAGACTTAACCAAGTTCATATTGAAATACTCCCTGAAGCGTCTCCATCAATCAAAGACTTGCCGAGGAGCTACCATGAGATTTTTGTCTGCATTCTCCTGCTACCACGCGCAGTTGCACCACAAAGATATTCAGCAATATCCCGACAACTCATTTGCTCTCTTACTCAGGCTGTTACTTATTTCCATCCCGACGGCCGGGAGCAGCGTATTCTGCACACACTCCAATCTCCAGCCTCTCTGCAGCTACTTACTTATTCATCACAGACTCACAGTGGAGGCTGCTTAGCTGACAGAAACCAGATTTTATAAAGGGAAGAGGCCAGGCAGACAGAAGTGATGCCTCTGCTCAGTCATAGAGGACATTGTCAGGAAGAATTCACTTTTGCCTTGAGTCAGAGTACATCTGCATTAGACATATAAAGCAGCGTGAGAGACTGGGAAAAAAAGAGAGGATGTGTTTTCTCTTTCATTAGCCAGCCTGTCCCTTTGGGCTCAAACACATCGAGCTCAGTGCACGGCCTGGCCTTGCTCCACACACACGCACACACCGACTCTGTCTCAGGCTCCTTTATTCTTCTTTTTCTGGCAGACTGGCCTTCATCTTTCACTCCACTTTCTCATCTTCCTCCCCCGTCTCATCGACTTCTCTTTCCATCATTCCCTGTCTATTCCTTTCTTCACTGCTGCTCTTACTTCTTTTCCTATACCCATCCTCTCTTCCCTTGTATGCAATTTCTAACCAATCACCGGTGGGAGTGGGCGAGGCTTCACACCAGCAGGATGGACCGTTATTAGAGGGAGGAATTGGAGAGGGAGAGAGAGAAACAGAGGGAGGAAGAGCTGTGGCGTAAAGAGGCGCATTTTTCGAGCATTTTTCCAGCAACGTCACCGGAATTGACGACAAATGGCGACTTAGAAACAAACACACCAAGTAGACATGAGAGTGAAGGCTTGCAAAACGGGTGAACTGAGCTGATGGAGGGGAGCGGGCAGTGGGTGACTAAGTGATCCGCATTGTACGCAGGTGCGCTGTTTTCAGCAAGGAGCCGAATCGGTCCAAAGAGCAAAGTGAGGAAAGATTTTATTCCCAGGATTATTTATCCATCGCTCCACCGAAGAGAAAAAACTTTATCCGCGTTTGAACTTGTCGTGCTTTCGATTTGCGGATCATACAACCAAAACAATCAGTCGCTGTGGACTGAGAGCATCTCCACAAACTTCACGTTTTTTTTTTTTTTGCACTTTGCACGTGTTGATGACAATGAAGGGATATGTGCAACTACCGTTTAATTTGTCTCAGGAGAGACAAGGCAGGTGAGCGGAGAGGAGAAAGAAGGACATAGGAGGAAAACATCGCAGCGGAGTCGGTGGCGTTAAAGCTGCCGTCTCATAGTTCTTGTGGCTTTCCCCGCTTTTACACCCGATCCTTCAGAACACAGATCTGGACGCGCACTGGGAGGACTTGCCTTGACAACCTGGGTGAGTTTTGCATTTTCACTCATTATGACTAACAAGTTTTCCGATTTGGTGACGCGGTGCGCATTTTTACGCACTGCCTGTTTACGGTTTACGCGTTACATTAACAGTGCCTGATCATTTCCAAAGGTTGTGTTGGAGGGTGGTATTTGAATTTTTATATTGATGACAGTATAATTTGCCCTTTATCTCTTCGTAATTATAGCTCAGAAGTCTCATGAACATATTCAGTAGTTTCCCCCCAATCTCCAATTTGTTTTTGCAGTGATTTATTTCGATGATTTTTGAACTCATTGGAGCTGGCCAAACACACCCAGGTAATTTTTGTGCGTGTACTTGGAACATCAGTTTTCAATATTTGCTTCTCTCCACCATTTAATGGCTTTGTGCATTTACTATTACACTTATCCTAGCTATACCACTGAACTGTGCAATCAATCAATCAATCAATCAATCAATCAATCAATCAATCAATCAATCAATCAATCGATCATAGGTGTATTACTTTTAACCACTTAGTTAAAGGACATTACAGCAAAAAGCAAGGGATGCTAATCAAACAAACAAACAAAATCGTTTGTGCGATCTTTGGAGAGGTGGGGTGCATGTTTGTGCGATCTTTGGAGAGGTGGTGTGCAGGCAGAAGGTTGACCAAGAAAATGGAAGCAGGCACGATTGGCAAGAGCTCAAGGGAATCTCCCAAAATGACGTTGTAGAAAAACAGCAAGCAAAGGTGTGAGGCAGCAGGGATCAAAATGGTTTCATGCAAAGTTCAAAACAATTTCTGTACAAAGTGAATGATTTGAAAACAAAATACACTCAAACTAGGCGCAGTGTATATAATGATAATTATTGTTGCATGTATTACATCATGGTCTCATTGGTAGGTGTAGCTTTTACCAATTTCTCATTTTCTGCAATGTATATATTTCAATGATGTCAAACTCTAATTGACAGTTTACGTATGCAATTGGGGCGTTCACACTCTGCATCTGATGCACACCAGATTTCTGTTTACAAGTATAAAAAGCCTGATACATATTTAAAAAAAGAGAAATTCAGATTTTAAGATCAAACTTCCTGCAAGTAGGACTCACCAAACTACCCAATAGTACGGTATATCGCTGTAAAAAAAGTTTTTCTTTGAATTTAAGGATTTTTTTTTTGTTGGGGTCGTTCCTGGTGTACACTACATTTTGATTATGTAGATCAATGTACTCCTTTTTAAAATACGCATAGTAGAGAAGAAAACCATTTTGGATAAAAGTTGAATTAAAAACAAACCTAGCTGACCTTTTACATTTTTTATCGTGCTTTATCTTTTATTTATCTTAGCCTCTAAATGAAGTTGATTTAAGTTGTGTTGCTTTTATGCACGCTGAATAAGAATACCACAAGCTATAAAATGTAACAGGATAACTGATTGTGACCGTGGAGCTGTGAAGGTGACTGATTTGTGATTGTCTTAATTAATTGGTGGGCGGAAAGCGAGGAAGAGAAGCAGAATTGGGTGTGACGAGAGAGAAAGGCTGACGGTTAAGAAAAACTTGGGCTGGATTTATTGGACTATTGAATATTGGTATCACTATTGGTGTATCTCTATTTATTTTCTTTATACCTGAAGATGCACCAGAAAACACATGGCATGCCCTTAACTCCTTTGTATCATTGGCACAGGCTTGTCTAGAGAAAAACAATTTGGAGAGACACGAAATGTAATCGAAATTTCTGCATTCTTCTGCCCCTTCTGCCTTCCCTTTTGCACGTCGAAGTGATTGTTTCGTATTAAGGAGCCGCATGAAGTTCATTACTCAAGCTGTTGCCAGAGATGAAGAATAGTTAGAAGGAAAAAGGCTCCATTGTAGGGACTGTTGTGTGCTGTAGTCATCTGAGATCTTCTTGACATAAATCTTTGTATGCATGCTAGATCTTTCGTCTAGATATCAAATATATAGGTGTACTTTATTTAAAGTGTCTGAAAATATCGATGGTTTCTTCAGAAAAGCTGCATTGTGGTCACACTGGTTGCTTATCACAGGAAGCGGAGCTGTGACGTGGCGTCGTTGAAAGCCATCCTGGCACGGCGCAGTAGATTCAAAGTCAGATTAATCATGGTGAGTGACGTGTGCGCCGCTCATGCAGGCTACTTTGAAGGACAAGGGTACTTGTTTGCAATCAAAGTAATTTACGTAGAATTCTGTACTCCTGACTGAATTTAAGTTTGGAGCAGAGGTTGACTCCCCCCGTGAACGCCATGAGTAACGCAAATCCCACGAGGGACTAAAGTGAATATCCGGTTCCACCCTCTCGTTTAGAGGTAGCACATCGACAGAAAAGTGTGTGTGTTGATCAGTATTATCCAGCACCCGTGCCTGCATGTCTTGCCACAGAGTGGTTGAGACACTTAAATGTATTTCATGACTGACATAAATCAAATAAAAACAATGTTGAGTCTCACTGCACCATTATGACCATTGCGGTTGTGATTGCTGCCCTCAAATTCCAAGCCTCATCACCATGTGGGAATGCTTCGCAGGTGGGGAAAAAAAATAGTCAGCTGGCACTGATCGTTTTTCACCAGTTAATGACATAATGTCGACATTTGGTCGTTGGCATAATGTAGAAGAGACACATCACAGCTGCTGGCCAGTCGGTGAGCATACAGTCCAGGCCAGGTTCGCCCTGCACAACCCATGATCATGACTCAGCCACCGGCTGTCATCGTCTCTTGGAGCAGTCAAATGAGCCAAAATGTCCAATATGATGTTTCACCTTCATGAGAGTGCCAGACTCATTTGAAGAAACGTGCTGAAATCTTTGGAATGCATGCTAGGTGAGATTTGACAGACTGCCTTTCATTTAAGGATTGATTCACCCAAAGTACATCCAGTGCCTTCCAAGAGGTGGCGTAAATGACACACTTAAGACCATCTGTGCAGCCTACAAAGTGCAAGGCTGAACACCTTTACTGACTCAAGCACACGGGAGAATATGCCTCAATGTGAACAAGGACATTTACTCAGAAAGACTGCTCAAGCAGTTGTCTGTTTGGTAGTGTACGACTAATAAACTTAAAATTGTGAACCCTCCAAGCAATAGGGCTGTCCGATATGAATAACATTTTGATATTCTTGCCAGATATCTGTAATATGATAACAATATTACTATGGGTTCAGTCAAAACTAAGCTTTTGTTTTTTTAAGTAAAAACACAAAACAATCCCGTATTTTCTGGACTATGAATCGCACCCTTATATAAGCCGCACCAGCTAAGATTACGGGAAAATCCTGTTTTGTTCATGTATAAGCCGCTCTGGACTATAAACCGCAGGTGTTTAATTTCCATATATAAGAGAATATGCACAAATCATACAATATCATAAAAATCATGAAAAATCCATAGATAAGCCGCACTGGACTATAAGACTCAGGGTTAATATAAAAAGTAGCTGCTTATAGTCCAGAAAATACCAACAGCTCTTGGCTATGTCTCGCAATGCTTGCTAAAACGGAAGTGGATTACTCGTGTGTGTGCAGTGGCTGTGTAAGCCCCCCCCCCCCCCCCCCCCCTTCCGTAAGATGATTGCATTGGCTTGCATTAGCTTTTGATCAATGCCAAAATTGAATTTACGAATGTTTTTGGTTGGACTTCTTGAACTTTACATGCTAATTTCGATCTTAATATGTTGTATATGTATGTAGTATCTTAATTTCATCTAGTCATTGTGTCGAGCTGATCTTAACTGAGTTTGTATTCATTTGAATTATTTTTTTGTGTAGTGTGCTCTCATTTTTTAATTTTATTTTTGCAATTGTGAGCCAGACCTCTTTAATACGTGGATATAAATTGGATATGTTTGTGATGACTCATGCAGAGCCAGGTCCATTACTAGTTTGTCACCTTTGAAAACTCAAATACTTAATAATCTTCTTTGTTTTGTTCCAGAAAGTCCCTTAATGACAGTGGTGGGAGCAGTTTGAACTGCAAAGAGAAAGTGAATCCATATTAATGCCCGCCTATCTCGTATAAAAAGACTGCTGTAATGTGTAGGTGAGCCAATCTTTTTGTCGGCACGGTGTGTTCTACATTTTACATACATTGTATGTGTGCGTGTGTAAGATTATGCAAGATGATGTACTTCAATCAAATGTTGTTTTTCGAGTTGTTACTGATGCACAGTGTCCTTGAGGCTCGATAAAGGCACTTATAAATACAATTTATTATTATTACTGACAGCAGATAAGTAGTACAGTTGCTGTGACTGCAAACCGGTCACTTGGAAATATGTAGCTTCTAGAAGAAGTAGCCTCTAGAAGCTTTTAAAGCTTCAATACATCATGCTTGGTGGTTCGGGTGAAGTAAATGTACGCCTTTCAAAATAAGTTGAATTATTGTTGTCGCTTTATTTATTTTGTTGCATTTTCTATACGTATATATTTTTCGAGAATAACTGAAAATGTCTCGTGTGATTTATCTAATGATATCATAATAAATCATAATAAATATATGATATTATGACTTATTTTGTGACATTTTTTCACCCTATAACACTCAGGACTATGTAAGAGTGCAACAACCTTTTACTCTATTAAACCAGAGTGCTTGCCTTGCATCGTGTTAATTAACTTTTCATGTTTGCCTTTTTTAAGGATACGTCGAATGGCAAAAGGTCATTATGTAAATTCCTTACTTTGAGTTTCCATTTTCTTGGTCATTGTGTTCGAGACACATTTTGTACAGTTCAGGCAGACTGCTATTATTTCCGTGCAGAAATGATCTCAAGTTATCTTCAGTTTTGAATGAACTAGCTTTCAAGTTGAATGTTTGAATGTGATGGCATATGTTAAAAGATGCCTTTGAGTTCTGTACAGCTTAAGAGCACATTATTTTTTGAAAAAAAATTCCATACCTCCATATGTGAATTAATTAAAATAGTATTAGAATTGCTGCTTTTTCACTTTATCCTCCTGCCAAGATGGAATGTGCTTAAAAGTTTGATCACCATCAGACACAGAACACACTCATGTTTTGTAGTCAGGGTGATTTTATTGATTCAACCTTCACTGTTGACTCACATCTTCAAAATATAGACGTCTAAGTATGTTCTCTATATATACTCTCAGAAATCTGTCAGCTCTGAGTTTCAACTGCAGTACAAGACAACACAAGAATGGACAGTTGACTTAAATACATTAATTCGTTACATGGATGAAGGGCAAATAACTTGACTTCACTTTGACTTTCAAGTCATTAGGCTAATCGTATAGCTTTGGAAAACATTTTGCATGCAAACATGGGGTCACAGAATATGAAAATTGCTGCAAAGTCAAATGAAGCGGAATGGTAAAGTCGACTCGTCAGGAAGCCGAATCAGCCCAGCAGATACTGCCAACACTTCTGGGAAAATATGATAATGGCCTAGACTGTAGAGACACATTACTGCAGCTCCCATGAGATGTTGTTGTAGCTTGAATGACGTGCTAGGCACTCGACACACCTCTTTCATATAACGTAGTTTATATTAACTGGTAATATAATATTCTTAATCCTGTTAATCCTGTTTGCATTACAGAACATAGGGAGACATTGAGTACAAACCATACGCTGCTTGAAAAAAAGCACAATTGCATTGCAATTTGAGAGCCACAGTTCACATCATATAAATATATTAAAAATCAAAATTGCAAATAGGGCTTTTAAGTGGAACAATGTGCATATGTCTCCCATGTACAGGAAGTCGAAGGCAGAAGCAAGGCTATTAATTAGGTTGACAGAGCAGAAAGTATTTCAAGCCAAATTTTTTACTTTGCTACTGTACCTGTGTAAAGTACATTGATACTAATATCCACACAGTACAAAAATCTAAGAATCATTTGCAAAAAAACCCAGAAAAATAACTTGTTTTATTATTAATGATTCAAAATATTAGGATATTCTTCAGTATTGATCATTTTCATGGCCAGATATGCAGCTATATAACCTCTATGCAATTTGGACACAATTGTCCCATTTGGATGTTAAGTATGATTTTTTTTTAATACCGTATTTTCCGCACTATAAGGCGCACCTAAAAACCTCCAATTTTCTCAAAAGCCGACAGTGCGCCTTATATATGAACCAATATGGATTCGTGGATGAGGACTAATTTATTAAAGTAAGCTTTACGTGTTTATTTTGTGTGTTGCGTGATATTAACGTTTGAGCAACGTTGAGTTATTTATTCTATGCGCCTTATAATCCGGTGCGCCTTATATATGAACACAGTTTTAAAATGGGCCATTCATTGAAGGTGTGCCTTATAATCCGGTGCGCCTTATAGTGCGGAAAATACGGTAGTGATATCAATGTCTATTGCTTATGTAAGCATACTGTATACATATTCATTCTCTGTATAAGCATTAACATTTCATGTCCTCCATTGTTGACATTAACAAAACATTAGCACCGTTACTGTCAAGCAAATAAGTTCATTTGATTGCTAATGACCCAGTAACATTGCTTTGAGTGTCTGTATATGCGTGCATGTGTCATCCACTCCCAATTTGTCGCTGGTCAGCAAGATGCTCGGCCAGATTGGACGTGTTCCCGTCTCGAGCCACGGCCTTAAAGACCATGCCGGTCGGTTTGACACGGCATGATGCAGCAGGCCAGTCAAGGTCACAAACGGCATCACAGCAAATCATTTATCCATTCCTAATGAAGTCATACATCACATTTAACATATGGTTCAATTAGTGGCTTCATAGAGATTATATTGTCCCAAAGCATTCATTAGCTAAACTATAATAGTCACCCGTTTGATTAAAAGCTCTAAGGGGATTTGTCTATTGACAAGGTTCAATCAAAGCATTTGAGAGATTGAGCCACTGCTAATGGAGGATATTTTAAGGTTAAAGACAAGGATGTTTTATGTAAATATTGCTCAGCATTGAATTTCTGTCAGATTCAGCACTAACAAGTCAGGCTTGTAAATGCTTTGCTCGCGTAGGTACAACGATCATCATTATCGTCTTCACCATCGAGCAACTTAATTGTGAGTGGAGACATAAAGAGCAGACGTATAGCCACGTCTTGAAGATGATTTCAAATATGAGCGTGTCAAGGTTTTTGTGCTTTGCCCATGAGGCTGCAGCTTCATTACTAGTAATATTGAAATCGATGTGATTCATGTCTGCAAAATGATAAATCTTTCAGCATTTTTTTTTTCTCTTTGTGATTTCTTGTATTGTTAAGAAATCAAGGACGGAGATTGTTCTGGTTCCGTAATCATTCCACTTTCCCGCTTTGCTGCCATTCCACCATCTGTGGTGGCATTACTGAAAACACAAACAAAGACACGCACAAGAGAAATACACTTATGTAGTTAATCCCTTTGAGGAACAGTGAGTTGAAATAACACAAGATATTTTTTTACTAGTCCCTCTGCTGGACCTCTAGACCTTTCATTCTGGTGTTTTGATTTGATGCATGAGAACATAGGTTTATAGAATTACTCTTAAATAACCCGCTTTAGTGGAACAGCTGTTTGTTTGAATTTATAAATCAATTTTAACCATGTATTATTACACTCCGCTGTGGACTTCTGTTTCACGCACGATTAATCATGTGATTCCATTTGTAGAAGCAGCACTGCCCACCCAGGGGTCATCTTAAAACCCCCATTTATTGCTTAACTGGGAGATTTAAAGATCAGAAGCAGATAAAGTGAAATGTCTTGCTTATCTCAGATTTCGTGTGCTGAGAAAGATATTTATTGTGCATGGGGACTTGGGCAGGGATCAAAAACGACAGAGGAGATGCCATGTCCTCTGAGAAGGTTAGAACTTGTCCAATCACTGGCACCAGCGGGACCCTTGTCGCTAGTGCCAATGTTTTCTTAATTGGTCTGAGAGAGAATGGGTTGCAAATAGGAATGTTCGGGTTTATACGCGGCATCAGAGACCTCAGGGTCGGTGTCATTACCCAAGGAGAAGGTAGAAAGCTGGAGGTCTACTCATTAAACCGTAATTGAATTGCTTGGAAATGACTGCACTATTCAACTGTAAATGTAGGAATTGGTAATGATTAAGCTAAGGGCTTTTTACACTTTTAATGAGACTGAGAACCCGTGTAACTATATTCAAAGAAAATTAAAAACCTTTTGAGAGGGGAAGTAAAAATAAGATGCTTTTGTGCTTGGACAAATATGGAGCCACCTTCATAATTGGCTGTGTTCAGAAGTGAACAATGCTTCAACTGAAGTTATAGGTCTCATTATTGTTGCAAACGTTTTCAAATGATTCATTCTTTTGCAAATTACCAATTTCTGAAAATGCCTCAACATTGTGGCAGTATGCTCGAAACATCTTTAAAACCACAGCCGTTTCGTTGTGTGGTTCACCGCACGGATACACTTTTTTTTTTTTTTTTTTTTGCCAGTCTTGACATAATGCATATAAAGAAAATGCAGAGAAAAATGAGATATAGAGTGAATTGAAAAGTTATCCTTGGGGTATTATGATCGAGATAGGGAAAAACTGTTTTAAAAGAACACATTTGTCCTCTCGAACCTGTGTGTGCGTGTGACTGTGTGTGTTTGTATATTAATAACTTTCAGCAGAAGTGAGATAATTGAAAAAACAGCAGCATGTTAAGCTGTTTTAGCAATTTGCACTATTCATGACCCATTTCCAGTAGTGTTATGATGATGGAGACAAAGCTGACCTTTGGATGTGTAAAGTTTCTAAGAAACACTACCGTCTTATTTATATAATATTCCCAATTGTATTATTAAAGTATCTGAAGCTTATTCTTTTATTTTTTTTAAAACCATGATAGATACGCATAATCCTACAGAATCAGCCTGCCATCGAGGACTTAAGCCCCATCCACTTAGCGACAAACAATACCAAGTGTTATTGAACGCAGGGAACGTTCTCGTCAGGGTTTGTCAGACCTTCGAGAATATGTCTGAGCAGAAGACAAAGGACACTTCCCTCACCCTTACTACAATGTGCTGTGGCAGATGGGCAGCTCATTTAGCCAGCACATCATCTCACCCTGAAGCAGAACTGAGCGCTTCAGGCGCTCCTTTGCACCCTCTGTCGTCAGTCTCTGCAGAAGAAGAATGGGCCACAATTAGTCGCGACACCCCCACCTTACCGTAAACCTCAGTCAAGAGAGTCTTCACTACAGTTTGGAATTTGTAATTGTATTTTTGGGTTAAACAATCTGCTTTGTGCCGCTTCATCATTTTCTATCTAACACCCGAATGTCCCTTCTGGGAACCATGATTATCTTATTGCGCAACATTTCTCACCGCATCACATGTTTATCGTGACAATAGTGCACCACAATATGATTGCCTCATGTCTCATGATTGGTAGTTCTTATTCCAGTGCACAGGCTGAGGCCACATAAGACACCAAAGAAATTCTGGGCAAATTAAGATTTATGGCTTATGCTTAATTAAAATCTCCAGAAACTAATGGTGGGAAAATTGAAATGTTCCTAGTTGATTGAATCCCCCCCTACTACCAATGGATTTCATCATACGGTGTGTGACCATGTGTGACCATCGAGTGGTCTGTTCTGTGTAAAACAGGGTTTCCTACATGTAATTGAAGAGTCGAAACCATCCCAAAGTTGTCAGCAGCTTAAGCAATTTCTCACCGTGACTGAGAGTTAGAGACGTGGACTTTAATGCACATTCCCTACTCCACTGTGTGTCGTTTTCTACGATTTGGGGGCTCATTACTATAGCAGGAAAGCCGCTGGTATTGTTCTAGCTCTCTTCGGTTTACAGTAGCTTTAAGCTGCTAACAAGCTTTGTATTCAGGCTTGGGCTGACTCTGGTGGATAACATTCACCTTTGCTTCAGTGCAGGTATAGCGAACAATTTGCACATCGATCCCAGAGGTGTCGCACACTGCTTTTAAGGATTTTGAATTTAATTAATTCTTCACTTTCAAAACACTTTTTAAATTTGTGCCAAGTCTAAAACAAATGCCAAGTGTAAATATTAAATGGTTATTTTCATATTTATTGACAGTTTCTGACAATTTTTCAGATTGTTACTAAAATTCAAGATTGTCTATTGGAAATTTATACAAAATTAGTATATATGGCAGTTTTTATTTTTACCGTATTTTCCACACGATAAGGCGCACCTAAAAACCTCCAATTTTCTGAAAAGCCGACAGTGCGCCTTATAATCCGGTGCGCCTTATAGTGCGGAAAATACGGTAATAAAAAGTATCAACAAATTAGATTGAAATTTATTGTTTTAGTTGCTCTACAGCAATTTTTCATGCAAGCCTCTCGCGATTATGACCGTTAACTTTCCTTGTGGCTGTTAGGTATTGCAACCAAGTTGGCAATAATCTGGTCACCCATAAAATAACAACACTTTCTATGAAACAGTACAACAAGAAAGAAAATATTTGCTTTCTGTCAGCGGCATCTTCTAACACAAACGCATTACATCATATGATGGACCTTGGTGCTTTCACGTCTCTTCGATTGCCTGCTGCACTTAAAGATGGATGCTTGCCATTATGTATCTGCTTTCCGTGTCAGTTTAGTGTCCAATGACCTCTCTTGGGCAATCGCTGTCAGGGATATTGATCAAATTCTCCAGCATAGTGAGCTTGTTGAAAATGTGTAGATGTGATGATAAATGTGCTTCAAAACGATTACCAAACAATAAGCGACTCTATAAGAGAGCAAATGAGATTCGCTGCATTGGTGCAGTGAAGGCGCCGGTCCTTGACAGAAGTCATGAGCATAACAGCTGTCAGTTTGTGTATGTCTCCTTGACCAGGGTGATGGCTCAGACATAAAATTTACGAGGGCATTTATTAATTAATAGGATCAATAGACTGATCATTAGACATCTGAAGGCACATACTGTATTTTCCGCACTATAAGGCGCACCAGATTATAAGGCGCACCTTCAATGAATGGCTCATTTTAAAACTTTGTCGATATATAAGGCGCACCGGATTATAAGGCGCACCTTCAATGAATGGCCCATTTTAAAACTTTGTCCATATATAACGTATATACATTTGGCCCGCGGGCTGGACTTTGGATACGCCTGCTGTAGTGGCTCAATATTGGTTCATATATAAGGCGCACCTGATTATAAGGCGCACTGTCGGCATTTGAGAAAATTGGAGGTTTTTAGGTGCGCCTTATAGTGCGGAAAATACGGTACTGTGCAAACACTTGCATTTTGAATAGAATAATTTGTCTTAATGAGGACTGATCGATGGCATGTCATATCTGATTCATGATGTGTGACTTTTAAACTTTTCTCTCCATTAAGCTGTGTTTTCATCTCTTCTTTGAGGGTCAATTTCAACAACTCAGCAGCAGTCTTTTAACAGCTCCATATGGTGTATTGTGTTCGTTAAAGACACTATTTATTGCGCTGAACATTGGCACTTAACAGGTTTGGATGTATAAAATGCTGCCAGCACTAAAATTCACCCCCCTGACAAACTCAGTAATGATTCAATGTTAATTTTATTTTTTTTTATGATTATATTCAGCACGTCTTAATGACGCTTGTTATTTATGAGTGGGCACTGCTTTTTTTTTTTACACATCAGACTGACTGTCGTCAAAGGAAGGAGGCAAGCATTGCAAATATTGGTTCTTGGCTTGTGTTGTCATGTTTTGTTGTCAACTAGAGATAACCAATAATTTATCTAAAAATTCATCTTCACAAATAAGAGTGATCGGCAAAAGATTTTGGATTGATTTATTTTTTACATCGAATGTCTAGTACTTAGAGGGGAAACCATTATCACCCCCACAAAATAAGACATACTTGAATTTTATTTTATTAATTTATTCGGGGGAATTATTTTTCAATATTTGCACCCAATAAAGTGGATGAGAGTAGGAATGGATTAGTCGTAGTTTTCAGACATTTATTCTTTTGCCACTGAGTGTGGGTCAATGTCAGACAGATGCGCGACAACCCCAAGAGGATGGCTTGACGAAATTTCAAAGTTGGACTTAAAAAAAACTGGCACACCCGTGAAACTAATGAGGCGATGTGGTGCAGAAAATGGATGGACTTTGAAAAATTTGGAGCACTGAAGCTCCTGCCAGCGGGACGAGCCTCCAGCTGAGTGTTGCTGCTTCGGGTACGACATTTTCGCTTAAGCGTGCTGGGTGTACCCCTTGGAGGTGGACTTGGAAAAAATGGCACTTAAGCTGACACATAGATTCAATTTTAACAAAACAACGTGAAAAAATAGAGGTTTTCATTGAAAAATGTTCATATTCTTTTTGTTCCGTGTCCATTTTGCTTTTTTCCCTGAATGGAAAGTCACTGGGAATTCTGAAAAAGATGAATTACCATTCAAAATAGGAATCATATTTGAGTATACTGCATCTTTGAATTGTACTTATTTGTGACACAAGCATGATATTCCGAGGCACCATCACAAAGCTGTGTAGAGGCTTAGCAGCTGGATTCTGCCATTTTTATCCAAGCAGTCACAGTTTAATTGTTTTCTGCATGGTTTGAAGCTGCCACCGAATTTCACCTATCGTATTTTTCCTGCTGCTATCGAGGCATTAAATGTTTTGGAACACAGCTGAGGAGGTTATTATTTTCAGCTTGACAAAGACTATCACATCCATTTTGTCTAAACACCGGATTAAATATGACGAACACCACTTTTCATCTCTCCCCCCTTCTAGGTTTTAAAAAAAATAAATCTACTTTTAAGTACTGATTTATTTTGGAGACATTCGTGCCATTTTTTTTTTCCACCAGCATCAATGCTCTTATTTTTTGTTTCTGTAATTTTCAGTGCTTGTCACACTGGCTGTGATTGTGCAGATGACACTTTCCTGCTTCAAATAGCACAACTTGTCTTTAACCAACAAATTCTGTTTCTTTTTGAACGCTTTGTTGGCTCTGTTGAAGTTGACTGTCATCATCCTTGTTTTTTTGGACAAGTCTTTAATTCACATACTACATACAGCTTTCTGAAATCCTTTTTTCCCTGTGTCTTGAAGATAACAGATCCATCAAAAACAACTGTGATGTAAAGGCAGCCATGTGAAAACACAGCAAGATGGTTATTACAAGGCTTGAGATTATTACAAGGAAAAGAAAAGAACATTCGACTCATTTTCAGTTCTTATGTTGAAGGTAAAATCAACAGTATGTGTACCAGGTTCAGTCTGTTCTTTTAAAGACTACTGCAATCCATCCATCCATCCATCCATCCATCCATCCATCCATCCATCCATCCATCCATCCATCCATCCATCCATCCATCCATCCATCCATCCATCCATCCATCCATCCATCCATCCATCCATCCATCCATCCATCCATCCATCCATCCATCCATCCATCCATCCATCCATCCATCCATCCATCCATCCATCCATCCATCCATCCATCCATCCATCCATCCATCCATCCATCCATCCATCCATCCATCCATCCATCCATCCATCCATCCATCCATCCATCCATCCATCCATCCATCCATCCGCATATCCTAACTGTAAATCAGCGTCAGTAATTATTTTGGCGTAATGAGATTTTATGACCTGCTTCATGGAAACATTTACATCACGGGCCTCTGTTTACATGCTACCGAACAGCTTTGTGACACCAATAAGCTGTCTGAGCCTCTGTCAGAACAAATGTCGCAGGCTGCTGAAACACTCTTTGACTGCCAGATAAAAAGCAGATAAAATAATCAACAACAGGTCCACATGACTAACATTAAAACAGTAAATGGCTGAAACTGATGCAAAAAATACAATTTAAAGTTAAAAATTGCTGGAACTCTTGTAAATGGCTGTTTGACAGTGGATTTGTTGTTCATGGATCAATTAATTTTGACACGTCTCCTAACATGGTGACAAATTTTGGCATTGCTGCTAATTGGAGTAAATCTCTCACAACCTGCACCTATTTACCAAAATCCCTGTCTGTCCTCATGGGAGGATGCATCTCAGTCATATGTTTTGACATCTTTGCATTCTGCCAGAAGCTTGTCAGCTTCAACATTCCCCCTGTCCATCACTGTCTGCTACAGCACCTATGCATTAAATATCAATCCTTGTGGTAGAAACGAGTCACAGAATACCTTGCTGGGTTGACTTCACTTGGCAGGTCTGAAGGAAGTCTCTCACGACAGTCTCATGAGTTAGCCTACTTCTCATCTCTATTAGCTGGCAAGACGGCAATCGGAGGAAAAAGTTGCCAAGTTGAATATATATATCTATGTGTGTATATATGTATATATATGTATGTGTGTATATATATATGTATATATATATATATATATATATATATATATATATATATATATATATATATATATATATATATATATATAAAGATTCAAAAAATAAGATAAAAATCTGATACTGGTCTGAGGTAGAATAAGGATGGATAAAAATCAATTCTTTAAACACCAGTCTATAGTCTCAGGTAAGAGGCTGGATCTCTGTGCTGTTAAAACTTTTCATTTAAATCAATTTGTTCAAAAACAGGAGGGAAAAATCCAGTGAGTGAGGGTTTGTCCTTGGGGAAACGGACCATTGCATCATCCTCGCACTATCAATAATATAGGTGTGTGTGTGTGTTTGCATGTTTATATATTTGACACCTTTGGTTTAAACTGTTTTAACCCATAATCCCCAGTTTTTGGTCTCACCCTCTAATTTACCACTGTGTCCATTACGGCTGCATAAATTGCCTCCGCTATAAGTCTGCTGCGTGATTTATGCACCGCATTTTGTTGCCAACGAGAACAGCTGAATTAAGCCAAGGAACAAAAGAGATAAAGTCAAAGAGGCAGTGACTGTAATAATAGTGACAGTGAGTTTTCATAGGAAAATTTAGGGCCAACCATATCAAACACCCACGCACACAACCTTTGGAGTGGTGCACATATTTCACCCAGACAGCTGGCGAAAAGAGTGGTGCATTTTATGTACAAATGAGCTCATCCTCTTGTCACCTGAACGGAATTGTTTCTTATGTTGGTAAAAATGTCGAGAAGGAAGTACTTTGTTTTTTCTCTTTGTTTTATGGCGTTGATTTGCTTCATGACTCATCAGTTCCCCATCCTTTTCGACCTAAAGGCACACATCTGCCAGGCTGAGATTAGGCCAATAGAAATGTGATCAAGCAAATTTTGAAACTGTCTTCTTGTGCATCTTAATAGAATTCACAAGTCCTTTTCCTCCTTGTTTAGGGCTAAATCCGGCTCTAGTGTTGGACGTTTTCTTTTTTTTCCCCCTTTCACTTATCTGAAGTGAGGGCCCTCTTAGAGTCGACAACTGTCTTATTGCGCTCACGGGCAGGACAGAGCAGATTAGTCTAATTAAATGAAGCTGTGGAGGAAAAGGGGCTCAGTTTATACTCATCCTTAAGCCTCTATTCTGTTGCTCTAAAGAATCCGCGAGGGTGGGGGGGGGCTCAAATGACTAGATTGTTTGGGAAAAAGTGAAAAGGACAAATGCAGTGCATAAACAGGCTTGAGCAAACTCTCTATAATGCAATACATTCAAAAGAACTCCGGTTGAAAAATATTTTCCGATGTTGACGTTCACACACGTTAGAACCATTGATGACAGAAGTGGACATGAATGAGAATAAAGAATAATTGGAATTAAATTCATTATTTGCATGTGCCCGATGCTGCATGTAATGTTTTGCCGTATTTTGGTCACAAGCTTTCACAATTTCATGCACTGGACATTATGAACATGGAATTACTAATTTGTATCGTCATCACAGAAAGGTGGATGTGTTGCATTGTACTCAAAATGATCACAGATGTAGTTTGGGAGTATGAATACTTCAAGAGAGCAACCTACTAAATCGTTATTTTCATTCATTCGTGTGAAATTAATTAAAACAGAAAAGGTCATGGACGTTATTACGAGCTAATAGATCAGCCCCAAGGCTTTAATGGCTTCTTATTTTACCTTTTCACAAAGCAGACGGTCACAATACTAGGTCTTTTTGTTTGCTTTCACTCAGAGAGATGTAATGGCCTAATGCTGTATAATTTAGAATTTGAGCAAAGATTTCAGGAGGAAATATACCTGTAATGTTTCACAACACTCATGTTTGCAAGTTTGAACCAACATCATGTGTGGTTAGCATATAGCATGACATCCCTGTATATTTTATATGAACTGAATGTGGTGGGCACAGCAGAAGAATCCAAATTAAGTGTATAAAAAATTAAAATTTTTATAATAACAGTAATGCATTTAGACTGGAGGGGATCTAAACTAAAAATAAATAAAGAAAAACAGAAAAAAAACAATCCATGCAAATTGTCATTCAGTATTAATGAACAGCCAATCACATTTACTTAGCATGGATCAGAAGTCACTATGCCTCTTGGGTGCCAGCTTCGTATTTCAAAAGCAAGCAGCTGAGCAGCTCCTCGGGGTGCATATGCCCTTTTCTATTCACAGAAGACCCACAGCAGGAACTTCCTTAAAAAAAAAAAAAACACATTGGAGTTGCTGTGTGGGGCATTCTGTCTGTAATGATTATACTCATACAAGATTTTAATTTAACTTTCACTGTTACAAATCAATCGCACTGAGAAGAATAATATTCCGATCAGGCCTTTATGGTGCCGATTACGATACCATTCATCCGTGAGTGGCTTAACTGGCTAAGAATGGTCCAGAGAAGTCCACATGAATCATTGACTATGGTGACTCAGGACATTCCCATGGGTGTTGAGGTGCAGGGGCTAGTGCTTTTTGATCCACTATGACATGACATGACATGCCTGAACAGTTCTCTAGACATCTTGATCCATTCCACATAAATGGTCTGGCCGGTTTCATTTTAGTGTGAGAGTTTGAGCATCCTTTCTCTTCCTCTCGTAGGAATTACAACGCATGCTCTCCAGGGAATGTGGTTATCTCTAACACGGAGTTCTAGTTTTCTCGGTTGGACAGCTCTCAGTTTTGGCAGTCATTGTGACAAAACAGCATTTTTTCTTTTTTTCTTCATCTGAGTAGCATTTATCAGGCTCCCATCTAACATGTCCATCATTAGCATTTACTTGATTCGTTCCCCCTCCCTTTATTTGATAGGGACTGGCAATCTGTTCACTGCGTCAGGGTTTCTGTGGTGATTGCCTGGTCTGCGACTATTTGCCAGATTTCCAAGTTTATTGCTTTATATTTGCCACATAAAGGAACATTATGCACATATAGCTGTTTCTCTGATATCTAATGAATTAAGTCAAGTCAAGTCAAGTCAAGTCAAGTCAAGTCAAGTCAAGTTTATTTGTATAGCCCTAAATCACAAACAGTCTCAAAGGGCTTCACATAGCCAAAAATTGACAATTATTCTCAAAGCATCCCCTGATCTTAAGCTCCCAAAAGGGCAAGGAAAAACTCAAAACCCCTGCCAGGGGAAAATGAGAAACCTTGAGAAGGGACCACAGATGGAATGATCCCCCTTTCGGTAAAATTACTGTTTACCATTGAGGACAAAGGATAAATTAGCAATTTTGTTCATGAAATGAGTACCAGATGAGGCTAAACAATGAGGTTTCACTGCAATGCATTTACTATGCAGCATTTATTGCACATCGGACATTTGCTAACGACTTTGTCAGCATTGCAAATGACAGAAGAGTGTTAAATGTATTTATGTTCAAAATTGCATTTATAGCGGTGCATATTTACATGCAGCTTTTACAGCAGACATTCCAAAAGTCCACACTCGATCTTGCTTCATCGTGTCATGCCGTGTGGTGGTTGTCATGTTCTTCAAAGCCTCATCTAAACAATCCAACCTTGAGATAAATGTCATATTTTGTAGGTTCACGGTTTGGGGTTTTCGTTCAGTTGTCTATTCATTCTACCAGCAAGAGGCTGTCAAGACACAAGTGAGGAATTGATGGGACATGTTCTCTGACATCAGTGAATATATATATATAAAAAAAGGACTCCTGAGATAAGTCAGAACACACCTGCCACTATTTAAGTGCCACAATTTAACCAAGTAAATGTCAGATGCTCTGACAGGCTTTACCCATCAGTTTTGATCTACGTAGTTTGAAATTGAAATGTATCATTTGATTCTGAATAGTTAACATCTGCATCATAGGATGCACATTGTTAATAATTTATGTCTTCTCAAGGCAATCTCCTTCAGCACTTCTGTAATCCTCTGCATGCTTATGATGTACTGGAAGCAACTCTGCTCCTCTTGGGTTTCTCATCCACTACTATTTCACAAAGGACCTGTAAATCTAGCAAGCAGTACAGAGAATGGAGCATCCAGTTAATTTTGACCTTGCAGACTTACCAAATCCCATGAATAAATCACATGATGGGGATGCATGGAAAGAGGTAGTAATGATGTTTTGTTGTTGTGGTTGTCTATTGGTTACGGGGATGGAAGGCAGCCAAGGTTCAACAAACATAGCGAGATGGAAAGTGAGCAGACAGTTATACATAGGATGACATTGTTTTGTACATTGTTAGTTTGCAGTTCTTTGTTTAGTATCTGTCAAATGCTGCTTGCTGCAAGCTCTGCCATGTCTATTGTACAAGACACCCTGCTTACCCCAGACAGGCCAGAAGGGAAGATATTCTGCTCCAGGAGGTGAAGCAGAAAGCCATGAGTGATTTCACTGTGCCTGTGTGACACCATGCATTTGTGCTATTGTCCTGAGTTGAAATGTATCTGTGCTGATGCTGTTCTGTGCTGTCACTTTCTTGTAAAATTCTCTTTCACGTTAATGCTGTTGAGAGCGAGTCACATGGAACATACGATAATAATTCACAAAGCCTATGCTATCAAGTTTGCGGATAGAAATTATTTTTAGGTACTCTGTGTTGTATATAACTATCGTAAATTATATTTATATCTATTTTTAATAGTAGTATTTTCATATTAAATATACTGGAAAACAACATACTACCGTATTTTCCAGACTATAAGTTGCACCTAAAAACCTAAAATTTTCTCAAAAGCCGACAGTGCGCCTTAGAGTTCGGTGCGCCTTATATATGGACCAAATTCCTAAATTTAAACTGGCCTAAAGCATTGTGTCATGAAATCAATCATAAGTGGCCCGCTGAAGACTATGAATCATGAATCAAAAAGACTATGGATCATTATTTTGTGATTATAAAGTAATTTGTTGCGTCTGAAGTTGAAATAAAAAAGATAAAATGGAGAATGATTTGATTTGGATTAAAAATCTGACATGATTCATTAATGGTGCGCCTCATATAAGGACACAGTTTTAAAATAGGCCATTCATTGAAGGTGCGCCTTATAGTCCTGTGCGCCTTATAGTCCGGAAAATACGGTATTTAGAAAATAATCAATTTAATGTACTGGTGATACATTCTCAACTTCTCTAACCCATACGGCATCATAAACAGATGCATACTGTACATTATTACAGTATGTACACGTTCTCATGGTGAGTGCAAAGCATATGGAAGACGGGCAATTCTGATGTGCAAATCCCAAATTGAAATGCTTGGGGTGTCAGAATTATGTTAGAGGCAGAAGAGCAGAGCGGACAATAGTTCATTAAAATGAACGAGTGGCTTTTGTCTTATGTTTACCTTATTTTGTATTCATTATTTTGCATACATTATGCATGTGCCATGTTTCATAGAGGGTATGTATTTAAGACAATATCTATTTTTTATTTTAAATACCACCACCAGAAACCTGAGCTGAACAAGTTCCTCAAGTTATCCAACATAAAACAAATTTTCCCTTTCCTAATGGAGTATCTTTATAAAGCTGTCTAGTGATAGAGTGAAACTATAACTATAAACACATTCATGAGGTGTTCACTGTCAGGTCAAGCCACAATAATTCTTGACAGAATTTCAAACACGCTGTGCCAAGACACATTGAAAATCTATACTTCCTCGGCTGTTTATGTTCACTGAGGCAACCTGGTCATCGCACGACATATAATGGAGGAACTGCGAGTCAACCCCTATCATATATCAAACGCTAGGAGAAGCGGCCTTGCAAATGCTTTTATAGCAGATGCTGGTCAGAATCAATAAACGGCACTTGTATTGCTATAAAACTAGGAGAGGACGACTAACTTAAAAAAAAAAAAAAAAAATCATTGTGCACTTTTGACATATCCACATTTGACTTTTGTTGATTCCACAACAAACTTTTAAATACCAGCAATAGTTCACAACCAATTATTGAGAAAAGAATCCTGCAAACTCAGTCAACTAGTGTACATTCATCCAAACTAAAGTATGTTTTTATAATAAAAGGCCAACTAGTCAAAAATAGCAGTTTATTGGTGTTGGGGTGAAGCGATTTTAAGTTTGAACTGGGGCTAAATTGCAAGTCTTGCTCTATTTCTGGTGGAAGCTTTGTCAGCAGTCTTATGCTGGAAATGCTCCCTGATGAGCCGGGTTATATTGCTGATGCCCATCTCCCTTGGAAGTGACTATCCAAATGAATTATTCTCCTACTTTGCTCAGGGCTACCTGAAATATTCAACATCCTTTCGAGACTTTCCCTATTAGTAGTAGCAGCATTGAAATATCCTCTAAATGAGCATAATAATACAATTGGTCCTACTGTATTGTACAAAATTTGGGTTTTGTCAAAGTTGTATAATTTGCCTACCCTATGTCCCAATTAGGGTTGAAAATATGTTGGTGTCCAGCTGAGTGAAAAAATAAAAGCTATTTAAGGAGCTATTTATAAAAGCTATTATAAAAATGTAAATATTTACCGAAGAAGCTAATTTTAAAATAATGCATAATAAAAAGTCACTAAGACAGCCTAAATACGTTTTTGTTTTAATTGGAAAAATTCTTTAACCGCATTAAGAGCTGCCACTGCAAGACTGGCTAAATGTTTCATGCTTGGTTTGCTCATCTCATCTGTCAAAAGCATTATAGTGTGCTTCTGAAGGCCATGATAGAAGAGACAGTCTGCCTTTTAGCCATACTAAAATGAATAACCCTTTCAACTCCTCACAGATTCACTTTTTGCCCTCAGTACAAGGACCTCACTTTAACATATAACACACTGTGTCACCTCACAGATAGATGTCTTATCTTATAAACTAATACAAAGTTCATAATATTTTTTTTTTTTGATTTTCTGTTCTTGAATGGATACACATTGCAAATAATTTGTTAGTCGTTAGGAAATAAGTCTCCTGTTTTATTGTTTTCAATCAATTTTCATGGTGACACACTAGGCCAGGTTTTAGTAGACACACTACACGTTCAAAAGTTTTGGGTCACCCAATTTAGTGTTTAGATGTAAAGTTTACCCTCCACAAATATACAGTCCAATATCTTGCTGTCTTCACAATCTTCAACATTTAATTCTACTTCTCCAACCAAGATATACACATTCAAAGTATTCCAATTCACTTCAGTTTACAATTTGGCCAGCGTATGAAAAATTTTGACCTAACTCTAACCCAAAGTATTATATTAAGTGTGCTCATGACAGCCTCCCCTTTTTTCCTTAATGTACTTCTTAAAGCAAAAGCGAAACAGAAAGATGAAACCAAGAGGATGAATAGGACTCACACAAAATGATGTTCCATCTTTACTGGGATGCTGAAAGATTGAGAAATAGCCTGTGGATACAAATTTAGAAAGAGAGAAAGAGGGCAAGAAAAAGAGGAAAGCGAGTTATGTGAGAAAGATGAGCCGAAAGCACGAGATGAAAGGAATACAAAAAGTGTGACTGACTGCAAGCTAACTGGCAGATACAGCAATGATTTGAAGCTCTCTTCATTGCCCACTGATACATAAGTTCTACATTTTGGGGAGGAGGGGGGATTTAAAAAATTAATTAAAAATTTCCACCCAGTGGGGCTTCACTAAACGTTGACTTAGCCGTGTAAGAAGGAAGGTGATTCATCTTGCCAAACTTTCATATCTAACAGTGGGAAGCAATTGGAGCCTCTGTACTGTGAAAGTGAAATAGCAGCAAATGTGCACAGCTCAAGAGGCAACTTTTAATTGGTGAAGTTTTCTTTTTCTACTCATGTTTTCAGAATTGGATGGATGGATGGATGGATGGATGGATGGATGGATGGATGGATGGATGGATGGATGGATGGATGGATGGATGGATGGATGGATGGATGGATGGATTTCGAATTAGCTGGAACAAGACAAATTATTTGTTCTATAGAAACTTTGGAACAATAGATGTTTATCAAACAGGAGATTCAACAATAAAAACAACTATGGATGGATGGATGGATGGATGGATGGATGGATGGATGGATGGATGGATGGATGGATGGATGGATTATGCAACTATTTTCTTTTCAAAAGGTCTTTTTGTATTTGTTGACGCACCTTCTACCTTTATCTCGGTTACCTTTGGTCTTTTCCCACTGAGGCACTCCGCGTCCGTATCTCTCACTAAGCATCAAGAACAGGGAAGTGTTTGTTTCTCGTTAGCTGCTGGCTACATCCTCCTGTGGGAGTCTGCAGTTTTGTCGGATTGCACGATGCATAATTAGAGTTGGCATGGTAGCATTGCTGCCACGGGTGCAGTGGCTCGAGGTGGCACAGCCTAAACTAAGGGAGCTGCAGGCAGAGAATCCTCCTGGCTGTAATTTAAATAATTACATCCTCAGATCTGTCTTCTGAGCTATTTAGCGTTATTATATTTTGCGTAACTTCTGAAAGGTGACTTTTCTGACCTTATAAAAAAAATTCTCTCACTCACCTTGTGGTCCTATTGTAGTAGCTGCACTTAAAGCTTTAGCAGCCAACCCAACTGCTCATTATTAATTAACACCATAGTTTGTCAGAGCTGGAGCACACCATGGCCTTTGGAAAAAAAATATTTGAAGTGAATTCAGACTCACCAGTTTGTGTAGTCAATTCTCCAAACGAATACAAACTACTTAAAAGCTGGTTTGTCCTCTCCAGGACAAAAGAGGATTACAATAATTATTTAAACAGTACTTATTTAAATCAGTACTGTACTGTTAACCCCGTTAACATTATTCAGTTTTTTTTTTATGGCGTCGTATTCATGGGTGTGGTTTGGAGGGCTTCGGGATTACAATTGGATGAGTTTTCCCCTGTTGTGATCCTGATGACTTCATTTCCACAGGCATGGTTGAAAGCTGAGAGTGGAAGCTGCATGTGACTCAGCAGTTCTAAATTTGTGGCAGTCAGAAAGGGATTGGAAGGAAGAGTTGAAGCATTTCATAGTTTTGTGAATGAGGTGAAGAACATTTGAGGCGCTGCAGTTTGCTGTATTGTTCAACTTTGGGAAGATAATGCAATAAAATCGAATCACTTCTGAGATTTGTTTTATGTTTTCATTTGTCATCTGTTTGTCTTAAGGCAAATTGCGATGAGGTTTGAAAAAGATTGATGACGAAGCACTTGTGGATCTAAATGAAATGCAACCTTTACTACAGCAGACTTCTCATGTTTGCTTATTGCTCTTTTTCTGTGATGTCTCACGACCTCCATTAAACTTGTGTCCCGTCTACCGCGCTGCACTCTTTTATTTGATACTCATTGGCCACAGTAAGGAAACCAATTTATGTGACCATGCAAAGACTGACAGAAGCAATAAAAATGCTCTAGCAAAAATAAAGTTGTGGATTATAAAAAGAGCATCCAGAGCTGGACGGTATGTGGTAAGCCGAGATATCATGACTGATTATTTCATCATTTCTAGCCATGTAACCTCAATATTTTAACAGTCTGAAAATTCAATTCAGGTAAAGGTGGATTATTCCTTTGCAAAAAGTGAACTGTGATTATTCCATTAACAGTTTGAATTATTTTTATTTGTGTTTAAAAATCATGCAAGCAAGTACTTCCATTATCTGGACTCATAGTTAAGACAAGAAAATCTAGAATCTGCAAAGTCCTTTGAATGTCTCTTACATGCTCAATCTGAGTTTAGGATTATTCTTTCATAGCTATCATTTCTTTTATCAATAATGTTCTCTGAAATATGTAAAAATATTGCAATACAAAGGGGCAAATAGAAGACAGTGCTATAATGTGGCTTGATGGAAGTCTTCAGTTTCACAAAATGATGTGGTAAAGTTCCATCATCTGCAGTGGAAAACAATTTTGTAGTCTCCCCGTACTTCCTTTTTTTAGTACCTATTCTGATGGTTTACACAATCAATATCTGTTTGCCGGTGCCTGAAAATCAATCCGCCTTTCTTTAAGACTTCACTGGCCCCTGGGAACACTGAAATGTCTGCATGCTATGCAAGACTTCTGATAGTTAGTGTTCTGATTTTGCATCAGGATAAAACCACTTTGTGAACACCTGGATTTCAACTATTGCAGCTGTACCCTGAGCAGATGGTCTTTTCAATCTTGTGTGACAAGGTTGCCGATTTACACAAATTAATTAGTCGAAAGTGGCACACTCGCTGAGCCGATGACATTTGATATGTCTGAGGCTTCCTTCTCATTTTTTAAAGAGAAGAAAAAAAAGAGCTGAATATCCGTTATCTTTTTTGACCGTGTTGCAATATGCTGTAAGGTTTTGAATTGTTATTGAGCATGTCTGACCTGTTTTTATTCCTTCATGCTTTCCCTCTTCAACATCATCCGTTCGTATCTTTAAGGCCATCACCGACTTCAGTCCAATCTATTTTCTCATCTCATTCCCACTCAATTTATCCCATCTCACTGCTATTAGAGTGGAATGAAATCACATGTACATAGCCACTTCACAATCATACCACTCGGGGAAAATGATTCATAAAATGGCTTTAGCAATTCTAAACAGCCGGAGAGAATTTTCAATGTTTGGATTATAGGAGAGTGACGAAAAAGCCTAGCTCTTTAAGCCTCCTAAATGAGAGAACAGGGGATAGTGAAGGTGATGATTTCATTCCTTCCTCTCATATTTGCAAAGACAGAAAAACAACTTTAAACTTGTGATGCGTGTGTGTATGTGTGGGAGGGGGGGGGGGGGGGGGGGGTTGTTTCAGTGCTTTCCCCCTGGTGTTTGAAGCAAATGAGGTGCTTTGCAAACACTATTTCCAGTACTGAGGGACCAGCAATAATGCGTGCATTTTGTGCAAATATAGTAACTTCTGCACTTGTCAAAAACATTTCACAACCTTTAAATACAATTGCAAGAAAAGGAGAGTAGGTTTGGCAGATTCTGGCAAAATGAGGACAAGTATGTGCTAGCTACTACGATATGATATACATGTTTAACCATGACTTACTACTTCAAAATATGCCAACAAAAATGTATTTACTTGCACCTAACTGCTCAATTTTAGATAAACCCCCAAAATCTCACATTTTATTCCAATTAGGTTATTTTCAAGGTCTCTTTCTTATATTATGTCAAAGGTAATGCATTCTCTACGAACCCTGGTCCTGCTGACAAAGGGAAGTATGAGCTCATGTACGAGTTGGAATCTTTCCTTGAATCAAGGCCAGATTTACTAAAGGTAGCAAAAAGCAATAAAGATGGGCATAGTTGCTCAAAAAATAATGGTGAAGCTGACCTAGGATTGCTTCTGCCAAACAGGCAGTTTGTGGGAGATTAATTTGGCACACACATTGCGATTACGCAAAGCTTGTCTAATTCAATCAATATATATATATTTTTTTTGTTGAGTGAAATGTTTAGATTTGCTTCCCTGTAATTTTCTTTCTGCATACAGCTACATAATTACAAAAAAGCACTTTGAATTGCCAGTTATAATAACCCTGTATAATTGTGCTCTACAAATAAAGTTACTTTACCTCCGCTTTTTGTTTTTAAATCCTGTCTGCATTGAATTACAGCAGCGTTTTGAGATTTTAGTGACCCAACGTGATACGAGCCCTGTATGCACTAAATTCAACTTGCTTTATAATAAGCAGAAAGACAGCACAAAACTGCTGACCAGAAAACCAACATTAATTGGAAGAACTCATTTTGTGCAGTTTGTTCCACAACAACCCCTTGCCCTCGTTTTTTGTATGCAGCCTACATTGAATATTCATCAGTGTTTTTTGAAAGGAACAAAATAAAAAAAAAACTCTTGGCTGTTAGTTAATAATCAATAATGATGGAAAACACAATATAATATTGACGGCCACCTATTGAAGCTGTTGTCTTTGGTCTTGTCCACCTCCATCAAAATCTGACAGCAACACATATTAAAACTAACTTTCTTACAATCACAAATCCAAAGTGTCAAAAGATGCTATTTCTGGTCTTTTTTTAAATTGCATCAATCTATTAATAAAATGTTGCTGTGGGCACCATGGTGAAACTGATTAGCACGTCCGCGTCACAGTTCGGAGGTGAAGGGTTTGATGGATGGCAAAATTTAAGACCAGCCTGACTACCGAGATTTGTGTGTGCCACGTACAGAGAACTTTAAACTAGCCAATTTTGGGTAAAGAAACCTTTTCTAAGAAAACCGATTTTTAAAAAAAAGTTCCATAAATTTCCATATTGGCTTTTTGGATGAATATTGAGAAGCCATTGTTTTTGTTTTATTATTATTATTTTGTTTGGGAAAAAATTGAACAACTGATATCGATTGTGATAGAAAAAAATAAACATCACAAGGCACCATGCAGTGTACTATAATGACTTCAGGAGGGGGGAAAAGATGGTAGTGGTCTAGTTCGGTGGGTGGTAATGGTGTGGTGTTGGTTCGAGTGAAACAAAGACCAAGAAAGGTCAACAAGGGTACGATAACATGGTGTTAACATTTGGAAGACATTTGCAGTTCAGATTCAATCACAACCACTGCAAGAAATTCATGAGCGGCATTGAGAAAATCAAACACGTTTGATATTTACAGCCGACTACGGGGTCTTGAAGTGACCTGTGGTGTGTTGCATTGGCTGCGGAAAACCAAGCACCTATAGCAAACAGACAGGAGGAGATCTATTGAAAAAATCTGATCAAATCACAGAGAATACCAAACACCATTGCCAGCTCAAATGGCATCAGGAAAATTTAATCTGCCAACATTTTGGTTTCATTATAAAATGGAAATTGTATTCAAAATCCAAGGATTGTCTGCTTTCTGCCAAGTTAGTGTCAAGAGGAAATATGAAAGGCGAGGTGGATCAGATTACTAGCGGCATGCTAGGAATGCTATACATTATTTCCTATGTAAAATATGTCTCACGGCGTTGAGGTGCCTGCCTGGTTTTTCAAATATTCAGAAAATCAGTACTAGAAAAGCAATCGTATTTAGTTGGATATAAACGTGAAACATAAAAGTGTACCAGACATGATTATTAACTGCACATCACAGTCTGAAAATAGTGCACCAAGTTCTCAGTATCAATCATATATTGCGGCCCCTAAGCTTTACCTCTCTTCCATCTGGCCAGCAATTACCTTTTTTTAGGGCTATAATTGCACATCACTCCGTCAGTGCAGTCGTATCCACAAAATAAAAGCTGTTTGAGGAGCATAAGTAGGAGTAAAGACAGATAGATGGAAGCATCTGGTGTGCCACTAAATTATTTTGTTCTCTGTGCACTCGTCACTTTCATGTAAGCCACGGGTGTCAAACTCATGCCCAGGGGCTAAATCTCGCCACATCAACCTCCATGATTCCTTTTTAAAATCAACCAAAATTTCAAATTGTCAGATATTGCAGCGTTTTTTTTCTTACCAAACCCCTTTGCATGATAACTTAACTATTATCTGACTAATGATTTTAAGTGGTGATTTTAAAATTTGCAGTCTTTGATGGCAATCGAGCATTTTTATAGTTTCACACAAATTTAAAGGCCCTCTGAGGGAAACCTTCACTGCAATGTGGCCAGCGGCAAAAATTAGTCACCCCTGATTAAGTACAGCAAAAGCCTCTTCTACCCAGTAAAGTATATTTTCAATTCTATGGAATATACTCAAAAGTATGCATATTCTATGCCCAGAATTTAGATTTCTTTTCCAAGATAAGAATTGTTTAATTCTAATGATTAGTACAAGTGTGTTTAGATAGAAACCACCTCAGCTATTTCTTTTCCATGATATGATTAAAAATGCAACCAGGAAGTGTGCACTGCCTTACTTTCTCATAACAATATTAGAAATTACAAACATTGGATTACTAACTGTGAAAACTAGAGAGACCAAGTTCATGGTTTCATGTCACATGAAAGGGCTAAAAAGACACTATAAGGGAAGTCAATATATTGATTTTGCTAACCTAGATTGAGAAGTAACGCTCCATTAAACTAATTGTTTGAGAAGTGCACCCATTTAAAAACTACATCAATAATGATAGCATTCAAATGTGTTTTAAAAATAGCCGCTGGAGCTGTTGGGATTTATTGTCTGATGCATTTTGATTTATCTATTTGTTTAACGTCATTCCTCATCATCCATTGCCCTGCTTTTTACAGGAGAATCAAAGAGTGCCCTTTGATTGTCTTCAATTACGTGAGTCTTCGATACACCCGATAGATCTTAGCTCTTTGTTTTATTACTTTGTATTCTTAAATGCCAGAAGAATACTTCCAGTTTCCTCCATCTACCCCAGGAAGCGCCATAATCTCATTCAAGTCAAGTCAAGTTTATTTGTATAGCCCTAAATCACAAACAGTCTCAAAGGGCTTCACATAGCCAAAATTGACAATTATTCTCAAAGCATCCCCTGATCATAAGCTCCCAAAAGGGCAAGGAAAAACTCAAAAAACCCCTACCAGGGGAAAATGAGAAACCTTGAGAAGGGACCACAGATGGAAGGATCCCCCTTTCAGGATCACCAGGTTATAATGGATGCAGAGAGTACACAAGTAATACATAATATGAAAATCAATGAAAAAAAATGGATGTCGGAGGTGTCCTCGATTGTCCTGGCAGTGTCCTCAAGGGGGCCGAGCCGCAGCTCCCCCATCCCGAACTGGTCCCCGAGAATCCAGCCAGCCGCTATCCGCTTTTGAGCCACCTAACCCCCTCCCCAGCCGGGGAGGAGGTGGGCAGAGAGAACAGAACAAACTCCGGCCAAATCGGCCATCACAAGTTAGTTAAAGGCCATCTCATAGAAATGTGTCTTTAAACGTGTCTTAAATGTTTCTACTGAGGTAGTAGTTCTAATATCCATTGGTAGGGCATTCCAAAGCTCTGGAGCCCGAATAGAGAATGCTCTAGACCCTGCAGACATTTTCTTGGCCCTCGGTATAACTAAAAGACTAGCGTTTTGCGAACGAAGGTTACGAGACGGAACATAAGGAACGACTAGGTCGACGAGATATGAAGGCGCTAAGCCATGCAGTGCTTTATAGGTTAGTAGAAGAACCTTGAAGTCACATCTTAAATGGACCGGGAGCCAATGTAATTCGGCTAATATTGGGGTAATGTGATCAAATTTTCTTGACCGTGAGAGCAGCCTCGCAGCGGCATTTTGCACTAACTGTAGACTTTTAATACTGGATTTAGGAAGACCAGAGAATAATACATTACAGTAGTCCAGGCGCGACGTGACGAACGCATGTATAATAGTTTCCGCATCCCCGGTCGAGAGGATAGGACGAATCTTAGCAATATTACGAAGGTGAAAAAACGCAATCCTGGTTATATTCTTAATGTGTTTTTGAAAGGAGAGCGTTTGGTCAAATATTACCCCGAGATTAGTTACCGTATCACTCTGAGTGATAGTACGGTTATCTATAGTTATAGTGGTTTCCTTAAATAAATGTTGATAACGAGTAGGACCAATTATCAACATCTCAGTTTTATCCGGGTTAAGACGAAGGAAGTTGAGAGACATCCATTGTTTAATCTCCGCAAGGCACGCCTCGAGATTACAGCAGTCCTGTGGATCTGTCATCGATAACGGCATATATAATTGGGTGTCATCCGCGTAGCATTGAAAACTAATATTATATTTACGTATTATGCCCCCAAGCGGAATCATATAAATATTAAATAAAATCGGTCCGAGTACCGATCCCTGTGGGACACCACAAGTAACATTATAAAGCTCAGAGGACGTATTACCATGGACCACTCGGTGCGTCCTGCCTGATAGATAGGAATTGAACCAGCTTAGTGCTGACCCTGAGATACCAACACAACTTTTAAGACGCCCTAATAAAATATCGAAGTCTATAGTGTCAAAGGCAGCACTAAGATCAAGTAGTAACAATACAGACGACGTATTTGAATCCATAGCTATGAGGAGATCATTAGTCACTTTAGCAAGTGCTGTCTCTGTAGAATGATTGGCTCTAAAACCAGACTGAAAAGAGTCATATCGATTATTATCGACCATGTAATCAATAAGCTGCTGTGCTACTACTTTTTCGAGAAGTTTTGCTATGAATGGGAGGTTTGAAACTGGCCTATAATTACTGAGACAGTCCGGGTCAAGATTTGCTCGCTTAAGTAGTGGTTTAATAATAGCGGTTTTAAAGGCCATTGGCACTATCCCAGAGGAAACAGACAGATTGATTATATTTAAGATGGACGGTCCTAAAATTGGAAATAATTCTTTAAGTAGTTTGGCTGGAAGCGGGTCGAGTAAACATGTTGTTTGTTTAGCCGTACTAACCAATTTTGTAAGCATTTCAAGAGACACGCTTTTAAAATTTGAGAGGGTTATTGCATGATCCCCAGCGCTAGTAACCGGCGGAGCGATTGGCATGGTATTCTTGATCTCATCCCTAATGGACTCAATCTTTTGAGCAAAAAATTTCATAAACTCGTCAGCTGAGTGGAAGGAGCTATCGGGGGTCGGCTGGCGCAGAGTTAGCTTTGCCACTGTATCAAATAAGTATTTAGGATTATTTTTATTAAGATTAATGACTTGCGAAAAATAACGAGTTTTTGCTAAAATAAGCGCATCTTTATATTTCAGGAGGCTGTCCTTCCATGCCTGATGGAAAACCTCAAGTTTGGTTAAACGCCATCTGCGCTCATGCTTTCTACATAATTGTTTAAACGTACGTGTTTCATCTGTGAACCACGGAGTTGGCCATCTACGGCGAGTTTTCAGACGTAGCGGTGCCACAGAGTCGATGGCTTTTAATAATGTCGCATTGAATTCATTTGTAAGATTATCGATAGAGCCACTGTACGCGGGAAACATGGCGGTTGCCGGCGACAGTAACTCAGATAGCGCAGTTGTAGTCATGGAGTTAAAATTACGGCTGCTATAATTCTGATTGCTCTCTTGTCTTTGACAAGGAACTAAAATTTCAAATTTTATTAAAAAATGATCAGACAGAACAGTAGTGTATGGCAGTACTGTTATATTTGAGGTTGCTAGTCCTCGGGATAATACCAGATCTAAGGTATTTCCATTCTTATGCGTTGCTGCCTGTACAGCTTGCGTAAAACCAAACGTATCGATTAAAGTTTGAAATGCCGAAGTCAGTGGCTCCGACGGTGAATTCATGTGGATGTTGAAATCACCCATGATAACTATATTATCTGCATTTGTCACTAGATCAGCCACAACTTCTGAAAATTCATCCAGGAAGCCAGAGTAAGCCCCGGGTGGGCGGTAAATAACAACAAGATAAAATGACGGTAACGCAGTGGATCGCACAATGAGAGCTTCACAGTCGTAAGAGCACCTCAGGCCTCATCATTTCTCTTTGTTGCCATTACACTAAAAGTTTTGAGACACAATGCCAAGAATGGCAGTCTAATGCACATGCATGTAATATATTGCGGAGGAATCACATTGACAGTTAAGGTTGTTTTAAAACGGACCTATTATTTAACCAGCCAGTGGTTTACAATGGGCTGTTTAACCTTCAAAGAGCATTTATTATGATCATTGCTTTTGTTATAAGGTTAATATGATTAAATGTGATGTAAAACAAAGGACACTGATTCATTTTGTATTATGTTTCCGAGAGTTCTATCCTACACACATCTTTTTTTTATATATATATATGTATATATATAACGCAATTACATACTATCACAAGATTTTGTTTGTGCAGCACAGATATAATTTCATGCTACTCTTTGATTTAGCAGCTTGTAAAAGCTTTCTGATACACTTTCAAGAGAAACTAATGAATCACATGTAGAAATTGTCTGATAGTACGTATACACTCGTTCCATCTGTGATTAAAGGCCCAAGTAGTAATGTACTTTGAATGAGCTGCCTAATGATGACATTTGTTTCCCCCCCCATCATTTATAGAAAGCAGGGGACTACAAAGGGCTGCACAATGTTTATTAATCATGCACACTAGCTTTCATTTATGTCTGCCTAAACATTTCCACTCATTTATTAATGTCTTTATACCCTTGAGGATGCTTTGTACCCTTGATAAAGGAACTGTATTTTTTTTTTTTTTTTTGGCAAACCTAATTGTATAAAATAACAAACAAGGCTAAAAACGGACCGATGTAGTGGTCATAATAGAAATTCCCGGGAGGAGCATGTGTCATGAAATTATATTTTAGTAGCATGGCTTATCATTTGATTTATAGGCTTACAATTTGAAGACTAATTAAGAACCGTTGTCTTGATGGCAAGACATAGAAACTGCCCAATATTTAGCTCTGCAGCTGCCACTTTCGAGACAGGAATGAGGCACCTCTATTTTATGTCATTTGAAGAAGCTTCAAAAATCATATTTCTTCTTCCTTTTTTGTAAGAAGAGTTATTGGTTCACCACCCGAAATCTTGCTTTAGCAGACAGCAAATAGCGAAAGATAAGGCCTCCGCGGGGTAGATGTTAAAATCAGTCATCCGGTACATTGTCATGATCTGTTTGAGGACAAATTAATCCTCTTTCCTTGCAGCATACATTAATTTGCTACATTTACCCTAATAATTGGGCTCTCCTTGAGACTGTATTGTCACCTCAGGACGCCAATAAGACACTGCTTATTTCACTCTGCCTGAAGAACATAACAGTGTTACTAAATGGTTTACTCCTGATTCTCCTGAAGGTGAAAATCACTGAAAGATTGAATGCATAGGTTTATTAGTGCAGGACCAAAAAAGAATTTGCAAAATGTGATTAACGTTTGAAAGTCTACACTTGATTAAACAATGGCTTTTGACTTCATAAGTAATCATAGTACTTTAATTATGTTAGCTCTAAAATCAGCAAGTTATAAGTGACAGGAAAAAGAAAATACAAGCAGATGAAAAAAATACAAGAACAACCATACTCTATTTCATCATGATGGTTTCTGTGAAAATTTATCATCCAGAAAAAATGATCGTGATAGGCCTATGCATGCATCCACACGCAAACACAGTTTTTACCCGAGAAGAAATTCTGTGTGCCATCATTTTTACTGTTGACGTTGTGTAAATAATTCTCATAGAGGCAATTTTTTTTTTTTTTTTTAAATCGGAATGCCTTCTATGCAAAGGGAGGCAATCCTGTTGATTGGTTCATTGCTTCCGATTTATGACGGTTTCAAGCTTCAAATGAATTCTTGTTTATTTAAACTCAAATTCTACAACCTCAGCTGATTACATTTTTAAAGTCTCGTTATTATCAAATACATGATCCATGACGCCCTGACTAATTTTATTTATTTTTTTACACACTGTACGCCTTCTTTTGATCTCATCATAATCAAAACATGATTGAGTTGTAGTTCCGCCGGGATGCTTGCAATGACAAGAATGACACATCAACATGTGTCGCCTGCTAGAGCGATGAGATGACGGCCTTGCAATTGGCCTTGATTAAGCATCTCGACCGGAGGCAACACAGTTACAATACGGAGCATATTTCTGGCACGACAGGGTCACAGCCTCCCGACTGCAACACTCATTTACCATTGTAATGTTGAAATAAAATGACTCTTGCCTCTATTGACCGACTGGCACCACCTCCCACAGAATTAAAACAAATGCGACAACCCCCCCCATCCATATTCTCTAATATAACATTTTTTTTTTTATTATTGGAATATATATCAGGAGTAGCAATATTTTGCAGCCTTACCTCTTCTGGTGTTTGTGCACGTTATCAGTGGCAATAAAAACTGAGCACAGATGAGACCAAAGGGATGGGATTACATTTTTCATTTCAGCTCATAGCTGAAAAAGGCCTTAAGATGGTGTTCGGTATCAGTCTGCCTTACGCAGTAAACGTTATTCTGTTTAATAAAGCAGTCAGATATACAGTATAGGTATAGAGGAGATTTGAGAGAATAGACTCAATTAGATAGTGGTATGTAATATATATATATATACACATATTGCACATATGTGTGTATTGCTCTCAAATGCACTGCTGTGATTTTTACGATTTTTCCGTAGGAGTTCTTCATCAGTAACACACACAGTATCATCTCAGCTGCTGTATGGCAGATTGATCACACAATAATGTATTGGTATCTTTAATACTGTACGTCCCTTGTCGAAATTCAACATTGCCCGAGGTGAGCTAATATTGCAGTGCTGTGCTTGTAATTTGCGCTTCTTATCCCCCTTGGCCTTTTCAATTACCAGAATTTGCTTTCTGGCAAAATATCAACATATTCCCTCGTGATTTAAAGTGGACCTATTTGTACAAGAATGAACTGGCAAGCAAGTAATAAAGATGGCGTTGCCCTATGCATGCAGGGACTTAATACTGCAATGTTATGTACTGTATTTGAAAATATTAGCGTTGCACAGTAATTTGGAAGCAAATAATTCCTTTATAATAAAGTGTGTGTGATAGTCATTTTCTTTTGATAAAAATAGGTTTTAAATAACTTTGTCCAGAGCGGGAAGGGATTAATTGCACTTCAGTTCATTTCAAAGGCAAACATTGCCGCTGTTTGTGAACATTTCAGAATATTCTCAAACTTGCGACTTTCCACTGTATTTAAATGTACATTTTTACACTTCTACTCCCTTCAGCATGTTAAAATACCACTTTAACTTACAAAATAGTTACTTAACCACAGGTTTTTGTATTGAGTTTTAATATTGACAGATTAAACTAGGTACTAATAGAAAGAGGGCACCCTTGAATTAGTCTATATATTCAATCAATGGCACATGGGAAGTGACAAATAAGATTGCTCCCTCACAGGTTATCGGCAAATAGCAGGTTTTGGATGTGGGAGCTGGAGGTTAGATAACATGACTCCCAGTTGTGCATGCTGCTGACAGGTTGTTGTTTATTATCAGCAGTAAAGATGTTTACAGAGGTAGTCTATTGATGGACCTTAATTGACCATATGGCTGTTTGTTTGTCCAACTGGAGAGCGGCCAAAGACAGCGCCAATAAGGCCGCCGCGGTGCACATGCGTTCAATATGTTCTAACACACACAGAGCAAGCAATTTCCAGCCACAGCCCATCTGTGTAATGCACGTCACCCAACAAAGCTGCACATTGGAATCACTTGTTTTTTTTTTTTTTTTTTTTATATATTCAGCCTCATAGATTGATGAAAGGTTGTTCATGTTGGCTTCCAATTTCATTGGGATGCATACATACTTTTTATTTGGCTGCTAACTAGGGATGGGCAAGTATTATTTCAAGATATCTTGTGCTTGTGGAGGCTGCCGATAGGAGTCACAGATATGTACCGTATTTTCTGCACTATAAGGCGCACCTAAAAACCTCCAATTTTCTCAAAAGCCAACAGTGCACCTTATAATCCAGTGCGTCTTATATATGGACCAATATTGAGCCACTACAGTAGGCGTGTCCAAAGTCCGGCCCGCGGGCCAAATGTATATATCTTATACATGGACAAAGTTTTAAAATGGGCCATTCATTGAAGGTGCGCCTTATAATCAGGTGCGCCTTATATATGGACAAAGTTTTCAAATGGGCCATTCATTGAAGGTGCGCCTTATAATCTGGTGCGCCTTATAGTGCGGAAAATACGGTACTTCACCTTGGTAGTGGTTGCTGCTGTACTGCCACAATTTGACACGTCAGTAAATCATCATTTGCGTCAGAGTTTTTTTGTCATTGTGGCAATTAAAATGTATACAGTATCAAAAGTACTTGAACTATCAGTACTCTGAATACAAAATCGCACGAGCTACTACATTGTGGCCTGCACTTCCAATCCAAATTGTAAAGTCTCAGTTTACGGTAAATATAATATAACATTTGAACACAATTTTTGTTGTTGTCTTGAGTGGTCTTGAACCTTGCCATCCGTGTTCTGTGTTTTGTCCTTAGCTTTTTCCTATCTTCCATAAGTCTCAATGCTTCACTGCAGTGGGCTTTCTATTGCTATATAGTAGATTTTCAGCCTTGCTGCATGCTGTTGCCTTGGTGAAACACAAAAACGGTGAGTGGCAAGCTGCTGGGCTGGAAATACAGTAGGGCTGGCCTTTTATGCAGAAAGACCTCTAGCTGTTCTGGTGTTTGCCATTGTACAAGCCAACTGCCTTGTATGCATTTGTGTATGGTTCAATTGAGAGCCCCAGTTGCGGAAAATCCAATAGTGAGACTCGATTGTGCAAATCTCAATGCACACACAGTGGACGAACTCGAGGAGTCTATGCTTTCAATTGCCCAAGAAATGAAGGCCGTATCTGTCAAACTTAATGTTATTTTTCCAGGCTGTAGAAGGAATTACTGAAATGAGTCAGGAGGTTAAACATCAGCCTATGGCGTTCATAACTCAGTGGAAAGTTGGTGGTAAATGATGTTGGGATATAGCAGCATCTCATTACATTTCGTCATATTGTACAAGCACAGTTCCGATATTTACTTGTTTAATTACACTGATGCAAAATGGTGGGGAAAAAAAAGAAAACATCCAATAAACAAGATCCCCCTTGACACTCTGTTGTCATATCTGACAGGGTGTGGTTAATTTAGCAGCTCTGTTCCAACAGATGCTCTCACCAATGTGTATTTGAGACACTCGTGCCTTTTACAGCTTAGATCCTTGCAGGAAAGAAGGGTAAATACGTGAAGTGTGTGTGAATAATGCAAGTGTGAACACTAAATGTCAGAGCTAAAAATTCCTGCCATTGTCTTGCTGGGATTCACTGCATATTTTATGTATTTTATAATTAGTGGCAGAGTCTCAGGAGAGAAGCAGAGGAGAATTAGGCCTGGCAGTTATGGCTTTCACTTATTTCTACAACAATTTAATGAACTTCATTTGAAAGGCAAATTTTGAGTGGAACTTTCTCACCAAATGCCCAGCATGTTTGAGTTGTCATAAAAGGACAAAAGACTCCAGGGACAACAAAAACAAAAATCTTTTCAATTTATCATGGCTAAATTTTAAGGCAAGATGCTGAAAAATAAAAGAAAATGAAGTGAGTGTCCATGACAAGGCGTGCATGTGTGTGTGTCACTTTAGACATATGTTTTATTTTCTATGGCTTACCTCCCATGTTTTTGGGAAGTGGCAGGAAACCGGAGTGCCCGGATAAAACCCACACAGGCACGGGGAGAACATGCAAACTCCAGATTGACCACTCCAAATTTTCCATAAATCTAATTGTGAGCGTAAATGGTATTTTATATGTTGACTGTTCATGAGTACTTGAGTTTTTTGTGCGCTTCAGAGTACTTGCTAATCAGTCTTGTCCAAAATTGCGTTCTTGGTAAATCCAAAATTATGCCAAACTCTTTTCACACTGACAATAATGAGAAATTTGGCAGCTGACGATGCCGCCCCTGCTGGAAATTAAGAGCACTGCATACAGTGGCTGTAGAGCGCTTTCTTCCTTTTCTACTGATGACCATCACGAACTTCTTCAGAAGTTAGCGGTATTAGAGATGAAAATTCACCACCTCGAAGTGTATGTGGAGATAAATGGACAATCTGGTAATGAGACAACCTTACCGTTGTCTCGAACCAGTGGACAGGAGCAGGCTAACGGACTGCTATTTTTTTTTTCTTCTTGATTTTGGAAGCATTATATTCTGTATTTTTTCTCCCCTTTTTTATGCTCTATGTTCTTTGTTTTTTAATCCTTTTTATGTAAAGCACATTGAGTTGCCTTGTGTGTGAAATGCGCTATATAAATAAATCTGCCTTGCCTTGCCTATAATCTTGGAGACTGTCTGAACTCACTGTTCCTCAGCGCTTTGCACGACTGATGCGTTACTCAAATGACAGCTTGTTATCTGTTCTTCTTACTTGGCACAGAACAAAAGGTGAAGATGAATTTGCAGTCCCAGCCCAAACTCTGTGGAATCTTATTTCACAAGCTATTACAAAAGTACTCCAACTTTAAACTGTACCAAAAATCTAATTTGTCTTGACAAGACTTTTAATGGTTTTCTCCACGCAGTTTGTCTTGTCTCTCTAAATCTTTCCGGGTTATTTTATACTCTAAGTCACTTTGTTCTCTTTGTTCCATTTGCTTGAATCATACCTATTTAATTTTTTCAAATAAATTTTTTTTCTATCTCTTGCCCTGCTTTTAGTATGGATTAGAATTCCAATTTTTTGTTTTACTTCATTTTCCTCTATAGTCAATCTGTTGTATCGTGCAGTGAATACGATTATTATTATTTTTTGTCTTCAACAAATATATTAGCTTTTATCACGGCACGATAATGCCCACATTTTTTTTGCAAAAATGATCTAAAATACAGTGTTGCAAACAATTATTCAAAAAGATAAAAGCTAAAAATTTGATAAAAATTCAAATAATGCCATTCATTTTCACTTTTTTTTTCTTTTTGCATAAAACAGTGGGAGAACATTCGATTTTGATGGCAAGGGGACCTTTAAAAGAATGTGGATAAAATTAATTTATTCAAAAAATATTAAGAAGTAGAATCTTTACTTTTATTGCAAATTATAAAATAGAGTTTTGACCAAAGACATCACAAACAAGATTAACAAACTGCTTGCTGTTCAGTGGCTTGTTAAAGGTTTCTGTCTTGACAAGATGCATTTACCAAATAAAAAATGTAACAAATATAAAGTTGTAGCTATAAACTGTTGTTGTTCTTTTGGCTAATTTGAATGTGTTTATTTTGTTGTATTATTTCAGGCCAGTGGGAGGTGACTGTCAGAAGAAATGCCGGTCCTAGGTGCCCTAGTACATCACCACCGGGACCATGGCAACTCATTGGCCTGTGAGAAAAGAGGAGTGCTCCCATGGATCTGCCTTTCTTGCTAGATGGTCTGCATCCTCCTTGATGCTTCTATGGTTGTCATGGGTGTTCTTATGGCTGCTGTGGCCCATCCGAGCTGAGCAAGTGGCCAGCGGGGGTCATGCGGGCAAAGGGCTCCATGGTTCCCTGTCGTCTCCCTCGTCATCTTCCTCCTCCTCCTCCTCCTCTCCCTCCAGTTCCTCAGCCTGGGGCTTCAGCACAAGACAGAGTGGAGGGCAGCTGGACTGGCTGCTGTCAGAAAAGGGACCTTTCCACCGTTGCCCTGAGTACACCGAGTTCAGAGAGAGGTTCCAGCAGGGATTTTCTACCAGATACAAGATCTACAGGTTAGACGGGTCTGGGACCGCATATGTTGCTAGTAATTGGTATCCAGAAGATCCAAAGAATTTTGATTAGTTAAACAAGAAATCAAATCTCTGGTTTCAATGTTTCAAGTAAGCTGCCTTACATATTGCTTCCCAAGGTTTTTGAATTCATAAATAGTCTTCTACTCACGTCTCATACCGGCGTCTATAAGGGCGACTAAAATGTTCACCCTAAATGAGAGGTAGTATTTCCTTTGGCATTGTCTAGCAAACAAAACCTTTGACCTTAAAAATAACACTAGCAAGTACTTAGCAAGCTTTAATCCAATAGCAGACAAATGCATCTGTGCACGTAATCTGTAAATTAGACGGAAGACAAATGACATCTGATTACAATATTTGAGGTGAGTATTTTAACCACATTTGCTAAATTAACAACTACAAAATGCAATATAAAAGATCATTTATTCCCAAAAGTATAAAACGTGGGAGTTTTACTTTTGTGTGGCCAAATTTTTATTTTTCACCGATAGAAGGAAGCTAATATGCTTCCTTCATAAAAGCTGATCCTTGTGTTGCCAGAGCAAAATGAAAGAGAAAACAATAAGGACCTGCAATATTAAATTCGCTTTCCTTGCCTGCGTTAATACATTTTGGTTCCCTCCATGTTCTGAAAGAAAAATGCTAGAGGCCTTCTTATTTTTTAGCTGTTCATGACAAATGTTTAGTGTTATGGTACAAATCTTAAATTATTTTTATCTAATGGTAAAACATGTGTTGCATGTCTTTACATAAAATACTCTATATAACGTATATAGTAGATATAAAAGACTATGCAATACTTGTGAGGATAATGGCTGGATAGATAATAATAATACATTTCTTTGGCGCTTTTATAATTTCCTGACATCCTCGACCCTTTCTTGTCATCTTTTATTCAGGGGAAATCCGTTTTGGGATTGTATGACAGTTAAAACTATCCACCAATTACAGCCCAATATTCTAAAAGTCCAAATAAGTGTCAGGTTTCAAATGCCGGTACTTGACTAAAAACCACAATCTAATTAGTGCAACTATTGGCGAGAAGCACAAAATGGGCAGTAGAATAGGTCATTTCCTTTTCAGAGTCAAATGTCATGATTTAATTAAAATAATTTTGCACCTTCATGTGTCACATTAAGATGGGCAATTTTGGAAGTCTAGCATTTACCTGTCCTCCTAAATTTCTTGTTAGAGGAAAAGCAATGATGGTATTTTTTGGGTATTACAGCTAATGGCCATTTTTTCACGTGTCCACATTTATTACATTACAGCAGATTCCTTTCTAAAACTGGATTTTTTATACCTTTTTTTTTTTACACCACCTCACGCTCTGTAGAAATTTAGAAAGATTTTTTTTAGCTCAAAGCCTTGAAAATTGTCACATTTATTTATGCCTTGGGAGATGCTGACTTCCATGAAAGCTATTTTCACACACTTTTATTCTGTGAATCTCTCTTTTTTGATAATGGTTAAAGCTCTGTCATATAATTTAACAGATTTAGGTCCTGAATTACCGGTCTAATAAAATTCCAGCATGTGCCTGCTTCCTTTTTAGCTTACTTAGTCAGGGGGAGATTAAAAATGCATCCAACCACCCATTCATTTTCTAAGCCACTTGTCCTCATTCTGATCACGAGTGAGCTGGAGCCGGGGTACTCTTGACTGGTTGCCAATCACAGAGCTCATATGGCCAAACAATTGTTTACACTCACAGTAATGGGAAATTCAGAATCTTGAGCACTATGCCAGTTTTTGGGAACCCGTAGTACCGAGTGAACATGGTGAACTCTTCACAGGGAAGCCTGGGGTGAGATTCAAAATGAGCCATATCATTGGTAACTGTATCACATTAAATCTCTCAAATCTGCTCTGTTTTACAAACGAGGCCTTCCAGTGCTTTCCTTATCGTCTCACTGATTGGTCACCCTGTGTTGCTAGGAAATCATATAAATAAAATTAACACAGCAACCGATGACAATGAGAAAGTGCGATACAGAGGGCACGATGTCATAAGTTACCTTTATCACCGACGTTGCCCAATATTATCAGTTAATATTGAGAAGATTGCATTGGAAAGCGGATGTTTGGGCAAATTTAATATCCAGTTATTCAGCATGACAGCATTTAGAAAAAAAAATCGTGATTTTTCAAAAACACTCCTGATTTTGCCTCTTCCATGGTTGTGAGCTTTGCATAGCATACGATACCATAGATGGCGTAACATTGAACGTTTTTTTTTTTTTTTTTTAAGAGGGAGGAGTTAAAGTGGAGGAGTTAATGCAAAGAATAAGAGAAACGTAAATAACGGTGGTGCTTGTACGAGAAAGGAAGATAAGTTGACCAATGACCACACAGATGGTGGCCACCTGCTGAGAGCTTGTTAGTAAGACCGCATTGTGTTGCTCGGTTGGATGTCTAATATTTTGCTCTGAGTCAACTGGAAAACTAGAATTTCAAATGCATCAAGATGTTTTAAGGATGTAATGGGTTAGATCTTCGAGTAAAAATATTCTTGTTTGTGAAATGGAACAGCACGCACACACACACACACACAATTCCATTACAATAGTAAAATGGCACTGAGTGACTTCTCACAAATTTATGGGAAAACTGAACAATCGTAATTTGGATAGGCACGTATTAAATTATACACCTTCACCACTTTGAGATTTCCAATTACACTGTCAACACAATTCAGTATTTGCTGAGTAAGACGAAAACATGCAAAATATATTCACCGACTTTAAGCCGCTACTTTTTGCATAAGCTTTGAACCCTGCGGTTTATAGTCCAGTGTGGCTTATTTATGGACTTTTCATGATTTTTATGATATTTCATGATTATTTGTTTTCATTATACAGGTAATAGAAATGAGGACATTTCATTTAAAACATCTGTGGCTTATAGTCCAGTGCAGCTTATATATGAACAAAACAGGATGTTCCCCTAATTTTAACTGGTGCGGCTTTTATCCGGGTGCTTCTTATACTCCAGAAATTACGGTAGTTTTTGATTTGTAAAAATTGATCATTAACAGGCTGGATAGAGGCTATCTATCTCACATAACTGAATCTACCTCACCAATAATTATGTGATGGTTTATCAAGGGAAGTCATACTTTTCATTAATTGGGATCGGTTCATTAGTTTTTACATAACCCTGCAAGTACACACAGAGAAAGATTTCCTACTGGGCAGAGGTAATAAAAACAAAATTGTCCTCAAATGTTCTTCAGAGAGCATCAAGCAATGGACTGTATCTGATTAGACGTTAAATCAGTCATCCTTTTGATTTTTTCGTTCCCAGCCTTTTTTTTTTTTTCCTTTTATGTACATGACCACAAAGTTGGCATAGCAATGTGCATCTTCAATCAGTACACATCTACCTGGTTGACTACCTTGGTCAACCATGATGAATAGAATCTGATATAAACATAAATAAGTCACAGGTTGTGAAATCTAAATCCATTTAAACATTTTAATGCAGTGGCCCCCAACCTTTTTTCCGCCGCAAATTGGTTCAGCAAAGTCTATTCCTTTATGACGCTCTCAAAGCTCTTAAATTTGTTAGCACTCACTTTTGAAGGCATCCATATGTAAATATATTTATTGTAATACATCAAATTAGAATGTGTGTGGTCAAATGTGGTCCCCAAGTAATACCGATGCAAAATCTCCAGCATTTAGATTACTTAGATTCCACAGCCTCATAAATAGACCGACAAAACCTAATTTGTGCATATATTAGGTGTTTTGAACATCCTTTACTTTTCATTTCAGTTTTTTTTTTTTTAACATAAAAACATTGAATAAAAGGGTTGTAAAATATGAGTCCTTCTGTTCAGGGCTCATTACCATGGTAGATTGATTGTGAAGAGTGAAGCCTAATTTTCATGCTGCGACTTGAAGGTTGACTTGCACTCAATAAACTACAACTCCAGAAATCACAACTGGGAGTATTTAGGTCAATTATGAGGGTAACTGTAGCCTACCTGTTTCTGGTGCAGCCACACATTATAAAGTTTCTGGTCTGCTCACTTTCATTCCACAATGTTCGCATAATAACCCACAGCTTGAAATAAATAGGGTGGTGATAGAAATAAGTGCAAACTTAATATATTTTTTGTTTCACCCTACTTTCACACATACCCCAGCGGGTTTTACTTAATATTTCTTTTAATCCATGAGCTTTTTTTTCCACGTTGAATTATTACATAATTTACTGAAGTGTTAGATATATGGACAATGCTTCAATGAAAAAAATGCATTAAACAATGAAATATTTCATAAGAAATTAGTGTAGTTGCAGATGATTGAATTGAGCTTTTATTAAAATCCAAATAAAAGCCGTTTGATTTAATCGTTCAGCTATATTTACTTCAAATGTTTTGTGTGCAAAAGTGGCACTCATTTAGGAGCAGCCATTGCATGATGAAAAAGTTATTATGCAACATGGACCAAATGTCTTGAAACAAAGTCCCTCAAAAGTTATTATGCAACGTGGACCAAATGTCTTGACTTATTCCAGATAACAAAATATCCCATTCCAAGTTGCAACAATGCTATAAAGTGATTGTTATATTCACCCAGAGAGTCATCCAATAGGCTATGTCTTTCTCTCACAAATAATAATGTCCAGGTGTTATTTTCAAAGATGTTGCCAGCAGAACTCTCCGAGGAACCACTCTGCACAGTCAACAGACTTTTTTACTTTTTCTATCATGGAAACTAAATTTTGACTGTTTCAGCTAAACTAAATGCCAGGACTGCAGGTGCAATCACTGCTGTGCTAAAACTGTTTAATTAACATCATCTATCATCATTAGGAAAATAGTCAGCCAACGGTCTTAATGTTAAGGCTTGGAAAGCAAAGTGAGGAGAGAAGAAAATGATGCACAGCACATCTTAGATTTTTGCCCATCTCCGTTCAGCCTCCTTGCCAAAGATCAGTCACTGTAGAGAAGCCTGGCAAACACATCAGTCAAAATCAGCCTCTGTTAATCAGTGTACAACCGCTGGCTGCCAGTCTCTGGATTAGGCATTAATCCGAAACCATTGTTCAGTGAGGCGACTGATAGCCAAAGACTAATAGGGCGGCAATTATTTCAGTATTGACTTTTTGTTACAGATTGCAGAATATAGGAGCCTTGAAATTGTCGTGCTTTTATTAATGATAACAATGCCACTAATTATTTTGTTAATAAATTGAAACTAATGAGACATATTGATGTGCACAATGCTTCTAATATATATCGTTATCTCTATAGATAGATAGATAGATGGATAGGTATCTTTATTTCGTACACAGCCAAAACAAAAAGGAAATTAAAAAAACAAAACAAAACAAATAACACTTTAAAGTGCCATATATAAGTCCGTACAAAAAACAAACAATAAACCAACAAACTGAAAAATAAATAAATAAATAAATAAATAAATAAATAATGCTCGAAAAGACAGACAGACACAGATAGATAGATAGATAGATAGATAGATAGATAGATAGATAGATAGATAGATAGATAGATAGATAGATAGATAGATAGATAGATAGATAGATAGATAGATAGATAGATAGATAGATAGATAGATAGATAGATAGATAGATAGATACTAAATGATAACTAATGGATCTGTACCCATGCTGGAAGCATTTATCTGTGTGTTGTGTGAAAATGAACCTCCTAATGAAGCTCCAATTTAACTCGAATCCCCCTGAGGCAGGGATTGCTGAGGAAAGCGTAGTCATGGTTCATTAAAATGTACCTTCCTCTTCTTTGAAAACAGAAATTATTTTCTACGCAACAATACAACTTCAACCTAAATACAGTCAATTACCGCCTTCCTTGTGACATCTCAAAGAGCCGTTCATCTGTGTAATGCAATTCTGAAAGAAAACATCCAATTAAGTCATAGTGTTACCAACACCATAAATGTGGAATCTTCAAATGTAAGATGTTGACTACCTACTCGCACTGATTGTCGAGGCAGCAGTTAACAGTATAAAGGTATGCAGCAGACTATTTATTTTCTCATCCAAATGTGTGCATGAATGCGAATCAGTTGAGGTATTTTCTTCTGTAATATTGACAAATTCTTGTTTTGCAAATTGTACACCGTGCAGATCTGCTCTTTTTCTGATTTTATGTGCATAATATTTGCATAATCTACCTTGGGGTTAGACTACAAGAGGTTCTTACATGACCATAGGACACTTGAAACCAGGGAATTTTCTCAACTCTATTTTTCTCTACTCTCTGTAACAATTTTCAAAAGAAGAAAGGATAAGACTGTTGATTGATTTGATCCAATCATCAAGTTTCTATACCACTTAGTCTTTTTGGAGTAACAAAGAAGTTTGATTTTATTCCTTCAGAATGCATCACACAGACAAAAGCGTATATTCTCACAAAGCTCAACGGCCTGCAATACGTTGGACAAATTACGGTACGAGAAAACCAATTACCGTATTTTCCGGACTATAAGGCGCACCTAAAATGTTCTCTTTATAAGCCGACAGTGCACCTTATAGTCCGGTTTGGTATATGGACCAAATTCTTAAATTTAAACTGGCCCGAAGCATTGTGTCATGAAATCAATCATAAGTGCCCTGCTGAAGACTATAAATCATAAATCAAAAAGACTTTGGATCATTATTTTGTGATTATAAAGTCATTTGTTGTGTCTGAAGTTGAAATGAAAAAGATAAAATAGAGAATGATTTGATTTGGATTAAAAATCTGACATGATGCATTAATGGTGCGCCTTATAGTCCGGTGCGCCTTATATAATGACACAGTTTTAAAATGGGCCCTTCATTGAAGGTGCGCCTTATAGTCCGGTGCGCCTTATAGTCCAGAAAATACGGTAAAGTCGTGGTCGATTTTCAGTTACCCACGTTTTCAGCCATCTGATCTGGCAAGCAGCACTGTCCCTACAAAAACAGCAAGGACAGAGGAACGACTTCAAATGAATGTGTAGTTACCAATATATGTTTTTTTTTTTCTGTCAGGGAATTCAGTCACTGGAAAGTAAACAGCCTGGCTACAGAGAAGAGAGACATCTTTAAAGCTCCTTTGCCATTAGCACCAGAGTTCCTACGCAACCTGCGACTACTGGGGCGACGGCCAACCTTGCAGCAAATCAACGAAAACCTCATCAAGAAGTATGGAACCCATTTCCTGGTGTCTGCTACCCTAGGAGGTAAGGTACTTTTGAGATACCTTTAACACTCGTGAAGTACTCACATTAATCTCAAGTTGTAAATTCGTATTTTAATTTCAAATGAACAAGTCTGTTGCTTGAAACAATAAATTGCGGGAATTGCCAGGTCTGAAACAATAATTCATGTAGCACCTGCAACATCTAATCACAGTGCTTAGACCATGTTACCGTTCAATCATCCTTCCTCTAAATGAGCATTACTTGCTGCAAGAACTGGGCAGACCAGACGAGGGATAAAATTGACCCGTTTCTAACCATATGTCTCACTTTATTGGATTCCTTTTTACCCTCTTCGCTCCTCTGAGAGGATTGAAGTAACTCACAAAACGGAATTGCCTGCAGTATCGATTTTAGACACCTCACAAATCAAGGCGGAGACCTGCATTATACGTTCGGAGTGACATCCTCGTGATATTGACACTGCAGACCCTGGTCATCACTTAGTATAAAATAACTTCACTGCTTGGTATATACGGGGCTGTGGGAAATTGATTCCATTTTTTTTTTTTCAAGCAACAGCCCGATACAAGATTTACAAGGCCAGTTTTAGATCATTCAAGCCTTGCGTTTTTCAATATCACTAGACATTCAATGTAAGCAGGGTTTTGTTAAAATGTTAGCCAAACGAGGTAATACTTTAACACATTTTGCACAGAATCCAATAACAACAACAATCGAAAAAAAGACGATTCGATATGTACCTCGATACACGGGCTGCGATATGAATCTGGGACGTTCGATTATAAAGTGGGATGATTCATTTCGGTTTATTTCAGTGGCATTTCCTTCAATGCCATATTTCTCTAATACGAGTTGATTCGATACGTCTCTCAATATGTTTTGGTTGGATTCGATACACTTTCATCTTTTAAATCAATGCCAATTTTCGGATTAAAATCAGGAGTGGGACAGAGACACAGACAGAGAGAAAGACAGACCGAGGCAAGACACAGACAGAAACCCAAACAGATAGAGATCGAGATAGAGAGGCAGATTCGGAAAGACTGAAAGACAACAGACGTGTAGAAAGACAGACAGACAGACAGACACAGAGATAGACTGATGGATGCATAGAGAGAGACAGACTAACATACAGAGCAGAGAGCGAAAGATAGACGCATAAACAGACAGAGGCAGCGAGAGAGAGAGAGGAAGCAAAGAAATGTTTACTTAGATTTATTCCCAGAACACGTCATGTCCAATACTTGTGCCTTGTGGTTTGTTTGCATCCAAACATACGTCACTTGCCCTCCTCTAACGGACAACTCCCTTACGGATCATCAGCATGGGAGCCGGAGCTGACTAAGGCAGCTGCAGACTGATATCTAGACACTAGATGTAATTAACAGGCTCAGCTAATTTTGCTCAGAGAGTCTGTGTTCTAATAGTACTGTGACTAAGCACACACATAAACGCATTTCATTTAAATTCAAACTGTTTTTTCTATTTCATTTGTCATCATTGATATTGATATATATTAATATTGTTTATAGTTTGTCATCAGCTGTTTCCACAGTCAAACACAGACACCTCATCAAAGTCGCTAAATAGAAGTTTATGTTCATCAAGACTTGGCATCTTTCGTTTTCATTGTCCGCAGAGGACCTTTCCCACGTTGCTCATGTTATTCATTCTTTCGCACTAATCGTCCTGACCTTTGTAAGTTTTATTCATATTGCATCATTACAACTTCTGCTTTCTCGAGTGGAAGCATTCAGGCATTCTTGACTCTGTAGTTACTCATACACATTGCATATTTGCATTTTGTTTGTTCAGGCTAAATGCCTGCTTTGTGATGTAAACATTTTTTTTTTTTTTTTTGCATGCCATCCATCAAGCTGGGTCGTATGTTTTCTCCGGCCATTTTGCTCAGTTTGTCAAGTTTAGCAATTTCCGTATCTCCTTCAACTCCACCTAATGTACTTTATTTGATAACAAGTTGAGATCAGTTTTGTAGTTTTTCTCTTTTCGGTGTTTATTTGATCTGCATTGTTGTGTTTAAAGGAAATCTGTAGATAACAGAAATGCATCATGAAAATTGTTTTATTTCTTACTTTTAGTAAGTCGGGCTGATTGTTTCATCCTCAGGGGAGGAGTCATTGACGATTTTCTTGGACAAACAAAAGCTGAATAAGAAGTCAGAAGGCAATAGCAACAGCACTGTGGTGTCCCTGGAGCTGCTCCATCAGCTTGCTGCTTCATACTTCACAGATCGGGAAAGCACTCTAAGGAGACTGCACCACCTCCAGATCGCCACTTCAGCAATTAAGGTAATCTATTTGATGCTCACTCACCCTTTCTGTGGGACCAACAGTATCTAACTGCTGCACGGTTATTTACCATCAATGATGTTGACTTCACAGTACTGTGCCAAGATGTGAAATATCTCAAAAGTGAAGATGCAAGGAAATAAAAACAATGGTAATCTTTAGGATCTTGCTGTATTCCGTGACCACATTGGTAACTCTAAAAACATACAGTAATAACTGTGAAATAATAATAAAAAACATTTTATGCCTCATAATTTTATGTTGAATTTGTTTTTTTTGTAGTGCATAAATAATTGTAGGCTGTTATCATTGGTACCGTATTTTCCGCACTATAAGGCGCACCGGATTATAAGGCGCACCTTCAATGAATGGGCCATTTTAAAACTTTGTCCATATATAAGGCGCACGGGATTATAAGGCGCACCTTCAATGAATGGCCCATTTTAAAACTTTGGCCATATATAAGATGGCCCGCGGTCCGGACTTTGGACACGCCTGCTGTAGTGGCTCAATATTGGTCCATATATAAGGCGCACCTGATCATAAGGCGCACTGTCGGCTTTTGAGAAAATTGGAGGTTTTTAGGTGCGCCTTATAGTGCGGAAAATACGGTATATGCTGTTTGCATGTGTTGCTGTACTGTTTGTGTTCAAACATTAGTTGTTTAAAAGTTCCCCATAAACTCGCATGAATAATACATACATAATTGTATAATTTAAAGCTTGATTAAAATGTTTTGAACCTTGAAAGTTACAAAACGACAGGTGCTCTTTGTCTAGCCATCTATTTTCAATGCAGTTAATCCTGTGCCTTGTTTAGCTGCTCTATTGGAATTTATAGAGTTGAACATTGGTGTAAAAACACCATTGCAAAGATCCAACTTTAAACAAAAGCTGGGTTATAAAGTTTAGTCAATGCCTCACGATTTTCTGACTTCAAGAGGGACTAAAATTGTAAATTTCTTTAACACGTTTATTTTATCAATGTCTTGAAATCGAGGGAACAGACAGAGCCTAAGTACGGTGAGCATGCTACCGGACAGCCAGACTAATGTAGAGACACAAAATGGAATCAGCTCGACAGAAGTTGTTTTCTAGATTGATCGATTGGCTTAGTGTTACCCTGCCTCAGATCACTTCAGTCACGTCGTGGGCAAAACAACAGATTTTTGCTGGCAGTGTTAGTTGTTGAAAAACACATTACAAAGCTCGCTATTTTCAAAACATGTGAAGCTTCTCAGCAATTAAGTAATGCAAACATTAATCGATAGTTGTTGCACTATAGACATTTCATCATGGTATGAGCTGTCAGGATACAATATGTCGTTTTTTATAGTAGGCCTACGACCTGCCTATAGGTAAACGAATCCAAACGTGAATAAATTTTACTGCATACATAGATGTTCTTTTACAGCCAAAAGATTTGCACAACCGCCAGAACAAACTCACACATTAATGAGCCAAAGCATCCTTTACATAGCTCTAACGAATAATGATCTCTGCTATGCGAGCCACCTGCCGTGGTGTGTTCTGCCAAATTTTGTCACCCAGGAGGAGGTAACGCTGAGTGGGATGTACTTGACCTGTGTCCATGTATGTCTGTGGGCAATGAGTGGCTGCAATACAGCTAGTGAGAGTCAGGAGTGAAACTTTAAACATTAAAATAAACCACAGCCGGAAAATGGAGGCATATGGATATGAATACGAGTTCCCTACAGGTCTCTACAGATTCTTTGTTCGTTTGTTTGTTTGTTTGTACGTACGTACGTATGTATATGTGTGTGTATATATGTGTGTGTGTGTGTTTTGGTGCCTTTTTTTGGTACCATTTTTGGTACCATTTTTTTATAATAGATCAATATTTAGGATTTTGAAGCACAGTAGGTGTTGAAGAATGTACGAACATTTGGCATAACATTAACAACTCCTGCTGATTTAACCTCAGCTAATCACTTGTGGATTTCTTGCAGTTTTTTTTTTTTTTTTTTTACATTAAGTGCAATACTTATTATCTTCAAACAGTCATTTGAGTGTAAAAAAAAGGAGCAGTGGGAACATTTGAAACTATGATTAACAATGTCAATGTTTCAATTGAAAAAGTAAAGCAAGCAATTTGTAGCATAATTTGCTAACTGCTCTCATGACAATTAACCATGCAAATACAAAGTTGTTTTTTATTATCATTTTTATTTACCTTAGCTTCTTTGCTTTTAAATCATCAACACAATATTGTCTGTCAAGCTAGCTAAATACTTTTACAACCTATTTATGAAAATGGCTATTCGTACATTTACAACCAATAAATTATGAAAATCTTCAAGTAACAATACTCTTTTATTTTATTTCAATGTAATTATACTGAAAGTAAATGTATTTATTTTTTTATAAATATTCTATTTACATGTCCATATGCATACTATAGTAGATTATATTTTGTTCAAAACAGTAAAACAAAACTACCATGTTAACGGTACTTAAAAGAGATGAAGCCTCACATCAGTCACTCCGTCATTTTATTTCACTTGTCCACAAACCAGCACATGGAACACAACTGCTGCTGTGTCGTACTGAAACAAAAGCTGTTTGTTTTTTATTTGCTCTCAGATGGCTTCATCACATTCACACATGCTCTGTGTCCTCTCAAAGGCCTTGCCTGGGAGCTGTGCACATCTGCTTCACTTATTTCTATGTCGCATTATAATTCACACACAGTAAACGTTGCATGGGGCATTTACCCAAATCTGAATTTTGGATTCAAGATAAACACAAGCCCATTTCTCATTTCCACATTTTTGCTAACAAGTCTATTATTGGCTTTATTGATTTTGGAGGTGACTGCGTGTGTGTGAGTGTGTGTGTGATTGAGTGCGTGAGTGCGTGTGGTGGTGATGGCGGGCATAAATGTGGTTTCAATATTTATTGAGACATAAAATTAAGAAAACATAACAAATGGATCTTATGTAGATTATCCGTTCTAACAATCATCCTTGCCAATACAATTTCTACCACCTGATTGTGTTTATTTTAGTTAGTGTGTCACACTGAATTTCTGAACGCATTCAGCATAGTAACAATCGTGACCACTTCAAGTTTCCAATTCTCATTCCCCTCTAAGATACGATGGCAACACAGCAGTCTTGTTGATGATGGCTTCTTCAATCAGAACTAAGGCAGAAAAAGAAAAAAAAAGTTCAAGAGGCTCCACGAGCATCATCCCTGTATATTTAGGAAAGAGAATTGCAGAAGGCATCTCAAGGTGAAGCAAAACAACCAAGGAGGGTTTTATCAGAAATACCATGAATGTGATTCATTTGTTCGGAATACAATGTACAAGTACAGTGAATATACTGCGTGTACATTTTCTTGATGTATTTCTTTGTGTGTGTGGTCAAAAAAGATTAGATGTGTTGTATAAAATATTTAAGCTTATCCTTTATCTCACATCTTGCAATAATATAGTATAATTGGTAATTCAGCCAAAGAGAGTTTCCAGTAAAAAATCACAGCTATTGTTTCATTTTTCAATGTCAATATAAACTTAAATGCATGTATTTTGCGGCTGTTGATAAAATGATTGCATGCACTTACGATTTAACGTCTGGTTTATATTTATATAGAGCTTCTCCTTCTGTTTCCTAGGTGACTGAAACAAGGACCGGTCCTCTCGGCTGCAGTAACTATGACAGCTTGGATTCAGTTAGCTCTGTGTTGGTGCACAGTCCAGAAAATAAGATTCATCTAAAAGGTATGGTTGCATAACAAACTGGCCCACCCACAAGCAAACAAACCCTTCACCTTTATTCATTTTAAATTCATGAGAAAACCCTCAACTTCCGTGTAGTCCACTAAAGGGACAACCTATTTTCCTTCCTAAACTGACACATACATTTGCCACTTCCATACCTCCACCCACCAGCATTCCCATTGCGCCCAATCCATACACAGAAGGTGTCCTGTGCTGTGCTCAACCAGGATGACCCTTTACTTTACGCTGCAGTAGTTCATATGTCTGTTCTGCCTCGCTGGCTCGCTGTCTCATGGGCAATCTGGTATCTTAGCAGGCTGAAGATGGACTGTGCCCTGTCACACTGACCCTGTTCCAACCCCTCAAGTTACACATAGAGCAGTTATTATCAACTGGTGGCCCACGGGCCCAATACGGCCCAGCCGCCCAACCATCTGATCCTGCCCGTTCGATAAGTATAGGGATCAAAGAAAATTAAAATCTAAGAAAAACCTGACTCAAAAAGGGTAAACATGCCTTATAAACATCAAATAATATTCATTCATTAGTTGTGCCAAAATAAAATTTTCCCAAGGCGACTGTCTGGTAAAATTCTCGCCCTTCGATATATACAGTTGGTGACCCCTGACCTATAGAGCATTCATTCATTAATTCATTTAAAGATAATTCTAATTATCAGGAGTGAATTTGAGGAAACAGTGAGCTGAAAATCAAAGTACACTTAAGGTGGATGCCCCCCCCCATACACACACATACAGAACCGAATACAAAAAACAAATGTTGACCTCTGTAGCTGTATTTTAATTCGCAATCCTCAAATTTGAAACAGGATGAACAACATGACACTATACAGCCTCTGCCCTACTAATACATTTTAAAAACACAAAAGAAAGACAATCAGCGTTCCACCATGTTGCGGGGGGGGGTGAAAAAATATAGACTTATTTTTATGCACTCTCTCCAGGCAAGAAAAAGAACATTGTCTTTGTATTTTTATTTTCCCTGTATGCTCCCACACCATTGTTCTCACATTTTTTTGATCCTCGACTCTGATTGTATGCCTATTTGTTGTAAACCTGGAGGGTTTGTGTGAGGGTGTGTGCGTGTGTGTGTGTGTATGCATGTCTGTTCAAGTGAATTGAACACTGTCGCTTTGGTGTACGACTCTAATCACTAATGAAAGTACTAGACTGTAGGGTTGGTTCTGAACAATCAGTCTTTTTCTTCATATATTTGTTCTCGCACTTCTTTGATCTAGGACGTTTAAATGGATGGATGTGTCGATGGCGAGATAGACGATATGAATTTTTAGAGTACCTTTGATATCAACATTCATAAAAGGGAAGTGTAGTTAAAAATGTTCTATGCTTCCCTCATTAGTTTAAAAATGTTCTCATTATTATTGTGTTTATGGAATGTGAATTAACAGAAAAATCATCTTTTTTTGATCTAGTGTTGCTGTTATTTTGCCATCAACTGAAAGTGGCGCCTAGAAGCTCAGTTAATGCCCATCTTGGCTCACCTATTTTCCGGGTTTGGTCATGTGACATTGGCAAGCTGAGCCTGTAGGCTAGGGGTGTCAAACTTATTTTCGTCGCGGGCTGCATCCATAGTCATGGTTTCCTTCGAAGCGCCATTGAAATTGCCAACCCAAATAAATGTCTCAAATTATATATAGTGTACGGTACTCAATAAACTAGTGAATGACTAGATGAATAACTAGTTTTCAAAACAGAGACTAAGAAAAACTGTTAACATATTTTAAAAATATGAATGGTAATAAAAATGGCTAGCAATGGATCTATTTTTTAAAAGTGAAAAAAATTAGTAATTTTAATATTGACATGAATTTGATGTACAATTTGTCTTTGCGGGTCACGTAAAATGATGTGGCGGGCCGTATCTGGCCCCCGGGCCTTGAGTTTGACACGTGATTTAGACTCATGAAGCAGGATACAGTAGAATGTATTATAAAGAACAATTTTAACCTGACTTCCCGTTTAAGGACTGTATGTTTTGTCAAATATATTTAATGCTGTGAAAGGGATTGTGGTCTTGACCATCATATCAACATAGAACTGTCATTTTGAGGAAATTAAATCAAATCTCTTTCTTGAACTAAATATAAACACATACTGTATACTATAAACAGTCTGTATAAATCATTTCAGCCATAAAATGGATCTGAATGCATAATCTTTGGGACTAAAATAAAACTGTTGCCTCCAGCTTATTGGTGTTCATATGACATGTCTGCACCCAAAGCACACTATGCACAATTTTAGATCTCTGTAGGAAATCCATCAATTGCAACTGCCTGGTTGAGGAATGACAAGATTGAGGTGCTGCAGGGTGACAGGTCTGTAAGGCCCTCTTTTTTAGTTCTTGGTCAGACTTCAACCTGTGCAAAACCTCTGTATGCCACCTGTCACCGTCAACCTCTTGAACAACAAAGCAGGACAAAAGGTCGGCTATTTCTTATCGCTGCCTTGTTTTGCATTAGAGTATTTAAGTGCTGAATGCAAAGGATATGAGAAAAGTCGAGAGTTTGAGGGACACAACACCTTGTGCCAGAGGGAAATTGCCTTTTCAAAACCCTCGATACACCAACGAAGGCTTGTATATTCCTGCAATCCCATTGTTCGTTTTTCACGAAAGCATCAAATCTCAAAGCGAATAGACAAAACAATGCAGGAAAATGAACATCTCTTTTTTTGGTACCAAGACCCTTTATAGTTGTGTGTGTGCGTCTGTGTGTGCGTGTCTGCATTTGTGCCGCAATCCTGCCAGCAGGATGTAATGAACATTACATATGTATGTTAAAGCTGTCACAGCCAAATCCGGAGACTCAAGAGCGAAGACATGGTGCTTGGGTACCAAACACTCTTCTTAAAGCTAAGCCTGGGCTTTGTGGTGTGCCTTGTACCAATACTGGCATAACAACACACAGTGGAGGACTTCACAATGCACTTAACACTGTGCAGTGCGCTGTTGTCCAATTTGTGTGTGGGTAGTGCCACAGACGCAAAATGCGGCACATTCAAAACGACAAGGTGGTGGAGGATTGATTGTAGAGAGGCAAGAGCAAATAATTTTGGCGGAGTTGTACCATAAATGACATTGATAAAATAGAGGCAAATGTTTTATTTATTTCCCGGTATCTGGCCGAAAGGGATAAATGCTGCCGTTTACATCCAAAACAGCCAGAAACTGCACCAGGCTACTTTCTTGTTCAGTTGCTTAGCAACTAGTGCCAGGATTGGGCTGTGTCCTCCTACGCTGTGGGGCAACATAAAAATCAAGTGCAGTATGAAAGTGTCAATACACAACAAGACACACACACTCGTACAAGAGAAATTGTGGTCGCAGGGGCAGCTAAGTAGCTTCAAATTGCTGAAAATGAAAAGTGCAGTCACTCCTGCAGATCAACAGATTGACAGTGAGGGTTGTGTGTGTGTGTGTGAAATAGATGGCAACAGAAAGCTGCAGCAAAAAAAAAAAAAACATTTTTCACTAAGGTCTACTGCCACAACATGAAGTAAATATTATTCGAGTGTCTTTAACTTCATACTGTTTTCAGTATCTGCATAAGCATGTCCAAAATTAACGTTTTAATGAATAACAGACACGTGTCAAAATGCAGTTATACAAGTTTCTTTTTTTTGCGTAAATACTTTTGATGTGGATTTAATTGAGGCGTATTTTCACATAAACAAAGATTATTGAAAGTGTTTTTGCACTTTTCACTAAGGTGGCGTGGACCATTAAAATGAACACAGTAATTGCAGCTTCTCCATCACGATCAATCACAGCCAGCCACACAATAGTCTCTTGTTGTAGGTAAATGATGACTAAAAAAGTACTGCTAATATACACCAGTTTAAAAACAAATATATATATATATCAATATTTTTAATAAATACACTCAAGAAACATAATGCTATATTGCTCCAGGGGTTTTAGTAATTTGTGTTATGGCCTGTAAAATTGAGTAGTTGACAGCTGTACTGCAGGGTTGATTAAATATTGTTTGTATTTTATTTCTACCGCATGTGATATTTTTGTTTTTCAAAAACACACTACACCTTGCTGTTCTGCAATATATGTCCATCCTCTGCTTTGCACGACTTCTTGTATGTATTTAATATATGTATTAAACCATTGTTTGCAAAATACTATAGCAGAATAAACAAAACTAAATTACATTAAACTAAAGTAAGATGCACATCATGGCAGATAATACTGCCGACTGCATCATTTACTTGATAAGGAACTATGGGTAGAATTTACATATTAAAAAAACACACATTTATGATCCTTGAACATCCAGCAGCTGCCACTGAAATGAGTGCAAGTGTGAACAATTACAAAAGTTGATTTACAGTCTGTGGCCCTAAATGTCTTACTTGCACCCCATAAAATTGCAGGTCACTGTGCTCCTACTAAAAAAAATAAAAATAAAAAAATGTGTGGGATTATGTGAATCCTGTGTAACCTGGATTGGTTTTAAACTGTTTTTTTTAAATTGTTTGAACAAAACCCGGTTGATACGTATAAAAAATGATGCGTAGAAGGTGTCATATTTTACTGCAGATGATAATAATAATTGAGCTCTAATGGCAATTGTAGCAAGTTATTAATTTGAGTTTGTGTTCAAATTCCATTTCTGTGGTACTTGATAGCGACACTTGGTAATCTGGCACTCTTCAAACTGTGAGAAATGATTATTTTTTATTCTTCTTTCAATTTACACCTTACATTGTGTCTTACATGATGTGCAGGCACTTTAGTCCTTCTTACATCACATTTTTCTTGATATGCTGCTGTTTGCAGGATTGAAACTAGAGTGTTCTGACGTCTATCAGCATAACAGAGAAGGAAATTGCTTACTGTCAGAACTGAGGAAAGCTCAAATCAAAACAGCAAATGTACAAACCACACAGCAAGATACTGAAGAAATCCTGCCAGATTTCCAAACACAGGCACATTAGATTTTGAAGTTTTGAAGCCACACACACAGCAGTTGCACCTGCCAAGGCATAGAACAGAGGGGAAAAAAGTCACTAATTACTTCTCTTTTCCAAGCCATCGAACGAGAGCGCACCAAAGAAGAAGCCACATGCATATTCATTGAAAGGCTCTGCAGGATTGCATGTTGACAAAACAAATAGATGATTAGTAGATAGTGAGACAGGTTTAGCTGAACAACAAGAACGTACCAGAAAGCCTCTATTTTAGTTTCCAAAAGACAATAATACACTTTTGGGATCACACAGTGGCTTTTAATTTGAGTAATTAGACTGTGCAGGTATGACAGTTTGGATTCACATTTTGCATAATTCTATTAAAACACTAGGTTGTTTAACACAAGCCTGCCAATTCAGAACACTGCGGGTAGCTTGGGCATTTGTTTGTGACTCCTGGCTTCATCGACCCTGGAGGTGGAGCCTATCCCAAGGGTTCGGGGCAGGATGTCAGGGAGACCCTGATCTCATTACCTCCAATCATTTATGCATGGAATTTTCAGATTGTATGTTTAAGAAACAAATCAGAAATGTCACTAGTATCAAACCAGAAGGCTAAAAACAGCTACTCCTATCTGAAAGACTAAACGACAATTAGACGACAAATTAAGATTTCAGGCGGCACATAGTAATGTTCTGAAACTGTATCGCTGTATTGGTAAACAATAAACTGTGTCGTTCCTTATGGACAAGGGTTAATGAGATCCAATACAAGAGCTGTAACACAAAGTTGCCTTCTCATAAATATGGTGCTCTTTGTGGATGGATGTTATTTTTCCACTATCGATAATTGTGTAGTCGCTGTAAACTCTGCAAATGTAGCAATACTTTACAATATGTCCTTTTCTCTTTATTATTCCTTTAGGCTTGCAAGATGTCTTGCCAGAGTTTCTGCGTGGGCGTTTTGTGGAGGCAGCACTCAGCTATGTGGCATGTAACTCGGAGGGCGAGTTGCTGTGCCGCAGCAATGACTGCTGGTGCCGATGCTCTCCTCGCTTCCCTGAGTGCAATTGTCCCTTTGCCGATATCAAGGTTATGGAGGAAAACCTGGGGAAAAGCAAAGAGGCCTGGAACAGTTTCAACCAAGACTTTATTGAATCAGGTATGAGACTTCAGTATTTGGTATAACTATTAATGGAAGCTTAAGGATGTTTTTACATTTTCTCCCAAATTTTCTTAAAGGAATAGATCCCCTGTGCCGAAGTAGAACTAGCATCATCCATTATGAGTTTTAATTCACTACCAACAAGTTTTTTAACTTGTAACCCGTGTTCCTTATCTCTTTCCCCATTTGTTATTACCAAATATTGCCTCATTCACTCAGTGGAAGCTCTACTTGGGTCCGATTCAGTGTGTTACTAGTTGTTAGCATCAGTCTTACATCATAGGGGGCAGAGTTCCTTTCTTTGATCAAACAGTACCGTATGTCATATACATACTCTAACACACGGTAAAAAAAAAAAAAATAGATCCACTTCAACGTGGAGCCTGGATTTACACTCCAAGTCTAAGTGCCCAATTAGAATCTTTTGGCTATATCCAATTTTGAATGTTTATGTCCATTTTCAAGTACATACAGAAGGTGGTAGTGATTTATGACTTCAGGCTAGATGGAGTTTATTCTCAATATCGGAGTTTATACACTATGTACCCGCAAATGACTGTGCCCCAGGTGCTCGTCCATCATTCAGTCATGTCACACCACTTGCCTAAAAATACATACAGTTTACTTTTGGTTCATTTATTTCGAATGCTTATTGTGAATTAGATTTATTAGACAACATATAAATCGTATTATTCATTGATGTGTTCTAAAGTCAGCAACCATTTTTAGCGGTTTTACGGACAGCGTTAACTTTGCAAATGAGTCTACAAAGTTTATATCAGGTTTATTGGATTTTGCACAAGTTGCTTCTTTTAATATCGCTCTTATCTGACAAACTATATAGCATACAAACAGGATTTTATGTTTTATGAAGTGTCTGCTTAATGTGACTGATCCCAATGCAATTTATGACTTTCCATGTAAACAAAGTCAATGAACCAGAAGATGAAGAGAACCAGCAGTTGTGTAAACAGAAATAAATCACATGATATGCTAAACTCGCATTTTTGTGGGCTTGCCAAACTGCAAGCTACACCATTCCACAATGTTATTTTTGTTCAATTAAAATATATCATTTATGACATGCTCATCCAATTAATCTACTTCATAGAATGCATTTTTTTATTCCTTTTGCAACATTATCTACGCCGTGTAAATGTTTCTGATGCTCACTGAGTCAAATATTTTTCTTTGTTACGTCATGAATGATGATGATTTGATTTCTGTCATTTTTCCTGTAGCATTTTTTCGTAATATTTTGGTTGGGCTGGGAATTGCTTTGCTGTATCTTTAGCCTGCAAATGGTCGGAATGTGACAACAACTCACTGAGAGCAAAACGTCATCTTGCGGTATGCCGAGCCGAAGTGATTGAGGCCATTTGAGTTCAACAATCTTGTTGTTGTAAAATGGATTTCCACCAAGCTGGGACTATTTATCACAAGGCAAGCAGGACTCAGGTGTGTGATATAATGGTGGTAATGATGCTGAACAATTCCGCCGTCTCTTACTAAATTGGAAAGTGAAGCCAAATCACCTACTTTTTTCTTTTTCTTCATTTGCTTCACGCAGCGTTACTTTTTTACAACTTGGAAGATATAGACAGGATTTAATTGGACACAGGTTTTTGGCAGATATATCTGATGTTGGTGGGTAGGCTCACTCGGCTGTGCTTTCTCTGTAGCACTCATGGGATTCAGCTGCAACATTTATTTGGAAATGGTTTTGTGAGTCACATTATAGCAGTAAACAGTTCTTCCGTGCATTATTTGACTTTTTTGACAGCAGCTGAATCTTGCCAACTGTTTTTCGTTGCATATTAAATCTTTGAAAAGAGCCAACAAAAGAGAACTGAAGAGAGAAAAAGAGTGTTTTTTCAAGGTGTTTCTTCTGTTGACGTAATATGTTTTGTCAGGAGATTAACTTTGTGCTGTTTGTCATAAAAATTTAGGCATTTAGTACGTTTGCTAAAAATACCATAAAAGGAACAGAGTTTGTCACATGCATTCAAAAACAGGTATATTCTGTACACCCACGGGCATGTCTTCAGGGAATCATGAAAGTTTGATTAAATTTAGAGAAGCAAGTCGACTTGTATTTAAATAAACACACAACACACAACGTGCAAGACACAAGTTGAGATGAAAAATGAATGCTAAGAACGTGAGGGGCGAAAGCCACCGAGACAATACTGTTCGGCTGTCTGTGCTTTAGCACCATCATTATCAAATCTGTTTGCATTCTGCACGCAAACATTTTTTGCTAGGAATGACTCAGAAGAAGCTTATTATTCCATGCATGCCTCCAATATGTTATTTTTGTTCTGTTTTAACACAAATTTGAATTAGAAATATCAATGTCATGATGCATACAAAAAGGGAGCAGCGAGGGGTAATTGCCTGAGCTGGTATGTGCTAAGGGTAAATTGTGTAAGAAATGAGGTTACTCATACATGAAACATACGACGTAGCCTCACTGTAATTGAAACTCAGTGCTCTGCTTCACTGGTGGGAGGGTATTAGCCTTAAACTATTCATTCAGGGAGCGGAAAATGGACAAATCCTACTCATTATCTAGAAAAGCCTTTCATCGTTGTAATTATTTCATGTTGGTCAGGTACACTGTGTGCTTTTCCCTCTTTAAAAGGATGTACTGTATTAGTTTGTGACAGTAGCAAGTGAGTCATTAAAACAATTCTATACTGCATTAAGAAAGTTTTACAGTGTACAGGTTTGTGCTTGCAGCATCCACTTCCATCCATAATTTGATTCTGTGTCGACGGCCATTTTATTTGTTATTGCGAGCGGGGATGTTGTATTGATTCTTTCGTTTGCAGCATACAATACCAGGCAAAATATTGAAGCCATTTTCTTTCAATATAACGAGTCCGTAGCTACATTTTGACCGCTTTTGGGGAATAGCAGAAGTCAGACAGTTTGATTATTTTATATTTTGTTAAATGTTATGATACTTTGTCATAACAAACCTAGCTCACATGGATATGCAAAAATCATTAAAATGCTGTAGAGTATTCTTAGCACATCACCGGATGAAAAGCTTTAGTAATGAATATGAATACTCTGGATGCAATCACAATGCAGTAAATCGTACAAGCACAAATGTCACTATTGCGCTGTATTACATCGTTATTGTTTAGAGTGTGAAGAATTCATGCATGCCCATCTCTTCACTGCCCACTTCAAATGTCTCTATAGTTTCTGTAAGCTTAAAAGGAACATTTATCCGAGGAAATGAGTATGCGTAAACAAATGGAGAAAAACGTTATTGATGTGAATGATAAATTCATTTATTTGTGTTATTTTTTTCCTGTGTCTGCCTCTTTTCTGCTTTATTACTTCATCTGATATCATCAGATCAGTTCCTTCCCTTTCCTTGTAGCTTCATCACCTGTTTAATGGTGTTGTTATTGCCTGTGTATTCGCTCTCCCATCTTTGCGTCATAGTGTATTGTCTGTGTTCTGCATCCCATTTCGGGACGCTTGTAGATGCTGCGGTCCCCGGTCATGCCAGTCTGTTGCGTAGCTTCATTGCATTGATAAGAAAACCAGTCTGTATATTCTTCTTCTATTTTTCATTTTACTGTTTGGCTTTCAGTCATTATTATGCATGATGTCACTGACATTCCTTGCATCTTCAAAACCATCACCATTCAGCAAAACATCATCATCAAACATCAGCTTTGCATCATCAAAGAGAGCAATAAATGTATATATATATTTTTTTTTAAATTGCAGACCAACACGAATGATTTCTAGTAAAATACTTTAAATTAATCTTTTTTTTCTGTGGCAGATTTCATGATTTACCACTAACTGACTTTTGGAAAGATCTGTAAATGATGTTAAAAGTGAACTTGCATTATTATTTCATTTTTATTCTAATTATATATTAAAAGCCTATGATGCCTTAAAAGCAGTTGTGTTGACGTTTTTCAGAGTAAGGATTTTGAGAAGCACCGTTTAACTGATGGAAATGTGTCCAGCTGTGATAGAGCTGCTATTGCTGCTTTAATACCACCCTTATATTCACGCCACTACAAATAAGACAGCTTTAAGGCGTGACGTGGATATATTTGAAAGCCAGAAAATCATCACGTAACATAGAGCTGCACACGTGCAATTGGTGGGATGCTAAACACAGAAAATGACTTTGTCGGCACCTCTTCTATTTGGGGGACAATGGCGTTGGAGATGTGGAGGTGGTCCTGGCAGATGAGAATACTGAAGGATTGCAGGATTACACCCAATGAGAGAGGGTTGTGGTTTTCTCCGGGAGGTTGATATTTCAACACATACAGTAAACTACAGGGCAGGACATAAGAAACCCACACTGCTGTTTAATGCTTTGTTCAGTAATCTCACTTTTTTGTCTTGGTTAGGCTTCATCCAGGCTCTAAGGCTACTGTACTCATTCAGGGTTTTTTCAAATCAAGCATTAGCTCCTTCAGAGCAGTGCGGAGGAGGTGCCTCGTAGCAGAGACAATGGGGATATTCGATGCTTCTGGATGCTCCAACACGCAGACATTGTATTGACCGGTTTATTTTTGAGGATTGTTGGCATAACAACCAGTGCAGACAGTGTTCTGACAAGCTGGCATTGTTTGGGTCTTGAAACTCTCGTTGTCTGTCTTTGAGGGTCGTTAGTGTCCAACACAGAACATGTTTTAAAAAAGGCCGCACAACTTGTCAGGTATTCATTTTCCCTGGATGGTTTGTGCCCACAAAGAAATTTTTATACTTTGTTTTAATGACTTTTATTTTTGGAAAGATTTGTAAGCAGCAAATACTTTTCTTTAGGAAATATATCATATATACAGTCATGTAATCATGGAGTAAGACAATCCATGAATGAAAGTCAGTTAATAGACCCACTCCTTCATCAATGGCTTCAAGGAATCCCTCGCATCTTAAGATGTTACTGACGGGATCTTTTGTCAGGAGTGATATGTGACTATCTCACTGAAAGCTGATTGCTCTTCCAGATTTGTGTGGATTCTCTTTTTACTTTTCGAACAAAGCTTTACTGTTTCATTTTTTTACATGCAAGTGAAGCACATAGGTGAGAGGAGTTGTTGAACTTTTTGGCTACGGCGGGTTTAGACAAGTGGACGACATGATTGGCAATGGAGTGTTTTGCTGTGAAGTCCCTCAACTCAGCTGCGTGCTTCCAGCTTCAACAGCTGATTGGCTGGACAGCGCCTTTCCTCATTGCTAAGTGTCAACATGATTCTCTGGAGAATCAATTAGAACACAGACAGAGCCTATCAAATGTCACAACAGAATGTGTGTGTGTGTGTAGGGGGGGGGGCGGCGGCACAGACTCGAAAGCTTCTCCGTTTAATGAGGTGCTCAGTAATGGGGAGACACTCAAAGTTGTCTTTTATTTTTGTCTCATTGTCACACCCGATCACGGTTTTATCCTCTCCAAAACTTTTTTCTTCTCTTTTTTTTATCGGAGGGTGTGACAGTTGAGGGATGTGAAGAACACAAGGTCCTTAGTCATCTACATGGTAGTTCTGTATCCAACTCACATGGCCCAAGTGCAGCTGAAGCAAAAGAATCGCCTTTAAATTAGTTTAATGATGTGATAAAATTTTGGAGTGTAGCCATAGGTGACAGAGAGAGATTATTTTTTATTTTTTTAATATTTCAAGCCAGAGGTCTACTTTGGGAGTACCTGAGTCTAGCCAATTATTGTGTATCCTATTCTCTTGCACATCTGTCAGAGAATGTTGCTATTACAAGGCCAAATGTGTCAAGCTGAAGATTTTTTTTTCTTTACGACAAAGCTGTTAACAAGATAAAGGAGATGGAAGGATGAATGATTTTCATAGATCTTTATTGTGTTAATTTCTGTGTTTTCTGAGTCCCCACATTAGCTGCTGTCCCAATGGCTAATGCACACGTTAAAATGTTTTGAATGTGGATTCTGTAAACTATGTGCAAAAAAAAATCCTCTGATGGGAGACTTTTGTTGAGTATTAAATGAATCTAAGATTATTTAAACCCATTCATTTTCTGAGCCCCGAGGGTTGTGAGCATGCTGGAGCTCATCCAATCAGTCTTCGGGCAGTCGGTAGGGAACACCCTGAACTGGTCACCAGCCAATCACAGGGCACACATAACCATCCACACTCACAATCACACCTCGGGGTGGTTGATTAGCCTACCTTTCATGTCTTCGGAATGTGGGAGGAAACTCACACAGGCACGGGGAGAACATGCAAACTCCACACAGGAAGGCCAAACAAACCCACAACCTCTGCGCTATGAGGCAGACGTGCCAACCAGTGCATCATGCTGTTAAGATTTTGACAGCATGAGACCAAGATGACACCTAACAATTGCTCAACCGAACCTTCCCATTGCAAAATGGCCACTACGTTCCTGTTGTCACAGATTGTCATCAGCATGTTGACAGATGCACAGAAAGGCACAAAAGTGGATGTCTTATCTTTATCCCACACTGATGACTGCTTCACTATGAGCAGTAACCTGCCAAATCGGATAATGAAGGCCACTCAGCTTGAGGCATGTTTAAGAGAGATGAGAGGCTCCAAAGTGTCTCATCCAACCATTCAAAACTGTTTATATTAGAGTGGCCTGCATGCTAAACGACCTGCAAAGGTACCACACCTTCAGGCGTCATTGTCTTGCATCCGCCAAGAAATATTTACGCTGGATGATGGGCCAGTCGGCCTTACGGCTCTTCTCTAATGAAATTTGATTTATGTTGAGCAGATATGATGGGCACTGGCAACGTTGGGGACGTCAAGGAGCTAACCAAAGGGAATAACCAAGGGAAACCTTTACTGTTATGGCTTTCGACCCTATTGACAATAAGGTTTTATTAATTTCATTTTTGTTTTACAATATTTTACTGTATTTCCTTTATTTACCGCATTTATTAAAGTAGTCAGTGACTCCCTTCATTTCTGAGAGAAGATTTTATAAAGGTTTGCAATCACATTTTAATGGAACATTTATCTTCAGTTATAATGGACCGATGTAGGCTATTGACTGTGAAAAATCCAAATAGTGTCCATCAATAACTTTCTACTTTTGAGAAGTGCAGAAGAATTTCAGAACTTCTTTTGGCAGGGAAAATGTCATTGAATCCAGTTGGATGTTTTGTACAATGGGATAACAGCACAAATATTATTTGACTTAATGGGAAAGGGTTAGAAATTGCATGGCTAATTCAATTTCTATAGGAGCCGCTGGGTTAATGTCCTTGTGTAACCTCCGGCTGCTGAGCCAAAAGTGAAAACTGTGATTTGACTGTGCACCTCCCATGTGTGGAAGAATAAAGCAGAACATTGAGTGGTGATGAGCAAAAGCGATTTCACTCTGGCTGCCAGAAAGTACACAATGGAATTCTTGTGGTTCATTCAGTTTGTTCTTCTGCCAAGTGATGGCTAAAGTGGAATCCTTATCTGGGGTCCTTGCTTTGGCCTGGTACACACATAACGAAGGAGGGCGTATTGCGTGTGTAGTCTGCTCTCATTCTTTCTACACTGAGCATCACACCTGTTAAGGTTCTGTCCCACCATTGTTCTTGAAACGGTCCACCACGGAACAAATTATAATCACGCATGATCCCACAAAAACAAAAAATACACTAGTGTTAACCAATGGAACGGCAAAAACTTCCTATTTTTAGGGACAGTATTTGTCAGCTCATACTTAACATTTGGATTCCTGCTCTATAATAATTATATAGGCGATGGTTATCTTAAAATTAAAATGATTTTAATGGGATATGATTTTTTATTAAATTACCATAAGAACAACAGACTGCAGTAAAATACAAATGTAATTTTATGGTCCAGATACAAAGACATATAGGTGCCAGGTTTGTGTTTCAAAAATGAAAATAAATAGAATGCAACAGCAATAAAGAATATAAAGTAAACATTACTAAATTATGCATGGAGATTGCAGTATGGCACGTGCGTCGTATGTACATCAGCAGCAGAGTCAGGGATGTTGTATGTGTAAAGTAAAAACATCTGCAGAGCAATTGGCAGTGAGGCGCTAATGTGTGCACTGGCAGCGGGGTTAGAGATGTTTGGATGCACACGTCACAGCATTATAGAATGTGTGTTGGTGTAATTATGAGTTCAGTGTAATGATGGCTTGCTGGAAGAAGCGGTCTCTGAGTTTATTTGGCGTTCCAAAAGGAAACATCTAGCGGGCAGGGTAGGGGCTGTCACATGTGATTGCCTCAAATCTTTAAAACAGCAGAACATTTAGATGTCTTTCAGGCAAGGATGAAAACACAGATAATCGTCTGTGTGCTCTTGACCACTCTTTGGAGCCTCTTCCATTCTGCCTCAGTGCAGTCACACTATAATACAGAATTCACAAGTACTTCACACAGGTGTTACTGGAGTGGGCGGGTGTGTAGTTGGTGTGTAGAGTATAAAGCATTCGTCTTATCACACACACCTTGTAGGAAGTCAGTGTCCAAGATGAAGAGTGACTGTGTTTTTATGGTTGTAGATGAAATTGGTATTTTCTTGACATCAGCCAACAGTTTTTTGTTGTGTACGAAGTCAAAAAGTTACCCTCAGCATTTTGAAGGATATTGTGTGTTTTAATGTCTGAATGGGATTTGGTTGGGAAATATATTCAAAGAGGATATTTTAGTTCAAAATAATAACATATACCGTATTTTCCGGATTATAAGGCGCACCTAAAAACCTAAAATTTTCTCAAAAGCCAACAGTGCGCCTTATAGTCCGGTGCGCCTTATATATGGACCAAATTCCTGAATTTAAACTGGCCCGAAGCATTGTGTCATGAAATCAATCATAAGTGGCCCGCTGAAGACTATGAATCATGAATCAAAAAGACTATGGATCATTATTTTGTGATTATAAAGTCATTTGTTGCGTCTGAAGTTTAAATAAAAAAATGATAAAATGGAGAATGATTTGATTTGGATTAAAAATCTGACATGATGCATTAATGGTGTGCCTTTTAGTCCGGTGCGCTTTATATAAGGACAGAGTTTTAAAATGGGATATTTATTGAAGGTGCGCCTTATAGTCCGGTGCGCCTTATAGTCTGGAAAATACTGTAATCTATTGACCAATCACAGACGAGGGCTACTTCATAGGGATGGTTGAGGTTTTATGGAGAAAGTCAAGTAATAGCTTCCTCTGTTAACTATTACATGAACAGCGTGATTGACGGCACATTCAATGTGTTATGAACACTTTGAAGGGAAGGAGATGGCAGCTTCCTCGACAGCTCTGGCCCCTCTGTTTTCTGCGTCATCTCTCCCAGCTGGCATCACTGTGCAGTAAAAGGGGCCCATGTGCTGCCACACTTGCCGGAAGACATCCCAAATCCAATCTCATTGTCTGTCACGTTTGCAGCTGAATTATGGTCACGGAGGAAAAATAGGATTACTGAAGTTGTTGTCACAGGCACTACACAGAAAACAAGCAAATAAGAAGTCTGCTTGCTTTCTGACAAGAATGTTCATTGCAACAAATGGCAGGCACTTGGGATCGTTTGTAATTGTGTCAGTGAACTGAATGACACTTTGACAGTATATTTGTATTTGTAGTGTCAAGAAGAAAGACAGTGTGGATGCCAAACTTGACAGCAACAAAATCATCTCATTGCAGCATTGTTTTTTTTTAGCGTTGACTGTGGGAGGGAGAAAAACTGGTTTGTGAGTATGTTTGGTTGCTTTGTTAATACAATTTACAGGTACCGTAATTTCCAGACTATAAGCCGCACCGGACTATAAACCGCACCAGCTAAAATTCAGGTTCAAAATTTTGGAAAAAAGTCGCGGCTTATAGTCCGGAAATTACGGTATTTCTCACAGCATCATGTTGAATGACAACTGTTATTAAAAATATTTAACTTTCGACAAAGCTGGTGAGTGTTTTAATAAAAACGTAAGTTTCAGGGTTGTTTTGAATGATCGGGTATTAACAATTAGCAAAAAAAATTCGGGCTATTCTAATGCAGGCTTCGACACCCAGATGATCAATATGAGTAAGTGATGGGCAACTGTTTCTCATTTGTTCTCCCTTTGTCTCTGTTGCAGATGAATTCAAGGCCTTCCTGAAACAATTACCCACTGATCAATTCTTGAATGTTTCCATGATTGCCAAGTATTGGTCAGCTGACTTATCTCTCCAGAAGCGCTATGCTCATCTCGAGTCCAGCACAGCCTTGGTCCTGAACAAAGCTCAGAAAATCATCAGGAAATTGTTCACCCTCAGCAAACGATGTCCAAAACAACCTCGAATCAGTCTCCCCCGAGAAAGGTATCCCATTTATCATTTCAGATTTAATATTAAACAGTGTGCTTATTTTAGTCAATGAATATTAAAACTTCAGGACCACTGGTGGTCTCCAAGTTTGGGATCGCTAACAAAAAAACTTGAGATTCTTGTACAAAGGCAGCTGCAGCTGTAAATATAACATTATATCAATATTTCTTGTATGAGCTTCTACAACTCCTACTGCTAATATTTATGCTACTACTACTAGTGATGATGATACTAATATTCACAATACTATTGTCTGTCTCAATATGCCAGTCCAGAATGTACCATGCTTCTTGTTCTAAGCCTGTTGGGATAAGATTCAGCAAACCTGCAAACTTACTGAGGATATGCTGTGTCAAAAACGTAATAATAGACTTGTTAAGAGTTTTTCTTCCCAGGGTAATGTTGAAGGTCTAGTGCTACTTAGATATGCCATTCACAGACAAAGATGGCCAAGGTTTTTTTTTTTTTTAAATGTGCGAAAAGCAGGGCGTGTATTGTGCAGCTCTGATAAACACATTACGTTCCAACCTAAGTAGATTAGAAGTCATTTTCCATCTTATTATTATGATATCGTATGATAATTATTTGAAAGGCTAACTGACATTGTTTGCCTGATTGATTTCTGAGGAAAGTATTCACTAATGTTGTTATTACGTGGAAGAGGTAAAACATGAAACCCAGGATAAGGAAGAAAAGCACTGAAGTCAAGCACTGAAGTCAAGCACAGAGTAATGTGAGGAAGCAGTTTGGGATAGCAAATAAAATTGGAAAGGGAAAAAGAAATGGGGTGAAAGGAGACATGCTAGGAAGGAATGAACAAAGACAGAACTTGCAAGAAAGTGTAGGACAGATGAAGGGTCTAGTTATAGGCTGCGGAGTGAGGTACTCTACACTGTGGCAAGCTCTAATCAAGTCTTTTCCTGCACTGACAGTCTAGCGCTTGTTTACAGAGAACCTTAATTTCCTTGGCAGTCATTTGTCACTAGCAATCACTCCATCTCCCCTCGCTTACCCTTTTGCCACTTTCTGTCTTTATTTTTCCTGCACTCTCACCTTTATTTCCCCTTGTCCCTCTCCTTCTCTGTCTGAGACCATCACTCAGTCTTTACCGTGCTCACAGCAACAGGAAGCTATCAGGGCCAGCAAAGGATCCATATTTCGTCCTGCGCAGATCTATTTGTTTCATCATCACTTATTTCTGTCTATTTGCGCAAGCCTCAGGGTATGGAATTGCCGTAGTTTTTTGGCAATGCTGTGTGCAATTTTCCCATCTTAGCCTGGGGGATAGAATCTTTACAGAACCCATTTTGCAACTGAAGCCCTTGCAAACTCTTGCCTGCCAAAATGGATGGCAATTTTGTGTCTGTATTTTCATCTCATCTGCAGTCAAACACAGCAACTATTCCTCCACAAGGAAAAAGTATACAGTATGGATTCAAATGGGAGCTGCTAAATAATTTAATGTAGGTTGTGGTGGTGTGTGAATTTAAATGATAAGCTCGTTATCCATACTGTATGATGGCTTCCATCATTTGTGTGTGTGGAAAGGGAGTGACAATAGGAAAATGGTAAAACAAGTAAAAAGTTGAATTTTGTGGAAATGTGCCGTAAAAAATAGAAACCATTTAGGCCTGTTCATTGTAGAAATTCAGTTTATTCCTTTTTCTCCTATAGTCTATTGCACAGGTGTCAAACTCAAGGCCCAGGGGCCAGATACGGCCCGCCACATCATTTTATGTGGCCCACGAAGATAAATTTGTGTCATTACTAGAATTACAAATTTTCTTCACTTTTAAAAATATATTTTTTTTAAATATTTGACCAGTTTTTACTAGTCTGATTTGAAAATGAGTTATTTGTCAGTTTGTTTTGTAGCTTATACTGTATATAATATGAGGTGCTCATACATTTATTTGGGTTGACAAGTCATAATGGCCCTCCGAAAGAAACTACGACTACAATGCGTCCCGCGAAAAAAAATTAGTTTGACAACCCTGGTCTATTGTGTCATTTCCAAGGAGAGATTGTGATTCTGTTAATATCATGCCATGGTCAGATAAATAAAAAAAATTACAATCACACCTCCCATGAAGCTTGTTCAGGATGTAATTGAAATCCTTCAAATGAGATACAAGCCATTTTGCAAGAAAAAGGATTTCAAGAGGCACAACAAGAAGATACTTGAAGAAAAACGGCCTGCGCAGTCATGCCAGAATAAAGCCATTACTGCACCAACACAGCTTGCTCACATAATATTACAAAGTACAGCAACGAGCTTCAAACCTTCTAAAACAATCCTTTGGAAGGACCAGACTAAATTTTAACCTAATAGTCAAATTAATAAATGGTAGATTTCAACAAAGCATATGAAAAAAATGTAAACTCATTTATCGCTACTGTATAATATGCAGGTAGAGCTTTGGTGTGCTATAACGGCACAGGGAATATTGTCAAAATTGACGGTAAGATGAATAAAATATGCATGCCGAACATAGTGGAGGACAATTTGCATTCATGAGTCCCAGTTGCATAAAGGGATTCACTTGGCTTTCAAAGATGACATTGATCCAAAGCACACGGTCAAGTCTGACAGCAGAATAAAAGTGAAGGTTGTGGTGTGGCCATGAAAGTCTCTTGACCTAAAAATATTGAGCCACTCTGACGAGAGACTCAAATGTGCCATTCCAGTAAGGCACCAAACACAACTCGTAAACTTTTACAGGGCATAGTGACTTTTTGCAAAGGAAAATGGAAAGCATTACCACCAGAAAAAAATGAGAAATATCAGTAAAATAGACTGAAAGCCATCAGTGATTCCAAACAGGGCAATCCACAAGAGCTGAGTTTTTTTTTTTTTTTTTTAATGATTGTTAGTCTGAAATGCTATGTAGTTTAATTTCAGTTCTGTTCTAAATCAAATGAATCTTCTTTGACCACTTCTGCTCATCTTACAAATTATGCAAGAGTATAAAAACTTCATGAGCACAACTGTATGTTAAATTGCGTAATATATCAGCGACCTCTAACAGGATATTTTTATAGTTTATGAGAAGATGTTTTTATCTTTTTGTAGGTCGATAGCCTTTTGGTTGAACAAGGCTCAGTCCCTTCTGTACTGCAATGACCATGGAGTACTGGGATCATTTGCTGAGGAAGTGAAGCGATGCAGCTGTCCTGTGGAGCAGCCAACGTGTCAGGGTGCCATTCCCTGCGTTGTTGACGCCTCCTTCACCTCCTGCTCTGCTTGTGCTGCTGACAATGTAACCCGCTGTGGATCCTGCCACCACGGCAATCTCTTACACCTTGGTTCCTGTCGACCAAGCATCGCTACATCCTTGGACCACTATCTGAACTTTGATCTCGACATGCCGGATGCTGAGGTTTCAAAATTATTTCATACATTCCAATGGTTCTCAAACTTGGATGGTCATAAATGTTAGGTCTTAGTGCAGGAAGGACATGAACATGCAGCTATTGCATACCAAAATACCGTATTTTCCGCACTACAAGGCGCACCGGATTATAAGGCGCACAGAGTAAATAACTCGACGTTGCTCAAACGTTAATGCAATCACAATATAGTAACACTCGAAATAGTGAAAACAATATATCAATAACTCAACGTTGCTCAAACGTTAATATCACACAACACACAAAATAAACACGTAAAGCTTACTTTAATAAATTAGCCCTCACCCACGAATCCATATTGTTCCATTTATAAGGCGCACCGGATTATAAGGCGCACTGATTTGAGAAAATTTGAGGGTTTTAGGTGCGCCTTATAGTGCGGAAAATACGGTAGTAGCCTTTTTTTTGTTACAGTAAATTGAGGTGAATAATGTTCTTTATAATTATGGTTTTACAATCATTATTGTTTTATATCAATGTCAAATTATATCATCATGCATTTTCCACACCTAACTTCTTCAGGGTTCTTGTCCTCACTCTTGGTCCGCATCAAAGTCTGAGAACCATTGTCGACATAATGTATATGATTAAGTGATTAAGTGTGTTTCTTAGTTGTTCCCTGAATAAGTGTAAGTAAATGATTATTGTTTTTGTAGGTGAAGTACCTACTTCAGCAGCTTGATAGCAGAATTGAGGTCCATGCTATTTACATTAGCAACGATGTCCGTCTGGGAAGTTGGTTCAACCCTGCTTGGAGAAAGAGGATGCTGCTTACTCTCAAGAGTAATAAAAATAAGTCAAATCTTATCCACATGTTGATGGGCATGACTTTCCAGATATGCTTAACGAAAAATTCAACACTGGAGCCAGTGCCGGCAATTTACGTTAACCCTTTTGGGGGAAGTCACTCAGAAAGTTGGTTCATGCCTGTGAACCAGCCTGAGTTCCCCAACTGGGAGAGAACTCGACTGGACTCTGTGACAACTGCACAATGCTACAACTGGACATTGTCACTGGGCAACAAATGGAAGTCCTTCTTTGAAACCGTGCACATCTACCTGCGAAGCCGCATTGTCACAGATGATCCAACAGTGAACGAAACTCTATTCTATGAACCGTTGGACATGGATGACCAGACGTCTAACATGGGTTATATGAAGATCAATACTCTGAAGGTTTTTGGATACAGCATGCACTTTGACCCTGAGGGCATTAAGGATTTGATACTCCAGCTGGACTACCCATATACACAGAGTACACAGGATGCTGCCTTTTTGATGTTACTGGAAATGAGGGATCGCGTTAACAGGTTGGCCCCGCCAGCGCCACAGCCACTCGACCTGTTTTCTTGTCTTCTGCGTCACCGACTGAAGATGTCAGCTGGTGAGGTGGTGCGTATCAAGGAAGCTCTTCAAATCTTCAACTCAAAGCTCCCCAATGCCTCTCCTGAACCTGAGCTGGCTCAGCTCTGCAGCTAACTAGCTTAACTCTCAGGGCAGGGCTGGACTACCCTGCTAAGGAGATTCAGGGATATTACTGGCATGAGGAACGTGGTTTCCAGCAAACCTTGGACCTTATCAGAATCCATATATCACAATGAAAAGTGACAAAGTCTCTTGGCTGATTTTCCAGTGTTGTTTGAATCATGAGGGTTATGACTATCAGAGGTCATCTATTAAGGCATGATTTCGACCTCTTGGAGAACATGAAGTTCAAGTGCTCTCCTGAACTTGCCTGGAGGCTTACTTTTGCTATAACTGCCTTTCTTACGGCAAACTACATGATAGCTGGGAGATTCAAGTACCTAACGCCTATGTCTTGTAAAGAGAAATGTGATTTATTATGTATAGAGGGACTCTTGATGGATCAACAATAATGATCTAATAGAGGAAGATTGTCCTTACGTAACCCTATTTTCTTTGGTTACGGAACAATCTAGAGAGGAGAATAGTGGATAAAAATCAAATGTGCATTGAATCGATGTTATGCTTACATTTTGATAACCCCAACCGTGTTACTATCATTGAATATTTCTTCCCAACCTTTTGATTTGGGTTTTTTTCGGACATTTGAAAATGTGTATCTATGCTGAACAACTGAGAAGTCTGTTAGTGTTAGCTCTATATTTGGTGATGTGTCTTTACCAGAACAAAAAAAGGTGAACACATTGGCAACGCAAATAGCAACATAGCTTATATGTTCCTTTTTATTTTTCTTCTTTTGAAATGAAAACCTAAGGAAATTATGATGTGGTTATTAAAAAAAAATAATTGCGGGTACAGTGCTGTAAATAATGCGCCATCTAACTTGACGTGTGAATATGTGCACATTGCTTTTTAGATAACCAAGTGCAAAGACAAAAAAAAAAAAAAAGACAGAAATGTTTATAACAACTCATGCCTTATATGGAGTAAGTGTTGTGAGAAGCACATTTTGTTTTGGTGTTTGATTTCCTGGCAGGTAATGTATTCCTTTTAAGATTTCCAGTTTTCTATCAGTAAAAACACATCCTTCAAGTTAACGTGCTTTTCCATGTACATGCTGGCCACATTGTACTATTTGCTTTAATTTGGTGATGTTAAACTTTACAGTGCACACCAGTATATAATACGGTAATGTAATTGTTCAGCAATGGTCCTCTGGGTCCAAGTATAGATGCTCTCACACCTGGAGTGGTTATATTTCTAAAAATTTCATAAAGTTTTTGATATTTTTATTGACTCACAAAGTGACAGGTCCAGCATTATCATCTGAAAATTAGAACTTTTTTTTATGGTTCCTGAAGGGCAATGATGGTTATTCTGAGAACTTCAAACAACACAGCGCCTTGTAAGAGTTATTAAAATTATTATTCTATTCTGTATTTAAAAAACAAACATTTTTTCCTCATTTAAAGCTGTCGATCTCTTTTCAGCTTAAGTCAAAAATCAAGAGGCTCGTTTTTTTAAAATTCTTTTACAGTGCTCTAGATTCTTTTTTTAATTCTGAAGTCCACTCACCACTATAACGTCACCATACACCTAAACTGAACAGTGTAATAAATACATCAGCCCCACGATGTATTTGCCTCTGTCCAAAAACTGTTGCAAATTCATTTGAACTCAATTATATTACAACATTTCCAGCAAACTGTATTGTAATAAGTGCCGCCATGATTGAAATAGGTTGTTAAATAGAAGGGCTACCTGAATGAAAATTAGAACCACCAGGATGAACCAAAGTAAGCTGTAACATGGTGCGGCACCAAGAATACGGACAGCTGGGGCTGCTGGGAATTTCGCGCTTATCACCCCCCCATGTGTTTCCCCACATTATCCCAAAACATTGTCTCTGTTTAGACCTCCATCTGCCAGGTTCCTCTGAGCCAACCACACTCACATTTTTTCCTCTTTTAAATATCAGTGTTTTCATTTGCATTACTCCATGTTGTCCACCCCCTACTAGTCACTTATCTCATTGGTCCTTGGTAAACCATCTGGAAAGTTCCATCTCCATCTGTTGGCCTTGCTCCACCACCCACAGCCCAGGAGTATTTCTTTTCCTCAAGTTCTGGAGCTTATTTAATAATGTTACAACATGGCATTGATGTCTTATTGCCAAAAATCCTCTTGTTATATTATTACAATAAATGTTATTACTTGAACTTGTGTCATTTCAATTTTTTTAGGAATTGCTGCTTTTCTAAAGTGAATTTTAAATGTACAGAATGTTCATCTATGAGAAAAACTCGTTATGGTTTATTTATTTAAAACACAGGTGTCAAACTCAAGGCCTGGTGGCCAGATACATCATTTTATGTGGCTCGCGAAGACAAATTGTCCATGAAATTCGTGTCATTACTGGAATTGCAAATTGTCTTCACTTTTAATAATCTCTCTTTTTTTTTTTTTAATATTTTTACTCGTCTGATTTGAAAACGAGTTACTTGCCAGTTTGCGAAAAAAAATTGTTTGACACCCCTGATTTAAAACATGATTTAAAACACTCATAAAAAGAAAAAAAAAAACATCTTATGGTATTTTCCGCGGCCAAGTACATTATTGAAAACCACCTAACCCCACATAAGTGACCACATTAGCAAGGTTAGCAACAAATCACTGTTCTTGAACAGAACAAAGACTCAGACCTCATTATTTGTAGCCAGCGCAGCTGCACTCCGGTATAAACCGGCGTATCCTCATTGTTGTGCCGACGCGTGCCTCAACGTTTTTTTTCCAGGAATTTGGGTCATCTGTCCACGCCATGCTGGTTGTTTCGGCTCTTAGAGAAAACTTCCCTTGACATGCGCCTGGCTCATATGACAGTTTGATGGCTCATAGTCATCTGAACTTTGTTTTACCAAATGACCTTGGGCAGACAGAGTCTGCACTCTGCAGACATGTATGGTCAAACAAACCGCTTTATCCTCACGAGGGTCATGGCCGTGTAGAAGCCTATCCCAGCTGACTTCGGGCAATAGGCAGTGTAAAATTAGGAGAAAATAATTTTGTTTATATATACTAAGCCATACATGACTATAAAATGCATGTGCTTTAAATAAAATGTCTTAATTTCTAATACCTGTTTTACCTGTAAAACAAACCCTCTTACAATATCATAAAAATCATGACAAATCCATCGATAAACCACACTGGACTACAAGCCACAGGGTTCAAAGCTTGTGCAAAAAGTAGCAGCTTATATTCTGGAAATTACGGTAAAAGTTTCCCACCTATATATATATATATATATATATATATATATATATATATATATATATATATATATATATATATATATATATATATATATATAGACTTTTCTTAAAACAGACACATCTCCTTTTTATCAGTTAGCCATTATTCTGACCTTTTGTTTCAGTTTGAATTGATTCTTCACATAGATCGCAGCTTTCTTTGTTATAAAGCTTGTGGTTCCACACAGAGCCCCACGGAACATATCAAGTGGTGGCATTCAGTGTGGGGTTACATTTCTGACCTCATTGTAGCTCTCTGATGCTTTCTGTGCTGTCAAAGAATGACTCCTATGTTCTGCTTTTCTCCCCTCTGCTGTCTTCTCACACTTTGAATAAGAAATGCAGCTCCAATTGTGGAATAAGCTTTCACACATCACTTGTTTTTCTTCACTTCAGTCTCTACCTCCCTTTTTTCGATTTTTGTCTCTTCCCTCTTCGATTTCTGTCCGTCTTCCCTCTTCATATGCAAGAATTTATTTGAACTGTAACGTAGTCATTAGCTAATGTTCCATCGTACTCGCACTGTGCCGGGGGCGCAGAGCACGTTCCTCTCATAGCCTGCAGCTAAATATTTATTCTTCGTTTTGCATTTTAAAAGTCAAATTTATTACATGTAATGAGATTTTTTTTAGGATTAATATATTTAAAAAGATAATATATACGTATATAATAGTATATATACTGTATATGGATGGATGGATGGATGGATGGATGGATGGATGGATGGATGGATGGATGGATGGATGGATGGATGGATGGATGGATGGATGGATGGATGGATGGATGGATGGAAAAGAAGCCACCCTGTGCATAAAAATCATTTTAGTTCCAGATTTTTGTGAGCAGAGCCACTAATATGACAAACCACAGCAGTGTATTGAAACTGAAACTTCTGTGTCAATCACATATTGCTAAAACGGCTAAAAAAATAGTCATATACTGTTTTTCTGCAACTAAACTAGATAAGAAAGTAGAATATATTCTATATGTGGTGCAATGATCGGAACTTTTCTTTATACCTATGGAATCCACATCACACAATGAGACAGCAAAGATGCCGTCTTGCTGACTTGTTTGGCTGTCGCCATCCAATTTGAAATGTGCATTGCACCACCGGCAAGACTGCAGTGAAAGGGTATTGACTGAAACATATTTTTGGAGCAACCCTGATTGACTGGAATTCAGCCCAGGGTGTATCTAGTCCCTCATCCAAAGTGTGCTGGGATTGGCACTAGCTCACGCGTGACCATGGACAGGATAAGCAAAAAAAAAAAAAAAAAAATCCCTTAGACCAGGGGTGTCAAACTCATTTTTTTCGCGGGCCGCATTGTAGTCATAGCTACTTTCGGAGGGCCATTATGACCGCCAACCCAAATAAATGTATGAGCACCTCATATTATATACAAAAAAAACAAGTCAACAAGTCAAATTCCTTGTTTGGCATGCTCAAACATGGCGAATAAAAAACTCTTGAATCTTGAATCTTGAAAACAAACTGACAAATAACTCGTTTTCAAATCAAACGAGGAAAAACTGGTCAAATATTTACAAAAAATAAGATATTAAAAGTGAAGACAATTTGCAATTCTAGTAATGACACGAATTTGATGCACAATTGGTCTTTGCGGGCCACATACAATGATGTGGCGGGCCGTATCTGGCCCCCGGGCCTTGAGTTTGACACCTGTGCCTTAGATTTAGGAATCCATCTATATAGTGTCAGCTCACGAATGGTGCACAATGAACTCTTCGGTGACAATCACTGTATGACTTATAAACGTCATGAATATGGCCAGTTCAGTAATGTCTATAATGGCCGTGCTCTCATTAATCGTGGCAGAAAATATAATAAATTTGTCCTTGGGTCCAATATCCTCTTTGCCACAGTATTCTTTGTCAGAATAATATCAGTAAAAGCTTGTTGCTTATCAAAACAAGACCTCTGCAGCCTTCAGCATGCATCTTCGGGATATGGTTAGCTGGCATTTACTGCTGTCATTCAGCTCTTTGAGAAAATGGACTGCTCCAACCTTAGACCCACCAGCATTTTATTTGTTGTCCTTGAAATATTTTCACTAAGATGAGTCTCATTGTGGCGTCACAAATTTTATTCCTTCTGACACTTGTTGATTCCACACCACTGTGAATAAGTAGTGAACGTTACAATCATTGGAATTCTCTGTACTTATCCACTTTTTTCGTTTTTCCGAAGACATTTTGGATAAGAAGGATAGATATTGTAAATAGTAGAAGGTGCACTGGTATCTTCATCTGCTGCAGTGCCGCTTCTTCTACTCCTACAACAGTTGTGCCTCTCTAATTTGACTAAAACACTCCCGAGTGATAATGTAATATTAATTACACTATTAGCTTTTTTCTGGATTGCTGTGGCCTATGTTTGTACATATATAAATGTTCTTTGTATAGAGGGGACAGGAATCAGCATTTATTTTGAGAAGGGTCATTTTTTTTTTTTTTTTCTGTGTGATACCATGTTTTTAAATCTTCATGAATATTTATTTATAAATACTTCAATTGTCCATGAGTGGACGAAAGTTTATTGATTTATGTGTGGGTGGTAGTATATCAAGTTATTTTTTATTATTATATAATTTTATTATTTTTATTATTTATTTTTTGCTGTATGGAAAAATTACAAAATTGCACTCCTTAAAACTGCTGAGTCAAAAATTGGAGTGACCCCGGTAGTTGGGTCAATTTGACCAAACTCTGAGTTGTTCAGCAAAAAAAAAAGAAAGAAAAAAAACATGCTTTGTCGGGTGAAATTAACCAATCGGTCCAATTTTTAACCCAAATTGGATTGTTTTTGACCCAGCAGTATTAAGAGTGTTGTCTTTATCTACGGGCTATGTCAGACTGGTCTTATTGACATAATTATATGAGTGGGCATTTTATTAATGCATATCCTGATATTAACCTCTGGGAGGGCAAGAAAAAGCACTCGCAGGTCATCTATCAACTGAAGGGTCTGCTCTTTTAATTTCCACTCTGTTTCAGTAATTATTGTCGTGGTGGTGAAAACGTAATTAATCCCCACCAGAATGTGAATATGCACATACGTGAATATCAAATCTGGGAGCTCTGACAGAAAAGTGTGAGGTAAATCAAAAGCATTTATATTATTATTTGTATTAGAGTAGTGGTGTGTAGTGGAAAAAATACAATAACACAATTATCCTAATGTCATGTATTGTTAAAATAAACAACAATAGATGTCATGTAAAATTACCACACCATTCACAGTTAGCCTACCGTAAAATACTGTAATTCAAAATATAGCAGTACTTTAATTATATACTGTATTGTTACAATAGATTGGTCGGTGCATTGTAAAATAAGAGTAAATTACTGGCATCCCTGCTGCCAGTAATTTGCCGTCTCAGACCAACGACCAAAGTGATGTGTGATATGTTAAATGGATTTGAAAAAATATTGTTCAAAATACTGTGGTATTCCTTATATCTTTAAAATTCTGTCTGTATTTTGAATTGCATGCACAGTATTAAGGTACACATAGCACATGCAGCACAGTTTAAGGCTAACTCCCCCACCAGCTATCTACATATTGAATTTACAAGTGTCCAGGGTATAGCAGTCACAAGTGCACAGCTATAAGCACACCATGTTAGATCTGACATTAAAATTTGGTCCACACATTTTCAAGAGAGCACTCGCGATCGGATCACACTCTTCTACTCGATGCAAAAAGCACAACTCGACAGGAAAGCTTGCCCACATCTCTGACAATGTAAACAATGTGGGAGAGGGTGAAGTGGCAGTTTTGTGAAGTATTATTGTGAGCACAAATAAAATCCTACATACCTGAGTGGAAATGTTCCTCTTTCAAGTAACCACATAAAATTGTTGGTGCTTTTATTGTAGTTCAAAGCACGCTGTTGGTTGTTCTTTTTGCTGATCATGTTTTGTGAACTTCTTTTGTTTTTTGTAAGGCACTTGAGTGCAATATAATTAGAATTATTATATATAATATTTTTTTTTTTTATTTGATGTCTATTCAGGGCGGCTCGGTGGCGCACTGGGTAGCACGTCCGCCTCACAGGTAGGAGGGTGCGGGTTCGATTCCACCTCCGGCCCTCCCTGTGCGGAGTTTGCATGTTCTCCCCGAGCCCGCGTGGGTTTTCTCCGGGCACTCCGGTTTCCTCCCACATCCCAAAAACATGCTTGGTAGGCCGATTGATCACTCCAAATTGTCCCTAGGTGTGAGTGCGAGTGCGAATGGTTGTTTGTCTCTATGTGCCCTGCAATTGGCTGGCGACCGGTTCAGGGTGTCCCCCGCCTACTGCCCGATGACAGCTGGGATAGGCTCCAGCACGCCCGCGACCCCCGTGGGGACTAAGCGGTTCAGAAAATGGATGGATGGATGGATGATGTCTATTCATTTATATAGTTACAATATGTACTGTATATGGATTCAGTTTTATTTCACACCTTAGATTCTTATCCATTGAGAAGAAGCCCAATATTTCAATTTTAGATTCTTTGTGTTAGCCTTTTTTAGTTTAGCAAAGCTGTGCAGTATTTTTCTATTGGCAGCATAAAGTGTCTTCCTATGATTATTATGTATTACGTTAATATGTGACCTTCAAATTCTGAAATTGTAAGCTCAAAGTCCTTTTTAAACCAGGTTTTATGGTGAAAACTTGAGAGGCCAATTCAATTGTATTAAAAAGAGCAACCACCTTGGTAAAAAAAGAAGAAACAGAAATTTGAAAATCATAATAATTAAAAAAATATTAATTATATATATATATAATATATATTCACTCCATAAACTGCTTATCACTTGGCTTGAACATTTTACGTTCTATAGTTCCTTGGGGGAACTGTGGTTCCTCTTTATCGTTTACAATATGGTAATTTTCCACTTTCAAATCGAGAAAACAAATCACCTGTAAAAGCACAACTTGACAGATAACCCTCTCCCACATCTCTATCAAAATGTAAACACTGAGGGTGCAGGGTTAAGTTGTGGTTATGTGAAGAGTCGGTAAGAGTGCAATCACATCCAGCATGGATTAGATATGGACATTGTGGACACGCCTGGCCTTCCATGCCTGGGGATGTTCAATCTCAATAATCACTACACAACACCGAGGCCTCTAGTACACACTCACACTTCTGGAAATGGACCCACTTGAAAGTGCAATTTTGCAGATAACTCTCGCTGTTGACTTCCATTTCTATTACATCAGCGGTGTGCACACTCACACTGGGCAAGTTCCACCTTCGGCATAATATCCCCTTCCTCCTACAATGCACTGCACTCATTCCCCCCTTCAGCTTGTTTTTCTGTGCCATCATTTCCTAATACAAATCAGTAGTACCACAACTTTCTTGATTTTGTGAGTAATTTTAAATTGTTCTATTCTGTTATGCAGATTAGATAAGTGGATCCGCACTCAAACACATCTTAAGGTGAGAATTGTGATGTACAAATGGGTGAGTGAATACACTCGGTGTGTATGTTATTATTATTTTTTTAAGTTGCTTAGTATTTGTCACCCCTAGTTTGATTTCTTACCACGCTGTGTCTGAATGTGCCATATAATAGAGAATGAGTCTATTACCCTGGCCCAGAACAGTAAACCTACTGTTTTGTACACACTCATTCTAGGATAGTCTTCTACAATAAACAAAAGAAATATGAACTTGATTTTACAGGAAGCCGGTCCTCCCCTGAAGACACTGTGGTGAGAAGGAAGGAAGATTTCCTCTAGGAGAGAGCTGTTAAACTGACTGTGAAATGGATTTGTGAAGAGAGCTGCATCAAGGTATCGTCCACTGGATTCTGTGTGAACACAGCCCACCTATGATCTGACAGCCAAACCTGGGGTCAAGTGCTTTTGAGCACTGCTGGGTTTCATAGTAAACGTGTGCTCTCAGTTTCTAAAATGCTACATTTTATATTCTCTGCATCTTTTTTTTTAGCATTTAATCCCATTTCACTATACTGCATTAACTTCATTTTGAAACGTTAATACGATTGCTTTGATTATGCATTAAGCCACCGTCATAAAAACAAAATTCACAAATGAAATTTAAAAAAATTCAACTGGTGGAATCAGCTAAAAGCAAAGTATCAGATTTGAATTATCTACAGGGGCCCTGCTATGCACTGCATGGGGTCATGTGAGCCTAGCGGTAGGAAACATCAGAGGATAACAGTCGAGAAATCACTGCCAGCCATAAAATAAGTGTTGAGATGAGGCAGAGGGACGGGGGAGCCATCAATATTGCAATCTTTAGTCATAGGTTTAGCAAAGGCCCAGTGGTAAAATTTACTCTGTATGGGGCCATTACATGGAGAGGCCAGCAAAGCAATTAGATTCTTGCAGTGGGTTTTGGTGTTGGGGAATCGACTATAAGATCTCCATGGAGGCGAGGATTGCTGTGAAGAAGATGGAAATGTGTGTGTACACGAGTGTGTGTTTTAAAAGAAGAATATCAGATAATCATTTTGTTGACCTCTAATCCCACACGCTGTCATAAAAACCATTTTCATCAGCTTTCATCCATGTCTCATTATATAGCAACAGAAATAGAAGCACCCCATCAATGTGGCATCTCTACAAAGTAACCCACTGCTTTATGGCTTCATAAATAAATTCAAAGCCATAGTAATAATCATGCAGCTCCAATTATTTAAGTAATCTTATTGGATATGTGTTGAAATATCGATCTGATTATGTAATGATGAATAATAAAACCTTTTACACCTAGAATTTGCTATCTGTGGATAGGTTTGAAAAAGTTCTCCATGTCGCCAAGTTCTGTTATATGCGGCCAAACTTTTAAAATGTCTTTCACCTAACCTTGCAAACACTGCTGCCTTCTGTTATTGGTCATCCGTGAAGAGGAATAATACTTGATTTAAGGCTTTCTACTAAAACATCTAATCAACACAGCGTGAGCAAAATCATACTCTGTTGATTAAACGAAATTAAATCTGGACACGTGCAGTATTTTTTTTTTTTTTTTACAATTATCATCCTCTACTTGGTGAAAAGACAAGTATGCTTGAGCATATATGACTAAACACTAAATACTGTTATGAATTAATTTTATTGTGATGAACTTTTCAAGCATATTGCCCAACGGTACCATTAACAGATAAGGGATAAATGAACTGAAGCAGTAGGAGAAAACAATTAGCAGAATTAGTCTATGCCGAGCATGCAGGACAAATGTATGCATGATTTCCCCCGTCCTTGAAAATGAGAGTTTACTGTTTTTCAAACATAAATAGAAGTGCAGTTCGAATATGAAAATGGTGCTTATATTCATAAAGCAGATTAAACGATTTTACATTTACATGAAAATGGCTTTTTAATTAGGATGCCATTTTTTCTTGTAATTGCTGCATGGCGCTTCATTGCCAACCACTCCCTGTAGTTTATGTAACATTCGGAAAATTATCATGTCTTACTGACTTTAGCCATGCCTCTTTGTTGGGAATTGATTACTGTTATTATTATTGTCGTTATTCATCCGGTTTAAAAAATGCCCATGTTTTTTTGACATTCAGCTTACCTCTCGTTAAAGCTTGAGGTCTTGTTTATTTTTTTAATCACAAGATGACCCTAATTAACCGTATCTTGGGCTATGCCAAAGGTCTGTTTTGCACATAGTGTGGTGTGAATATATTTATTTTCTTCTTCCCTCTTTCAGGCAAAATTGATTTGTTTTTTTTTTTTACCAATTTTCCTTTTTGTTATATTTTGGAATATGACACTGACTGTTGCTTTTGCTATTGCCAGACACAAATATAAAAATGAAATGAAGTGAAAGTTTTATAATAACTTCTCCAACAACAACCGTCTTGCTACTTTTAAAGATAATCAGAATTGTGTCATTCATTTCTGCATTCCCAGGAATATCAATCTCTAAAGATCTACGTAACTCGGGGTGTGAATGTATCCTCGTCTTAGTTCCTGAATGATGTATGTTTGAAGTGTTCCCTGGGAATATAGTTGTCAGGATGCAGAAAGGATATGTCACTTGAAGGTCATGTTCTTAAGTCACCATGGGAAATAGATCACTAAGACTGTGCAGATAAACATACCGGCCGATCTATATTCACACACCTGGGAGAGGTGAACCACATGTTGAGAATGCAGCAGTCAGAACAGAATACTAATGTTAAATTCATATAGAATTTCTCTTGAGGGAAAATTGATGCATGCAGCTCACAAACCGAGTTACAGGGGGGGATGCTTCTCCTCGGTGCATTTGTGTAATATATTCAGTTTCAGTTAGTGCGAATGTTTGCATTGCATTGTAATTCTATTCTTCTTTCGGCTGTTTCGAGTGTGAGAGATTAGATTTTTTGAAAAAAGGCAATATTTTGAAATGCTTCAGTATACAAAGATTTGAGTTCAGGGTAAATGAAAATCCCTCTTTATACAATAGCTTTTCTTGGTATTTAGAAAAAAAATTAATGTCTACCTTTTCCGGGGGCTCTCCAATTATTTATCAGTCTGTTTTATCTCATTTACAGCGACATTTGTCCCCCCTTGTGGGCCCACACTGAGTATGAGTAGCACACGTATTCTGTAATTATCCACTCAAATTGACTTGATAGGGGGTATCTAGGTCACAACTGAGCCCCCAGCACACAATTAAACACGTTCATTACTATTTTTCATTGCATAGTTCAGGACCCAAAGGTAGGCTGCGGGAAGGATATTGGCGCTCCTGACTATGCTATTTGAGCTGTGCAGCAGATTTATTTCATCAATCCCTGGCATACAAAAAAATGACAATGACAATATTCCAGTTTGTTCTTTTTTATAGATTATTCATTGTATTGTTTCTCTACTGCATGAAGGCGACATCCACAAAGTGAATACATTGGTAAATAAATGGTGCAATAGAAATCTTTGGTATCTTTCTCTAGGCTGGTAGTATATCGTTAGAGCTGAGGGGCCAGAGGAAAGAAAAAAAAGTTAGTCACCTGTGGCACATTTCCAGCACGAAGCCCGTACATGTGCATATGAATACAATAATACATGTAAGAAATGTTTACTTTAACTATCGCTGACTTTGCATAACGGAACATGTACGTACCTAGAGGTAGGTTTTCGACATAAAAATGTGCGTGACTTGAGAATTCGTTACATAGGGTCGTTCATGACTGGAGGGTTTAGCTGTCTTTGCATTTTTCTTTAAATCCAACCACTTTGCATAAAATATTACCAAAGTTCCTCTTATCCTATTCTCGGTTGTCTTAGATGCCCCACCACCACCATCACCCATCTCCTGCTCTGCCACGACATAGTACAATCTCAAAAGCCCATTTCTTCTTCTAAGTATAAAGTGAGCTTGTGGCTGAAGAAAAAAAAAAAAAGAACAAAGTGTTTTGCTCTATTGAGTGCCAAATGTTGATCGATTGAAGAGTGAACATCAGACGACAGGCAAGCCCTGACAAACTTAGACCTCAGAGATTAGAAGTGAACCTGCTCCTAAGAGACTGCAAGATTTCAAGGCTGAAAAAAAAAAAAAAAATATATATATATATATATATATATATATATATATATATATATATATATATATTGGAATACCTTGGAAGAATGCAACATAGGAATATTTCAGTGTTGTTAATGTTGCTAACAAGTCCGAGGCAAGTCCGAGTCCACAAAAAAACTTGTCCAAATAGTGGCTCAGGCATCATTGTCCGTCACTTGATGAGAAGAAACTTGCAGGCTTTACCTTCTATATTTGTACGGATCATATTAAAGTGTCCTTGAGCATGCTACCTCAATAAAGCGTAATTACTCTTGATGAGCTGCACCATCAGTGTGTGAATGTGAGTTTCCAGTCTGATTAGTATGCGTTCTATTCCAGACGCTGCTACATCAGCAATACTGCACATCGTGTTGCAAGATGGACGCTGTACATTGCATGCAACATTTGCCACCTGTTTTTCTACATAGTTCATCCATCCATCCGTCCGTCCATCCATCCATCCATCCATCCATCCATCCATCCATCCATCCATCCATCCATCCATCCATCCATCCATCCATCCATCCATCCATCCATCCATCCATCCATCCATCCATCCATCCATCCATCCATCCATCCATCCATCCATCCATCCATCCATCCATCCATCCATCCATCCATCCATCCATCCATCCGTGTGTGTGTGTGTGTTGCTGCTTCCTAGCTTTTTATCTTGGTTATGCTCTTCATTTTTTTTTTTTTCATGGCCTCTCACCTGGCAACAAAGCTGGAATCTTCTTAAAGCTCTCTTCTTTCTTGCTACAAGCTTGGGAATGATTAATAAACCAGAATGAACTAGCACACAAATGCACACAAAGTACACACGCATTTACACACACACACACACACACGCTCGATGACTCAGTGGTTTTGGGGAACATTTAAGGAGTAACTGATGAGCTACTGCATACCTGCCATCCCCACAGTCAGCAGGGACGTTAGAGATAAAGTTATAACAGAACCCCGCTTTGATTCATTGAGCTCAGAAAATCCTTTTTTGTGATCTTAGTCAAACCAGTTTGAAATGCAAATCAAATTGGATTTATATATATAGATGTACTTTTTGTTTTCCATTCTTTAAACGTTTTGGCAAAACAGTCCAGCACATGCTATAAGTAACAGAATCTGACTGTGGAATTGAGAAATTTCATTCCACACTGTAATCCAAGTCCCTATTCTCATTACCCAACGAACAATGAAATGACTTTTGGATATGATCCTGTCAGATGACCTTGAGCTGCTCATTGCTTCCCCTACAATTTGTATTCATCTGCACATCTGCCGATCCAATCCGGTAGTTATTTCACACTACATCAAAATGGCATGTTAGGGGCACAACACCTCATCCTACCAATGTGAGTGTGGCAGAGAGGAGTGTGAAGTAGAAATACATTCAAATGAAAAAGAGATAGAAAAAGAGAAAGGCAAGGTGAATTGGGGAAATATGAATATTGAATACTTAATGTAATTTCTTCTTTCTATGCTCTCAACTGGGCAGCTCTAATAGTGTATTTACAATAAACACCAGAATGACCTCCGTCACCCAAAGTGGCATGCATGAGATTATTTACTTTAAACTCTGTGTAGGGTTATAAATATTTACTTTGACCTTTTTTCCTCCAACACAGCATACAGGCAGTCAAATGTGATGATCTCTTATCCGTCGACGTGGGACGTGGCTATGTAGTCATATAATCATTTTTTTTTGTAATTTTGCCTTCCTGACCTGTATGCCATAATTTGTATTTTGAATAATGCCTGTGGCGTATATAAATCAGCATAGTACCTGCTCTTTTCTACGGGGAATATGCATTAATTTTTCAAATTAAACCTTTTTATTTTAGAATTTATCATCATTATGTTCTCCGACAGATACTTTACAGACTGTTTCATCAATGTTACACTATGCTAGGACATAATTACAATGGTCTATGGTCACTACACACTGTTGCATTTTCTAATTAAGATGTAAGGTTACATTCAAGGTTAAATTGAATATTGAGGTAAAGTGATTAAAATCTCTGCTTTCATATGAAAACATCCCGCAACTCTTGGAAGGACATACGTTGCCTGTTAAGAGCTTCCGTTCCTTCGGATATGTGTAATAATGACTAGCCATGGTTCACTGAATGGAGTCTATTGGTCATTGTTGAACATGACAACAGTGTTTGCCATTTTTAGACATACAGTCAATTCCGACATTCTTCTAAAGAGTCTTGACCCCCCTCTTTTCCTGACTGAGACTTCCTCCACTTTTTCCAGCACTTTGAACAAGAGTATGGTGCGTGGTGTATGATTACTGGTCTGACTTTGGACGCCAACTCTTTTCAAGGTTTCTCCTGCAATCAATGCCTTTTTCAAAAGAACCCAGCTGTTGCCAAGTCCACTCACCAAAGGAAATCTCTATGCTATAACCTTTACAGGTGACTTGACTTTTGAAAGCATACGCCATCATTTAAGTGCTCTTTGCACAAGTATAACATAGTATTCTTTCACAAGAAAATGAACAGCAATTTATTTTTTAGAAAGGGGTTTTAATTATATCCTTTTGTGTCTTTCTGTGTCTCAGCTCTCTTTTACAACCTGATGATAAAACTAGTTAGTTGTCCACTTCACGCAGAGAACATAATGTTTTCTTGGAAGTTGACCAATTATGGATGAATTGAAAATGTCAAAACTGGAACAATTAACTGAAAATATCAAGGAAAGGAATGAATTGTAGCTTACAGGAATCATATGCAATGATCAGGGAACAAATGCCCTACTTTCTGAAACATTTAGAAGAACCCACTGAGTAAATAGAGTTACCGTATTTTCTGGGCTATAAGGCGCACCGGACTATAAGGCGCACCTTCAATGAAGGGCCCATTTTAAAACTTTGTCCTTATATAAGGCGGACTATAAGGCGCACCACTAATGCATCGTGTCAGATTTTTAATCCAAATCAAACTTTTTGATTCATGATTCATAGTCTTCAGTGGGCCACTTATGATTGATTTCATGACACAATGCTTCGGGCCAGTTTAAATTTAGGAAGTTGGTCCATATATAAGGCACACTGTTAGCTTTTGAGAAAATTTTAGGTTTTTAGGCACGCCTTATAGTCCGGAAAATACGGTACTCCTGCATTAACCATGACGCACGGACAACAGAATTGATTACACACCACATTTCCCGATTCAGAACCCCAAATTTCAGCCTTATCTGCTGCATAACTCCCAATCAGTCATTTGTCTCGTGAATCTCCCGATTTTATTGTCAAGAGTTTCCATTTTGGGGAATTTGATGCAACATTGCTTCTCTTCATTGAGGAGGGGGAACTGCTTGCATAGATTTTTAGTCAGATGAAACCATCCAGCTTTAAATTGACCATGGTGATCTGCAGATTGTCTTGACAATCAATGCAGCTACTGGTTGCTATGGGAACCCAAGGGATGGAATGCATCTGGGCTATAGGGTGACCTAAGGGCAGTGCTGCTTCTGTTTGTTTTTCAAGGGTAGCTCCTCAGGGGCCTTCGGTAGTTGGTGCGGTGATCAAGTTGCCCCATGCTCAGTCTTGGCCCTGTTCTTCTGGCTGCACCCTCTGGTGTCAATGGATGACAGGCACTCCCATACCTCTGGGAGGCCACTGGGGTTGTGGTGTGCTGTGCCTAAAGCTCCAAGCGTGTTATTTCTATTCTTGTTGCAAGTTGTCATCAATGTGGTTACCACAAACTGTACATGTACACAAAAACAATCATTTAAAAATTATCATTAACGGTGATTATTTCTGGACTATGGCGTGAAAATTCTAATTTACACTCTGCATGCAGCTGCAAAAGCCTAACACAAAATGAGGCATAACAGGGAAACATAATGTAACAGCATTTATATGATGATGCACTGATAATAATTTTATTAACCTCAAGAATGCAGCCTAGTGATAATTCACTTCTCTCGCAGGAATGAGAATTAGGGATATAATTTTAATTGTAAATAAAATTAAAAATAAAGATATTCTGTACCGTTTGTCCCCATGGGGGTTGCGGGCGTGCTAGAGCATATCACAGCAGTCATCGGGCAGTTGGCAGGAGACACTGTCAGGGTTTTCCAGGTTATCTTTATCGTATGATTATGTTGGAATGCAACCTGTAATAAATAACCTAGCTAGATTAGTTTTATGCTTATGTTGGAATGCAACCTGTGATAAATAACCTAGCTTGTCCCATCCTACACAAAGTCGTAAAACACCCCTTGCTATGTTTTGACTAGAGGTCAAGGGCTTTCTCTATTCAGTCCACTCTTACCCCCACCCTGTTTCTCTTAATAAAAATGCTCTTGCAGGAGCCGAGAGTCAGACCTCCATTCGAATGGACTCTCCACCTGCAGGTGTCTAAAATGACTTACTTGTCTCCCGTGTGGTTCTTGCAAAATAAGTTGGAGTGAGCGAATCTCTAACAGACACCCTGGTTGGACTGGTTGCCAGCAAATCGCAGGGCACACAGAGACGAACAACCACTCGCACTTGCACGCACACCCACGGATAATTTAGATTGCCCAATCAGCCTACCACGCATTTTTTTGGGATGTAGGAGGAAACCGGAGTTCCCGGAGGAAACCCACGCAGGCACGGACTGAACATGCAAACTCCACACTGTCTTTACTTTTTTTTTTTTTGTCTCGCAGTCAACAAAAAGTGAACTCCGGCACTGTTAGAGTACACTTATTCATGATCACAATCCAACTAGTAATTCAATTTTAAACTAGGTAAAGAGAAATTATAACTGTTGTCTCACAAAGGCAAAAAAAAAAAAATCCAATTACACTCAAGAGTCATAAACACATAGTATTATGCAAATGGAGTACATCGGCTTCGAGGGTTCTGCATAGAAAATTCTAGTGAGGAGCACGGCTTTAACTTTGGCTTCTTATGCAGATGGATGTTATGATTAGAGCATCGCCACAAAAAAAAAAGTATAATGCGGGATTATCTCAATTGTGAGAGCAATCCCATTAATCTTCGGATTTCTTGTGAAAAGCATCTGCCCAAGACATCGAAAGCAATTCCCTCATGGGCATTAAATTGTTCTTCCTCTGAGTAACCTGCTATTTATCACCAGGACAAGCAAACAGTAAATCAGAGTATGGAACGGGTCATTTATTCGTATCGTTTACTTATTTAATAACATCAGACTCACTGTCAAATATCCTGCATTCTAGATATACTATAATAAAAGTCAGTTTTAACTGACACTGTCAGATATGTATTAAATTAACAATGTTCGAATTTTGATGATGACACGCATGAAGGTTGATTGTTTTGCTTGATAATATTTTTATCATTTGACTAAAATAGAACTGCAATTACAATGTTTTTTTTATTATTGATCTTGACCCCAGTTGAAGGCTGAGGAGCACAAAAATGGTGGCCTGGAAATGGCTGTCAAGATTTGTCAGTGAGAAATTGACGCTCAGTCCTGGCTGGCATCAATACCAATACTGACTTAAGTTTCGACTGCCACTTCTGAACCCATCAATGCTATTGCTCAAGATAAATGGGATTAGCTGAAGTTGATTCATATTTATTTTATGGTCTTTGAAAAAAATATATGAATCAGTATTCATTTCAAATGGCCATAAGAGAACTGTGCCCTTTTCTGGTACATCAAATCTCCATGGTGAAGCCCACGAAATATTGGCTCATCTCTCTGTCTGAAACTGTAAGTTATTATAATGAAATCTCATCTCTCTTACAAGTTTTTCTTCCTGATCCAGATACATAAATATTATTTGAAACGTTTGATGAATGCAAGAATTACTGTTATTTGGCGAATATCAAGCATATTTCACTTGACAGAATTGTCATTTATTATCCATCCATCTAAATTGCTTTTTCTGATATGGGGGCATATTTGTTACGTTTTATGATTGATCATTTTGTTGAATCTTTTTCTAATGTTAATTTAGTGTTGCTCCACCCGATTCCTCAGTCTTCTTAAGTTATTGTGTGCACCAGTGCTGATTTTCCCTTCCCCTTGTCTTACCCAGTCAGCCTCCTCCAGCCAATTGTGTCTCGTCAGTTTGTTGTTATTTAGTTGTTTGCTTTGTTTCAATCCTACAGAAAAATATTTAGTCAAAATATCCACTAGTCCTCCTCCAGACCTGAAGGTGGCAGAGAAAAAACAGCCAAATCACCAAACTTCCTGTCAGATGCGAGGGACTGCCATATTGCCTATAGACCAGCTTGTGAGCTGGGGGAACAAAGAAGGGAAAGTTTGTTAGTGAAACAAAGAAAAAGCTTGGAGAAAGCAAAGACAAAAAACTAAAGAGACTTCCGAGTTCCTGATCACATGCAACAGGTAGGAAATAGTCACTTGGATAATATAGTTTGGGAAATGCTTAGTTTGTTTGAAATGTTTGAGCCACAACCTGTTTTTATCTTAATTTTGAGTCAGTTTAAAGTACTCACAAAGACAAATTGGATGTTTATGTTTGGCATTTATGTTTAAACATTCAGGTAAGTTGCTTATTTACTTTAACTTCATTACTTATGCTTCATTTTCTCCTGGCATATGTATGCAATGACTGAACTTAAAATGATGCAATGTTTTGTTTGTTTAAGGTTAGGAACCTAATCACCTTCTAATTAACCTTGCAAAACTGCAAAAAGAAAGAGGAAGATCTGAGTTGGTCTTGTGTTCTAAGGACCAAGGCCCATTTTCAAGTTAGGGCAAAGAACTGGGGAAAGTCAGGACAACTTGACAATGATGATAACTGTAGTGTTTGATTTGCGTTTCAACTCTAACATTTTGCAGGGAACACTCTAATTTGAAAGTCACTCAACCCAGAGTGCATGTGTTTCATGAAACTGTAAGTAGCACACTTAAATCCTGTTTCAGAACTTTTAACAATGAAATGAAAACAAAACCAACAGGGGAACTTAAGTTGTTGCACTGATTCGCCCTTGCTCGTGAACAAGACCCAAAATACTTGAACTCCTCCACTTGGGGCAGGATCTCATCCCTAACCCGAAGAGGGCATTCCACCCTTTTCCGACTGAGGACCATAGTCTCAGAGTTGGAGGTGTTGACTTTCATCCTGACCGCTTCACACTCGGCTGCAAAAGCCTCCAGTGAGAGCTGGAGATCACAGCTTGAAGAAGCCAACAGCACCACATCGTCTGCAAAAAGCAGAGCTGCGATGCTGAGGTCACCAAAGTTGACAACCTCAACGCCTCCGCTACGCCTAGAAATTCTGTCCATAAAATTTATGAACAGAATCAGTGACAAAGGGCAACCCTCACTGTGAACGAATCCGACTTACTGCGGGAAATGCGGACAAAACTCTGGCATCGGTGATACAGGGACAGAACCACCCCATACACCCTCGAGGATCTTGCAGAGGGTATAGAGCTGGTCCACTGCTCCTCCTAAATCCAAGATTCGACCTCCGACAGACCCTTGAATAGACCTTACCAGGGAAGCTGAGGAGTGTGAGTCCTCTGTAGTTGGAACACACCCTCCGGTCCAACACCACCCCAGTCTGCCAATGCAAAGGCACTGTTTCCGATGCGCTACTACCTTCACCCACAGCCCGAAAAGGCAACGTGGGTCCCCCTTCCCATGGGCTCACCATCTGTGAGTGGGGTCAAAGGGGTCGGGTGCAAAGAGAGCTGGGCGGTGGCCAAAGGCGGGGACCTTGGCGGTCCGATCCCCAGCTACGAAAGCTGTCTAGATAAATTATATAAAAAAAACTTCCTAATTAGACTAGACTTCCTTTATTTGTCATTAAAACAGAGTATATAGAATACAGAACAAAATGTTTCACTAATAATAACCTGGTGATCCTGAAAGGGGGATCCTTCCATCTGTGGTCCCTTCTCAAGGTTTCTCATTTTCCCCTGGCAGGGGTTTTTGGAGTTTTTCCATGCCCTTTTGGGAGCTTAAGATCAGGGGATGCTTTGAGAATAATTGTCAATTTTGGCTATGTGAAGCCCTTTGAGACTGTTTGTGATTTAGGGCTATACAAAGAAACTTGACTTGACTTGACTTGACTTGACTTGACTTGACTTGACTTGACTAATAAATGGGTGTGATTATACATGCTCTCATTACCGTAAAAACAAAAGTGCTATAAACTGTACGTATTCCGCTGTAAACTGTTTCCCAAATTCAAACTCCTTCATCAAAGTCGTCGTCGTCAAATATGTGAAAGGTTCCAAACCATGTATTTTTCAAGAGGCAACAAGAAGAAACGTAAGCACAACCTCTAAGGCAGAATAATAAAAAACACTTAGACCCTCAGTGAAGTGTGTATCTCAAATCAAGCCTGCTGCTAAAATCAAAGGAGTGTAAGTGTTTTCCATTGGTTGTATTCCCGTTAGAGACAAGGCAATATTCTTTGATTCCGCCCCCAATCTTGCACCTTTCCCTGTGCTGATATTGTCAGCCTTGGCTTAACAGCATATATATGAGGGTTTGTCTTTGGCACTTGGGCCAGCATCAGTGTGTATTGGTTTATGATTGTTTGTCTACTTCAATGACACCGTAAAGTAACCCCTGCAAAACGAATGAAGCCACAGAAGTATGTTTTCACTGTTGCTGTGTAAATAAACCAGGTGAGTAATATTCGGGAGAAGGACACATTTCCGGTTTCTGCTTGTGTATCTCCAGCGAGACCTTCATGGGTTGTTTTTTTCTTCACCGTATGCTTGTTTTTTTTCCGTCTGTGTTTGCTTATTTATGCTCGTGCGTGTGACGGCAGACTGTTGTTGGAAAATCTCGTTTGTGACTGACAGCTGACTATGTAGAATGTGCAAGTGTGAGGAGAAGAGGGTTTGAGGAAGAAAATGGGAATGGGAGAACTAGGACTGTAGCAAGCTAAGAGACAAATGTAAAAAGCAAGAGAAAAAGAGTGTAAAACAAAGCTTTTTATTTTTCAGCCTTTTTATAAACGATCACGTCATCGTCCTACCTCTTTATGCTCTCTGCTTGGTGTTGAAGGGAGCTATTGATTTTTATTGAGTCTTCTGCAGCAAAATATTCTGCTCTTTTATAACAATGATGAGAATCACAGAGAATATCTACCATATTACATCTACCATTATTTTATTATTAATATTGTATGTAACGTATTTGTTAAATTCTTTGATGACCAAGTTAGTGGCCTGATCAAATTATCAACATGCACGCACACACACATACACCAGAGATGCAGACAACATCTCTTGAATTGAAAATGTGCATGCCTATTTGAGACGTGTCCATTGAATTCCAAAAGGTTTAACAATTCATAAGGTGAGCACAATGTGAGATGAATGACACAGAAGGTGTTTTAATGGTCTCTAAATTAATTATATAGTTGTACATTTGGCTGTGTCATAGGATATTTCTGGCTAAAATCTCAAGTGGCAGTTGCTTGAGGGGTTTCACTGCATGCATAGAAAGGTTTGTAATGACTGCAAGCAGTCTCTCTAATCGCGTGACCTTTTTCATGTGTTGAAGAACACTGTACATTAATAATGATTAGATCCTGACTGATCGTGTCAGTGAGTAGAAGTTATTAATAATCGATGAAGTCTCAGTTCTGCTGTGCTTTATGCAGCCATGTTTATTTCTTTCTCTTCAAGATAGAAGTCCTCATCATTTCTGCTATAGGGGAAGCACTACTGTCACTTTATAATGAATGTGTACTGTAAAGCTGAACCGTCTGCTATCCAGCAAGTTAAAAACAACTTTGGACAGAGGGTCCAAGGTGACATTAATGCAGACAATCTATTAGAGTAACATGAATCAACTGGAGCTCTTTGAGTTAAAGGAGGGTGTGCCAGTCCAGTTCCTGGGCTGTCCTAGAAATGTAATTAAACACAGGCAGCAACAGAACATTAAGCGTCTGCAATGCATTGTCCTCCTGCCTACTTTGCAAAATGAAAGTACATATAAAACCGTCAGCATTTTTTTTTGAGGACTGCAACACACCACATTTGAGAATTAGCATGGAAATATAATAATTGTAAATATAACTTGTTCAAATATTTTTTTTAACTTTAACCAGTACCGTATTTTCCGGACTATAAGGGATACCTAAAAACCTAAATATATGCACCTTATATATGCATAAGTGGCCCGCTGAAGACTATGAATCATGAATCAAAAAGACTATGGATCATTATTTGGTGATTCTAAAGTAATTTGTTGCGTCTGAAGTTGAAATAAAAAAGATAAAATGGAGAATGATTTGATTTGGATTAAAAAATTGACATGATGCATTAATGGTGCGCCTTATAATCCGGTGCGCCTTATATGAGGACAAAGTTTTTAAATAGGCCATTCATAATCCGGTGCGCCTTATAGTCCGGAAAATACGGTAACTTGTTCAACATGGTACACTTCATTCACTTCAACTAAGCAGAGCATGTTTTTTTCCCTAATTTAGTTCAAATCAATAAATAATAAGTAAAAATTGTTCAATCAAAATACTGTGAATAAGTAATGTCCTCTCTATGCACAAAACATACAATGAAAATGCACCATCCAACCTCTACTAACCATGCACCATTTATAAAAGTCTCTTTACAGCAACCAACATCTTCCTTCTATGTTCTCTTATAAAAGGTCTCCATTAGTCATTTATTTTACACCATTACATTACTTTTCTCTTTCATTTAGGCTTGATTGATTTTGGGATGTCAAAGACTGGATGTAATGGATCAGCAGCCATTATGCACTCAATACACTAATGTAATGTAATTAATCACCAAAAAGGCATTCAAGTGTATGGTGCCATATGGGGCTGCAACAGATTTGAATCTGTTTACAGAGATTGCAAGGCCAGTATATGAGCTTTTTTTTTTTTTTTTTTAGAATACGTTACAATAGCAACAAATCGGGGTCATGTGCTTTCTTATGAATACTTCCCTGAATTAACAAAAACTAGTGAGGACGAGCGGTTCCGAAAATGGACAGACAGACGGATGAATGGATGATTGATGATGCGTATCATTTGAGAATTTCATGAATTGTTTCTTAGTACTTTCTTTCTTAGTACTTTCTTTCTTAGTACTCTTGCATTTATCAGTGGATAATGACAAAACAGTTGCTGATGAGCCATTTAAGTGCTCATTAGTGGAATAATAAAAAAAAAAAGTCTTCATAAAAAGCATGGGCCATCATGACACATGACCGACCCCTTCTGGGATATTTTATCATCCTTTACTGCAGTAAAGCAACAATACGTACGTAGTACATTTATCTCACTCAATTACAGATTTTAAATTGTTACTCCTTGCACAATGCGCACATTTCTGTTCAAGTCGGTGCATTGCAGCAGATAATGAGTATCATTTACTTGTGCTTGGAAAGGCACAAAATGAGCAATTTAGAGAGCGGCTAGGTTATCATAAATAAGTGAATACATTGTTACAGTTTTGTGCTTCTAAGCAGCCGCTTCAGCATTATAAGGACCGATGACTGATGCTGACAGATGATGATGATGATGAAAGCTGCTGCAATGCTGACTTTTCAGCATTTGAATTATTTCAAAAGCTGAAAAGTCAGCATTGCATAAAGCAATCCGTGTCACAGTGGAGTTATATATCTTCGCTGTGACATGGATTGCTTTATGGTTTGCAAAATGTGTTCTACTGTGGACAGCAGAGATGAAGAATAAAAGCAGCAGGGTAATTCTAAAATTAAAATGGGCAAACATCCATCAGAAATATTTTAGCTGCATTAGTTACAAGCTGTATGGAACTGTTGTGATTTAAAAGGATCGTGTTTGTTTATTTTTCTATATGTATTGCAATGTAAATTTAATGTAAATTTCAAAATACTCACATTTGTTTGGGTTATTGTTGCGTCGTGTGGCAGGAAGTAGTTACAAGTACCGTATTTTCCGCACTATAAGGCGCACCGGATTATAAGGCACAGCTTCAATGAATGGCCCATTTTAAAACTTTGTCCATATATTTGGCCCATGGGCCGGACTTTGGACATGTCTGCTGTAGTGGCTCAACATTGGTCCATATATAAGGCGCACCTGATTATATGGCGCACTGTTGGCTTTTGAGAAAATTGGAGGTTTTAGGTGCGCCTTATAGTGCGGAAAATACGGTAGTCGGATAATTGCGTCAGGTCTGTGAGGAGGAAGATGAAACATAACGTGCATGCAACAAGATTTGGATTACTCTTATTTGCTCCTGAATTCCTGTCTGGAACATGAAACGGTATGAGTCAGTGTGTAATGTATTGTTTATGTTGTACACTGTGAATTGATGTATTTTCATTTTAGTTTTTCACCCAAATTGTCTGAAATGGATGTTCTGATATTAAAAGTGGTGATGTTGGCTCATCTGAAAGATCAGTAACTGCACAAGTCCCTGTCCATCCAAAATTAAGAATTGCAATCCAAGCATAGCTTCATCAGACATAATGCAAGAGTGCAACTTCAAGCAAATCAGCCTGATGCACAGAATCCAGAGGGAGGAAGCTGACCATAAAACTTTTAAATGAAGTAATGAATGATTCAAAACAACACTTCTTGTGAATTAGCTGATGGCTGAAGTTGATGAAAATACAGAAGCCCCTCTATAACCTATGAAGGCTACTTTCATCTCTTCATTAGAGGAGACTTTTTGTTGTTGCCATGATCATTCATCAACATCAAAACACAAAGTGGCATGGACAGTAAGCACTTTGCTTTTTAATTGGGATGCTGTGATGTTTCTGCTTGTTAAGTGAAGCACCACCTGCAGAGGTAGCATAGCGGAATGACTCAGCGGGCTTCACATAGCCCATATACCTCAACGGGTGTTTCACAAAATTGCATTCGTCTTTTGTCCCCTCAGTGCACATTAACTGAAATAGAAATCCCAATTGAAGCACTCTTTAGTAGTAATTGCTTATTCAACCAGCTTCCCTCTGTGCTCATGGATAGAAAATGGTTTAATGAAGTTCACCTAAGTACCACTTGTAAAACTGCTGAAATTACCCCGAGAGTGCAGATATAGTCTTTGTTTTATGTCAATAAAAAAAATTATCTTTTTTAATACATTAAAGAAACAATATATAGCTCCAAGGGTCTTAAGATTGAGCAACTGACAGCTGTACTGCAGGGTTGATGAAATATTACATATAATATTTATGCATGTGATATTTTTCATGTTCATATGCAGTTCTCGATGGAAAACGTTTCCCTGCTCTTCTGAAAGATGTGGTTGGGGAGCCCTCTATAAGCTTTTGCTTCACTCAACTCAATTTTTTTTTTGCGCATTTGTTTTTTTTAGGTAGTATAATGTTGACGCGAGTTTGAAACAGCAAGGTACAAAATGTACAATGACATTATTTAGACAGTATTTTAAACAAGCAAAACAGCATGGCCACCAAAAACTGACACCTTTTCCATGCCCAGAACTTTTTCCATGCTCCGCTGCCTTGAAAAACAAGTTTTTAAATATTCAATATTTTACTGTTTGTTGTTATTGTAAAGTTCTGCTGTTTCTTCAGTCGGGCCTTTTTTTTTTTTTTTTTGGGCTCCACTGCAAGCATGAATTAATAAAGTCAAATAAAATAAAATAAAAATACAACTGGAACAAAGTAATGCCTGGGCACCCAAAAAAAATTTTTTGAGCTCCTGTAAAGTTGTTATTTAACAGTACAAGGTTGCCGCCTGACAGCGATGATGTTAATAAAGAAACACATTTATGATTTTGGTCATAAAAAAAATAAAAATAAAAAAAAGGGGGCTTCCCCTCCATTAATGACCAGCAGTCACCACTGAATATTACCGGTTCCTGTGTGTCCCTGAATGCAGCGTGACTAAACTTTTCTTCTTAACTGCAATTAACTTTAACCCACCGGAATTTAGTTCACCAGCATTTAAGTATCTTTTTCCCTTGGTAGATTGATCCTCTGCTCATGCATGACTTTCCAACATTTGTGTCTGGATTGATTTGATTGTTGTTGACCCTGCCTGACCCAACTTCGACGAATGGATTTTTTCTGAAGCTTTTTCAATCAACCTGTGGATCTTCCAGAATTTGAATGAGTTTGGTCAACCCTCTTCTTGCATCACCACCTACATACCACGCCCTACAACAGTCAAGGACGACCATGGAATTTTATTTCCAGTTTACCCTGTTAAATTATGGGAATGTTTTTCTAAAGGAAAAATATTTTTCTGGACAGAAGACAGCATCTTAAAAATAATTTTAACACTAGCCGGTGTAATAGCCAAGTATCTGTATCTGATTGTCGCATTGCAAGTTTCAACCCACCAACATGATCCTGCCAAGCTTTCACAAACAACAATTATTTACCATCCTGTGTGAAGTAAGGGAGTTGATTGTGATGTGGATGCAGGAGGTAAATCATTTAGCTAAACAATCAGAGAATTTAATTTTGTGTGAATGGTGTTATTGAACAACTCATTTGAGAATAATTGATTTTACTCTATGGTAATTGCTAAGCGAGCAAAGCAGCAATAATGACAATTTAGGTGATAAAAAGAGCAGTCCTGCAAAAGAAATATATTTGCCAGAGGCCTCAGTGGGGCAAAAAGCTAATTTTTCTTGTTAAAACTTTAGCTTATTTTCCGTTATAGGGTTCAAACCAGCCTGACACCAGCCTCGCTTGTCCCAGCTTGACAAACGTGCTTTTTCATTACAACGTGCGCCAATGAATTGATCAACTGAACTATCAGTGTAAAGTTCACATTCAAAAAGTGTGGGGTTCTGCCCAAAGATTTCACGAGAGGTGAGTCTCGGCCTCTGGATTTCATAATGTGATTTTGAATCTCATTTGCATGATGTGGTGACATTGCAAATTTCAGCCCATAAAAATGCACACATTTTCACACAGATAGAAAAAACATTTACTGATTCAAGCAAATGAGACAGAGGGTGGAAAAAACAACTCAATAACGTAATAGTGACATTTCTGAACCGGACTTGGATCAGAAAAGCGTTCTGTTAGTCACTCAAGACTTCAGCATAGAAAATGCTGTCCCTGGAGTCATCAGGATATCATTAGATAGATTGCATCGTCTGGACTGAGACACACAACTTGACTTGCCCTCACTGTGTGTTCTGGCTATTGTAGTTCCACTGCAGCAAATCCAGACAATATTCACTTTTTCCATTTATTTGCTGTAACAGCCTTATCCCAAAATGGCGTAAATCATCCTTTCCCTCAAAATGACTTATCCCATAATGACAAAGTGAAAAAAAGTCTGTTATGGTGCTAATTTAGTAAATGCACCTTTCGCAGTAATAAGGAAATATTCTAAGCTAGCCATTTGCACTAAGAAAAAAAAAATCACAGCACATGCTTATTTTATTTTTGAATCAGTTTCCCTTTTTTTTTAAATTGTGGATCATATATACATGCCTTGGAAAATACATTAGCAAAACTAAAATTTATTAGGAGCATCTATTTTGTACGCATGCATGTATTTTGTCCGCATTTAAAATAACATTTTTCTCATTCCTCCGGTTGGAAACTGCGTTTGCGGCCAATACGAAGCACCGATTAAAAAAAGTAAGTTGTCCAGTTTTGATGTATTCAGATACGAACAGTGTCAATCATATTCCTCTTGTATAGTACTAGATATAATATAGACAGATAAGGTAAGCCGCAGGGTTCCAAATTTTGGAAAAAAGTTGCGGCTTATAGTCCGGAAATTACGGTAGTAATATTTATCAGCCGTGATATTCCCTGCATTACTAATGATGTAGATGTATTCACTTTTCCAGGAGAATTTCCTGATGTATAACTGAAACGTAGAAAATTATATAGGAAAATCAATGGCCAAGCATATTGAGTCACAATAAGTGTGTGCACTCAATAAAAACGAAGATTAAAAGTTTACAAAGCACTGTGCCATCCCTGATAATAAAAAGGAAGACTGCTGTGCTGACAGGGCAAAGAGTGAAATTACAATGTTCATTAAGCATTCACTAAATCCTCACTCAGCTGGGAGCAACATCTGTCTTGCTGGTTAATACCACTGTAGATCACGCACACACACACAGACACACACACTGTCGCACATAGGTATAGAGGAGGAGACAAGACACACAATGGTTTTTCAGACAAAACTATTAAATAACTAGAATAAGATCAAAAAATGAACAAATGACAAATTTGTCCAAAAATATGCAAATTGAGGGGGAAAAAAAAGTTCTGTGTTATTCAAGCAAAACCTTTTTTATTTGACAATAGGCATTTAAATGTTGACTTAAAATCCTTCCAGACTTTATGCCAAGCTTTGTCTATTCTGTATTTCCCATCCCATCTGTTGTGTGTCTGGAATGTACTCCCCTGTTGTTTGATTGACTGCCAGTATCATTGTTTGAGTAAATTTCATTCGTTCCATTGTCTAATATCTGCTCCGTCATAGCTGCGCTTTGGGTAATAATCGTGCTTGTCTGAGCAGCAGTATTACAATCCAGTCCAATGTCAATCTTTCTGCCAAATGTTTTCAGAGTGCGAACAAAATACATCCCTTTTGAGATTATTTATTTTCTCTTTGATCCCATTATGCAGTATATTGCAAAGTAGCTAGGAAGTAAATCCACTTTATCACAGGTTACATTTCATGTAAAATAATCTACATTAGTGACCATTTGATCTCAAATTATTTTTTTAATTAATAAAAAATCACTAATCGATATAATTGTGCCATTCTTGTATAATTCTGTCAATCGTTGATGCAGACATTCACAAAATGCTGGTCAAAAAAAACAATCATGAATGGTCATATTTTTCTATGAGCTTAAGTAAAAAAAAGATCTGCTCACTGACACACTAGTTTGGCTGTGAGGATTCTCCTGTCCACTGAAGGCTGTCATTTATACAGCTTCTCGCCAGATATGCACTCTGGGAGATACTCTAAAATGTCGCCATTCCTTGTTAAATCTGGTCATCTGTAGATTCTCTAGTCAACATATGCAGATTTCTTCTGCTGTAGTAAAGACTGTAGAGAGAGTAGTAAATCCAGCAGCCCAGGAAGGTGAACCATCATATTGGGCATGATGTTTTACAATACATCCCGCCACAATTATTATACACTTCAAAAAAGCTACCGTATGTAACCATATGTACCGTATTTTCCGCACTATAAGGTGCACCGGATTATAAGGTGCACCTTCAATGAATGGCCCATTTTAAAACTTTGTCCATATATAAGGCGCACTGGATTATAAGGCGCACCTTCAACAAATGGCCCATTTTAAAATTTTGTCCATATATAAGGTATATACATTTTCCCCGCGGGCCGGACTTTGGACACGCCTGCTGTAGTGGCTCAATATTGGTCCGTATATAAGGCGCACCTGATTATAAGGCGCACTGTCGGCTTTTGAGAAAATTTGAGGTTTTTAGGTGCGCCTTATAGTGCGGAAAATACGGTAGCTATATAGAGAGCTTGAGATAGAAAAAAAAACACACCAGCATATTTATACTCTTTTCACCTACAACTGAGAGGGGTAGCTTCAAACTCAAATGCTGGCGTCCGACAGTGAAAAACAAGGCTCAGGTGGTTCTTAAAAGCGTAGGGCTCCCACTATTACATTCATCAAACGGCACAGTGGGAAATTTTAGTACTGTATTTTCAAGACTTTAGGACAGTCGCTACTGTTTTCCTATGCTTTGAACCCTGTAGCTTTAAATGTGACTCTTTTGATCAAAATTGTCTGCATGGGAAGAGCGATGCTCACAACAGGTATTGTAGAAGTTTGTCCTGACAGCAGGTAGATCCATTATAACCAACGGATTTCAAATGGCTGCACTGACTGCTGCGTGATCGTACTCAAGCCCATCTTTGAATTTGCCTTGTGATGTCATTTAAGGTAAATGTTTTTAAAAATCCATCTGTGCGACTTATTACTTTGCAAATAGCTGATTTCATAAAAAGCTAACTAAACTAAAAACCGAGTCATTAAAAGTCTAGCAGCTGACGGTACTGGACACATTTTTTTTCCGTTCTATGCTGATTGATTGCTGTCTATTGGCTCAGCTTTGCCCCAACTCAGAAATGCGCATCGATGCAATGATGCGACTCCACACCAAAGGAGAGGATTATTCATCATTACTCCCCCCCCCCCCCTTCTTCTCTTCCCTTCTTTTCAAATTTGGCACCTCAGGCAATCAACTCAATGCCCTCACCCACTCAACGCTACTGGTCTGAAGTGTCCTGAAGAGTGTTGGACCTTATTTAACTCAACACTGACACAGACAAAATATAAGTTCCCATGGTTACATAGATTATGAAGTGAAGAACAAGAAGCACAGATATTGAGGAGGGAATCAAATCTCAAATGTCATTATTGAGTGCTTGAGAAAGAAAGCTCTGTTCTCCCCAGTCATAAGATGATGGACCTGAGTCTGCAAGTTGAACACTACATTGCTTCCATTTATCCACATGACTAGATAGAGCCTGTTCTCGTGAGAATTTAATAGGATTTGGTATGAAATGCAATGCAGTGTACAGTTGTTAGTACAATATGGATACATAATACTCAACGGCTTGAAAAGCTTTATTAATTTATCGGAATCACTCTAATGACCTCGCTCAGCAATTCTCAAAGTGGCTCCCTTGTAGGTAAAGGATGAAGTCGATTTTTGGGAGAAAGTCTGTCGGTCAGAACTGTGATTTTGTGTCGCCATGAAAAAAGTCACTGATTTGAAATTTCAGAAGGACCTTGCTGCAATGACATTTTAAACTCTTCTTAAATTCAGATTATTTTTATTCGGGATATTTTAAAATTGGTCCTTGAATAATAAATAACCTTTTAGTAGTTCTGGGCTTGGGAAATACAAGTAAAGACACATGTCACGTGACTCATTCTTTCTCCCATTTATGTCACACTAAATGGGCTGACTGACCAGCCAGTAAGTAATGAGGTACCGTGTTCTCACGAAAAAAAAAAGGCTTCTTGAAAGCCTGGCTTTATCAGCACAGCTCAGAAGTCTTAGGGTGAACAACTAACGCGCAATACAAGGAAGGTGTGCGTCTTATCTTTGGCAGAGGTCAGCTGGAGCGAGGAAAAATTCAGCGGGGGACATGACGGAGGGGGATTAACTCCAATCCTAATTAAGGACTGCCTGGAAATGACGTTCTCGCCAATCAATGAGGGAGGTCACAGTAATTCCTGTTGGGGGCAAAGCTGGACATAAAATGTAAATTGGTCACAAAGATACTTGCCAACCTCACACAGAGGAGAAATCTGGAGAGACTATAGGCATGTTTTAATCATGCCTATAGTGTAATATGATAACACACGACAGCCACTGCATTTACTCATACTGTATACATTAGCATTCAGCCAAAGGAGTTGCCAAAGGGAACTCTAGTCAACTATAAGAGCAAATATGCAGAGAATAAAACATGTTCTATCCGGTGGTAAATATTTGATTAACTACCCGATATGCATGAGATATGTAAAGTAGGATGTGACACATTTGCGATAACTGCCAGTTATGGGAAAGTCTTCAACATTGTATTGTAAGATATAGACAGTAAGTAGATTGGAAAGCAAACTGTAATCTTCCAAAAACAATCCTCCAACACAGTAATCTTCTTTGCTGTGCGGGTTATGTTCCAAATATTTACTTGATTATATGTTTTAAACTTCAAAACAGAAGCCCAAATATACTACATATGCTGCTGAGGTTCGGCTATTATTTATAATATTAAATCCATGCATCTGTACATCCATTTTTGAACCACCTATTTGGTGGATGAAATATTGATTTGATTGATTGATTCCACAATTGACAGTTGGATATGCAGAAGCGTATACTTACACCCAAAAACATTCCGTCTTGCATTAAATTCTTCAAATTATTTTATATGAATATTTTCTGATTAACTGAGGCGGAGAGTAAAATGTGTATTCATAAGTGATTTAATAATATAGCGTCTATGCAAAAATATTCATATGTAAAATAGCATCTAAGACACTATACTGTATTGCCAAAGCAATATTTTCCATAAAATTTCATTTTAAAAGTCAAATAGATTACAATTTATGGTGAAGCAGTTCGTATCTAACCTAGCAACCTTAATCAATATTGTATTGGTATTCTATTAAATTAGAGTTCATTTGAAGGGGTGTTTCATACGCCTTCGTCCACTGTACGCGCAAATCAACCATTTAACTGGATTGTTCTTAGCTACAAACCAACCCTCAATGTTTTCTAATTAAATGATGCTGAGGGCATTACTTCTCTAATCTAAAGACCGATTGAATTTCAAGTTAGCATTTAAAGCCTATAATTTGAGCGAGTAATTAACCCTAATGCTGAGTCTCATCTCAGATGTGTTGAACTTCAAACATGTTTAGTGAGGCATGATGAGGACAATCAATTATCATAGCTGCCCTAAAAAATAATAAACCAATAGTTAGCTGCCCTAATAAATAAATAAATAAAATAAATAAAATAAATAAAATAAATAAAATAAATAAAATAAATAAAATAAATGTGTTTGGACTATTTGTGTTGAACCCTGAGTTTTATTTTTTTTAAATTTGTGTTTTATAATGTTAACTGTGCTCCTCTATATTTTTCCCTGTGTCATTTATCCAGTCCCAATCAATTTTTGACCTGTCTTCTGCAGTGTCCCCTTCATTGCTGTCCTTTTTTGTCATGTTGTTCTCTGCCTCATTCTTGTTGTCTTGCTGACCTTTACTCAGGTAAATAGTACACGTAGAGAAAACTTGTAGCGGCTAACTGAGGTGCCTCAGTAATGGTGGTCATTGCCCTGTTCACCTTATGTCCACTTCACCTGTCAGTGTCTCCTGTTTTTCCAGCTATTCCCTAAAGAACAGCCTTGGACATTTCTATTTGTTTGGTATCCAGTCCGTCCTCCTGACAGGCCCTACTGAGTCTCTTGTGTTGGGTGTCCCAGTGGACACACTGAGTAGCCCCAATGATCCAACCGTGCTTGGTGTCCTTAGCGCCACACTGACCAAATTTCACCGCACCCAGTTGTGTGTGTGACAATCATTGGGACTTTAACCTTTAACCTTTACTTCCTTTGAATGCATGACAGTGGTGCTGAAAGGCATTGCAGTTACTTATCTTAAATGTGCAATTTATTTTGGAAAGGGAAATTTGCTTCTGACAACATACAGCATATGACAAATTTGTTGCTCTGACTACTTATTTTATTTCTTCTTCTTCTTTTTTTGATGGTTGGCAAATTTGTCTGGTGAATTACGCCCACCTTCTAAAATAGTGCGTGTTTCAATGACTGGTGATTCATTTTTGAAAATTGCAGCATTTCGTTTTTATGGCCAGTACTTATCGTAATTTGAGTCAGTTATCAGTCTTCAAACTAGGAAGAAAAGTAGACTAAAATGTATACTGTAGTGGCATGTGGCAGTAGTAATTCAATGTAAAATCTAATCTTGGTTTAGAATACTCATTGTTTGAACAATTAATTTTTTTTCAGCCTCTGCAAAATATGTTTATGCCATTAAAGAAAATATTCTACTGCCTCATCTGCTTAATATTTGTTCTTTTGTTATCTTCTGAGTTAATGAGAACGTGACTCACAACTGATTCATAATCATAGTAAATTACAGCAGTTTACAAAGAAATCAGAAAAACCAAAGGTTAACATTTTCACATGTCACAGTGATCATGCTTCAGTAAACAGTTTTCATACTCCTTCAGTACTTGGGACTGGCTGCTTTTTTTTTTTTTTTTTTTTTTAAATCAAGCTGTTTGGCTGGGTAACCAAGCATTTCATGAGCAACCAAATCATGACAAATGTTCATGTTTGGAGAACAATGGACCAAAAAATAAAGACTACAATGAAGACGTATGGCAGCACACACGCGTTTATCTGCCAGTTGAGAACTGTTAGTTAGGCGTTATTGGTAAAAAGTTACACTGATAAGTTGCGTATTTTCTACTTCATGATTGGAAGACGTGGTGATGCATGTGCAGGAGGAAATTACTGTTTATGATTTAAAGCCAAGCTTTTTGAAAGCTAAGGTCACAGGTATTTTTATCTATCTATCTATCTATCTATCTATCTATCTATCTATCTATCTATCTATCTATCTATCTATCTATCTATCTATCTATCTATCTATCTATCTATCTATCTATCTATCTATCTATCTATCTAAAGTTCTAATACAGACACAGATTTATATTTATTAGATCTTTGAGTTCAACTCATTAAAAATTGGCGCATACAAATTAATATTCTTGTTCATTGTGTAACAGCTTGCTACTTGCACGGTATTGCTTGATTTAAGTTTAGAATGAAAATGCAAGAATAATTACAGCCAAATGTAAGTTCCAAAATTGTTTGAGAAATGGGAAACCAGAATAATACTCATGCATTGAATTATCTGAGGGTCAAATGTTGACACAGAACCAGTGTTGGCCCCAAATGAATCATGATACAAATGACCCAAACTATGAGAACAGCAGAACATTGCCAAACTCATCAGCTTACAGAAAGGGGATTAGTATGCTGAATATTAAATGATGATGGAAAAACACAGACATTGAGAAAGATATCAGTTTTGATTTTGAAGAAAAAAAAAAAAAATCACTGGCAAACGTCCCTGTCCAAACCTTGGACAGTTCCCACACATAATTTCAGCAGACATTAGCACCTAAACATTTCTGCCCAAATTTCAACAAGGCTTGAGGACGACTCTTTCTCACACCACCGACTTTTAATGACTTTGTAATTTATTTTTAGCTCGAAGTTTGAACACGTTAACCAGATAGCTGCCACGGCTGCAGGCTAAGTAGTTAACACAAAGGCCCCATATAATACCAATTTTGACAGGGAGAAAAAACAGTAATATGTGCTGTGGGGGGCAGTCACGTAATTGATTAATTTAGCATAAAAATTCACTGACAGTAGCTCAGTCTGCAAGGACTCACCCTCTGGCAAGAGAGGGTATGGACTTGGTATGTCAAGTTGGTGTTGAAGAGATTTTATTTACAGTATCTACTCTTGAAGTGCCTCTGAGCAAGGCAGCAATCCCCTACACACTCATCTTTCTTGCTTCCCTTGCTTGTGTATGGTCAAATTCTCTTTGGTGTAATAAACATGCCAATATGTAGAGCAAGGTGAAAATTGAATGTGCGCTGCGATTGGTTGGCAACCAGTCCAAGCTGCACCTTGCTCCTTGGCCAATATCAGCTGGGAAAGGCTCCAGTTCACCCACAATCCTAATAAGGACAATTACATAGAAGTCAAGGGGTATAGAAAATTGATTGCTTGGTGGATGAAAATTGAATTTTCCTTCAGGGATCAATACACATTGCAGGTTCGAAAGAGTCTGATTTTGTTCCGAGCGTGAGGTTTGCTTTAAAATAATTGTAAATGTGATTTTTGAGGATTACCAAATAATGGTGTAGTTAGATGTTCAGTTCAGTTCACAGTGCTCAGCAGACAGGGGTCACGGAAAACGAACGGAAAACTAAAGTCATACGATAAGAAATTGAAATGAGCTGCATCACTGTCAAACTAAAAACCAAAAGATATTACAAAACAGAGATTGCCATGATTGCTCTAAAAATGATTAGTTCTCATGTTCGACTAAGAATCACAAAAATAGTTTCATTATTGCAAATAAAGAGGAACTCAAAACAAGAGAAAATATATGCTGTGTATAGTTCCCAACAGTAAACAAGTAACTTTTTCAAATGTCTATTTTTACCGTAGCAAACTGTGGTGACGGCTTCCGCATGACGCAATCTTTTGCAAAGGCTGGCGCATGAATTGTCTGAGATAAGCAAGACAGGACTGCTTGTCAATGGCAAAACTAAGTAGCGAATTAAGTTAAAATAAATAAAAAAGTAAACTAAATACTTACTTGGCTGAATGAAGGTCAGACAAGCTATAGATAAGAGGACCAACAAAAACAACATTCACTATTTAGAGTAGATACTGAGGGGAGAATGTTACTGCATCAGTTTGACTTATTTTTTTAAGCTAAATATTTCCATTATTTCAGGGGAGTTCTGTGTTCTTAGGATTTCAGGAAACTAACGTGAATGTTGTTTCTACACTCATTATTGGGGTACTGTGGTTCACTGAGAAAACTAACTATCCATAAAAAAGTCATTAAGAAAGATGGCATTTAGATATCACGACACACAAGAAACATATTGCACTTGCATCAGCAGATTTATTTATTGTGATGGCTCATTCATCAGCCGTTTGTCTCGCAGCGAAAAGCCCAACATTATTAATGTAGGCTATTAAAAAAAACATCAATGCATCTTATTTCTATATCTAGATTAATTGATAAAATAACATCTGTTGATTTTTGACTTTTTATTTGAAGGCATATTTTGGTAGAGCCATGTGTTCGGATTAGAAAAGAGCACAACTTCACGCACGCACACACACACACACACAAAACATTGAGTTATTTATCCTATGCGCCTTATGTATGGACAAAGTTTTAAAATGGGTCATTCATTGAAGGTGCGCCTTATAATCCGGTGCGCCTTATAGTGCGGAAAATACGGTATGTCATTCATAGATATGTTAACAGCGTCGGAAAATCCCTCTGAATCATGGTAGAAATCAATTCATTGAGCAAATTACTACTTAGTACTTAGTCTTTAACACTGCTCTCCCTGGAACGTTCCACTGCTGATCCCTTTCTGAAATGTGTTATGGTGATTACCTTATTGACTGGTTAGTGATCTCAAAGCCCCACACTCCATTGTCCCCTCTTCTTTATTTTGCTTTGGAGCAATTTTAAAGTATTACTTGAATTAACTTATTACATTTTAAAATGAGTGGGTTCATAGGTCATGTTTGACCTCGGGGCTTCTTTTCATGCTATTATCCATGCTTTACTCAGTCCAAATGATTGCAAAATAGTAAGTAAAAGTACTTTCATTAGGCCACAATTTTATTGGTCATGGCCTAACACATTTGATTACAAGCCAACCACAGTGTTAACAAAATTTACACCAAAACTATTACACCAAAGAGAAACAGATACAGCCAATGCAAATCCAACTGCTCCGTACAGTTTTACTACTTGGGTCCTTGCAAAGGGGCCATTTTATTTTAAAGTGTGGCTATCTTGCTAATGAGTCTCAAAGTGAATACTGACTTCCCGGGAATGAGCACCATTGTGTAAGCTGTGATTTGAAATTCAGACCTGCCAGACTGCAAATAAATCATATCAAGACAAACTAGATGACAGACACCCAGCTGTCACACAGTAATGACTGTTTAAAAATATAAACATGTCTTGCTTGGTAATGTATGACGTCCTCTCCAAACGCCTCTCTTTTTTTCCTCTTGCCACTGCTTTTTTTTTTTTTGCTTGTGAAAGGAAGCTGGCGGTAGTCAAGTCGGTTATTTATATTGTGCCAATTCACAACAGTTATATCAAAGCACTTTCTATATTTAGCAGGTCCAAGAAAAACAACCTATCAAACCCCACATGAGCAAGCATTTAATAGTGCTGAAAATACAATATTACTATGTTGATTTGTTTATCAATATTTTTTGGGAGACCTAAAAAATATTTTATGATGCTAGTTAGCTTCTTGTGGTTTATTCCTCAAGTAATTTCTCTAAATAAAACAGAAACCTTCCTTCAAGCTGTTGTCTGGTTTTAATGTACCGTATTTTCCGCACTATAAGGCACACCTAAAAACCTCAAATTTTCTCAAAAGCCGACAGTGCGCCTTATAATCAGGTGTGCCTTATATATGGACCAACATTGAGCCACTACAGCAGGCGTGTCCAAAGTACGGCCCGCGGGCCAAATGTATATATCTTATATATGGACAAAGTTTCAAAATGGGCCATTCATTGAAGGTGCGCTTTATAATCCGGTGCCCATTATATATGGACAAAGTTTTCAAATGGGCCATTCATTGAAGGTGCGCCTTATAATCCGGTGCGCCTTATAGTGCGGAAAACACGGTATGTCAAAAAAAAATCCTAAAGTTTCTGGAAATATAAAAATAACAAAAACAGGATACCTGCGTTAGATCATGTCTCCATTATTACAGAACATTTGCATGTTCATAACTCCTGTTGACTGTGTCTTGAATTTTGGATTTGAAGACTAGGGCTTAGTGCAATCTAGTTAAAGCATTTTTATTTTTCACAGCAACCTTGCAGGTTGAGGGACTTGCTGTAAATGGGTAGCCAGCCACACTCTTGTCTAACACAGAGTGGGTGGATGTTCGCTTGTGGGTAGGTCGCCTTTAGGTCATGTATCCACTCGGCGGACAACATACTGTATTTCTATAGGCACAAACAAACAAGTGCCCAATGCTCTGCAGCAGTCGTTTAGTTGGAAAAAATAGTAGTCATTATACCACACGTCGATAAAAAGCTGTGCACACTATTTTGCAATAAATGTGGGTTTGGTGGAAATAAATAATAGATGTAAAGGGTGGTACAGAAATAATAAATGTAATGCATGCAAGTAATTAGCTGATTCATTCTTAAAATGGTAAACGCTCTTGGAACTTCTTCAAACATTAGACGATCAAAAAACACACCTCATGAGTTCAACCTCTAAAGCCCCATAGCTTGTAATCACAGCTAGCTGCGGGGATGAATGGCTTTGATTGCACAGGTCAAGAGGAAATTGTGTCCACCTCCTATTATTGACTGGAAGCTATTTGAACTTGCTCAGTCTCTGCTACACCTTAATATGTCATTGTCTTCACCATGACCTTTTGATCTTTGCTGTGTGATTTCCTGTTGACAAAATTGTCCCTCACTCTCCCATGAGAAGGTGTCTGCATTCCTATAATAACCAGTGACCTTGGGTCGCATGAGCTGGGAGATGACGGTCGTCAAAATGTACAAATGAAGGGAACCGCGCCTGCAGCCAGGATAGGAATATTTCGATACATCAGTCTCCAGCACCCGATAGATGTAGGTAAAATGTTCTGCACACTGCCTCCCCCTCAGAGCAGGGACAGATAGATTCTCTATCACTATTCATCACAACCTTGTGTGGGTTGTCTCACTTTTTCTTGTTTTCCGTTTCAACTTGATGTAATCATTTTCTTTATTTTGCTGTGAGGATTGTATTGTCCATCATCGAACTTCTTGGCTGAAAGATTTCATCTACAACACCCACTAACGAAGTGCTGGGGATGGAAGGAACAATTTAGACCCCAGGGAGCTCACACAATGTTTTTGTGGTTAAAATGGGATTCATGTTCCAAAGTAAATATACCGTAATTTCCGGACTATAAGCCGCGACTTTTTTCCAAAATGTTGAACCCTGCGGCTTATAGTCAGGTGCGGCTTATATAAGATTTTTTTTCGTGATTTTTGTGATGACGTGATCACTTTTATACACTCGTAAAAAGTAATGAATGTGAACTTTTAATGCATTTTATTCAGAAGGTTACTTTGAACCCTCAGGCTTAAATGGCGGCGCGGCGTACTTATGAATTTTTACGGCTTTCTGTGTACTGTCTTTCCTTGTAAAAAACTCATGTGCACGTGCGGCTTATAGTCCGGTGCGGCTTATGTAAGAAAAAAACTAAAATATCCCTGAATTTTAGCTGGTGCGGCTTATAGTCCGGTGCGGCTTATAGTCCGGAAATTACGGTAATTGTTGACCGTATCTGTGGGTGCTATTTTTATTTTTTTCAATGTGCGCAGATAATAACATGACATATGATGGCTAAGTCCATAGACAGACGTATGCTGTATACGATTCATAGACCTTACCTCAAACGCTGAATCATGCAACAATATTGTTCCGACATTGGATGTGGAAAATTGGAGCGACCGGCGAACGTGCAGTATTTTTATTGCAGACACGGATCTCTCCACACTAGCCCAAATATATACAGTAGGTACTCTACCAATTCTCTGAATACAAAAACATATCGCCTGAATGAGGACAAGAGTATAAAGGATGGATGGATTTTCCGAACAGAATATTAAAAGCACAACCGCTAGACATAGTGATGACTGACATGATCTGATGTTAGGACAGCATAATAAATCATTTGACCCAGCTTCTACAGCTCAAAGTATTACAAATGGCCTCACAAAAATTCTTAGTCATTTCAGCGCTTTGGGGTAAAGTTAGTTCAAGTTAGTACAAATGCCTCTTTGAATTGTCAGTGTGATTTAAACCTGGGGAGAACTTGGCTGTGCTTGTCATCCGGATGTTTTTTTTTTTCTTCTGTTCTTAATGAGAATGTCTGAAAGTGAGGAAGGAATAAGGAGGGAGGGATGGAAATTGGGCAGGGATAAGCAAGAGTGCATTCTTGCATGTTTGCAGGCTCACCAGCTGCTATCACTAAATATGGCTGCACAGTTAGCTTGGCACAATGCATGCTGTCGCAGAAACAAGACCAGAATAACAAGCTCCTGCAACCCCAACACCTACGGAGTGAGAAGGATCACACTTCTGCTTTCTTCTGAAGCTTAAATATACAGGATATGATTTTATTATATCATAGGCTTTTCCTTTTTTATTGGAAGTTCAATTTTCTAAGTCATATTTTAGATGGCCCAATTATAGCCTCTGTATTTTCAATTCAATATTATTTCATTTTGTGATTTGGCTTGAAATTTAATTTAACTGGTGCCGGTTCATGGACATGTTCTGCTGATGGAAAAAAATCGTTGGAAAAATACAATACATCAGTGCAAACAATACAACCTTTACCCGAAATCGTAAATTTCAACTACCCAAAACTCAATCGGAGGAAAAACCAAAACACATTTAAAATGTATTTTTTTCTTAATATCTGTGTTCTTGTAGACAATCCTGAAAAAAATACTGATCAACCTTTAATGGAATATGACTCAAATGTACTTTCAAATGCTAGCTTCAAAATAACTGAACAGTGATGGTACATTAGCACGTTTGATGGTAGAATAGAGATGCTTCCAGTGCCAGCGCAAACCAGATTACCACCCCTCTACAATATTAGTCGACCCACTTGCCTGGACACTGTTTACATTTTGTTTGAAAATGACTCAGTGCAGACCCTTTACAATGAACGGCATAAACAAAGTAATTGCCAAGGGCATGGTTGGACGCAGCAGTGGTTGAGTATGCAACGAAGCGGCATGGGGAGAGAATGGGATGTTCTGACAATGTGCCAAAGAGCAACTAGAGCTTAAGCTCTGAAAGACACCAGGCCTGTGACAAAATAGTATCACAGCAATTGCAAATGTCAAGGACCCAAACACAGTAAAAAAACGAATGGTGGTCTACCATAGGCAAGTTTTGTTAGTCGTGTATTGTGTGAATTGCTTAGCAAATTTATGAAATGATTTATCTATTTATTTTCAACATCTTCCCTAATTAAACCAAACTGACGCTTATTTTAATTCTAAAATAGAATCCTTATTGGTATCGGTGAAAATGCATACATTTTATGGGTTTGATGTTTTTCTTCTCAGAAAATTGAAGAAAGAAAAAGTTCAGTTTGAAATTATTCCTGTTAAAGTTGAGCGCTCCGTGAAGATAACGGTCCGCATGAAAGCACTTTGAGATTCTGGATAGTCCCTGAGACGATGAAGTGTGGTCGCCTAATGAATTATGCACTGTACATTCATAGGCACTTAATTTATCCATCCCAGGCTTGAAGGTAGGTTGATATTGCATAATCAGTTAGTCACCATTAATCATAATATAACAGAAAATAACCAATTTAGTATTATATTAGCTGGACAAAAACTCTGAAACTGAATGCATACTGTCAGAATTTTTCAGCCATTGTCTTGATATTCACCTGCAGTCACCCATTTCGTCGGTGTCATAAGTCATGGTCACTCATAACGCCAGCTCCGATGTGTCTGGCAGAGTTATTGATTTTTTTTTGCCAAGGCCTTCTGATCCCCTGTGAATTTGCCCTGATGTGGAAATGGCCTAACAGGTGCTAACCCCCTGGTTCGAATGTGTGCTTTAAAAGCATCTGAGACTCCACGGGCGTGTGTATCACAACACGGGCTGGGATGCGGCATTATCGAAATCTGAATGTTGACTGAAACATCCTGCTGGCAGAGTATGTAAAACCCTCTGAGCAGCACTACGGAATTCGCAAATGGCACAATAAGAGATTAAACACATGGGAGACATTTCCTGGTGGTTCATTCATACTGACTTACTGACTATAGATCTGTAGACTGAGATCCAATTCATGAATGCCTTCCTTTAATTAGCAGTGTTGTGATAGCTGAGGAGGATCTGTTACGCTCCACTGAGCATGAAATATTGTTATGGAGCAGCAGTACAAAAGAATGTGTGCTCAGAAATAAACAGGCCAACCCACCAAGCTCATCCCTCAAAATGTTACATCGCTTTACATTCCGAATCGCAGGCTAAATAATTGTCGTTGAGTCTGAGCCATGTGATTAGCATACAGCCTTAAAGCTGAAGTGCAGCATTCCACTTGATAAGTACGTTGTAAAATGGCAATCTGAGAGCTTATAGCTCGCAGCTTTTTGTATGCGGATTTTAGCATATGATGAGGGACTGTGTGGAGCACTCTTGAGAAAAGTATTTAACCTTTAACCACTTCCCTTAAAGTCACACTGTTCCAGATAAGGGCAGGAGAAAAACAAGTGATGATTAACATTCTGAGAAGCAATGCTGCCATCACCAGGCGATGATGAGCATATCACCCCCAAACATGGTCAAATACTGATGGACCTTCATGATTTGTGCACAATTATTAATTATTTCTTTGTTGTTGTGATTACTGCAATGTCTTTTCACTGAACGTGAATTGAAATACAGTGTAACCTACAGTAATTATCCTCTTGTAGATTTAGTTCATTACAGACACACACACGATGAAAAACATTTATTATTGTACTGTGACTTACGGTATATGTAACCAATTTGAAAGAGAAATAAAAGTTAAGAAGAGATTCTTCCATATGATTTTTTAGAAAAATAATTGCTTGACTGAACTAAATTTCTTTATTCTACAAAGTATACAAAGAGCAAAAGAAAACTACTTCACAACTAATTTGTGAAGGAAACTATTGTTATTGTATCATGGAATAGCCCTAAGTGGCATTATACCAGAAGGACCTCATTAAACTTTTAAGGTGTTGTTTTGCTGTTACTACATTATTGTTAAAAATGCATTCAATGCCGTACACAGACTAGCTTTTTTCGCCACAAAACATAAAATGGCTTGTATACATAATTTATTTGCCATATAGTGTCATGAAAAAGTATTTGCCCTTCCTGATTTCAGACTTTTGTTGCAAATTTATCATTGTAAATATGAAAAGCACTTTCGACATAATCGACAAAATCGGCATTTCAGCAGACCAAGAGCATTAAGTATTAAAAGCTCCCAGCGTGCCTCACAATTTGGTGACAGAAAGTAAACTATAGACAAAAGACCAGCTAAAAGTTGGTCTATTTTGCGGCGCAGATAGTGAAACATGATTTTGGTATACTTCACCGAGATGCAGTAAGACACATTTTGAAAAAAATGTATGCGGTGGATGTCATCGTACTCCTTAATAAGTACTTTCTATGTTTTAAATATGTTCAAAATAAAGATATCAATCAATCAATCAAAAAAATGTGACAACAGTGTGCCCCAATTCCTCTGAACTATTATAAGAATTAATTGAAGGAATTATTAAACAACACACAAAGAGATCTTGCACTTCCTATAGTATGCACACAAGCATTTTCCATTTTGACTATTGACTTCACATCTCAGCTAACTTTTGGCTCCGGCTTACTATTGTTCAAGCAATGAGAAGGATATTTTCCTCATTATCTATTATTCCCCAAATGTTGAACTATCGCTTTTAAACAGACGCAGAATTGGCCTCACATCATTTTCATTAAATATAATTTATGCATTTATTCTACTACAAAAAAAAATGAAGAAAGCATGAAATCTGATTCTGAAGCCTTTTCTTATCACTTCTGCTGCTGTTGAACTTTAAGAAAATCCTTAACATATCGCACCAGGATTAAACACTTTGAAGATTCCCTTCCATTCAAGGTAGCATGTTGAATAATTTGTAATTTTACTGCTTTGTGATGATGTTTGACCTGATGGATTATTCTTTCCCACTAAAATGTATCACATTTATTTGTTGGGGAGCTCTGGCGCTATTTGATTGGGAAATTATACAGTGAATTTATCAACCATAACAAATAGAGTTGATAAGGTTCTTATTAATGATTTCATAAAAGTGTTAATGTCTTGACTTTACTAACACTTTCATAAAGTTACAATATATCAATAACTCAATATTGCTCAAACGTTAATATCACACAACACACAAAATAAACACTTTAATAAGTTAGTCCTCATCCACAAATCCATATTGGTCCATATATAAGGCGCCAAAAATTGGAGGTTTTTAGGTGCGCCTTATAGTGCGGAAAATACGGTAATTGCCCATTTTACATGATGTTAAATTGTAGAAAGGTCTTGAGTTAAACTGTGACTGACTAGACAAAGATTTGTCAAGCTGATCCCATATTCTGTCTCTTGTCTATTTCATTGGTTTCAAAGTTTAAGCAAAATGAATGTGCTCACGTAATTCACAATTTTTTTCGGCCATCTGGGTCTTCTTTTCTGTCAGGATGTTTATGGCAATAAGATAGCTGTGAATGTTCAGCTTGAGTGGAAAGCAGAAAATGCACTCATGTGTAAACACGTTGTAAAGGTGCAACAAGTTCATTTCACACTGCCATAGATTGAAAGAAAACAATGCGGGGCAATATTCTTCCATAAGTCTTTGCCAACTCCAGACTTAAAATGAAAAATCTCTTGCGACAGACTCCAAGTCACCGTCATCACATTATGCATTTTAGATCAGAAGACACAGGAAACGCTACTAAAATATTTACACAGCATCACGTTCCTTTCTATTGGAGCTGACACGTGCACCAAAGGAAATAAGAATGCAGTCTCCAGCTTTTCGACGGCTGAGAAAATTAAACAGACTTGTATCACATCTTTGAAGATGAAACCAGATGAGCAATACTGTCACACACGTCAATATGATTTTATTTAACAGTGATCCCGAAATAGACTATTTGTCATTCGACCTGCATTTTTCCTGTATATTTTTTTTTTTTACACAAATGCAATAAGTCCGCAACAGTATGAAGGGACAAACACTCTGGTTTAAATAACAAACAAACAAACATCTGCCACAAGGTATTGACTTTGTAGTCAGAGGGAGTGAAGATAATATTTATTGTTGCATTACAGTTTATTCAGTCATATTTCAGTTCTCGTGAGCAGTGTGTTCATTCCTAGGAATTTTCCATTAGAGAATGATTTCTCCCAAAGTGCTTTGGTGTTTACTTTAACAATGTTATTCCATTTTGTTTGGCTAATTAGTAGACTGAGCTTTATCGTCATTCGATAAACACACTGCAAATTTTTGTAAGATGTTGTGTTTAGAGCAGGGGTGTCAAACTCATTTATTTTGCGAGCCGCATTGTCGTCATAGCTTCTTTCCGAGGGCCATTACGACTGTCAACCCAAATAAATGCAAGAGCACTTCATATTATATACAGTAAAAGCTACAAAACAAACTGACATAACTCGTTTTCATATCAGTCGAGTAAAAACTGGTCAAATACTTAAAAAAAGATATTACCGTAATTTCCGGACTATAAGCCGCGACAGATATTAAAAGTGAAGACAATTTGCAATTCTAGTAATGACACACGAATTCGATGCACAATTTGTCTTGGCGGGCCACATAAAATGATGTTGTGGGCCGTATCTGGGCCCCCGGGCCTTGAGTTTGACACCTGTAAATATGGTCAAGGTGATACAACAACTAACTTTGTAAAATGCAAAGCGTAAGAGCTCATCTGACTTGGCCTGGCTTGAAGAGGGAGGCAAGTGTTGTGTTGCTGCCTCAGGCTTGACTCTTCTTTCTCCTCTGCTAACCTCCTAATGAAGCCCAAGTGACACGAGGCACCTGTTCATGCAGTTTCATTCTCTTGGCTCCTGCCACTGCTTGCTATGGGTTAAATGTGCCCTCACTACACAAAGGCTTGCTTCTACTGATTGTTCACCCCACTAAACGACTCTCTTTTGTCTTTCTGTCTTTGCCAAGCTAAAAATTGCACGTGGGTCGTGCCATCGGCCTCTCTGGTGATGCCTCAGTAGCGTTGAAGTGTGTAGAACGCTCTTAGCCCGACCCCCACGTTTTATTTTCCCGTTAACTTCCTTGCTGTTTTGTCACATTTTAATTAATTCTTCATTTTGTCATTTTCTTTTGTCAGCTGAACAGTGTTTGCCCTGAGGGTTTATGTTTATTTCAGCGCTTTTAGTTAGAATAAATGCTTTGCTGTAGTTTATCTGAGAGCTTATTAAGAGTTTTGCTTGATGTGCTAGGTTTTCATTTGGTGAAGTGATGTCTTTCGGGAGTCTTTTGCACCTTGAGATTACACCATTTTGTTTTCTTTGAGAGCGTTAGAAGAGATTGTTTCATGTCGTGGGTGGGAGACATCTTGCCAGCCTGTTTGGATCCCTAGGTAATCAATATCCTTCAATTTTTTTTTAATATGGCATGAGAAGTATGTGGGCAATGTTGCCTCGTGTTTTTTTTTCTTGTTGCTTCCTTCTTAGTCATGGTTGAAGACAGCACAGAGTTATTGTGTTATTGCCGTCGCCAACCTCCTGATTCCTTTCTCTGTCTGCAGGAAGAAGAGTGCTTTGCTTGACCAGTTCCTTTTTTAAAATCTGGCACTGCTGTGTCTTTTTTTTGTACAGTGTATGTGCATCATCTGTTTCATTGGGTTTTCACATGGAGGCACAGCTGATAAGCATAGCACTTTGTTGTATTTTTTTTTTTTTTAAATATAATCATTTCCGATTCCACTTCACCTCCATTGTCCTCAGGCTCTTTTACATTATGGTTAGGATTCTATTGATCAAACCACTTTTTGAAACACAAAAAGATCCTGCGTCACTGATTTTCACCTCTGTTCAAATTTGTAAATTAGAAAATATTAACTAATAAGCTCACTGTAACTTTCGTGATATATTTAAAAATACGTATACTATCCATTTGTAAAAATAAGACAGGATCAGCTGAAGTGGATGAAGTGCAAAATATTCAATATGTAATATTTAATTCTAGGACTGCAACAAATTATTATTATTATTATTATTATTTTATTTTAATTATTTAATTTGCTGATTTGATTGCCAATGCATCAGCTAAAAAAATTAATGAATTTAATGAATTTATTCTTTTTATTAAAAACAGGACATTACATCAGAAAATAGACCAAAAATGTTTATCACTGTTTTTGAAAGTAAATGTTTTATTTCTGATTCAACGTAAGGCTGCTATCATGATGGACTACGGAATAGGATATTCATTGGAAAGTGAGAGCAAGAAAGAGAAAAATTGCAATTGTTATTCTATTTTAATCAGTTCTCGGATGTAGTAGTTCCTACCATAATATTTCTGCAACATTACTACCAAACACCATTAGTATTTTACTTTCATGAGCACTGTACACCAACCTTTTTTCTTGTCACCTCCTAAAGTAAGATCATAAATAGTCCAGCCTGCTATTGCAGTTCACCATGCATAATTTTATTTGCCTTGCTGCATAGAGTCAAACATTTGAATAATTTATCAAGTGGCACTTTCATTTCATGATGTTGTCATGAAATAGCGAAGGAACATGAATATCCATTTATTGTGTGGATGTGACTTACTATCTGGTCAAAATACAAAACAGGATTAATTTTAACATGTGTATTCCGTTATAGTTGCAGAAAAATAAGACATTACAGTTTTTTGCAAGTCAAGTACAGTAGTCCTCCCATATTCCAATAACATGCATTCTAAGCTAATTAAGGGCTTTAAATTACCCATAGGTGGGAATGTGAGTCTGCATCATTCTCCATCTCTATGTACCTTGTGATTGACTGATTTGCTGAGTGTGGATCCTGCCTTGCCCCCCCCCCCCCTCCCCCCACCATTCAGGCTGAGCAATATGAACAATGCATGTATGAAAGTCAATGTCATTATAATTCAGAGCAGCATTCACGGATGACAGATGACCAAAGATATCTAATATCCAGTCTATTGCAAATCTGAGCATTTTACTGATGGATCCTTATCATTTCTTTACCAGGGTTAGGGTTTATGAACGTAATAAGTTTCAATATAGTCAGCCACAAAAGAATATGCTGTATGTGCCAGGTGACGTTTGTGGCAATAATGCTTATTTCCTTTTTATCTAGGGAGTCAAAAGATAGAAATACTGTATGCCTGTGGGGTTTTCTGGGTTATTGTTTTTTTTTTTCTGTATGGAAGTGTCACCCTTTAAAATTTAATGATTGAGGTGTTTTATATTATATATATTACATTACATTGCGTTGCGTTACGTTGTGTTATATTATATTATATTATATTATATTATATTATATTATATTATATTATATATACAGCACTATATGTTTCCAAATTTGGAATAGTGAGTTTATGAATCAAATGGCATTAGAACCAATGTCTTTTTTTTTTTTTTTTTGCTCTTTAGAGAATGCATGATGAATAATGCATATGTTTTTCCAACATTGATAGATTATAAATCATGTGAAGGGCTTCTTCATTAGTCTACCTGCTTTTACATAAAAATAAGCATAGTTAAAAAACAAATATTGTATGAAGTTGGTGGAAATTTGCATTATGAGCCTCAACCTAACAACATGTGACAGCAGCCGACAGCTGTAGCTTTTCCAAAAACCAACAACTATAATTAGCCTGAAATATCTGACAAAGATTGTGGACTAGCTTTTGTACCTGCTGTTTATTTGTATAACGACCAAGTTGGCAAGCTTGACACACAAAGTATCGATGTGATGTGAATCAAAATACCACTGTCAGATTTAATTCAACATCACACTAGACCTGTTTCTTAATAAGAAAGACTTTACCCAAAACATGCAGAATGATTGCAAGCTATCGTCTTTTTTAATGCCTTGACTCCAAATCAACATTTATTTGAATTTTCTTCTTTGTACCATCAAAATAATTTTTCCTGAGTGTAACCTCAAAGACTAGCAGCATTGTCACAGAGGTTCAATGGCCTATTTCAGTCTCCTGATGTCGCTTAATCAAAGGACACTTGTCTTCATGTGCGCTTGTTCATTTAGTGCAAGCTTTCAGAATAATAAAAAGCCTAACTTGATCATGACAAACCCTGACAATAAGGAAGTAAAAGCCATTAGAATCAGACAGCGTCCCGAAATATCGTAAAAAAAAAAAAAGCAGTCATACATACTAAATATAAAATATTCATATATATATAAAATATTTCACTTCCTGGATTTTTCTGACTTCACCAGAGCATTTCTTTGCTATACGTGCTTGTGTGTCCAAAGCGCTTTGTATTGTTCACCTTGAGGGAATCTTGCTGTGGAGCCCTTCCAAGTTGACATCAATGTTTCTCAGGAGCACTACGGTCTCTAAACATTCTCTGAACTTTGACAGATGCAGCTGTGTGCAGCGGCGTGTGTTCTCAAACATCTGACAAACTCCTGCTGAAAACCCGAGTTGCAAGCCTGACTTTTATCCCCTGTTATTCCCACTGAGTTATTTTCAACTTGTTCTCAGGTTTACTGAAGTTACTTTCGCTCCTGGAGATGCCTCTAACTTCTTTTTGTCTGATGGAGTTTACAAAGCTTTTCATTCAACTTGCAGCTCTGCTGAGACTATTGTTGAAGTCTTTGTGATGATGTTTCAAACGTCATTCATCCATGCTTGATTCACGAGGCTCTCTACACTGTCATACGATGCCCCATAAATGGCAATTACAGTGGATTAGTCATCTTATTTTAATATTTCATAGACAGTGATATCATCGCAGAGGGGCAGGCAACAGGTTAGGGGGTTCTGTTTTACAACTCCATTTGTGTCTGTGCTCCACAAACAAAGCCACTCATAGCTGTGCTGACGACAGGGGTATGATTTAAAAAAAAAAAAAAAAAAAGGCATAATCATATCATAATTAATGCTCCCACGCTCAGGTCATGTGTACGGGAAGTGGTATGCAAATATTTGTCTTTCTGCATCATCAGTGCCATGTGAATGCATATTTTTAAAAGCTGGAGAAATAGAGCATGAAGAGGAGGTGGCTATAAATCTTCTCTTGAGAAGAAATTATTTTTAATGAAAATTTAAATACTGTACATTTTGACATTTTGTTTCGGTTCCCTTTATAAGAAAGGTGAACACATGTACAACATATTTTATATTTAAAACTAACCAGTGCCGCTCGGAAAACCTATTATTTCTGAATGAAAATTTTAAAAAAGAATACTTCCTAGTGCTTATTGCATTTTGTTCCAAGCGTATTCATAACATTTTCTTAGTTAAATTGCCATGATTGCAAGCTTATTTTGACGTAAATAAAATGTTTTCCGGACTTCCAAACCACATCAATCATAAACACTATTACTTTGTGATTGGATGATCAAAAATGCTGAAGAAAAACTTCCAGCTGCAAGGCTTTCCAGTTAAAAATAAATTAGCTTTCAGGCTTCGACATACATGATGCCAGAGTTTGTTGTATGTCTTATTTTCGTGGCTCAGAGTATGAATTTCAGAAAAGAGAAAATACTTTTCAGGTCAGACACGAAAATAATTTTATCATAGAAAACATACAACATACATGAACACGGGAACCTTTCTTTCCCCACTAAAACAAATGTTATTATTTTCAAGGAGAACATTTTTGATGTTGAGGCCATAGCTTAAAAATGAATCTGTGTTAGGAATTCTACAGAGGTCACACCAAACAAGTTCCAACTGATCGTGACAAGAGCACATTAGTTCTGGAAAACTCCCGTCTATTATAACCATGTACAGATACCCCAGAAAATTGTAAAACTGTTGAAGAAAATGCTCAAATTAAGGCTTTTAAAGAAAGAACATGAGGGAAAAAATAGTGAGGACATACTTAAATTATTTATAGCTCTTCTTCTTGAGCAACTGTACTCCTTGAGCATTAATAGCAGATTTGTTTTGTAAAATAAAAACAGAGATGCCCTGACACAAAAAAAAAAGGGCTGTGTGATACATTTCACAATGGCAGTAAAACTGCATAACTGAATTAGGCATTTTTCAGCAAGAGGATTTCACTTTTGTATCTAAAACGAGGCTAGATGGTGCATGTTGTTAAAAAATAAAATAATAAAATGCATGAAATTATCGAATTTTGTGAAAAATGCATCTGTAACACAAAGACTTGCATAACTAACGTGGCAGATTGGCGGGAATAACTTTCCTCGAACATTAATCCTAGAGAGCATTTGTTCCTTCATGAAATTGAGAAATCGGAGATGAGCTGCCTTTAACATTTACTTAACGTTATGAGCTTTGTGATTGCAGTGACACACACACGCACACACACACACACACAAAGCACTTTGAGACAAAAACCAGTCAAAACGTCAAGCACCACTGCATTAAACAGTCTAAATGTTTGCCTCCAAAAAAACTGGTGTCATGAAATATTTGTATGCAAAGTACAACAAAATAGATTTAAAGAAATTAAATTAAATCTGAAACTCACTTCCAGTTGCACTGCAATACATTCTGAGTATATAAACGTCTGTCATGAACTGTTCGTAAGGTCACCCCCGCCTATTGGAAAGGCAGCACGATTACTAATGAACAGCTGCACTATTCCACAGTTTCCAGCAGATGGCACTATTGCACCACATTGCTGTACACAAGCCAGCTCAGATGTAATGTGACCCAAAGCAGAACTTGATGGAAGAAGAGGGATGAATTCTAGTAATGACACGAATTTGATGCACAATTTGTCTTCGCCACATAAAATGATGTGGCGGGCTGTATCTGGCCCCCGGGCCCTGAGTTTGACACCTGTGGTCTAAGTTAAGTGTCAGCAATCCAATTTAGAAAGCATTGGCCTGTTCTTAAGATTTTTTTTAAAGATATAGATAACTGAATACTTTTCAAAAGGGAAGCTATTTCTAAAAAAATAAAAATGCAGTAATCCAGTAAGCAAGCAACACGATTTCCAGACCGTTGTATCCACTAACAAGTTTTTTTTTTTTTTTTATTGCCACAATTTCATCAATCAAATGTTTATTAGTCTGCTTTTGAAAGTGATCAATAACAAGTATATTAACTTAGGACAGTGTGGTCTCTTTTGTTATAAAGGAAATCAACTTTTCATATGTGGACTCTCCGCACAAATTTAATTGTGCAAGTCAGCTAAAAGCACACTGAGCTGTTTCAGAATGAGACTCGGCGAGCGTCAGAAATGGCTGATTTTGGAGTTTAAACCTTTATTTATTGCAGTAGTGTGATGAGGGGCCTGAACAAAGTATTTAAAACACATCATCATAAAACACAATGTGTCATATGCGGCCTACAAATAGGATGACTCGCTTGTCCTGATTTTTCTGTTGGAAAGTGGCAGGATTGTAAAGATGCTTTTTATCGACAGGCGGCAATTTGTTTTGATCACTTTCTGTTGTTTAAATTGCATACATAAATATTAACTGGGATGTCGTACAAGTTACCTCAAGCTATGTGGAAATGTGAGTAGGTTGTACATTGAGTTAGCGTTCGTTATCTGTCTCATGGAAACTGGACAAAATGATTGCTTGTTTGCTGGATGCTGTACAATGTTTTATTTTGCCTCCTTTGATGATCTTTTAACCCTTCCCTGGTTCTAAGGTTTAGAAACAGTCACTGCCCACACGTCTCAATTAAGATGAGGTCACTGGAAGGGTCCTTACAACTGCTTTCCCAATCTGGTGCTTCAGTGATGCCCAGCGTGTGCTCTCTGTGCACGATGCATAACAAGGAGATAATGTTCAATCACTGAAGACAGAAGTTTTGAAAGTTGAAGAGGGATGATGATGATGATGCGTAGGAAATGCGTTCTGCTTGCAATGTCGTCCAAACATTTCTTTTATCCTCACATAAGTAACGGTCTTTTATGGAGGTATGAGTGTTGGTGGCGTCCACTTCGAAGGCTGTGTGTGTGTGTCTGTGAGGGAGGCTAGCGTTACCATATGTGGGATTCACAGTGAGTCATTTTAATGACGCCCACTCCGCCACCTAGTCGTCGGTAATTCATTCCTCCGTACAACCTGTGAAGGGGTCAAATCAAGTTAATTGTGGTAGGGACTCAACGTAATATTTCAAAATGAGTAATTTTCACATTGTTGAATGGCATTCAATGAGTATACAGAAACACTGTTAAATATACACAACTTAAATATAATTAGGGTAGCAAAAGGAACTTACCTCCATGTGTTGGCATCAGGGTCGTAAACTTCGATAGTTTTCAAATATGTCGTCCCATCAAATCCTCCTACTGCCATCAATTGACCATTGACTACAGCTAAGCCCACCTGAAGGCGCAGTGATAATCAAAACCAACACATCAGCATTAAGTGATCCAAGTGTAACATGCTAATGTGAAACTTTTTGGGGGAGAAAGACTCATTGAATGTTTTTAATTTTTTTCCTCTGAATGCATTTCGCAGGTTTACACAATTCATATGCCGGCTGACTGCGGTACATACCCCACTCCGTCTGGATGTCATAGCGACTACGGGAGACCACTGGTTGGTCCTGGGATTGTAACGCTCTGCACTGCTCAACTCTGTTGTGTCATCCCGGCCTCCAACAGAATAAATCATGTCTTGGTAGACTGCACAGCCAAGGTGCTTACGCCGCGTACCCATTGGAGATACGGTGTGCCATCGGTTCTCCTGAGGATTGTAACGCTCCACTGAGGAGGAGAACGAGAAAGCAAAACTGTCAGGTGAATATTATTTCCCAATTTGTTTTCCTCACTGTAACCTTCTAATTTTGCATCGTGTTGACTTATTTTTTAAAAATGGTCTCTTTCCGCATTATGTTCCTTCCCTAGTTCTATACAAACCTAGAAATGTGCGTTACCATTGTTACTTGTAGATACATTTTTGAAAATTGCACAGTTGGAAAAGTTCAGATCATACAGTTTATTTAATACCTGTATTTCAAGTCAAGTCAAGTCAAGTCAAGTGACTTAATACCTGTATTTAATGGGGATGTCCCATCAGAGCCTCCTACAGCATACAGAAAACCTCCGAGCACAGCCACAGCGACACCCAGTCGCCTGGTGCTCATGGAGGCCACACGAGTCCATTTGTTCTCTTTTGGATCATACCTGCACAGCAAGTGTGTGGAAAGCAACTCATGTATTTTCATAAGCATTTTCATGGGCCATATAACGTGAGGTTTCAGCTAGTACCTTTCAACAATGTTGAGACAGGAAACCCCATCCTGTCCTCCTACTGCATACAAAAACCCACCAAGAACAGCTACGCCTACACTGGTTCGACAGGTGCTAGTTGGGGCCACATCACTGCTCCATTGGTTGGTCTTTGGATCATATCTGGAACAACCAAAGGAGAAATAGAAAAAATGTCACACAGAAGCAAAGTCGTATCACAACAAAAACAGAAGAGGACGAGACCAAAGCAGAATTCAATTTTTAACGGCAGCTACTCTGGTCAATTTTGGGAATCACAGCTCTAAAAAGACAATGAAAAGCAACATTTTTGCACACCTCTCTACCGAGTTGAGATAGGAGGAGCCGTCATGTCCTCCTACAGCATACAGCAAGTCATCCAGGACACTGACACCCACTCCGCAACGCCGTTTACTCATTGATGCCACCATCCGCCACTCATTGGTCTGAGGATCGTAACGTTCTACACTGGATATGGCGTCACCACTGCACCAACCACCAACTATAAGAAAATGAAAGATTACGACTAATCTTCTGGAACAGAGCGAATTGATGGTGATTTGAACCTTTGGAGAGCTCAGAATGTCAAGAAAGTTTGAGGCTCGTGCCGCCCCCCACGTGATATAAAAAAAATGCCGCCCTTTTGGATTGTTTTGTTTTTTTCTTTAAAAAAAAAAGAAGCTTGATTTTCATAATATTGCTATTTAATCATTATTGAAAGGTTGACCATTAGTTTTAAGATACCATGTAATTTTGTTTATATCACCTAGCCCCATAAAATATATTTCGACTGTAATACTAAATATATACTAAATAAAACTAACCTGCAAAAAGGACTTCACCACACCGTATGGGTTTTCTTGGCCGGGTTCTTGGGCCTTGCATCAGTGGCCTTTCTTGTGGCAGCAACAGGTAGTTCTTAGCTTCATCAACCAGGTCTCTAACAGCCACAGAAGAAAGTTATATAGCACACATCATACTAACCAAATTGATAGTGACAGATTGACCAAAAAAAAAAAAAAAAATAAGAGAAATGCCTAAGTGCAAAAGTTACATGAAGTTTTTGATCTATCATTTGGATTACCTGCACTCTTCATCACTCTTGATAAGAGGGTCTGAGCCCACAGTGCCCACCAGAAATTTGGGGCTAAGGAGCGGTAGTCTGACATGTTGGAGAACCTAAAACCAAAAGAAAATCATTGAGTGTCCATTTTTCCAACTACACTGGTAAAAAAAAAAATGCTTTAAGGCTTTTTTAACAAGAAACATACCTGGGGTAGTTGTGGTCTACGTTCCTGAATGCTATATTTCACCCAGGCCATCACAGCGTTAAAAACCTGCTCCTCACTTCGCACATTAAGTTCATCGCTGGAAATTATATCAATCAACTGGTTGGCGGGTAGTAACATGAACTCCTCGCTTTCCATAACCTAACGGCAATGAAAAAGACATTTTTCATTATCACATTGGGAACATTTCATTTAGTTTGGATGATTTAAAATATTCACAGTAAGCACATCAGAGAGTTGCCTATCCCTAAAATGTATCAGGCTAAAAAATGTGTACATTTTTACCTCTTGAAAATTGTGTTGCGTAAATTTGTCTGCAATTCGAAGCAGTTCCCGACAGGAGTGAGTGTCTGCAAATGCCCTGATACCCAGGCAGTTGGAAGGATCCAGCTGCCTCTTGAGGAACTCGCAGCAAGCCTCCTGGATCTCAGCAAGCTGGAGCAGACAGGCTGCTGGAAGCAGAGTCTGAACATTCCCTTCTTCCACAGTCACCTACAGATGGAAGGAGTATATCTAATTGAATTGGTGGATTTTGGGGCCTGTGATTTACGTAAGTAAGCTGAAAGCAATTTATACACTAAAAACACATCCTGCATACAAACATTATTACCTGCGAAGTATAGGCAAAGTCGATCAACAGTTCCATTGCTCTCTCGTCAATATCTCGAATAACAACTTCAGTCTGTCTACTTTCAGCAAGCTCCCCAGTAAACATTGCCCTGAAGAGAACAGGACAAAAAAGATTCTATACGTGGCAAGACCATTATGATAAATATTGGTAAAGTTCATCAAACTTAAGTCACCATCCAACTTGCTCTATTACCTGAAGTAGGGACTGCAAGCAGAAAGAATGACACGATGGGCATAAATTTTTTTGGCACCCACCACAAGTACCACATCACAGAGCTCACGGTGCTTTCTCAGCAAGTTGATCACTTCTAGGGTTTGCCGTGGGTGTTTGTCCGAGACGTACGGCATGCGCGCAGGCTGGGGGACCCCTTCGGGAAGCTTGTTAGGGTCCCCCAAAGTACAGCGGCTGGTGATGTCCATTCCAGTGGCGTCTTGACGTGCGCTGGTGGCCCTGGAGGTGAACCACACAGTCAAGTGAGTGAATATATGCTTTGTAAACACTTGTTAGTATGGACCAATCCAGTCACAGAACCGTATTCAATTCATGGTTGTGCCTTTGCTGTACTGCTAACTTGAGGAATCCCAAATTCACATTATTTTCAGACATACCTGCGCATCAGCTTTGGGTCCATGCAAGGTAGAACAGTGTTTTGTACCACACCTTAAAAGCCTGCAAACACAAAGAAACTAGATCAGAATATAGAATTGTGTGCACCACCCACCCACACTTCACTCCATGTAACCAGCCTGGCTGTTTTAAAACTGGGTCAGGAATTAATCATTTCTCCTATGGCTGTTATAATGTTTCATCTCTCAACACACTGTATGTTTTACCTTTGCCAAATTACTTTTTTCTTTTCTTAGATCCACTTTAATTGTTTACCTTCGCCGGTTACTACAAATAACTTGAAGGGTTAATGAACGTAACGTCAGGCATCTGTCACGGAAAGTCGTGGCTCGTTCGCTCATACGTTTTATAGATACGTATTATTAAAAAAAAAAAGGAAGTCATGTCGTTTCATGTTAACTATTTGAAGTTTCAGCAAATAGACACATTCCATAAAGGAGCTCAGCCGGCAAAGTAGCAAAATATCTCTACGCAGGACATTTTATTTCGACAGTATGGACCAGACAAATTCCTAGAGAATGCATTGCAATACTGTAAACTTTATGTTAAATCAAAATTTTAATGTAAACGTTAGACTGCTCTTTGAACAAATCGTAAACTAACTTGTTTGCTTTTGTCGGCAGCTGAGTGTCACAACCGATTTCCCATGACGAGTATTTTAAGTAATACAGGGGAAAAAACAAAGGTAATTTTGTGTAAGGGTAATTTAATGTATTAACAAAAGTACCTATTTGTAATACGTGAGAATCTAGCTTTTGCCTAAAACTGGTATCAACAGAATGCCATGCTAACATTAACTCCACATTATCAGCAAACACGCCACATCCAGAGCTGTTATTAAAAATTCCGAAAGTCAAAAGGAAAGAAAGTGTATTGATTTTGAAGGACAGTTACCTTGTATTTACATGCCAAAATCAGACGAAGAAAATCACAGGGATTTCGGCTTGCTAATGTTTACAAGTTTGATGGTAGGATACGCAGCTTTTCTTCCTCGACGATGTGCGCATGTCAAAATATCAAGTATCACTTCCGGACAACGCGCTTTCAAAATAAAGGAATATAATTACGTCATCGAGTTAAACGCGCAAGATCAGCGGTTCTTAAGGGCCGTGTAACACCCGATTTTTATTTTTTCTTACCTTGAGTGACGTACTCATTCATACGTGCTAATGATAAGTAGAACGTAACGCAATTGATTATTAAACGAAACTTATTTTCTTTTGTCTCCTTAATTTTAACATTTAATTTATGGCCAGTCTTTATGAACACAAATGAAGCAAAACTAAATATGTCGACTTAAAAGAATATAAATATAATATGAATCAAAATTCAAAGGAAATGTTTGCTTTTGTTCCGTATAACTATTGCATACAGTGCAGCAGTTCATTCTAGGACTAGTTCATTATTGTACAGTATTCAGAATCACTCTTGTATCATGAAGTTTCCACTAGATCAAAAATTGTACCGAGACTAAGTTTATACAGTACACAGTACAGTAAATTCAGATTTTGAATATAGTTGTGTAGTTGGCTAAAATCCCCAAACTGATAAGCTACGTATGATAATCAGGACAGTTCAGTAAGCTACCAACTTTCAGCCCTCATATCAGAATCCATTTTATATTTAAATATTGTTATGCAAGCGTGTAATTCATGCATTCACATTTGACAAATGACAATGTTTGCTGTGATTTATTTTGTGGTAGGGCATCCTTGTGATAACATGAGAATTAAGTACAGTATATCAATAATTGACCGTAACAATCAGTCAACTGTAGTGTGCCAAATGATCATTACACATTGATCAAAAAATGGAGGTGCAAGAATGTAAGTACTGGTTTGAGTAATTTTCAGTTTAACTAGTGGCTGTGAATTTTGTAACAGTAGATGACAGACATTTTATATCATAAGTGTAGACTGAAATTTCTCTTTTAATCAAACAATTTACTTCAACTGTCTTGGTGCTTTCAACATACTATGCTTTTTAAACATAAAACTCCACTCGAATTCCTCGACCTTCTCTGTGTATCTGAAGTGCATGAGAACACATTCGGGGGCGTAATCGTTACAGTAATAACTTGTGAAATTAGATGACAGACATTTTATATCCTATACATAAGTGTAGACTGAAATTTCACTTTTCATCAAACAATTTACTTCAACTGTCTTGGTGCTTTCAACATACTATGCTTTTTAAACATAAAACCCCACTCGAATTCCTCTACCTTCCCTGTGTATCTGAAGTGCATGGGAACACATTCGGGGGCGTAATCTTTACAGTAATAACTTGTGAAATTGGAACAATTGAAACAGGGTGTTTCCCCGCCACTCGCTGGCACAGGCTAGCTCGCCACCCAAATAAGGATAAGCGGTGAAGAAAACATAGATGGACAATTTGTGAGTGGTGACCTTGACCTCTCCCAGTGGTAGACAGCATCTTAAGTGTGTCTGACAGGTAGCTGTGTTAGTGGATGGGGTATGAGCGGCTGAAGTACAAGTGGGTCTTGCGTTTGTACTGAAAATATAAATAATGCATGAGAAAAAAAAGTCATAATTTAAACAAATACAATTTGCAAACATTTCTCAGAAATTTGCCAACAGTGAACTTGAAATTGAAGTGTATACGTACAACTTTAATTTGGGAAAGGTCTAACACTATTTTATACAATGATGTGGGTTCAAGGTTTTTCTGTTTGAAAATGTTGGTTGAGACGAGCGTGAAGAGAGGATTTCTTACCCTCCATATAGGTCATTGTGGTCAGAAAAGGCACATCTGGTGTAATATAAGTCGTGTACTGCAAGTCATCCAACAGTGGTGTTGTCAGATGACCAGTAGCAAGTGAAGGCATTGTTTTGGGGGCAGAATTTGAGGTTGTCTGTTTCTTTTGACGGGCTCTGCAGTTCTGGAACCAGACCTGCAGTTGAGAGAAATTAGGGTAAACTGCAATGTCAATAAATGTTATGCAGCAGAAGATCCGTGTTGAAATGACAGTACCAGAAGGAACTTTTCAACATTGAGTCAATAAAAATCCATAATTGAAAATGTTGGCAAAAAAAATTCATTGCCGATTCATTTGTAAAATATACATGGATATAAACAAAAAACAAATATAAATAAATCAGAATTCCTAACTTTGAGATCTCTACTGTGTTGATGCAGTTCTTTTTGTGCACTATGAATATGAAATAATGTCCATTTTTAATTAAGGAAATAGAAATTCAAACAACAGTTATCCATCGATTAAGCAGTGATTTAAATCATTTTATCTTCGCCCACCTGAATAACTCTGCGGCTTAGACCAGTCCTTTCCGACAGTGTCTGGAGAGTCTGAGCATCTGGGTTGTTGTCTTGAGCAAACTGAGTTTGCATTACCTGAAGATAGAGTTGAGGGCATGAGGCTCACATGACCAGTGCTCGGAACAACCATGGGTCCTTTACACCTATAACTTCAGTGAATGTAAAGTATGTACAGTATGAACAAAACACAACAACTCCAAAGTCTACGTTTTGTGGAGGGCTTGACAACAATTCAGTACCTGCAACTGGTCAACAGTAAAACTGGTCCTAGCCCTCTTAGCGGGTCTGGGCATGGTGCTGGAGCCATCTTTCACTGGCTGGTCTCCATCTACTTAGGATTGGTCATCAGAGACAACACACAGTGATGTTATAGTTTCTTTTTATTTTAATCTTAGCTTTATGTTTTTGTCCACCTGCCATTTAATGTCTCAATCGTTGCAAATAGTTATATCTGAAGTATCTACACTGCAGTAGAGATAACAACAGCTAAAAGATTGGACACAATTTACATTTGGTCATTACCTTTTTGCTCACCATTTTCTTTAGAACGTTTGATATTCTCCATCATAACATCATAGTGAGGCCGGCAGTAGACTCTGTTTTCTAATAGCCCGCATTCCTCTCCAGTCGACAGCTGACGCTTACAGGTGGCACAGGCAAAACAAGCCAGGTGGAAGGTGTTACCTCTTGCCTGTCGTACCCAGTCATTGGTATGGATGTTCCGACCGCAACGTGCACAACGGGTCCCATATTTCCTGATAAAGAACACAAAAAAAATGGTGAACTCTAAACAGTATCAGTAAAATGTGTTCATTTTGGTTAAACCACTAAAAATATATATCATTTGATTGGATAACAAAGGTATATACTTGTAAATTATTTAATAATAAATATATTTATCATCCCCATAGCCAGACCAAAACATTTTGTGTTACCTGAAGTAGTCTAGTTTGCAGTAAACTTGTGTGTCCTTGATAAAGCAGCTCACATGTCTCCCTAAGGATGTCTTGCACACACAGCATGACAAGCAGCGGACATGCCAACATAAATTGTTCACCTGAAAGGAGAATCAGCTTGAAAATATTTTTTGGGATTGATACCAAAGATTGTTATTTCATACTGGAGAGCTATAGTTGCATGTCTGAATGACAGAGCTCAGACCTAATTATCAGGTTACCCCTGGCTCTTTGTTTGCAGAAAGCCATGTTCAAATAGCAATATGTGAATTTCCGTGAATTAAGGTGAGTTTTTCTCTCACTTTTATTTGAGGCGTCCTAAAACTCTGGAGGAGTTGACTCTTTTCCGTACTTATAGTCTCTTTGATACAGTTGAACAAGGCCATACCTTGAGGAGATACCTGTCCACTATCTCCAGGCAGCAAGACGAACAGAAGAATTTTCCTTGGTGAGAAGTTATTGTGGAAGAGGAGGAGGACAAAGTGCAGGGAGAAAAGCAGTCCTCAAAAAGGTCTTCAGAGCCAGAGGAACCCTGTTAGAAAACGCAGCTCGTCATATAATAAATAACTGCTTACAAATCACATTACCATTAAGAAATAAAAAGTTCACAATTGAAGTTTTGCCTTGAGGTCGTCGAAGTATACAAATTTGACAGAAAAAAAAGGTTAAAAACAATTTAAAGCCGTTGTTTTGCTCGCACGGCAACTGTTGACATTTATATTGTATTTGTCACAGGCGGCGGCACTTTGATGTGCGCGCTCAGTTTTAAATTGTTTTACCACATAAACCCCGAGCATTTATGTAACATAACCCAAACAACGTTCAAATAATTATAGAAAAAAATAACTTACTATGTCGACAAAATAATTTCCAAATTGGACTAAAGGGTCCGGAGGTGTCAATTGTGTGTCTGACATGCTTCAAATAATGACCGACTGACAGATACTCCCTTATGACCAAATCAAGAAGCAAGGTTTATATTGCCATGACCACCAGTTTATATAATGTTAATTTACAAACACAACTTTAATCTTCAACATTATTCTAGTCTTCGTTTGACACGTTTAGTCGTATTAACAAGTTAATTAAACACGGAACCAAAACAAATTGGGTCTGGTCCGACGCGTGCACAGCTGGACACGGTGTGTGTAATTTGCCTAAGGGTGAAGGGAGTCGATAAAGCGGCTGTGCACGTACCGTGCACAGTTTGCTGAGACGCGCAGGTAATGTCGCACACCAGAACATCAAAAATACGAAAAACGCAAACTACTCCCATATTTCGATGTGTTGTTTGTTGTGCACGAATTTGCATGAATGTCGAGGTAAAAAATGACACTGCCCTTGAGAGAAAACATATCGCTATGCTCAAAAAAAAAAAAAAAAATGCATTCGAAAAACTCGTGCGTCGATTTTTAGGTTTTTGAAATTGTTATTCTTTTTTTTTTTTAAAGAAACTCCGTTTCAAGTTTTTAATCGCACTTGTCCGGCGCTGCGAATTGGGAAATGAATAATGAATAATTCAACTTACCACGCTATTGGAAACATAATGCGACATTTCCACCACAAAATTATGTAACTTAATAGACTTGTGCGTTACACAATGTTCGTTTCTGTTTCTACCCACTTCTTTCGGAAATGCTTGTTTGAATTTGGCTCTATCCTTTAGATTTCATAGGTCAAAAAAACCCCGCTCCTCCCACTCAGACACTAGAGGCCCGCCTGCATCAGGAACCACACACTGATCTGTCATTATTTGACGAACAGAAAGAGGCCTACATGCAGGATATTTGGTGTAAAATGTAGGTGTCAAATATTATTTTCTCTCAAGTACTGTATATGTCACATAAGTTCTAAGCTCTTTAAATGTTCTGCAGGTAGCGTGCCATTCATCCTCTGTTTTATTTACTTTAGCCCAAGGTCAGTCACAATTTCTCTAGCTGGATACCTTGGCTTATAGGCAACAAATGTCAATATTGTAAAGAAATGGAAGTTTACAAAAATCACTGCTTGTAGTATAAATACATATTGAGTTTGCATAGAGACATAGAATCTGTTCATGCATATGTTTTGGCAAACCAAATCAAACACAAAATGTTTGGGAATTTAAATCAAGGTAGACATTTTTATTTGATGAATTTTCGTATTTTTACAAGATACATTTGAAGACATGCAAGTTGGTTTTAATGCAATCTCCAAGTCAATGTGTGAAACTTTATCATTTTACTGGCAACAGAAAATGACAATGCTTTTTGCATTGAGTAAAATGGCTAGGCGATGATTTTTTTTTCCCATTTAAATTACAATACACAAATTTGCATCGTGAAACAATAGGCCAGAGATGCAACGAATGAAGTGAAAACTTTTATCTCCTTTTAGAAATCGAAACAGGAATCAGATATAAAATCGTTTATTAAAAATATTTTTGACATGACCTTTCCATTTTATTAGTATGCCCTCTCACTATAAATGTAAGGATTTACCAAAACACTTTTGCATATAGCATCTGCTCTTTATAATGAACGGTGGATAAGATTACCTGACCATTAGCTCCCTTATTGTATGGACAATGGTATATTATTAAAGTACTTGCCATACAATTTTTAGATGAACAAATCTGCCCAGCAGACTTGCAAAATGAAAGAAAAAAACAGATGCTAAGCTTTTTTTTTTTTATCCAGTCTCATTTACTCTGTGTGTCTGAGAGCTCTGGACAACCAGCACCTGCTTCTATAATTGACAGCAGATGGAGCCTTAAAGGCCTCTTCATGAAGGGTTTGGACCCTATGTGTTTTTTCTTTTTTTTTTTTAAATCCATCGAAGTATCAATCTCAATCCAAATATAAATAAATAATAGATAAATATATACTGTAACTTATTATGAAGCACGGTGACTTCGTTATTATGTACGATATATGATGACAGTTGTTAATACGTATACCTCAAGTTCAGGAGTCCTATATTCGAATCTCGGCCAAGCCCCTTCTTGGTTTTCCATCTAAAAAAACATGTATATTAGGTCATTTGAAGACCCTAAATTATGCCTATGTCTGAATGTGAGTGTGACTGACAACCAATTTAGGATGCACCATACCTCTCTTCTAAAGTCATTTGGGTTACAGAATCCAGCTCACAAGGACAAGTAGTATTAAAAAGGGAAGGCCAGTTCCATCTCCAGTGAATGGATTAATCATGATGTTGAGGCCTATGAAAGATGACTGTTTGTCCCCCAGTGGGTTTGGCTTCCCCTCTCCAACTAAAAACAACCAGTATCTCACGAACATCGAGTTGTTTTGGTTTACAGCAGCAGTTTTTTTTTTTTGTGGCTTGGTTATGTCATGTTGTGATTGTTTGTAACGGTAGTCATGGAAGTGTAAATGTCTCCCATCATTTATTAACCTCTTTATCCAAGTTAGAATAATAGATTATATCTACAGCACTACATCGTGCTATCACTGTCAGCAATATTTCCAGGCCCCATTCGTCCCCCTAGTAATTTTTTATACAAGTTTCAAAAAATTAGAACACAAACACAAGTCAATACCCTGTGGGAGGAAAAAAAATCCTCAAATCTCAGCCACCCGCATATTGACGAAATCAATTGTGATATGTTCTGAATCAGTGTCACACATCAAAGCTGTGTCTGTCAGTCAACTCACTAACATGAGACCAAAAGCTTTGAGCGTTTCTGTTATCATGAAGCTTTCACCACTTCATCCGCATGCACACACACACACACGCCAAGACAATTGTTTATCCAATGATATGATAAGCACGTCTATAAATGAATTTCAAAGGCAATGGAGCAATATTTTGGGGATGTTTTTCTTTTTTCCTCCTTTTAGGTCTGGACTTTCCTTCCTCCTTGTATTTGTTCTTGTTAATTTTGTCCTCTGTTCAAACACATTTACTTACCTCACTTCAATTCTTCTCACCCCCACAGCCGTCCTCCTTCTATCGCTCCTCCATCTTGCTCCCACTTCTCCTTGACATGTCTTTAAGTTTCCTGTCCTTTGTGAAACCCACTTCACAGTCACATCTTGTTTTCCTCCTTCTATCCTGTTTTAATTGAATTCCCGCCCCCTGATATAGCAGAGTCACGCTATTGGAGGAAACGGGCGAACAGTGGCTGCAGAGTGACAGGTTATTCTGGGCATCGTGTGGCGATAAACATAGAGGGGTAATGGAGGTAAATGTCGGTTCCGCTGGATGGGTGTTATTCAAACAATAGGCCAGTAGGTTCTAGTATCACAAGAAGACTCCTTGCTTATCCCAGCTGGCTTTGGGCGAGAAGCAGAGTACACCCTGAACTGGTCACAGGAGATAAATAGACAAACAAGCATTCACACCTACAATTAAGAATCTCCAATTAATATACCATGCATGTTTTTGGAATGTGGGAGGAAATTGGGATAGCCGGAGAAAGAGGCATGGGGAGAACATGCAAACTCCACACAGGAAGGCCAGAGCGGTATTTAAAACCAGTCGACTCCCGTGCTGTCATTCCACAGAAAGATCACAGTGAATGTATCATATCATGATAATCATATGTCATGTCATATCAAGATTATCATAACCAGCACACACGCACACAAATTAGGCCAAATTATGACATGCTTTTATTGATTAACTATTGTCAAAATTATTGATTACATTGATTAGAAATGTATCAAATCAAACCATTTTATTCCTGAAATTTAATAACCATTAAAAACTGTTTTTATAATACATAAAAACAGAACATAAGTTAATATTAATGTCATATATGCAGAACATGCATCGTTAAAGACTAAGCCTATTAAACCACGGGTGTCAAACTCAAGGCCTGGGGGCCAGATGTGGCCCGCTACATCATTTTATCTGGCCCGCGAAGACAAATTGTGCATCAAATTCGTGTCATTACTAGAATTGCAAATTGTCCTCACTTTTAATGATATTTTTTTTTTTAAATATTTGACCAATTAATAAGTCGTCTGATTTGAAAACGAGTTATTTGTCAGTTTGTTTTGTAGATTTTACTGTATATAATATGAGGTGCTCATACATTTATTATCCGAAAGAAGCTATGACTACAATGCGGCCCGCAAAAAAAAAAAAGTTTGACAGTGATGCCACTCAGATAAGCACAGATCCACTTACGTATGGCCTGGCCCTATTAGCAGGAAGTTTTACATTTATCCAGTAGCTGTATGTGTTAAGGCATGTGCCTTATCACAGCGGGGCTGTGTCTCCTTTGGCTCACTGCTTGCCGCAGTTAATCTAAAGAGTTGAAAGCAATGTTTCACCCATAGGCTTAGTCATACAAACATACTTTGCGGCAGGACACCAGAATGAATGGAGTAATGAAAGATGGAGCGTAGGAGGCTAGAGAGGAAGGCATCTACAATTTCCTCAAACCTGTGTTCAAGTCAATGTCTGAATCTATATTGCTATATTTCATTTTTGCAAATGTTATTTGGTTATATATTACTTACTCTCATATTTTTGCATTTACTTTTACATGCTTGTATTTATTATTTACAGTACTACTGTATAGGAACATCCTTCACTGCCATTAGATTAATAGTTCCATCAATTTGGGACTTACTCCAAGGCCTTTTAAAAACAAAGGAGTATAATGTGTTTGTCAAGCATGCCAGAGTGGCTCCATCCGACCCTTTTCTAAACCACTTAGCCTGTTCATCGTCACGGTAACCTGGAGCCTGTCCCAACTGATTTGAGGCACACGGCCAACTACATCCGCGACTATTTGCCATTCAATCACATTGCAGAGACATTCAAGTACTTTCACACTCACATTCATACCGCCTTGAGTGGGAACTGAACCCACGCTACTTGCACTGTAGATAGGGAAAGAAACAATACACAATCAGTTACTCAGTGACAATGAAAATAAACTTTTGCTAAGTGCCTTTATCCAGAGCCGCACCAACTTAATGGTTTCTTTCAAGGCCCATGCACCAACTGGGTTTAATGTTTTTTAGTGAATCATAGTTTGATTTTCAATGCATTGTTTTACAGAATGTAGGTTAACAAAAACTGTTTTCCTAATGATTTCTCATTTATTCAAATAGGCTTTCTTGTTGAGCATGTTGATTAATGTTACTTGCAAAGCCATGTTAAAAAACATACTTGGTGATTAGTGGTCGTGCACGAGTGTTGTTCTGAGTATGCACAAAATAAAGATCGTACTACTACTGAAAATACGGTATATAAATTGTTCATCAGTCATTTAATTTATTACCGTAATTTCGTATTTTTGTAAACCATTTCTATGCGGATAATTTTTTTTATTGCCCGTGAGATGTTTAAAATGGCAATTGAATCATATGGTTTCCTTTTATATATACAAGTTGCACCAACTCTTTTTGTCCACAAGAGGGTAGTGTGCATCCATGTTATTTTAGGGTGCTTTGTTTTTGGGCAGGTTTTTGTAGAACACAAATGATAAATTCTTTGCCTTCACTTCTTTTTTTAATGTCAGATGTATTCTGAGGTTCCTTTCGTCTGTAATTTCCAATTCCTCTTTGATTTTCGGAGGCCAAATATAGATATGATCTTTTCTTTAAGCGTCAGGAACAAAGTTGGCACATAATTTAATGTTAATTTGTGTCATTGTCTGCACCAGAGGTTTAATGAGTAGGGTAAATTGAAAGGGGACTAGAAATGATAAAAATTCAAAAAAGTTTGCAAGTGCCTTTATCACAAATTAGTGACTGTGTTTTGTCAAAATACCTCAAAATAAAAAACAATATTGCATGCTTTACACACCGGAGTTTTTGTTTTGTTGAAATTTGTCTGTTTGTGCCAATAGCGAGTATGGATTTCATTACCATGAAGGGCAGAAGTGGCCGAATGTAGAAACCTGTACTTAAAAAGTTACTGTGAACTCACATGGCAACATTAATTTTACTTTTCGTCAAGGAGGCTGTACCAAATTGTATTTGTCAGCTAATGTCTGGACCTGTGTGTCTAGGGTGACTCAACAGACCTGGGGTCTTCAGGCATCCATCTGAAAGGGGACATCCACAGACCATTCTCCAAAACAACTATGCTTGAGGTACCTTTAAAGGACATCAGTTTATGTTTAAAAAAAAAATCTCTTTTGAGCATTCCAAATGCCCCACTTGTGTCTCATCCCCCAATCTAACCCAGACACCCCCTGCACAGCCTCACTCCAAATCCCCTCAACAAATTCCCCCACTCTCTCTCCAAATCTTTCATTCCGCCGCACCCCCTGGGTTGGTCTGAAGACCAACATCACTGACTGACAGAAAATCTCCCAAGCCTCCCTCGATAATTCTCTTGATCAAAGTAGATATTATTTCAGATAGAATTCTTGAAAATGTCACGGCAGTTCTTTCGTCTCTACAATCTATTTGTAATATTCTATTCTAATACTATTGACAGTACAGCTTTAATGTGTGCTTTAGGATGTTTTTCATATTACTGTGTCAATCTCTAAACTAAGCTCTAACACTGCAGGGGTTCATTCCTTATTTAGGTCATCATTGTATGGATGAGGTCCATTGGAAACTCATCTGGATTGGTCCACAGAGCTCCAACATCTGGTCTGTGTGGCCGATTTACATGTAATATACTGTACGGTGTGTGGTAAGAAAGCACACACATGCAATTGACATACACTTATGGAAAAAAATATGACATCAATTTATTGGGTGCATGCTCCGAGTCTAGCTAGATTGTCTGATATTATGAACCTGTGCATGTAAACACATTATAGCCAAAAGCACTCCTTGTAAGCGTGTCAAAGATGAGCTCATCCATTTTTTGAGTTGCAAAACAGGTTTTTAGCACTGCTCTGTTTTGAATCTAGATTTGACATATTTCTCTCTCTGCCTACTTGATAGTTGCTGACAACTGTGGCCAAAGCATTGTTATGTAAACTGTTCACTGGTACGTGCCAAATACAAAGAAAAGGCAGATTGCAGCGCAAGATGCTGCAGTTTTTCATCAACCTGGGTGGTATCTTATTTTGACATGACATAAATGTTGCTTTTGGTTGCCACTTTCCCCATGGCCCCAAATTCAGAAGACTTTTGGGGACATCACTGAGGAAAAAATATATAATTTGCGTGCCTGGATGCTATGCATATGCGGAAATTCTTGTATATACGGTAGCACTTGAAGGCAACAGTACCCTCCGAAGAGCCACGCGAAGAGTCTGCAAATTGTACCGAATGGGGTTTCTCATCCCGGCTTCCAATTGGTCAAACGGGCTATTGTGGGCGGAACTGATTTCTCATCCCTGTCATCAGTTTTTTTTAGTGACCAGAGAAAGGTGGAGAGATATTTTAATCCCCCCCTCTGACTGACAGCCACACACACGCTACGAGAAAACAAGACACCAGTGCACCGTGAGTGAATTTGATTTCTTTATTTAACACCAATTGGGCTGTTATGTCATCGCGTGTGAAACCTTGTTCTTGCTGCAGCGCTCTGCAGCATCATTTGAAATGAGTGATGAAATGCGTGGGATGTAGATGACAAGACAGTATGCATTACCAGCAAGGATGTGGCCTATCTATAGATCATCAGATGGCGGAGTAGCGATATGGATCATTGTAGTATACGACGTTTCCCCCCCATCCACAATGGCAGAGCATGGTGGGCGTGTAGTGGGGGGTGTTGTCTGTCTCCTGCGGAGATCCGTGAATTCGTTCCTCTTTGTTACAGTGATGCCGCAATCGTGACGATCTACGTGCATGCTAAAAATGACTAGGCCGTAGGTTGTCAGCTATCAGAATAATAATATTAAATGGCATACGTGATGCGCAAACCTCAAAATGAGGGATCACGAACTACATTTCTTTCGACTTTCCTATATTATATTTTTCGTAGGTAGGATGGAAGACCTTGTTACATAAAATATCATTTTCTGATTTAATGCAGCCTGTCAGGTAAAGACTGTTTTAGACCAGAGCTTTTGGTTATAAAATGATGTCGCTCAATAGACACAAAGGCATCCTGGCACATCCTGTATCCTCTCTGTGGGGATTAGGAGGCCTCCACATTGTTCTGTCTGTGCCCATGTCTGTCTAGCTGTTTGTCTTTCGAAACTGAAATATCATGGATAGGGCCTATTCTCGTGGAAGTATAGCAAGAGTAAAATGACTTTGCCCTCAATAAAATACATATTTTGTCTAATGTTAGACTGGGCATTTCCAGAATGGATGTTGCAGAATTTTAGAAAAGTGAAATGCCAAATTTACTTTTGTACGTATAAGATGACTTTTCAAGTGTGGAAGTCAAAATTATAGTTGCACAAGTGTGCACACCCGCTCTTTTTTTGTATTATTTTTAAGCCACAAGTGATGATGAACTGAAGGAGATGGCAGCTTCCGGGAATAACAAACCCGTAAACTGACGTCATAACACACGCAGTAAAGGTTTGTGTTGCACATCGAACAAATTATCAATCAACATAAACATTTTCTGTAGCTGTTTTATTAGGTGAGTTTGACCCCCCTTTTTTTTTTAATTGCTACAATACACACGACAAGGGTGAAGTGTTTTGATAATCAGAGATATTAAAATATACATCTTTTGGCATGATGATATACGTACATGTAGATTTTGTACTGTGTGGATTGGAGAGATTATATTCAATCCCTCTCAGATTACCAGTCAGGCAGTTAGGTTTGGGGTCATAGAGTACATCTGGTACAGCCCACACTTTCTGCCCAGCATCCATAGAGTCTGAGTCATGTATGTGATGAGCAGATAAACGGGCAGTAGTAGGTCTATCTCTTAGTGTTTCCAGACAAAAGCATCTTTGTCTGCTTTAATAGGGTGCTTCTACAGGAAATGTGTCCCCTTATTCATTACGGCAGTGTATCAGGCAGGGGCAGGCAGTACAGGGGTGCGATCACAGGAATGTGATCAAACAGCTGTCCAAAGAGAATTTATATTCTCCAGTTGGTAAAATTTTATTGCAATAAATAGTCTATGATACTATAAAGTGCAGATGTCGTTTATTTTATGACATAGTGATTGTAAGTGGTTTATATTGCTGCTCTTTCATCCGGTTTCAAATAGTTAAAGCAATATTTTTTGCTTTTGTATAGTAAATAAATGCAATACAGTAGGCTACACATATTTTTCACAGAAATATATATATTTAGATTATTATTGCCATTTTGAACTGGGGTTTGGTTTACGTTGAGTAAACACGGTGAAACAATAGTCAAATTTTTGTTGTTTATTTTGCTGCTTCAGCATCTGTGAAAATGACAGTAGCGCCTTAATGAACTGCATCGCAGTGGTAAAGGATAAACAGAGGATCAATGACAAAGGAGTTTTGATTATCATATTCAACATTACCTCCCTCAAGGTAGACCAATCAATTCTTGTTTACCATGACAGACTTTAGTAAACCAGCAAGGTTTACTGACACAATCCTTGCCCCTCCAAACCTTGAGACAGAGTAGGTACAATACACCAGAATAATAGGCTGTCTTCGATCGTCTTTATAGCTGGTTTTTGGGGACAGGCAATGTGAAGGACACCTGTCTGGAAAATAAATCGGTAAGATGATGAGTAACGAGAGTCATTTATGCAATACACACAAGCAAATGTCGGGTTGCTTTCCGAACCTGCTAACTGGTAGCCTTGAATTTTGAGCAAATTAAGATACTTTTACCCAAGGTTGGGGTATTTATTTTGAACCAGATTGGGTTGATGACTGTATTGTGGGTTTATTTTTCTTACATCAGGAAGGGCAATTACAAGTAAGTAGCCAATAACACATTGAGCTTGCTCATTTTGCTGCAGATTTTTTTTTAATTATATAATAAATTTGTAATTTCTTTTGGAACATGTTAAACATTACAATAATATCGATATCGCTGCATTCCATCATTATCGCTACGTTTTTCCCTTATCGTGCAGCCCTAGTTGTATTCTGATATTGACGGTTTGACTGTGGTACAGATTATTTCTCTTTTCATTTTTACTACTTTTTTATGTTAAAAATCGGAGCAATACCAAGGGTTGAGTAGAAACCTATAAGAAATTATTTTGGACCATTTCCTCATTCACTGCCATCAAATGTGCATCCTGCCTGGGAAGGATGCCAGTTAATAAGTTTTAAAAATCCCACTGCACGACCACAATGTGAAATCCATACTGCTGACAACTTTGAAGAAATGGTTCAATCATTAGGCAAGTTGGATAAAATATCTGCACAGTTCTAATTTCCTGACAGGATGATGCGTGAACGTGTGTGTCTGTGTGCTTGAGGTGACAGTGTTGTCAGCACTAATCAACATTTTTTTTCTTTTCAGAAACGCTGTGTGCGCACGTGTGTGTGTGTGTGTGTGTGTTTGTGTATATGCGTGACAGAGCTTCTGCCTGTCAAGAAGGGCACATTGATGAGGTGCTGAGTCACCCTGGTAACTGCCTGGACAACCATGCACGGATTTGATGAACGGATTTAATGCACTCAGTTTAAAAAAGGGAAATGTTGTAGGGTTTTCATTGTCCTTGTATTTTGATTTGTTGTTTTTAAGTTTTTAATCTTAGAAATAAAAGGATTATCATGGGAGTCAATAGCAAACAGCAAAAAGAGAAGGGCAAGAGGAAGCCATAATTTGCTGTTTAAGGCCATAAGATTTAAAATCCATGTTTTAACATATGTGCAAAGGAAGAAATATAGCAAGAAATATTTTTTTATTAAAATAAGCAATTTCGTGCATTATGATTTCTTCTCCCTCGAATTGGTTGTTTAAAATATTTTGTTCATTTTTAATCATTTGTCTCAAAATAAAATGATTTGAAAGTTGAAAAACAATATCAGTCTAAATGTGCGTACATTAATTCATTACAAATAGAGGGCAAACACTCTTTCATGGCACAAAATTATTTATGTAGCCCTTAATCACTGTTTCAAAGGCCCTCACATACCCACTGAAATATTAACGACATCCTATTTACAAAGTAAATTTACAATACATACTATTTATTGCCTGTCTTTGGATCACTCTACTACTTCCTGGACTGCTGCTTGAAATGCATCTTGGACAGTGATTTGCCCAACACAAATTTTCAAGTCCCATCATCAGTATTAGTGACATGACTCTTTATTGCTTTTTCAATGAATATAATCCCATGAAAGCAGGAAAGAGTTTCTCCCCGAGGCCACTAACCTCTCCATTCATTACTGTTACATCATGAGCTAAGACCGCGGATGTTGTACAATGACTCATCACTTAGCCCGACGAACCTGTGGCTAGCTTGTTTTTTCATACAGATGGTGCCAAATATGATACTTTCAAATTTGACATTTGAGTATACTTAGGTGCACTCTTAACAAAACCCAATATCTTTGCAAATATGCTTCATATTAAAATACTCTGAGTAAATATTGACAATGTGAGTGTATACTGACATTTGTGGGGACGATTCCAAAAAGAAACAGTATCACTTAATTCATTACACATGCAGGTCATACAAGGTCTCATTGAAATAAATTTTGATTGACTGTCAAATAGCTGCCCATGAATTAATGCAATGCATGCAATTTAGAACATTAGTCCCCCGTTTTCAAATTAGAATATCTTCTCCTGCAAAGCCTTCATGCAAGTGTGTTTTAGTTTACATGTGCGTGTGCGTCGTTTTCGTGAGTGCTCCTCGGGTTTTGGAGCATGAGATGATTATGTAGCAGGCGGTTAAAGGTTCAGAGAGGCAGAGGTGGCTGAAAGCCAGGGATTGTGAATACCGAGATTGTTTTTAATCTCTGAGTTTAACAGGCACTCTCTCTCTCTCGCTCTCTCTCTCTCTCTCTCTCTCCTCCCCCTCCCTCTCTCATTCGCTCAGTCTCTCTCCCTCTCTTACTTTAGACAGGCATAGCTTTTTGCTTGCCACCAGTTACATCATAATGCCACCCTCTGTGAAGAACTACTGAAATTCAAAAAGGCTTGATATTGAAAGAGGCTAGATATAGCCAAATATTAATATATATATCATGTCAAATGTCACATTAGGAAATAATTGAATTACTCAAGTCAATCTTAGCCAGGAAACAATCATTTAGTTTTCAAGATAGACAATATAGAATTGCGAGTTGCCAACATTATTTAGCATTGCTTATTTTGTTTTTATTTTAATTATTATCAAAGGTTATCTAACACATTATGACTGAGATAGGATTGGTCAAAGGGCAAATCATTACCGTAAACCAACTAATGCATGCTGATTCTTACTTTTCTTGACCTTTAGATTTCTTAAGTTGATAGCGTGCAGATATAGTAATTTTTCACAAACATATGTTAACGATACAAACAGTGGAAATACCTGTGTGAAATGAATGAGAGACCCCATAACAAAGATCTCTAAATTCAGGCCACTGAATATTTTAGATTATGAAACTGTTCCTAGTTCCAATGGACTAATGAATTATAAGAGACAAATGCACTCAGAGCGCTATGAGTTTAGCAACTGCCTATTCATGACGACCACATTTAGATGTTATAATAACAAAATTGTTTGGTAAGCAAGACTAGAGGAGTGGCAAAAATAAATAAAAAATTGGTTTCCACTATACTGCACCATTACCCTGAAACAATGGCTTACAGTTCCCTGCTTACACTACTGCATGCTTTCAAACTGGCTGCTGGCCATCGTGTGTGTGTATCTTATGTGCGTGTGTTTGTGTGGATGTTTTCTGTGAGACAATGACAACTTGTTGTACTGGGAGCCTGGATGTGGAGATGTAAAGAAAACAAAAAAGAATGAGGGGTTTGTTTGGAGGCCATGGTGTCAAAGTGTCAGGATACCATTTATAGCTGATATTTGTATCATTTCACAAGTGGCATGACAATGAATGGACCTTGATGTTTATTTAAAAAAATTATGGACATTTTTTTATTTATTTAGTTCTCTGAGTCAGGGAAATGCTCAAAAAGCAGGTATAATAATTGTATTATTATTATTAGCAAGTCAATTTCTGCTTTTGTAATGGTAAGCTTTGACTGCCCTCATTTTAAATGGAATGAGGGGGAGTCGCCATCCCATGTTTGCGGAGAGTTGCAAACTTCCTCTTTCACCTGTGCGAGTCTAGAAAAATATCAAAATTGAAAAAACATAGTTATACTGCGCATTGCGCTTGGCGATGATGCTTTTCTATTCCAGCATGAATGTGCTCCGGTGCACAAAGCAAGGGCAATGAAAAGATGCTTGAATGAGTTTTGGTGCGGAAGAACTTGTTTACAACTTTTATCTGACGTCACTCTACGACAGAGAGGAGACAGATTGTGGAGAGAACAGAAAACTCAAGAAAAAAAAAAACTGCAGAGAAAGATAAAAAATAATTCCAAATAACTCCTCTGAGTAGGGCTGCTCGATTATGGATAAAATCATGATTACGATTATTTTATTCAATGTCGAAACCACGATTATTTGTACAATTATGTTTTTGAAATTGGAGCAGCATTTCCACACATTCAGGGACGCAGCTGTTAAGTTGTGCATGCACGTCTCAGAACGTCAACACTAAATATGAATTTTTCCTCGATTATATGAATTTTGAGATCGTGTGGAGCCAAAATCATAATCATGATTAAAATTCGAGCAGCCCTACCTCTGAGCAATATAACCAATGATGTGTGTGTGTCTGTATTTTATCTTTCCAGTTCGACGACTATGGACCTGAGCTTGCGAGATGCACTGGGTGGGGGTGGAGGTGGGGTCCCAGGCGGAGCCCCTGCCGAAGCACTAATCAAGAGAGACTTTATGAGTGCGCTGGAAAAAGAGAGTTATGACGACAAGGTCGGCGAGACGATGACCAAAAGTGACTACCGACCTTTACTGGATGGAAAGGACGGCAAGAGTGGTGAGTCACTACAAACATTAGAGGAAATGGTATTTTTATTGAGGATCTTGATTTCTGTATATAAAACTTTGTACTTAAGTCAGATGGTGTTGCTGCTATATGTTTCTTTGTTGACTAAAAATCATAGCTCATTTTCCGTCTTAAATGTCACATATGGCCAGAGGATAAATGTCTCACCGTGTGTTGTAGGATGTCATCTGGAATTTTGAGGAAAGTGTCATTCCGATTATCCGTCCAGTGGTTATGTTGCGTCCTACTGTGTGCAGGTTTTTATGTTAACCTGTACCGCCTGACTCCGTCGTTATTGGCTGGCTTTTAAATCAGTGTTGATGATGAAACTGATGTCGATCAAATATTATTACTACACGACCAGTTGGTCATAATGACATTTGATGTCAAAATGGAGGCAGTGTTTATACATTACAGAATAATCTGAATCATATTTTTGGTTTGTGTCACAATAAGTGACTTACCCCTCAAGAGTCTGGAAGTACTCCCCTGTGTACCTGCACCATGAACTAAACAGGAAAAGGTCAACTTTGCATCTTATGAAATACTGCAGTACATGTTGATTTAAAAAACACTCACTCCTACCCACGCATGTGGGTGTCTATTTTAGGGGTGCTACCCCATTTTGGAAGCTTTTACTTGGATGGGAAATGTCAGGAGAGCTTTCAGTTTAGTGATGCAGAAGGACTAAAAGGAGGACTTTGACCTTGAGCCTGCAGAATGACTGCAGTCCTCAGAGGCCTGACAAGATTCCAGCTGTGCTGCCCTCACATTTAGTGTATTTGCCCGTTACACCTGACCCTTTTTATTTTTTTTATTTACCTGTCCTGTTGTGTGATATAGAATGTTTCTCATATATTTCTAAATATGAATTGTTGCACCTTTTCAGTCATTCTCATATATACACAGAAGCTCAAAACAGCAGTTTAATTTGTTTTTGAGAAACCTTAAAAGCATTTATTGTGTGAAGGCAAGTAGCCTTTTCTTATATTTTATTATTCAACTTATTCCGCCCACTTTTTTGACGTACCTCTGAAAGCAAGAGTGGGTTCACAGCAAAATAACAGCATAGCTCAAGCTATCTAGTTAATCATGCGTGCCAAAGAAGCCTATTCTAACACACTCACTAGAATGTACTTCAATGACACGTACAAATGTGATGATTCTGAGACGGTGAGACACGAACGCCAAGAGTCACAGATGCTGTCGTCCTCTTCTGGTGTAACCATAGCAATAGGCCCTTCAGCGACATGTTTTGTCTGCATGTGTCATTGTCAAAGATGCACTAATACCCGCACGAGAAAGAGACACTTATGAGCTGGTTCAGCCAGTTTTGCAAAATGTTTTGATGAGCAAGCAGCATGGATCTTGTCAGGGGATAAATTCAACATGATGGATAAAAAAAAAAATATTCGACAATGACCCTGTTTCCCTATTAGACAAAGTTTGGCAGTGAATAAATGTAGGAAACACTGACAGAATTACTTTTATATACTGTTTTGGTTACACTTAAGTGTTTTTCTTTGACAGGACTTGGGATGACTTCATCAATGATGTTTCCAGGTGGACGCCAAGACCCTCCTGGACAACCTGCATTCACTTCTGACTACCTGTCCGGTAAGAATTTGTTGATGAAAAATCATTTATTTGACATTTAATGTTTGCTTTAACTAAGTACAAGAAACTGTTTGAGTGACTTGATTCACAGTTATCCAGATAATGGTAATCTGCAAATGTTGAATGTAAGCAACTGGGGTTAACTTTACGTTAAATGACTAATTTACTGATTCCTATCTTCCTCGCTTTTGCTTTCCAAGGTCCTACGATGGGTGGAATGAGTGACCAGTGGAACCAGAACAAAACAAAGGATGCCAGCATGCCTGACTCATTTCTAGGTTCTCTTATTCTTTATCTTGTGTTTGCCCGGTTTAAGATAGCAAAATTAAATGGGAGAAATATTATTAGAAAGGATGTATTTGTTTGGTAAAACACTTTAATGAAAGTGACTTCCAAACATGAATTGCTATAATAGATTAAAAAAGTGTGACGATTTGTCGTTAAATGATAACTGAATTAAGGAACCTCGTAAGTGTTAGTGTGAATTGTGGAGTATACCTGTTGAATGTATTTATTTTCTCTGCTCCAGGATTTTCTCAGTCTGTAATGAGTGGTAATATGGGTTCCAGCATGCCACCGTTCCAAACAAACGTGAACTCCTCTCTAGGCCAGATGGGTATGGGAAAATCTACGGACACGCAGAAAACTTCTGGCCTCTTTGGTTCAGAGCCTCAAAACATCAGTAACACCAGTGGCAACAATCCCTTCAAAGCAAATGATCCCTTTTCTTCTGGTGGTCCAGGATTCCAGTCTTTGGATCGCAGTCCAGGTAACCTGCATGCAGAAAGGATGAAATTAGTGAAGTGATGATAAGAAGTATGTATGTTAAAATGCATGTATTATAAGTGCTTTCGGTGAATGTGCCCAGCCTGGAATTCTGAAATGAAAAGAACAAATATTAAATCTTAGTAAAAAAAAATCTTGCCTCTTGTAGAGCTCCAGTGTAGGCAATGTGTGATGTGATGACAAAGGAAATACTTTGAGCAGCAGAGGGCAGCATTTTCATGCGACCGAGCCGTTTCAGTGTCGCGTTGACGCCTATCTTTAGATTTCCTGCATCTTCTCATTTATTTATTGCAAGCACGCAGCTCAGTACTTTCTCTATCTTAAAGAAGATTAAGAAATTGACAGGAAAATTGTTATGACTACATAATCATCTTATTCTGTTGGCATATATGGTCATAGTTCCATATGATTAATAAATATTAGTGATTTGATCAGATGTTCAACACTGGAACAATAATGCATATTTTGGGAGGGTGCCAGACTTACATCCATTAAATACCTTAATACTCCTGTCCGAGCTGTTCATAGCCGGAGAATCGCATGCCAAGCAGCAATCAATCTATGAAGTGAAAAGTCGGCTTTAGGGTGGTATGCACCTTTTCCTAGGTTTTGATTGGTTCATCCCATGATGTAAGACCGAAAGGCAGAGATGATAGAGGCTGAGATATTTTACATGAAAAGATAAAGTGAAAGCAGATTGATAAAGGTTCGGTTTGTTTTTGTTTTTTAGCAGTATCTATTTTCAATTTCTATATATATTTCTTTAGTCGCTGGATGAGTGAGATGTAGTCGTATTATATAAATATAAAAATAGGAGTTTATATAATTATTATTTATCTAATGACAGGTCAGATAACAAGGGGGGGGAAAACACGATTGGATCATTTCAAGCAAGTTCATACGCAAAACATTTATTTTGTAATATCTTGCATGTACTGCTTGTCATTCCTTTCTCTTACCTATTCCAAGATGTTGTTTTTAAACATGATTTATTTCTTTTTTTCTAATCATTGCATGTGTAGCAATGGATAATTGTATTTCATGATGCTCCCAGCACGCATGAATTTGTTTTGAATCCTGCTTTTAATGATGTACTGTATTCACAATGCACTCGCTTTATTGTTATACTTTGTATTCCTATTTTGCTATGTTATATATAGCTGCTTCATTGACAAGGCCTTTTGTATCTCGGGTTGTGCTGCTAATGATGATGTCATTAGGTAAATGTGAATCTAAACTTACGTATGTCTCCTTCATACACAAATTGATTGGTTCCTAAAATGTGCCATGAATGTAAAACAAATTTAGAAATGATATTAGTCATTTTTTTTTATAAATGATATATATAGTACTCCTAAAAATGATACACATTTTTAATTATTTAGGTTTAGTGAATAAATCAAGTACAGTGGAACCCTAAAAACCTACCGCAATCCACTCTGTGTTTTTGGACAGCAATTTGATTTGTTTATAAAACTATGTCCCATGAAAAAAAATAATCGACATAAAATAAATCTATTCCAAAATTAATCCGTCAGTTCCCTTTTAGACTTAATGATTTTTCAACCTATTTCATCTAATTAATTGTAATCCTTTTTGGCAACACCACAAAAAAGTCAAAGAAAAAGAGCATGTGGATGAAGCCTTAAAGATTTTCATTGTGCCTTTTGACTCTGAGGTATATTTTTCCTGGTATTTTTTGTTCAGGGACCTTAAGGACATACATTTAGACATAATTCAAAGAGCCTACCTTTTCACATAATTTATTTCTTTTTGGTATTTGCTTTCTGACACAGTATGTGACTGGTTCCTGCTCATATAAAACCTTCCCCCCTCGGCAGCTCCCACCCTTTCTCCCAGCGGCTCAGTGGATGACAGCAGCCCCACTTCCTCCACATCTGAACCCCTCAGTCCCGAACGATCGGGGTGTGAGGCTGGCAAGCAACAGCAAAGGCGGAAGAAGAAGAAGAGGAAGGGGCGTGACGAGGTTTACAGCTTCTTGGATAGCCAGGAGAAGAACGGCCATTCCGACAAACATGGCTTGCAGGGTGGACAGGGTGTGGAGGAGGATGAGGAGGAGGAAGACAACTGGGAGTGGGAAATAAGAGAGAGTGGGGCAGGAGGTAGAGTGAAAGGCAAGAAATTGAAAAGCCGTGCAAGACTTCCAGAGGAGTGGGGAGCACCCCAGCAGCCGGTGTCTCCCATCCCAGCTGCAGTTGCTCCTACTTGGGCCGCAGCAACAGACTTTGGCCCTTTGGACTCCAAAGTTCCTAAATCCAACCCCAGTCCATGTTTCGCTCCATCTATGCAAATACCTACAAGTCTGACCAATCGCACAGCAGATTCATCTCCTAGTTCCTTTGAGCCCATGTGTGTCTATGACTACCCTGTGTCGACCCAAAATGTGACCAGCAAACCTCAACCAATTAGCTCACCGGGCAACGCTACCAATAAAAGTAGTACACTAGGGATTGTTAGTGGAGATTTAGCATTAATGACGGGGGACAATCTGAGCCCAGTCTCCCAGACGTTCTCTTTTCTTGATTCAGTCCTCCAGACACCGCCAGGTTCTACCCCCGACTCACAGAATGCCACCCCTATCACAAACGCACCGGAACTTTCGTCAACTTCCTTGTCCGCATCAGCAGACGTCATTGTCTCTTCTTCACAAGCCTCTAAGACCACTTCAGATGTCCCTCCAACCTTTGCTGTGCCGTCAAAGCCCTGCCCCTCACCTGTCACAGACACCCAATATTCTAAATCTGCCCGTGAATCAGTCCTCAACGTTGATGCAAAGCCTTTCATCCCCTCAGCCTCACGCATAACCCCCACAACTGCTCCCAGTCCAAACGCATCTCCTGCCACGGTTAACGCAACAGTCTCCACCGGTGCAGTCATGCATCTTGGTTGTCCTCCTTCCACTATCAGTGAAGCTGTAAAGCCAGCATTATCAGACACTCCCAACAAAGCTGCAGCCACCCCATCTCTGTTCACCACACCTGCAGTTCCCGCATCACCACTGCTCCCCCCACTGGAAGGTTGGTGAACTACAGGGAATAGTATGACTAACATGGGGCTGATCATCTAAAATAAAAAAAAAGTTGCTTATATTTGTCTTGTGCTATGCATGCCTGTTTGCTTGTGGATTGAGTACTAGACTTGCTTGGACCTTGGTCCATATTTTTGATTACAAGGGTCCCGGCAGTTGAGCATACAAAAGCAAACAAACTAAAAATAGTGAAGAAACACTTTGCTGGAAGGCTTTTTAAAAGTGATTATGTCCCTTCATAACGACTTGCGCAAATGCTGGACATGTTCAGATTGTTTTAGTCGGGCTCCAAATGATGGTTCCACTATGCTTTGCTGCTGTGTATTGCTCTATTACCTCTTTCATAACCTGTTAATTACTTGATCTGCTAAATCAGATAATTATTTCTCTTCTGTCCTTTCTCGTAAGGCCAACAGCTTGTGTAACTTTCCACTGTGCCCATAGAAACACAAATGTTAATTTAATGCAGTGTGAAGCAAGCTGGCTAAAAAAAAAAAAAAGAAAAACGTCACAGCTATGGTTCTCTAACTGTAATTGTTGTGATGTTGTTAAAAGTATACATGACTATAATTTGAAAGATGAAATGTTATATAAAAATGTGTGCTACTACAGTGGATATAAAAAGTCTACACAACTGTGAAATGGAAAAATAAGAATGAAAGATATTTAGTTCAAAACTTTTTCCTTCATTTTGACACTTAGAAACTAACTGTACAATGCCAAATATTAAAAAAAAAAAAGCTTTTAGAGAGGAGGATAAAAAACTGAAATAATGTGGTGATGCAAGTGTGTACATATAGCTAAGTTAAGAATTACCCAGTTATATTCAAACAAATTTTAAAAAAGAGCCATGATTCTGATTAACACCAAATAAAGTTGGGCTATTTTAGCAGGCGTTCTTTTTTTGACCATCTAGCACAACCCTCAGCGTGTAGACTTTTATCCACTGCAAGATACTAAAATCTGATCCCTCATACCCTTGCCCCACCTCCTGTACTAAAAGTTTTATTCTAACCTTAAACATGATAGTATTATCTGGTGCAGTTTGTAAAAGCTGGCCTCACTTTTGTGTACTATATTAATCCACAAATCACCCTTTGTCATTGGGCTTCCACTCATGTGGTACTTCAAAAAGTACTAAAATTGTGAAATACTTTGGATCATCATCTACCTACCATCTTGGGTGTCATTTTTTTTACAATGCATTTTCTCCTGTAATCTGGGGTGAATTGTATTTACTTATATAATGCGTCTGATTTAATGCACTTACGATATCTGTTTTCTGTCGAACGAAGTATATAGTGTGCTGTATTATTCTCCTCACTTAATAACCTGACCAGTAAGTGGCAGTGTGTTCTAACTAAATTTGATGTGGCAAAGAGTCTAAATTCATATATTTTTCTTACAACAATGAGAATCGACCTTAGAGTGTAATTGGGACCAATCTGAAATCTGTCAACTGCTACATCTTACTGGACATGTTTCTGCACTTCCTTGAATTTATATTTTGTGATAATATATTGTTTAACAATGATCGAGTAATGGAATGTCTAAGTTGCATAATAGTTGAGTGTGACAAGCATGATGGTTCTTAAAATTGTCTTTCTTTTTCTTCCTTCTCTCTCACTTGCTCTCACAATGCTGCCAACGAAGTAGCACCAGGTAAGTCATATTTCACTCATCATATCAAATTTTTACATATGCTTTAAATTTTTAAAGCAAATATTTAAAATGAAACATTTTCACATTTTGAAACACTTTCTTGCAGTCTTTTTTTTTTGTGACAAAACGTTTTTAAATTTAATGATGAAAGCAGAAGGGAGTCTGGTTTTACAAATGAACATGCTATTAGCATTGGGAAAGGTTTCCATATTGTATGATGTTTGAGTTCTGTAACACTAATAGTAAATAGCTGTTTCATAAAATGGCAATTATTTAGTCCAATATTATAAAGAATTAAGGTGTCAACTCGAAGAGCTTACATAATTGCATCATTATTTATTATTTCATCATTATTTCATCTTTGGCATACATGTCTGACATTGGAAATATTCCAATTTGTTTACGGCATCGATCTACATATATGTATATTTCTAAGATCAAAGGTCAGCAGCTGTTTTGTAGGGTGTGCCATTCAGTGACATGCACTAAATCTTTTCATTTACAGTATATTTGTAGTCTGTGCTTCTGCACCTCTCGCTTTAAATAGTGTTCAAAGCGATCTCACTCACATCTGCTTATGCTGTATCCTCTTGATCTTGAGGAAGCAGTTCCTGCTGAGGATGTACAGAAGGCTGAGCTGTCACTGACGCTGCATGAGAAACGACCCCTTTTAATTGCATTGGCTGCTAATAGTGTTGTGTGGCTCAGTCTTGGCTCATTTGTTTTCAATTAGAGCGAGTTGGTAGAAAACCCTATTTTTCACAGGGGAGAAAATGCAGTCTTAATTTAGCCCACTGTGATGTTGCAGTAACATGGGTTGGTGCTCTTTTTGTTGCTACCTCTGTGATCTATTTGATTCAAGTGTTATTGTGTTTTTCACACCAGAGGAGTTGAAAGAACATAATTAATTATTTTTAGATTTAACACCAGGAAAATAAATATTTAGCATGCCCTAAATCTAGCGCAAATCACAGTCTCACTGTCCACATGGGTAGTTTTCTTTCCTCCGCTAGACCACCTTGCATCCCCAATGGTATTTCCGAGTGTGACACCCCCCCCCCCCCCCCACCCCTAGCCCACCAACCTGTTAAAATATTTTTTAAGATCACAAAAGCTGTTGTTGTAACAGAGCACTTTCCTGTATTTTCCATTTCCCCTTTTTGTATTCTAATCTCCATTCCCTTTATGTCCACATTTGCCATTTGGATTTTTTCTTTATCTACGCTTTTGCCCTTTCTTGTCTCCTACGACCTCATCATATCTTCCATTGGCTACCCAGATTCTCTGAGTCTCTGCCACAACGCAGTAATCACTGCATCTGCACTGCAGGGGTGGGGTGGGCAATTGAGGGTGTTGTTGGAGAGGGGAAGGCGTTGTCGGGGAGATGTGGGAGGCCGTTGCCATAGCAACTAAACCACTCTGCAAGTGAGGGATGGAGGAATAGAGAAGGAGTGGACTGGGTGTGACAGTCTGTGAGGTTGAAGATTAAAAATAGAAACACTGTGACAAGATCCCCAACCCTCTGTTCCTCCTTCGGCCCCCACCCATTCTGCCTCTTTTCTCAGCACCACAGGCAGGCAGCTGGAGCATCCTCTGTCTCCTCTCGGCTCCCCTGTCTCCAGCTGCTCAGAAATCTCTGACCTTCATAAAGATCATTTACCATGACCTCTATGAAACTGTCTGGGTAGAAAACATCATCTAAGAATCTCATTTTATTCGGTACCCCTATGTTTTCCGAATGTTTGTTAATGAATGACATCATCTATCAACTCTGGACTGCAGGCCAGTAAGAATAGCACAACCTAGTTGAACATCGATATATCCAGAGTGATTTGCCTTTTGTTTGGATTCAATTAACAGTGGTTTATTGGAATATTATTACCAAAGGGCCATTTATGAAATTGCCATTTTACAACAGGCACAGCAATCTAACTTAATGACTCTCTACAGCATCATAAGATATGTGTTGCATGTAGGCAACATTTTTGTTGAAAAGGGTTGGACTTAATTCAATTCAGCTTATTATTTAAACACAAGACAAACATTCATTTGAATACATTCATCCATCTTCCATGCCGTTTATGCTCACTAGTGTCATGAGTATGCTCGAGCAGTGATTCTCAAATTGTACTTTACCAACAAGTGATATTCAAGGCTCTCTCTCTGGTGGTACGCAAAATAATCATTGGATTTTGGTCATGAGTTCTGTAATTTCCAATTGTCTAGGATGTCATGAAGTGTGAATGGATGAGGACGAAAGGAAGCAGAGATTAGGGTGTATGAGGGAGAGACATGAATTGGCGCTCTCAGGGAATCCCGTTTATTGTTTCGGTGTGATTATAGTCCCACCTGGGTAGCTAAAAATGATGAAGGTAATGAACTAACCAGTGCGCCATCGTGCTGCCTGACAATTTTATTGGTGTCTATAAATTCTTTGGTAAGCTTTCATTTTGAAGTTAGCCTTTGCGTTGGTGGCGTGTTGTTATGAGTATGTTTTCAGCTTCCTTGACCATGGCTAAATGGGTGTGTCACTTGAACTATGAACTATGAACTGTTTGCAAATAGCAACTTTATACTAATTAATTGATTAATTAAAATCAGCAGTATATACATTTATTACAAGCATCTTTCAAGAAACACAATTTCCCTATCATTATTTTGAGTGCATAAGATATTCTTTGGGCCAAAGGAAATAAGAGTAGCCTCTGTGATTGATTGCTAATATTTTTTATTTTTTACAAAATAAAAATACTCATTTGTGTAAACCAAAAACGGGATCATATAATTTCTAAGACAAGCGGACAAATTATCATAATTGATGTCAACTGAAGTCACTGTAGATATTCATTGTTTGTTTTTTTCACATCTGTCGCCAGTCAATAGCCTCATCACACTTGTCAGGGTAATTGCAGTCCTCAGTGTTTTCCTGCAAATCTCTCCTTGTGTCTCAGTCTAAATCAACATATGAAAGGCAGTTGTCATATGCTAGCTGAACAACCGTGACAGCCATTGATCATTATTTGAGCACGTGTTTAAAGTTGCATGGCTGTGTCCGAATATGCACACTATTCCCAGATAGTGTTATGCCATTTGTAGGAGGTCAAGGAAGCATAAATGTAGGGTACTCAAAATTACTCTCAATGCAACCACAATATAGACCACAATGCATCGTGAGCAGAAAAACACAGCACAAACACAAATATCAATGCGGTGTAATTAATTCATCCATCCATCCATCCATTTTCTGAACCGCTTAGTCCCCACGGGGGTCGCGGGCGTGCTGGAGCCTATCCCAGCCGTCATCGGGCAGTAGGCGGGGGACACCCTGAACCGGTTGCCAGCCAATCGCAGGGCACACAGAGACAAACAACCATTCACACTCGCACTCACACCTAGGGACAATTTGGAGTGATCAATCGGCCTACCAAGCATGTTTTTGGGATGTGGGAGGAAACCGGAGTGCCCGGAGAAAACCCACGCGGGCTCGGGGAGAACATGCAAACTCCGCACAGGGAGGGCCGGAGGTGGAATCGAACCCGCACCCTCCTAACTGTGAGGCGGACGTGCTACCCAGTGCGCCACCGAGCCGCCCGTAATTAATTCATTTAATTCAAAAAATGTACAACTCAGAAAATGAAAACAGTTTAAAATAAATATACTTTTTATTCACAATAAATAGTCTGGGATCTTTGTCAGGACATGTACGGTGGTCACCTGATATGCCACAAGGAAAAAGTAGTGAGTTGGCTGTCTGAAATCACCAAACAGAATGAGGGAACTACTTTCTAGTACCGTATAGTGCAGGAATATATCGTGAAGGAGGGATTAGGGGAAAAGGATGGACATTCGGACACAGCCCGTGTAAGTGTATGTAAATGGTGGTCTCACGTGTGCTTGTACATGTTTGTCGCTAGGGACTAGATGAAATTTAGTACCAGCAAATGAGGGAATATTCCCGGTTGTCATGTGATTGTGTGATGTCAGGAAAGAGAGAGAGAGAGAAAGGGAGAGAGAGAGAGCGCAAGGTGTAATTTATCCCTACAGCTGATCTGTGCAGAGCTCAGAGAGGAAGCAAGACTACCAGACACACATTCGCTCTTATCTGAGTTTTCCTTGCCACACTTGTTAAGACATGCACACAAAATTTGCGTGCATGCTCTTCTCACACTTCAGCACAATCGCACCCTCAAACCAATTCGGGCATCACTTTACAGGGGATTTTTTTTTTTTTCCCCCATTTTTTTAAGCTCTAATATTTAGAGCATTTTTCCTTTACTGGACATTAAGCAAGAAGAAAACAGAGAGGAAGACGGACTCAGACAACAGAAAAGACCAAGACGGAATTAAAGGGGTTGAGTAACACAGCGGCACGAGCAAAGGACGCACACGACAACAGGAAAATGTCCTTTTTGTCTGGCTCACAGTGGCAGGAGCCTGGCATTATTGCTGGTAACAACGGGTGCAGACAACCATCCAGTGGGCATCAACAGCAGCAACCAAAATCTGCGCTAACCCTCTCAGCCGCCAACATCCCTGCAGTTTTGGCCGACCACAGCGGCTTGCATGACCCAGGCCAGATGGCACCTGGTGGGAAGGTTGCTACCACCCCACAAGGGGGGTTCAATGTGACTTTAACTGAAGAGGAATTGAGATTAGGGTGTGGCAAAACATCCTCTGGAATCACACCAGAGACCCTGGGTCTAAATATGCCTGTGTTGATTGTCGAGGATAACAAAACAACAGGTGGGGGACCGGAGGCGGAAAAACAAAGGGGAGGCATTTCGCTAGGGAGTGCAGGACAAACTCCCAGCAGCCCTCTTTCTCCATATTCCTCCCCTTCTTCTTCATCAACATCTCCAGCAGTTTCTCCTGGGAAATTATTCAATGCCGCACTGGAATCTAAACCTGGATCAAATGCTAACTTTGGAACAAACCTTTTACAGAACCTAAACTGCAAAGATGGAGTTTACGATGAGCAATCCCAAGAAGTTAAACAAAGGCAGGGCACACCTATTCCGACTGGTCGTTCATGTTCAGGAGACAAGAATAATCAGCCAAATACAGTTTGCTCGTCTTCATTTGAGCATATTTTTGAAGAAAATTCAACTGGTTGTCTGATTGAAGACAAGTCACCTATAGGGAGGCAAAATCCTGATGAGCAACCTGCTGCTCAATCTATAGTCAACGCAACAGGAAGTAACATGACATTATCTTCAAGGCTCTCCGTATTCCCTGGTTCATCTAACCAAGCAAACATTGGAGAGGGAAGAGTGATGGTAAAAGGCAACTTGAACCATGCTGAAGCTCATACAGGTGGAAAGACAAATCCTAGTGAAGACAGCAAAGTGACATTAGATGTTACAGTCAACAATGGGACAAAAAATAATCAGGCCAACGAGCTGCCTCAGCGAAGTGTGGTCAGACGAGCAATGTCGGACTGTTCTCACCTATCTGTTCCCACGTTAAATGCTGAAATGTTCCTCAGCGGTGCGGAAGGCTCAGCAGCAGTAACGCGTAACTTAACCAACTTTGCCGTAATGGGAACAGCGTGTCCACTCAGGGTGCCCTACCCGCACATGGTGGTCCGGCGTTCGCTCACAGTGACGGACGCCACGGAAGCCTCAGCTGCAATGGCATCAATGAAGTCAACTCCGTTAATGATATCACCTGTGTTGCCGTCATCTCCACCACCTAGGAGACATCATGGGACCTGCGAGACCAATGTTTTAATTTCTGTGCCAACCTCGGCTGGTATGTATGTCCGCTGTTACCAAAATGTCCATTTACCATCAAAACCTTTGAAGAAAAATGATCTTGACCTGGCCACAGAAGGTTCAGGGTTTTCTTTCTCCAGCCACATAAATGGAATTGGGTCTGTTAGCTACTTTTGGAGTGGCGTGTTCTCAGGTGTGACCTACTACGAGGAAAAAGGAAAAAAAAAATAGCAGGTCAGGAAAAAATAGTGTTGAAAAAACACATCTTTGCATTGCTTCATGGTAGATAATGTATGAAACATGACAAAAAAAAAGGGACAAAATATTAAGCTAATTAAAGTTAAACCAAGCATGCATTTTTATTTTCTCTATTTGTAGTTTATTCCAATACGCTTTATAATAGTTTACAGACTTATGTAGCATTCAGATCTGTTTAGAAACTGCAATTATAAGGAAAGAGCTGGAATATTGATTAGACATTGACTGTACTCATTCAAATATAGAGCAGCTATTTTTAGCGGTGTCTGCATGCACGCTCACACAAACACACACACGCGTGTGAAGAGTTTGTAATGGCGTCATCTTCAAGATTTTAAAGGCACAACTGCACAGAGAGCAGCAACTATTTCTATGTCTTTTAGATCTGTTTGCTCTAAGATGCTCCTCACCGCAGTCTCACTGAAAATAATCAGGTTGTTAAACAACATGCTGATCTATAGTCACTGTGCATGTTTTACATAGTGTGAAACTTGGTTGCAGAATTAGAACTAATTAACAGATATATCAATTGCAAAGTCCTACTTTGTCAGTTTCATATCCTTGACACATTTTTTTTTCCATATGCTTTCTCATTACAAACATCTTCAGTCCTTCTCAAATTGTGGGATGGGTTCCCCTGAGGCGGGGGAGAACATTTTAAGCTGTGTTGGGTAGTAGTGGTAATCCATGTGTGAAATGAATTGTACGCCATAAAAGGTAATTTAATTAGGTCATCACTGACTGTGACCACACAAGTACCAGTGATCAATTTTCATTAGCAAAGCCTGTTTGATTGAGGCTCCAGGCTGACCTAATTGAAAGATCCAATATAACTTTTGTTGGTTTGATTTGAAGTTAGCCAGAGTTGTGGAAGTTGTCAAGTGATATCTGTCAGTATTTTACAAGCACAACAAAATCAAATTGGCAAGTGTGTCGCACGAATGAAAATGGTGCGGCATGAAGACTGAGCGCAACCAGATGTCTTATGTAAGATTTTAAAAACAGAAGCAGAGAGTTTGGCTCTTTCTGCCCTTCTAAGCATGCATAATTAGCATACCAGTTCTACTGTAACAAAAAAAATAATATGAGATGTGTCTAATTACTGTCATACTTGTGTCTTAGACTTTCATGTAATTCTGTTCAAACTTTGCAGCAGAATACGTTTATTCCACTTTTTTTTAATTCAATAATAATTAGCATACCAGTTCTACCGTAACAATTTTTTTTTTTTATAAAATGTGTCTAATTACTGTCACACTTGTGTCTTAGACTTGTATATAATTCTGTTCAAACTTTGGAGCAGAACAAATTTATTACACTATTTTTTTTTAATTCATGGTGTTGTAGCTTTTGTGGGAAACATCAGTTAATTTGGATTTTTTAGCTTATGACAATTTGTCGCTTAATAGGAGCGTTTGTATTTACTGCAGTCTTTAATATGATAAGATAAAAACTAATTTAATTTGCATTTATTTCCACATGCAATATTGGAATTACTTTTTTCCATTTGTGTTGTAATTCAGTCAGTGTGAATTGGTTAAAATAGCCTGACACTAATTTTACTAATCTTACTTTCACAGTGAAAGTTGACAAGGCCAAGCAGGAAAAGACAGACATCGTGTCCAGCAAGACAGAAAAGATGGATGCCTTTGAAAAGAAGGAGATAGCGGAGAAGCAGAACAAAGACAACTGCCCTGACAAGAATCTGAAGCCTGAGAAAATTCTCAAGGATGACGAGAAGATGGACAAGATGAATGCTGAGAAAAACAAGGCCAGTGAGAAGGCAGAGAAAACAGACAAGCCAGAGAAGACCAACAAAGAAGATAAGAAAGAAGAGGAAAAGAAGCTGACTGAAAAGAAGGATGAGAAAGGAGGAAAAGTGGTGGCCAAGTCTCCAACGGGCAATGGCAGCAAGGCCCTGCCAAGCCAGGACAACAAGAGCAAGGTGGATCTTTTACACATGCATGCACCCACACACACAAACGCATGCGAACAGTACATCTGCATTACTCATGCAGTGTTTCTTCTCACGCTCAGGGTGTCAAATTTAGCAATAGCAAGACACAAACATTTGGCTTTCCACACAATCATGCTTGATCTAAGGTTGGACTTCTGTCATCTAAAAAAACACAGCAGATTCATTTTGAATGAAAACCTACCACATCAGTATTTAATTACTGTAGCCCTTTACTAGTACTTAAGCAAACGTATATTATTATACTTGTATAGCTATTACGAAAATATTGGTATATTGGTAAAACTAATACTGCAGCTTTTTTCAGTTGTTAAAATGTAAAATGATCCATTCTCTCTATGTTGTTTACCATGTTGGGTATTCTGTGTCCAACATTGTAGCTCGAGTTGTACGCACACACTTAACCGAGATATTTTTTGTTAGATGGTTAAATAAAATGACATAGATTGGTTATTATTCGCCAAAATATACCAATAATAACATTTGATACAACTGCAGTACCTTTTCATTGTCCTTGCTTGTGCATGCCCAGTATCTAATATCTGATTTGATTATTGATGTGCATTTGGACTGCTACATATTTGGCACTTGCTTTTGTAATTTACTGCTCATTGGGACTGAGGCATGATGACAATTTTTTTATGTTGATGAATATGTTTTGATTTTTGATTTTGTGGCTGCTCTGATTGGAGTGGTTGGATTGGAGCAGTTGAGTGGTTAGCATGTCTGCCTCAAAGTCAAGAGGTTTGCTGTTCCAATCTTAGCTCAGGCCTTCTTGCGTCGAGTTTGCATGTTCCATACCTTGGGTTGTGGAAAATAGGGAGACTTTTTTCCAGCCCACCTGCGACCCTAATGAGCATTCTCGCTATAGAAAATGGATGTTGCAATTGTAATGTGCTTGCTCTGCAATGACATTGCTCACTCCATTTCTGCTTGTTCTATTTCCCTCCCTATTTTATTTGATCCAAACATTCATTTATTTTTTTTCCCTTTATTATTTTGTACTCTTTTCTTATGGATCATTTTAATTGAACCTTTAGACTGAGGTGGTTTCGACCAAAACAAATGCATCCAAATCTCGTCCGTCCACCCTCCCAACCAATGGCGAGGCCACCTCAGCCAAACGCCCCTCCCCAACCATGACCCCAGCTAATAAAAAAAGTCCTCTGCCCAAGGCGGCAACACCCACTGCTGCTAAGAGGCCTCCAATAGCAACTGGATCTGCAAAAGTAAGAAAGCCATAATTGTGTTGTACTATTATCAGTACACTTGAAAACTATTCACAATGTTGCACTTTTTACATGTTTTGCTACACTATGTTAGTCTTATTCCAAAGTTGAATACAAAGTACACCCCCTCTCTTTATACAGTACATATAACATCCCATTATGTCCCAATTATTTATATATATATATATATATATATATATATATATATATATATATATATATATATATATATATATATATATATATATATATATATATATATATATATATATATGCACACACACACACACACACATAATATATTTATTTTGGTTTGATTCTCAGACGCCAGAAAGTGGAGCAGCTGAGAAACGTGCAGCTGTGCAAAAAGCCACGCCCGCTCCGCGTTCTGTTGCCAATAAGAACAATTCATCTGCTTCTGCTGGGACCAAAACTACTGGTAAATCAAAGAGCACACACAAACACACACATTTAACAACAGAAAAATAATTTGCAATGGAGTTGCTTCAGTCTCCATCTTGGTACTTAAGCTAAAAGTCAACTATAGTAGACGGAAACCTCTGAGGTAATGTCATGTGTTCTGGGATGTTAGATGATCTCTAATGTATTTGGGATCTTCAGACAGGCCAAAAAAAAGTTATTTTAGCATTCAGGGTAACTACATGCAGGATTTTAATTCCAACTCATCCACAACATAAATAACGATAAGCGGTATAGTGCACAATAATCCCAGTGGTTCCTATTTCTAGTCCCGCTATAACATTTATTTACTGCTTCCTTTTTTACAGCAAATAAGAATGACAAGACTGAGAACAAGCCAGCAGAAGCCAAGAAAACCAAACCCACAGGTGAGAAACTTAACGCATATGAATAAAATATATGAAGTCGGAAAAATTGGACAGTGTTTTTCTTCAATTACATTTCTGTAAGTACTTTTTAGGGTTGTGCATGATCAGGTTTCAAATGTTACACCATTTTACTCTGACATGACATTAAATTGATTAAAACATCATATGAGAGATTTTTTTTTTGGTCTCTGTAGCTCGTCCACGTCCAGCTTCCACCACCTCTCCAACAACTCCAGCAAACACAACCAACGGTGAAGCCGCTCCCACCCAACGGCGCCGGGTCATCACCAAGCCTCCTGTCCCCAAGCAAACTGCTCTGGAAAAGAAGCCAACGGTGCCCCGTGCTCCTCGAACTCTCCGCCCCATCAATGCGCCCACACCAGACTTGAAGAACGTACGTTCCAAGATCGGGTCCACCGACAACATTAAGTACCAGCCTGGTGGAGGAAAGGTAGGACAACCAAAGAAGCTAAATGTTATCTTTGCAAATCATGCTGCAATGATTTCTTCACTAATTGCTCATCATAGGGCTCACTACACACAGGTCCAAGGTTAAATTTTGAATTTTGAAATTTTTTGGGCAAGGGATAAAACTTTGTTACTGTGAACTTGCATACTAAAACTTTATAACTTGGGCATCTTCAAATATAATCCATGAAGCATTATTTTAATTTATAGACTGTTTCAACTCCGTGATTTACAACAATTAAACCCAAAATGGGGAAAAAAATACAAGAAGATCCCATTCTCATGTTGTTGATTTAATTATTATTTTCGTATTTAATGTTTTAATTAGCGCATATTCTGTAAGTCTGTTTGCTTACAACATAAAACATCCAAAGTCCAAGAGCATATTTTACATATGCCATTCTGTTTGTTACTTGTGCTGTTCCAAGCAAGTTGCAATTTACAGCCTCACACCTTCTGTGACACTTCCACATTATTTCTGTTCATGCATGCTATATTTCCTGTATGTCCTTATATTGGGGCAATTGGCTTGTTTTTCAATCAGCATATTTTTTCAGGATATTTTTCAATCAGCATTTTTTTCCAAGTTACATAAATGTAACAAAATAACTAGTATTAGAAAATACAAAACAAATGTACTGTAGCTCTTCCATTTGGTGCCCTGTAAGGGAAGAAATTAGAGGAAGGACTGATGCTGCTGGCTCGTTGGCAGGGAAAGGCAAAATACCTGTAAGGTGGGATGGTGTGATAACTTTTTGCATAATCTCCTTTGTGCAAATCAAGAGTTTTTTTTCCTCCTATCCCCCTAACCAAATGCAGCACTAGTCTCGTTTATTGAAAAGAGCAAGAGGTGGAGAGCGGGCGCATTGCAGATGCAATGCAGCAGGAGGTCAAGGTGAAAACATGGTCAAAGACAAGCAGGGGCCGAAGTGACAAGCAAGTACGATGTGAGGCGAAATCATTGTCAGAGACAGGCAATAGGTCGGGGGAGGCAGCGTTTGGGCATAGTCGGTCAGTCGGATGGGCAAACAGGATCGGCAACTGAAAAACAACGAGCATGAGAGCAGGAACAGGGAGCAAGACAGGTAGCCAAACTGACAAGGAATGATGAGTGGGGCATTGTCGTTGCTCTAGTCGGTGCTCTGATCAAATTCACGATCAGCATTTCACCCTGTGCCAAGACTTAGCCACAAAATTGCCACTCTGTCAGGAGTCTCCAAAAAAAAAGTCTCTTGTGTTTTCTTCTTGCTCTTATTAGTGCTCTTTAATTAAGTTCACTCCTTTTTCTTCCACGCCTTTCTTCTTTTGATCAACCTTTGTGAAGTTGTATGACATACTCGCTCCAGCACATCACTTCCTGCCTAGTAATTTCTTGCACTGCCTCACTACGTCTTTAATGATGCTGATATTTGTGTGTCTATTATGAAGCCTCATGCACAGTGTCGTTTTCCGTAAATGCTCTCTGATTTTGTTACCTTTTTTCATCTTCACTAACAAGAAATATGAACCAATTTGTGTTTTGATGTGCAATATTTGGCTTGCCCCAGGTCGGCTTTCGAATCGCGAAAATCTGCGTCTGACACACGATGAAATGCATTGGCATAATAAAACCCAAAGTATTCTACAAAAAACACAGATTAACCTCTATTATACTTTTTCTGCACCTCCCAAAAACAACCAAAACAAATAATATTTACAAAAATATAAAAATATTCAGTATTCAGGAATCTACTGTAATAGAGGTAACATGCCCAAGGGGCCATTTTGGTTGCCCATCCTTGCTCTATGCCTAAGATTTAGAACTGAAATAACATTTTTCAAGATGAACTGTCTTTAACAACCAAGGAAAAACTTGTTGCCTGTATTCAACTTTTGAGAAATATGGTGGAGGTTAACTATGGGCATGAATGACCAAACAGGCTCATTCTATGATTACTATCAACAGAATGGATGAATTTTGAAATGTATAGTTCTTGCTCAATGCTACAAAACTGCTAGGACCATGTTTCATAATGAAGCGAATGATCTTTTCCAGTAAGAATTTGTGAGATTTATTGACCAGGAGGTGGGTGTCTCCCCAGGTTTCTTCCATACAGAACAACAAGACAACAGACCCATCCAATCCTTCCAAGGCCAGAGTGAGTCGCCGCCACCTGCATATTCACTTCTACACACCAATATTTAATTTCTTCTCCAATTTGCATTGACCACGTAGTGTCTTATGGTCAATGAAAGACAGTAAAATTGAGGAAGGCTTAGAAAAAGAAAATAAATAAAACTTCCAATATAAAAAATGATGGGCATTTATTTGTACTCATTGGCATGGTAAGGAAATTGTTTTTCTCAGAGATATCTTGGTTGTTGTCGAAGGATTTAAGAATTTTTTAATAATGCAGGAGTTTTGCAATTTAGTGGAGATCAGTAAATATTAGTCATCAGGATTAGCCTGAAGTGAAATAATGTTTTTGCTCTTCAGGCAATAAAAACCTTATTTCATTTACAATACTATACAATATAAGATATTTTTTTAATAGTGGTATGAGAAAACATCAGTCCCGAATACATGACAGATATGAAACAAACTGAGTTGCACGATTTGTAAGTTGCATTTTCATCAGGCTGAAAAAAGAACAGTTCCTTGGAAAGAGTAATTCCCCTATTTATAAGTCAGGACTACTTCTGGAATTAGCTCAAAGATCTTCTCCGCTGTGCTGTGGCTCCTGCGTATATTCAGTATTTAGCATAACAATTCATGGATTAAGAAGTATTAAAATTCCACACTTTCATTTCAGTTTCCTGTTCATTCCCATTACGATCAGACGTCTTAGTTTCGAAATATCATGTCTTCTTGAAACATTTCCATCAAGCCCACTTTATCCATATTTCATTCCGCTGTGTTCCGGTTTATACTGCTTTTTGCTTGAATAAGAAGAACCGGACTTTTTAGAGGGTAAAGTTGGCTGGCATTTTTATTTCCAGTTTTCCTCACATCTAACTATAATAGTCATCGGGCCAAATCCGCCAAACTATTCAATCCGGCCCGTGACTGGATTTTATCATTATGAGGAACAAAGAAAGAAATATTTGTTTAAAAAAAGCCAACATTTGATTTTTATTTAATCTTTATTCGATGGTCTGGCCCCCAAGATGACTGTCCGGTAAAATTCTAGCCCTCTGAGAAATATAGTTGGTGATCCCTGCCATAATTAAAACATTTAATTTAGTTACCATGAATACCGTAATGCACAAAAACGACATAGATCCCAATATTTATGCTCTTATAAACATAACTGTGGGGCCACGCCCCTCGCATTGAGCCCTTTATCTAATCCTGTTTTCAAAAAAAGGGTTTTTATTTTTTTATTTATCTTCCCGAACCTGCCCAGAAGTGCAATATAAGCAGATGAAATGGACATGGCGGAAGATGGTACTGGAAATTTATGACTGTTCAGCTCTATCAAATATCACTTAGGGATGTTGGAGTAGCCGAGAGAGATGTTCATTTAATTCCCACAATTGAGCCAGCAGCAAAGCATAAGTAATTGTGTGTGTGTGTGTGTGTGTGTGTGTGTGTGTTTGGGGAGCCATCATTCTTGTTATACTGTTAAGTTTTGATTTTGATTGAAGAAAAAAAACACTTGCACAGATACAAACTAAAATTTCAGACAGAACATCGATCATGCAGAGCCACACAGTATTTTGAAATGATTGTTTTTGCCTCTTAATGCATTTAAATAAAACATTTGATAAGGGCTAAATGAATTAAAAGATTAAATACTTATTATGTCTGACAGTTGCGGGGTACTGCTTTTGAAAGTGAGTCCGCTTATTTCATGACAATGCTATGCATTCTTCTCTTGTCATCATGTTTTGTGTCTTTTGGAATATTTTACTCCAAAAATAAAAGTCAAAGCAAAAACAAAACACGCAATTGTTAACACTGATGGGCTCAGTTAGGCTGAAGTTGCCGATGTGTCAGGTTACATCACGCATGATGATGTCTTGACCTGATCAACATTCTCTTGTCTGTAATCCATCCTTAATCAAACATCTTGGTAGTTGTTGCTCAAACTTGGTGACAGTTCAACAACATTTAGTCTGAACGGCATGCTTAGGCAAAACTCACCCTGAATGTTTTGTGCAGTACAGTATTGTGTTGCATGTGCTCTGTCTCACCTGTCCTTTGCTGGCTTTATCTTATGCTGTCAATGGAAGTGCTTTGTTATTAAGTCAGTACCCTCATCTGTTTCACATTCAGCATTCATTTTTGGAACTGGAATTTCTTTCTTTTTTGGGAAAAAAAATAAATAAATTCAGCCTTATGCATTAGCTCCATTTAGCTGATGTTTCAAACACTGAGCTACCGTAATTTCCGGACTATAAGCCGCACCGGACTATAAGCCGCACCAGCTAAAATTCAGGGATATTTTAGTTTTTTTCTTACATAAGCGGACTATAAGCCGCACGTGCACATGAGTTTTTTTACAAAGAAAGACAGTACACAGAAAGCCGTAAAAATTCATAAATACGCCGCGCTGCCATTTAAGCCTGAGGGTTCAAAGTAACCTTCTGAATAAAATGCATTAAAAGTTCACATTCATTACAACTTGTTTTTGGTGAGCAAAATGTCAGAAGAATTGAATTTAAATGCTGATTGATTGGGTTTTAATACAATGCAGATGGTCCAAACAGCGCCACTGCTTTGTGTAACCTCTGAGTCACATGGCAGAGTAAGAGAAAGGGTTTAGAGCCCTTTGACGCAGGTCACCTAGCGTGCATTCCTACTAAAGCTTATAATAGTCACAAGCAACACAGCCAGAATAAGCAGCAGCCATAGTAGTGTTTCAAAATGTTTTTTTTTTTTTTTTTTTCTTCAAGATACCGCACAACAGTGGTCCACAGCCTTTTTACGAGTGTATAAAAGTGATCACGTCATCACAAAAATCACGAAAAAAAATCTTATATAAGCCGCACCTGACTATAAGCCGCAGGGTTCAAAATTTTGGAAAAAAGTCGCGGCTTATATTCCGGAAATTACGGTAATTTAAGAGGAAGCATTTGAGTTGAATGACAGAAACTCTTCCATAACAGTGCAAGTTTTCTGTGAACTTAAAGCTGCCAGCTGATCTTCTCTTTTCTGCTGCTCTCATCTCTCTTTTGCTTTCTATTTCTGTCTGTAACACCTCTATCTGATACCTATCCTTTTCTTGCTTGCCTATGTGTCTCCCTGACTGTCTTTAGGTTCAGATAGTGCACAAAAAGCTGGACTTCAGCCATGTCACGTCTCGCTGTGGCTCCAAGGACAATATCAAACATGTCCCTGGAGGTGGCAATGTAAGTAAAGCTGCTGCTGCTGATGAGAGTAGACTGGTTTGGCATGAGACTTCAATATCAGGTTTTTAAGCAAATTCCAAATTTGGGATGTATCAAGAATCTCTTGTTGTTCTGTAGCAGCCATGAAAAGCCTACATTGCTTTCTGCAAGAGAAAAAAAAATATTAACAGCAGTTTTGGGTATGCAAAGTTATCGTATAGACCTGACTGGGCTGTATTTACATTTATGGGACTGATTTTTATCTTAGTAAGCGCCACACTGCTGTTTAAAATCCCCCCCTGCCACTCTTAAAGGTATGTTTTGTGTCTTTGCTTTTTCTGTGCGTGGTGATGAATGTGAAAAGTTTAGCATTCATTATATTTAGAGTTAATATGTGCTTTAACTCTACTGCATGTCAAAACGCATGATCTGTGCTCTCACAACTACTTTACAAACAATCTTAACAACCAATCTCTAATTACTTTGGTCTGAACATGAATGAACTGGATCTTAAAGGAATTTAAAATGAAACTTTCCGGTTTGATGAGTTTTATTGGAAGAACTTGATAGTGCTGATCACAGGCGAGATGGGGGCGACCCATATTTGGTTTAATTTGCAGTTATCTTACTTTATTCCTTTTTGTATACATTGTTTAATTTTCCATTTTGGTCTGATCTAATTTTACATTTGGTCTTACTTCGAAGTGTACTTCCCCGAAAGAACGAAGAATTGGAATTCAGCTTTTATATAACATGCACATCATCATTTATTTGAATATATTATATATTATTATTATTATGTTAGCTCCTTTATGCCACTGCCATAAAGCATCAAGTACATTATAGTATTTATTCATTAATGTAATCTACAGTGGTCTCGTTGGATATAAATTCTGAAGTACGTAAATTATATTAAATACAAATAATGATTGGCAATAATTACCTTATCAAAACGAACCTCAAAGAATTCAGGGTGACTGTGGTTTCCCCACATACCCAATTATTTATCCTTTCAATAAATATGCCAGATATGCAACATAGCGGATTCGTCAGTGTGGGTATTTGCTGGGATAGAATATTCATTTTTTGAAATCTGCTCCTTAGGTGCAGATCCTGAACAAGAAGGTTGACGTGAGCAAGGTCACATCCAAATGTGGCTCCAAGGACAACATCAAGCACAAGCCAGGTTGTCGCTCTTGCGTGTGTGTGCGTGTGTGTGCGTGCTTGTTTGCTTTTAGAATGGTCTCATATGAACACGTTTACTGCAGGTGGTGGAGATGTCAAGATTGAGTCTCATAAACTGAACATTAAGGCAAAATCCAAGATTGGCTCACTGGACAATGTGGGACCAGGAAATGGACATACGAATGGACACAAGGTGAGTTGCTATTATGATCAATTCTTTCATGTTGAGAGTGTTCAATTTTGGCTCAGGAGCTCCTGTATGGCGTTTGAATCACACACACATTCCACATTTTTTAGGTTCTTTGAAAATTAAATTGGGCCCAGCAATTGGCTGGCCACCAGTCCAGTGTGCTCTCGCCAAAGGTCAAGGGACAGGCTCCATCTTGTAGCATAGAGTCGAGAATAGATGGATGGATGTATATGATGCGTCTGCTGACTCATTGTGCTCTTTCCAGTCATCACCACTAGATGGAGTAGTGGCACAATGAGTAGCCCACTAATAAATTGGATGTATGCTTTTGTCCTTGCCTACCTTGCATGGATGTCTATAAATGGTAACAGGAGGAGAGAGCAGAGGAAAAAACACCCTCACCCCCAAACAGCACTCCAAGTGCAGGACCGGCAGGTGTTGCCAAGGCAACGACAGCACCGGGAGGTGTTGCAAAGGAAAATGGGGTTAAGGAGCCCATGCCTACTCCTTTTGGTGGAGACGGATTGAGGGACCCCCTGAGTATTGACAGGCGTATTGCTGAGAAAAGTAGGTGGAAGCACACATTAATAGAATAAATACGAATTATTGTCATTACTTTGAACACCTCATCAGTGTTCTGCTGTTAAACTTGCTGATTTAGTATGGTGACCTTTAAGGGTCTGAAAAATATCATTTCTAATGCTAAATTGTTTAATTATGCTGTCACTTACTGACTCACAAAATGCAATATAAAAAACACTTAACTATAAAATAGTTAGCAATATAGCAGTGGCCTGAGCATTACAAATTTAATCTGGCTTCCTCCCTTTCACAGATTGAATCTCAGCACCAGAGTTTTAGTGGGGCACGCACCGCGCTTGCCGGCTGACCAACCAACCTTCCATGGTGACTTCCCTTTGGCCCCACCCTCCATCCCGCATCACCAAACTGAACGTCCGCCTGCCAGGGGATTTACCTTTAGCTCTCCGCACCATAGAGAAGAGCACTTATTGTCTGTAAAACTTCCGTCTCATTGTACTCCTCATGAGCACTGGCATAGAGGACGTAACATGCAAAACTAAAATCCCATCACTGTAGACCTCAACGCTCCATAGAAATATTTTTAGTTGGCCTTTTTCTTTTTCATGAAGTCACTTCACCTATTTTAGTAACTTACTCATCAATCCATTAATCCTCCAACTAGTAGCAAACAACTTCACCTCCATTGATAATCCAGCTCCACGCTTTCCTAACCATCTGAAGCTTCAGATGGATAGCAACTAATTCCCTGCCTGCTTTAAATAGGCACAGTCATCCTTTTAACCAGCACTTAATGGTTTGTAAATCCATGGTAACTACAGCGCTGCACTGTGTGTCATTGTAGGTAACTAGAGCTTGCTTAGCATTGTCTCTATTGAAACCCTTATGCTGTATCTGCAGTTACACATTGGTATCAGTGTCACTGTTAGTAAGAGAGAGCGAAACGACAGTTGATAGATTGAGACGATTTTGGGAGGGAAAATGATATCCGTCAGAAGTAGAGTGTCTATTTAATTGCTGTGCTTCCTTCAATTATTTGCATTTGATTTGTGTTGAACTTCAGTTAAATTGATCGCTGCTGCACATTTTCAAATGACATTGCATATAAATTGCGACATGGAAACATTAATATTCAGTAGGCTGGATGTGATTATTGTCTGCTGGTAGACGAGCCTTACTGTAGATTGCTTTGTTTGTGTTAGGTGAATGTATCAGCACTACTAAACTGTTGGATCATGTACATTTGCATCCTACTGACAAAAGTGTCTGCAACACTTGGACTTTCTGATCACATGGTTTTAGCACAAGACCTGTGGGACATGGTAGGAATGTTTAGTTTAGTTCAGGTTCATACATTTGGAGGCCATGGGGAGTCTAAATCTGGTGAATTAGATAAAGCTCTATAAAAGGCAAAGCTGATTTGTTATAGCTTCTTTAGATCTCAATGTGATGTGATCTATTAGGCCCGTCGCACCGAGCGCCGTGGTAGAAACCAAATGAACCGTCTCACGCTGTCCAGGGTTCTGAAACTTATTTTCAAACCTTTACAAAAATGTTTCCTAATTTTACATTTAAGGGGACCCGCCAAGTCGTACCAATACACTCCTCACAGTATAGCTATTGTGTTTTACAATAATACTTAATAATATTAATAATTTAATTTGTACCTGTGGTTAGAAAACAAAGCATGGTTGCCAAAATGCACAAGTGAAGTCAGTAAATGAGGCAATCAATCACTACCGACAACCTCTCAAAATAGCCACCCTCTTCTTTATTCTCACCCGTTTCCACTATGCGGCCATCATCTCTTTCTCGACAATCACGGCATGTTTTTGTAGTTCAATTAAGAAATAATACAGTGTCGTGTATTATTACAGGGTTGTAGTTACTACGGTGGTCAATGGAGTGGTACGGGGCAAAGAGTCGCCAACTATTTTTTTCATGATGGTCCACTTCAGTTTCGTTTGACTGCTTTGGTCGCTGTGTGTTGGGCCTAAAGAGATTCAACCTGTTAATTTTCTTTACGCTGTCTATGCACACACTCAAAGAAATACCGTATTTTCCGCACTATAAGGCGCACCGGATTATAAGGCGCACCTCCAGTGAATGGCCCATTTTAAAACTTTGTCCATATATAAGGCGCACCGGATTACAAGGCGCACCTTCATTGAATGGCCCATTTTAAATATATGGCCCATTGTCCATATATAAGATATATACATTTGGCCCGCAGGCCGGACTTTGGACACGCCTGCTGGAGTGGCTCAATATTGGTCCATATATAATGCGCACCGGATTATAAGGCGCACTGTCGGTTTTTGAGAAAATTGGAGGTTTTTAGGTGCGCCTTATAGTGCGGAAAATACGGTACCCAATATCCAAACAAGTTGGATTGTTGATTAAAACAATGCTAAACTACACAGATTTAAAATTCTCATCATGTTTGTCATACGTTTACCTCAACCAGCCATTTATTCATCGAATTCCACTTCCTGTCTCTCATTAGACGTCGATTAGAGCAATATAGTAATCCCGACTGCTGTCACAATTATATACCCAAGCAGACACATGTGCTGGAGAGGTAGCCTTTAGCAAGATTACAAAAATGCTAATCTAAAGTGTTGTCCTCTGGGTAGAATGTTGTGTTCAAATAAATCCAAGTGTGGATTTATTATGCTACTTTGGCATAACATGTTGATTAATCATTTTGGAAAAAACTGATACCGAGAAATGAAATACTGATTAAGATTGGAGGTCAAATTTGATTCTCTTGTTTTGCTATAGCCTGGATTTGTACTGTAAATACAAGAAAGATGTTAGTTTTTTTTTTTTTTAAACATTTGTTTAGTTTGTCATACTTTCTATCTTTGATAGTTTGTGTAGCACATCACACACAAAACACATCAAAGATTTATAATTATTATTGTCGTTTTATTACTCCTACTAAAAGAATTATTTAAAAAAAACAAAAAGCACCAAGAACTACAGTTAAGCCTCGATTTTACACACTTCGATTCTACGGTACATTCTGTCTAACACGATATGATCATGGACCCCGTTTTTTTTCGGACTAAGTTAATTAATTAATTGATTAATTAGTTAATTAATTATCCTGTGTGTTTTTGTCTCAGTAGGGTTATTGTAAAACATTCAACAAATGAACCCAAAATATGATGGAGCATTATTTTTGTTAAAGAGTTGGCTCCATAAACAACATTTCAGCTTTTTACACTGTGATGTACCAATTTACAAACAGAATGTTTTGTGTGACATAGGTTCAGCCCACCATCAACTCGGCAAAAGGCCTTTAGATCATGAATTGCCACTCTAATGGCCTGCACTTAAAAAGTGAAGGTTTAGTGAGGTGTTTGTGGCCGTTGATGTCAGATGTGTGAAGTGTTGCCGTCTCATCCACCTTTTAGAGTGCCGCTTAGCCTCTGGAACACTGATAGTCTGGCTCTGAAACCGTAAGGCTGTTTCAGAAAGCTGATCTGTCTCTCATGCTATTTATACGTGTGTGTCCTGCACATAGATGCTATTCAAATTATATTCATTATGTACAGCTCCCCTCTTGTGCACTTTCAACACAGTCTTGTTCATTTCTTGAGGTACTAAACTTTGCTTTACAGTACTACGTATATATGAGTATAGTCGGCTACTGTGCATCTATGTTTTGGGGAAACTATCAGTCTGGATTGTTAAAATCTATGCTAATCAAAGTAAGAAGAAAATCTCGACAAAAGAATAATCTGATTTGATATTGTTCTGTACCCTCCAAATCATATCCATAAGATGCCTAAGTAAAAAATGTGGATCATGCGTGAAATTAAATTGTGCATTCCACTGTAATTCTGAGCAAAGGAATAACAGCACTTTGATAAGAATAGTAAGTTGTTCACGTGTATGACAATATGAACTTGTAATAGTAGTAAAGACAACCTGTATGTGACCATGGCTTTGAGTTGTATCTTGGATAAACCATCATTCTAGTCAGTTTGTGGATTCTGGTGAAACGTTGGTCATTGGTGTTGTGCTACTGGCTATAACGACGTTCATAACAACTTTTAAAAGCTGAGCTAAACTGTGCCCTCACCTAAACTCTACTCTTCAGCATAACATATGCTTTGTAATTTTCATCTAATGGTGATTCTAAAGGCCCATCTGGAATGAGCCATTCAAGTATGTGGCCTAATGTTTTACTTCTAAATCCTTGACGACACCCCTTGATTTTTATTATAAGCATCCAGTGGTGTGATGTCAAATACTTGCGGGTGGTTGTGGTGATAGCGGCAACAGAAGTGTTCATGCTGACTTTATTAAAAAAAAAAAAAAAAGGGTACAAATAGCACTTTGACAGTGTCGACTGCTACCCACCTTAGCTGCAATCAACTATGAATTATCTGAGAAAAAAGTCTGCAGTAATTTGCATTTCAGCACCCTGAAGCGATGCGTTAAGCGACACACAACGTTTTTTAGGCTCAAAAAATCTCACTCCTGAAATGGTGAAAAAGACCTGAAAAGTGGGAGCCTTACAAGTCTGCAGTTTAGGGGCACAAGTTCTTGGCTTGCTCCACAAACTGACAAACCACAGCCAAATTTAATACATATGCTTTGTGCTGCACCAGTAGCAAAGAACAACTGTAGCAAGGTTTTGAAGAAGTCACATTTCAAAGAGAATAATATTGATTGTGCTTTTGAAATCAAAAGTAATCATGTGTGGAGAATCTAGGTAAAGTTGCAGATTTATGACTTGCACTGTAGGTAATAATAATTAGATCATATCCACCCATAAGTGTTTGTGTCCAATTATATCACTGGAATTCTGCATTTCCCTCTAGGATTTCACTATCCCCTGTATATAGATAGAACCACCTTTTTATCACTCCTGATATAATAATAATAATAAAAAAAAATCATACTTCACAGGGTGTTGTGAATGTTGACTGATGAACATTTGTGTTCCTAAACCTGTTACAGCTTCTAATGGTATTATTATTAAATTAACAGTGCAAGAAAGAAAAAACATAATTTTTCTTTATGGAGAGAGTCCCAATTCAGAGACTCTGATTTCAAGAATGTTTTCAAATATATCAAAGATGTAATTCATATATGAGGTCTGTTCCTGTTATGCTCTGGAAGATAGCTGATAAATGAAATTCAGTGATTCTTTGAAAGGACAGCAAATGTGGTGTCTAGGCTTGGAAATGGCCATGAACATTTGTGAACCTCAAGATATTTCGTATGTATCAGCTGAAAACGGATGTCTACTTTTGGCAGTATTTGGTACAGGAGAGTACGACACACTGGGCAGCCCTTTCTTCTAGAATTTTTTCGATTATCTTTTAAAGTATTACTCCTTATTGATGAAAATCATTACATACCAATCAACACAATTTGGAAAATGTTGGCTGGTATTCCCAAAACATAAAAATATTGGGCTATTTAGAACCATCAAATGATATCTTAAGTACAAATCCATTTGTAAACAAAAAAAAATAAAACTGGGTCAATTTATTGTATACCTTTTTGTATACACAAAGTTTTCTTGTGCAATTATGAGCTGGACATTCAGTGCACGTGTGTGCAACATTCACATTTATATCACAAGGAACTGGTTTTCAGTGTTGTTGAATAGGCCCATTGTAGTGTGAAATTATTGTGAGGGGCACAACACCAGAGCAAGAGCACACGGAAGATAAGAAAGTAACTGCTGATTGTTAGACATCCATCTTTTTTTAGCTAGAGCTCATCTTCCCCTCCAATTCTGAATATTTGGTATGAAAGCGATGTTCTTTGTGATTGTCAACCAGTGATGTGAATATTCATCAAGAAATAAAAAGATGAAGAAAAGAGCAGACGTCAACACGGTTGTTATTTCTTTGCCACCCTGTATTGTGAAATCGCTTATCCTACACTATAATGCGATATTTAATATGTATTTGCAACTCAACCTAACTTTAGATATTATTTTATAAGATTGTGACGTGATATTAAGGATTAGGTCATTTGAAAGGTGGAGTGGAGCCCCTCCAAAAAACTATGACTTGAGAGACAATCAATACCAAACTTGGAATTCTCACCCCTTTCCGGCTCCATATCAGGCCTATAATTTGATTTACCGTATTTTCCGGACTATAAGGCGCACTGGACTATAAGGCGCTCCTTCAATGAATGGTCCATTTTAAAACTTTGTCCTTATATAAGGCGCACCGGACTATAAGGCGCACCATTAATGCATCATGTCAGATTTTTATCCCAAATCAAATCATTCTCCATTTTATCTTTTTTATTTCAACTTCAGACGCAACAAATATTTTTATAATCACAAAATAATGATCCATAGTCTTTTTGATTCATAGTCTTCAGCGGGCCACTTATTATTGAGTTCATGACACAATGCTTAGGGCCAATTTAAATTTAGGAATTTGGTCCATATATAAGGCGCACCGGACTATAAGGCGCACTGTTGGCTTTTGAGAAAATGTTAGGTTTTTAGGTGCGCCTTACAGTCCGGAAAATACGGTATTTAAATTATTTAAAAACTTGTCGCAACCATGACATGTATAACCAGTATGTATCAGTGATTGTTGTGGTAGACACGGATCACTGCTGCTAGTGAAACCAGTGCAACCGCACCTTCATTGGCAGATTATTATGTTCATTAGTGCGCAGACAAGTATGCTAACGCCAACTTTGCCCATCACACCGCACAGTGTAACTTGCTATACCGTGTCGTAGAATACGCCAAACGGCCACTGCCCAGTGAAGCTAGCCGATGGTGAGTGACATTTTTGACATCTCAGTTTTCTGAACTCCATTACTTATCCTTAAATCTCTGCCCGGCATCAAGGATGAGGATGAACTGTAAGCCTCTCATTAAATGTGCCATTCTCAGCTGTCCACTGTCCTTGTATCCTTGTGCAATCTCATGCATGCATGTGCACAAAGGCAAGGAGTGAGACACTGTGTCTTGAGTTTGAGATCTGTCAGACGAAGCCGCTATTATTAGAATGCTTATTTACAAATGTCACTTGAGGAGGTGTTGAGTATTGGACCTTGCCTCCATATGTCCTTTTCTTAGCTTGTCCTTTATACCAGCGTCCATTCAGACAATGAAGTGGGATCTTAAACAGTCAGAAGAACTCTTCTGCTGAGGGAAAGTGCAATGAGCATGGAGCATAACGGAGAAACAACATCAAGGTAAGACATATATAACATTGCTCCAAAACAATTCAGGATGTAAAGAAGTTGTTTTTCCACATTTTTCTTGTCACATCTCTAATATTCATATTGCATCTCTAATATTTATATCGAGATCACAAATCTAATTCAATGCATTTTAATATTAACGTACTCTTTTGAATGTCGATTGCGAGAAAACAATAATAATTTCTATTATTCTTTTTAAAACATATGGCTATATTTGATTTAAGTCATTAATGACAAGATTTCTGAGATTCCGATAATCTCTGTGCAGTCTTATTAGAGATGATTGGTGGAACCTGTTACATATAAGCTATTCATACTTTTTAATTGTCTTGTTTTCATTTTTATCTATTTGAAATAGTAAATCTCAACACTAACCAAAATGTGTATCTCTTTCTTACAACCTTTAAGACTCTGTGAGATTCAGAGATTCTTTTTTAATTAAATACGTACATAATACATGTTTGACGATAATTGCTAAAAACATGCAAAACTGAGTATCTAGGAGCTTTAAGCAGATATATTTTTTGCAGCTATTATGTTATTATGTTGGGAGAATTGGAAATAAAAAGGCAAAGGACAGTGTGAGATGCAGATTACTTTATTCTACTGATTAACACACTTGTGGAATCACCAACAGTCAGGCCACAGGTAACTCAGGGGCAAAATGATGATCCAGGAGCTTCATTCTTCATTCTGTCCTTTCTTTAATAACAGAAAGAATGTGAGTGTGACAATTTTCTCAGAGTTGAAATTTGTTGAGTAAATTTTGTCAATCATATTGTCTAAGTTGTTTGATTTAGACATTTCATTTGGTCAAGAATGATCTGTATTATGTTATACTGTACGCTCTGTAATTGTATAAAGTTGTTTTACCATGATTGTTAAAAACCAAACAATTGCTTGATGATGATGAACATGGAATTATCCCAAATAATTAGTGATGTCTTGATTTTTGCTAAATTTAGCAGAAATTGAATGTGCAACAAAATCATCCATGTCCACTTTGGCAACAGTTGGTAGCTATTAAAATATTTTGTTTCATTGCATGGCCGGATTATAAAAATATCCACAAGATGTATTTGTTATATTTAACACATGAACAAAATATGCCAAACTGACCTTTGGGCCAACATCCCGACTCTTGGCTCGCAACTTGTTGACCTGAGACTCAGCAATGTCAGCTCTCTCCTCTGCTTCATCAAGCTCATGTTGAATCTTACGGAACTTGATCATGTTGCTGTTGGCTTGCTCCTCCTATAAACACAATATTATAAATATTTTCACATAAGTATATTTCACAAAAGTATATTATGAGTGCTTACAGCCTCCTCAGCATTCCTCTTGTATGATTTCACTTTCAACTGGAGTTTATCCACGAGGTCTTGCAGACGAACTAAATTTTTACGATCCTCTTCTGTCTGAAATAAAAATAAATATAGTAATAATTACATAAAATAAAAATATTAAATGAAAAAAATGTGTTATTTTTGTAACTAATTTAATCTTACTTGGTAGGTTAGCTCCTTGATGCGTCTCTCGTACTTTCGCACTCCCTTGATAGCATCGCTGGACTTTCTTTGTTCGATTTCCACTTCACTTTCCAGATCTTTAATCTGTTTGGAGGAAAACAAATAGTTTTTTGATTATTTGGAGTCTTAGATCTTTTGTATCCACGATATATTTCTGATGTGGTCAGCATTTTATTGTTGCATGATTTAGTAGCACCCACCCGGGCCTCGAGCTTCTGTATTTGCTTCCTCCCGCCCTTCATTGCAATTTGTTCCGCTTCGTCCAGACGGTGCTGCAGGTCTTTGATGGTTTGCTCCATGTTCTTCTTCATACGCTCCAGGTGAGCACTGGTGTCCTGCTCTTTCTTCAGCTCTTCTGCCATCATGGCTGCATCGGTGATGGCCTTCTTGGCCTTCTCCTCAGCATTTCTGCACTCCTGAACTGCATCTTCAACCTCACTCTGAAGTTGGGATGTGTCAGCTTCCAGTTTCTTCTTCTGGTTTAGCAGGCTGGTGTTCTGAATAAATCGGGGAGAAATACATATTGGCTCACCAACCTTTAACTGAGATCAATTTGCATGAATGCATTTTTACCTGTGAGTGCAGCAGCTGCACCCTCTCGCTAACTTCCAGCAATTCTTGCTCAGCAAGTTTGCGACTTCTCTCAGCTTGCTCGAGAGCAGCCCTCAGTTCCTCCAGCTCGGCCTGCATCAAGTTGTTCCGTCTCTCCACTATGGCGATGTTCTCTTTAAGATCATCATTGGCACGAAGAGACTCATCAAGTTGGAGTTGGGAATCCTTGAAAATGGAAACCCAAATGTTAAAGTGTGTTTTTGAAGGGGAATCAGGAGAGCTTTTTCTTCAATCAGTTCAAACCTTCAGATGGGCATGAACAGATTTGAGTTGCTTCTGCGCCTCGGCTGCCTGCCGGTTGGCTTGACTTAGTTGGATCTCCATTTCATTGAGGTCTCCCTCCATCTTCTTCTTCAAACGAAGGGCCTCGTTCCTGCTTCGGGTCTCAGCCTCAAGGGCGCTCTGAAGGTTGTCCACGATCCTCTGTTGGTTTCTCTTTGCTTGCTCCAGCTCTTCATCTTTCTCAGCCAGCTTGCGCTCAATTTCAGCCTTCACTTGATTGAACTCAAGCTGGGCTCTGAGAATCTTTCCTTCCTCATGCTCCAATGTGGCCTATAAAGATCAAATATTGTGGTGTTGCTGCAACTGCTTAATCTATTCATGTTGAATTGATTTTTTTTATTTATTTTTTTACACAACTTACCTCTGCTTCTTCCAGAGCAGTTTGGATGTCAGACTTCTCCTGTTCCAACTGCTTTCGAATCTTCTCAAGCTCATGGATGCTCTTTCCGCCCTCACTGATTTGTTCAGTGAGGTCAGAAATTTCCTCTTTGCATTCAAATGAAACCCATTGTAATTTCAAGTGATATTGATGTTTATGGAATATTGGAATGAATGATTGCTAACTGACCTTGTAGGTTCTTATTTTCTCTCTTCATAGTCTCAAGGTGCTCGAGAGATTCTTCGTAGGAATTCTTGAGTTTGAAAAGCTCTGTGCTTAAAGTCCTTGCCTCCTTTTGAGAGCTTTCCAACTCTGTTTGAGACTCTTCATATTTCTGCTTCCACTCCGCCAAGATCTGAAAGGCAGTCCGTATTTTTTTAAATATTTTGAATTGTGTACCTAGAATAAAATATAATCGGTCATTGGCAGTCAGTATGAAATTAGTTCAACCTTATCAAAGTTTCTTTGCTTCTTATCCAGAGCAGCAGCAGCAGCATTTGACCTCTCAACATCCACCATGAGATCTTCAATTTCATTCTGCAGTCTGTGTTTGGTCTTCTCCAGAGAGGAACATTTAGCATTGACTGCTTCCACAGCTTCCTCTGCATCCTGCAGACGCTGAGCCAGCTTCTTCCTGCATTTTGATCCAAGGTCCTTAGTCTACTGTGACACTCTCTGTGTCACTGTTGGATATACAGTTGTGGCGTTAACTCACTTAGCATCTTCCAATTCTTCAGTCCTCTGGATGGCATCAGTTTCATACTTGGTCCTCCACTGAGCCACCTCAGCATTGCTCTTGGACATACCACGCTGCAATTCAGCCTTGGCCTCTTGTTCTTCCTCATACTGCTCTCTGAGCAGGTCGCAGTCGTGGCGAGAAGACTGCACAGCATGGGCTAATGCGTTCTTGGCCTAAAATGAAATACGTACAGTTGGCTGTGTTTCACGTAATGTATATTATTATTCTCATCCCAAAGCTACCTTGACTTCCTCTTCCAGTTGCCTTTTAAGGTCTTCAATTTGTTGAGTGTAGGACTGCTTTCCTCTAGTGAGTTGTGACACCAAGGAATCCTTCTCTTCAAGTTGCCTTGCAAGTTCACCTAATTTTCACAGAGCAATGATTCGTGTTCTTGTCAGTACATTTGATTATAATAGAAAATACCATTTTCAGTTTGAAGTTTGGCTTTGTGCATGGTGAAGTCATTGATGGTACGCTGTCCCTCTTCTGCTTTTGATTTATATTCACTCATCTGGTCTTCCAGAGACCTGCACATTTTCTCCAAATGACTCTGAAAACAACAGATTACAGAAAAAGGAATTGAAATAGGTGATTCAAAGTGAGCAAAACAACAATGGCTAACCTGTCATATTAATTACAGTACCTTAGACTTGACAATGTGTTCCATATTGGAGACGACATCATCCAGTTCCAGTCTGAGTTCGCTCTTCTCCTTCTCCAGTTTCTGCTTGACTCTCTGTAGGTTGTCAATCTGCTCCCCCAAGTCAGCCACACTGTCAGCTTGTTTCTTTCTCAGGGTGGCCGCAGTAGCTTCATGCTGCAGCGTGGCCTCTTCCAGGTCTCGACGAAGTTTCTGGAACTCAGCCTCCCTCTTCTTGTTCATCTCAATCTGGGCAGATGTTGCTCCACCGGCCTCCTCTAGCCTCTCACTGATTTCCTCAAGCTCTCTGGCCAAGTCTGCTCTCTGCTTTTCCACCTTGGCTCGAGCAGCTCGCTCTGCCTCGAGCTCTTCCTCGAGCTCTTCGATGCGGGCCTATACGCATGTGAAGTCACGTGCAAAACCGTGCAAAAATGTTTAAGCACAAGACCCAGAATATGATTGTGTTCTTCAGCAGACAACAAATTATAATACAAAAGGCCAATTGTGAATTGGCAGCAACCCAGTCAAAACTGACCCTTGGTCTTTTTGGCTCTCAAACCTAAGTTCTGATAGGCTACTATAAATTGAGGTCCTTACGATTTGATGTATTTGACGTTTAGTGAAGGAAATTATGATGTTACCTGCAACTCCTTCAATTTTTTCTGGAGTTGTGAACTCATGGCTTGCTCATCCTCTATTTTGCTGAGAAACTGATTAATTTCGAAATCTTTCCTGTGAGTGGACATAAACATATTTCAGTCACAAAATGTAAAATATAATTGTGTGGGTTTTTTTAAACCTGTAACCTCTTACTTTTTCAGTCGCTCTTCAAGTTGTTGCTTGTCATTCTCCAGGTCCATAAGACTCTCTTGAGCTAATTTTAAGTCCCCTTCAAGCTTTCGCTTTGCCCTTTCAAGGTCCATTCGCACTTTCTTCTCTTGCTCCAGGGATCCTTCCAGCTGTTGGCAAGTATTCACAATTAGTTTGATTAGTTAGCATTGATTATTGATTTACATTTCATGTTGAATCTCACATCATCCACTTGCTGCTCTAGTTTCGACTTGGCCTTGGTAAGAGTGTTGACTTTGTCTTCTTCACTCTGAAGGTCATCCAGTGTTTGCTGATGAGCTTCTTGCAAGGCTTTCTTCTCTTTGGTCAGCTTGGCGATGATTTCATCCAAAGCAGCCATTTCCTCAGTCAGGTTCTTCACCTAGTCGTAGAAATATATTTTAAGCTCATACATGATTGTTTTCAGGACACGGAGTATCTGGGTTATACCTTGTTTTCAGTGGCATGTTTCTCCTTCTCCACCTTAGCAAGGGTTAATTCTAAGTCGTCAATGTCTTTCTTTAGCTCAGAGCACTCATCCTCCAATTTACGTTTCTTAGATGTTAATTCAGCATTCATCTCCTCCTCATCTTCCAGTCGTTCGGTTAACTCCTTGTTTTTTGCCTCCATCTGGATTTTGCTTTTAATCAATCCCTCACATCTTTCCTCAGCATCACCAAGGTTATCTTGCTCCTGTTATCAAGAAATACACATAATGATGAGTTGGGAGGTTTGTTTTGGTCTTAAAAATTATTGGTATTGCTTATGATAGACATACAGCCTGAACTTGAAGCTGTAAGTCATTTTTCTCTTGGAGAAGAGTGACCATTTTTTCTTCCAGTTCCTTTTTCCGGGCTTCTGATTTTGCATAAGCCTCTTTTAGTTTGGTAAACTCTTCCTTCATATTGGCCATTTCCTTCTCAGTCTCTGCCGACTTAAGGAGAGGTTTAATCTTGAAGAACATTTTCATCCAGGGCCAATTCTTCACCCCCATGAAGGCACGGATGTTCCACTGGATCACAAGTAATGCATCTCTGTTGACAACAATTTTAAACATGGTTACATTTAAAACAAAATAATTACCACTTATAATATTAGTTGTTTTGATGTAGATATTCTTCTTGCTTTGTTGGTGATTTGCAAAGTATGTATTTTTAGGAAATATTGGAAAGAAATATTCTGTACAATGATGGTTGAATAATTTTGACTGCCTCCGTAAATCCAATTTAGAGTATTCGGTAAGCCAAGGATGCATAAACTATGTTTACTAGAGTTTGGCTTTGTTACCTTCGTTCAACAATCTTCTGGAATTCAATTCTCGCAAGAAGACCCCTTGATCGGGCTTGGATACCAGTGATAATCAGTGCTAATCGGTCATCTCGCATCTCTTCAAGCTGACCCAGCAGTCCTGCTTTGAAGAACACCTGTTGGAGAGCATTATTTATTATTGGCAACAATTAGTATATAAAAATAATATTCTCAAAGTATCAGTTGCAGACCTTGGTGTGTCCAAGCCTGTACTGACTGTGGTCAATATCCAGAGAACCTAAAAGTTTCTCTGCAGCCTTCTTGTTGTCAATGAACTGTCCTTCCGGAATTGCATTGGGGTTCAGAATACGGTATCTTTATGGAAATGGAACATTTTTAATTTGAAAGTATCTAGTTGATTCAGTCAACATGTGCTTTGAATGGACAATTCACTCAGACAAACCTCTGTTTGAAATCTCCATAGAGGATCCTGTTGGGGAAGCCCTTCCTGCAGATTCGGATGCCTTCCAGCACACCGTTACAACGCAGCTGGTGCATCACTAGAGGGTTCTCCATGGCTCCAGGAGTCTTGGTCTCATTGGGGATGAGGCAGCGTACAAAGTGGGGGTGAGTAGACCTCAGGTTGGTCATCAGCTTGTTCAGATTCTCCTGCAAGGTTTCATCAATTTGATTTATGTGAATTCTATAAACCATTTTCTTAGATGTGGAGGTGCTTTGAGGTATTGGGTTTTTGTGTAAGAGTATATAATATATATCTCTGTAGTGTCCTTAAGTGCCACAAACTTAAATGGTTTTATCATGATGATGATAATGATTATGCAACCATCTTGGATAAAGGTTCCCTGATTTTACCTGTGATAATTTGTCAATTTGTCAATGAGAGTAATCAAGAATTATAAGCATTGTGTGTTGCTGTTTTCTTTAATGTTGCTATGCAATCAGTGAGCCTTTCATAGTTTTGACTATTTAAAAAAAAAAAAAAGTAGGGAAAAGTCTTACCCTATGTAAAGCAGACACCGTCTGGAATGAGGAACCTTTCTTCTTGGCACCTTTTCCCTTGCCAGAATCTAAATGAACAAAAGTGAATTGTAAAACACATTGCACTGGAAGCAATCACGTTCAAGGTTTGTATTTCTGAAACACTTTATTCACAAAGACAATTTTTTTAAAGCTCAACATACCAGAATCAGCTCCTGCATACCCAGCGAAAAGAATTGATAATAGTTTGAGGTTAGATTTCTGGAAAAGTCCAACAACAGTCTCATTTAGGGGGTCCTTGTTCTTTACAAGCCAGTTGTTGATATTGTAATCAACGGTGCCAGCGTAGTGGACCAGGGAAAAATGAGCCTCTGGTCTCCCTTTGACGACTCTGGGCTTCTGGAAGTTGTTGGATTTTCCTAGATGGTTGTCATATAGCTTAGCTTTAAAGGTGGTGTCACTGGCTTTGGGGAACATACACTCCTCTTCAAGGATGGACATGATACCCATGGGCTGAGGAGAACGTTACATTTTAGATTTCAATGTTATGTCTGCTCAATCATAGCCTCTCAGAAAAGTGTCTCTCACCTTTTCAATTAGGTCAATACAGGCCTGCAAGTCCATTCCAAAATCTATGAAAGTCCATTCAATGCCTTCTTTTTTGTATTCTTCTTGCTCCAGCACAAACATGTGATGGTTGAAAAACTGTTGCAGTTTTTCATTGGTGAAGTTGATACAAAGCTGCTCGAAGGTGTTGAACTGTAATTGGAAGTGGAAAGGTTTTTTCATTTTCAACTCTGTCCTATTATCTGCAGAGCTGAAATCTGATTTTACTACCACAGCTCACATCAAAGATCTCAAATCCAGCGATATCCAAAACACCAATGAAGTATTGACGAGGCTGCTTGGTGTCCAGCGATTGGTTGATACGGACCACCATCCACAGAAACATCTTCTCATACACTGACTTGGCCAGTGCACCAATAGCATAGTAAACCTAGAAAATAATTGATACATTTCTAATACTTATTCTATTTTTTTCCTCAAAAGATTCCCCACAAATACATACCTGGGCGACACTTTGTCCTTTGGTAACCCACTCATTTCCTACTTTAACTCTTGGATGACAAAGACCTTTGATGAGGTCAGCAGAGTTCAGGCCCATCAGATAAGCAACTTTGTCAGCAACTGTAGGGAGAATATTTTCATACCACCTGTCTTTATTGAGCATCTTTATTTCAGTTGTTTCTGTTATTGCTTTGATATCTGGGATAAGCTCGAGGACGTTACACAAGTGCATGGTAAAGACCAAGAGAAATATTTTTTCTCCACATAAACCAGACCCTTCACTAGATGTCTTGGAGAAGCTTGACTGAGTTTGACCATAACACCATGTTGGTATATATATATTTTTTTTATATATTTGTTAAGGAAAAGTGGGCAAATAATAGCTTACCTTCAGTACCGTCCGCTTCTGCCTGCTCTTCTCGCTGCTTCTGTTTAAACTTCATGTTACCGTAGTGCATAATGGCACCTGTTAGCTTATAAATGCTGTTCTTCTCTTCTTGAGTGAAGCCAAGGACGTCAAAGGCCTCCTGAAAATTAAAAATTTAAAAATGAAACAATCAGAACATTGATTAAACTATTGGATTTGAAAGTATACGGCTTTTTTCCCCCCTCACATCAGTTGCCATAAGCTCCTCAGAGTCATTGATGGAGGCTACAGTTGTCTCTCCTTGGGAGATGAAGGCGTAGTCGTAGGGGTTGTTGGTGATCAGCAACATTTCTAAAATTATGTTACACCAAATTTTTAAAATAGTTATTGATTTTGTAATAATCCCAGCTGCTAAAATATCATTTGCTTATGATTACTTACCAAGAAGTTCAGGTTTCACCTGAGACAAAATTTGGTAGAAAATATGATAGTCCCTTTCAGCTTTGAGCTGGTAGGTCACACGAGACTTTTCCAGAAGATCTGTTTAATATATACATATGGAATATTAATGTATGTTTAACATTTAAACATAAAAATAGCAAAAATAAGTTAGCATTGTTGCGCAAAACAAGAAGGTCATTGCTTGCAGGTAAATACAAATCATTTCAGAGATATTTGCATGTTCTTCCAGTATGTACAGTTTCCATGTACAATAAATTAGGTTAATTCAGGATGTCTGATCATTTTATATTACTTGCCTTACTCAAGTTGTATCACGCAACACTTATTATTATTATTATTAAAATATGTGGAAAGGTAATGCTTCACTTACAGGTCTCAATATCAGCAGACGCCAACTTTCCCCGATTGTCGAAATGAATTCTGATGAATTTTCCCTGAAATACAAAGTGTTGAACATTCATTTTGATAATGTAGCATTTCTAAATTTGCCTCAATGAATGAACATACTCACAAATCTCGAAGAATTATCATTTCTGATTGTCTTAGCATTACCGAAGGCCTCCAGAGCAGGGTTCGCCTGGATGATTTGATCCTCCAGGGTACCCTGAAGGCAAAATATGTAAGTTGCTTTCTTTTGGACAAGGTGTGTGGGGAAATAAACATGGCTGTGATTATTTTAAATTTGGTGAAACCGAAAATTCAAACACCACTCAGGTCACATCGTTTGTAATTCAGTCACACTTTTCAGGAAAAATATGCAGTTATGTGTCACCTTTTTCTCAGCTGCTGCATCTTTCTTTCCACTTGGAACTGCAGCAATGCTGGCAAAGTATTGTATTACTCTCTTGGTGTTGACAGTCTTTCCAGCACCGGATTCTCCACTGAGTTAAATCGTGACATCATCAGTTAAAAAAAAAAAACTTTTTAACTAGTGCTTAAGAAATGCATTTTCTGTGACTTACGTGATAAGAACGGACTGGTTTTCCCTGTCTGTAAATCAAAAAGCTTCCTTTCATTCATGGCTTTTACTTGCTTGAAATGTAGATTTTGTACCTGCCAGCATGTACTGGTAAGCGTTGTCAGAGATGGAGAAGATGTGAGGAGGAGCTTCACTCCTCTTCTTTCCTCTGTAGGCAACAACCACTTCTTGGTTGTAGACTGGCAGCGCCTTGTAGGGGTTGACGGTCACACAGAACAGCCCGGAGTAGGTCTAACAAAAAAAAAAAAAACTTTTAAATTGCGTGACATCAAGAAATGACAGGAAAATTAATATCATCATCTTACATAGATCATCCATGCCGCGTAACGCTCTTTGAGGTTAAACAGCACAGCGGGCTCGTGGAGAAAAGTGAACATGGCCATGTCTTCAATTTTATCAAACTTTGGCGGGTTCTGAGGATGTACGTCAATCTCCTTCACTGTCACAGTCTGTAGAAATAAATAATGCACTCATAAAATGAAAGCATGTCGTTTTTTGGGTCTCAACTAAAAGACTAATAAAAATATACCTTTCCAAACTCAGTATGAGCAGTAACTTTGTCACCATCTCGACTTGTAACAGATGCCTTGACGTACTCAACTTCAGGGTCTGGAACGAAGCATTCCTTCTTCATATCAAATTGTCGAGTTTGGGCTTCCAAACGCTCCTTGTCTGACTTTCTAAGAAAAGGGGCAGCTGCCCCAAACTCTGCCATTGCTGCATCACCCATTTTGCTCCTTTTTATGTCTTCTGTCAAGAGACAATGGAATGTTTGAACACAACCATGTTCCAGTTGCCTTTCACTCCACATTTTAAGTAAATTATGTGTTTATTTATGTTAAAAATATGTATATTTTTACAATATTTACATTGTAACAAACAATTAGTCTATTAGTCTACTATTAGAAAATTTGAATGTCTCATCCATTATGATCTACTATAGACAAGGTCAACAAAAAAAGTTAATTGGAGAACAAATCCATGTTAAGCTAATGTAAATAATGTAGTGAATATCGTTGTGCTTACCTTAAGCTGTCAAACTCTGTCAAACGGAATAATGGTTGTGGTAGCTGATGCCAGGTGTCCTCTCCATTAATAAAGGTTGTTACTCAGCCAAATAAGGTGATGGATATGAGATGGATGGCTTTCAATTTGCATATCAGAAAAAAGACATCCCCCAAATTGGGTCGAGTCTAGTGCTGCTATTTGTTGCTATCACCTTGTCCACAAAAGAACAATAAGCGAGATTGGACACGACGTAGGAAGGGGTGGTTGTAGGTGGGGAGCAGCAGAAGTACTATAGCAACTAATAATAGCAGTTTTATTGTAGGATGCCAATTGAAACAGCGTATTCCTATTGTGATTTTTCTTATATTGCGTTTGTCTTTACTTGTTTTTTTTTAAATATATTGTTTAATTACTAATTGATATTTTGTGTTACATATCCTCAGAAAACAAACTGCTTGACTTGTAATCAATGTACGGCATTTATTTCATTGATGATAATTTGTCTAATTATGTTGTACAGACATTGGGCCTATTCTGATTCTAAATTAAGTATTTATGGGCTTGTAAGCAACCAGATTTTATGAGACCCCAAACACATCAAGATCAACAATAGTCTGTCAAGTGATATGGTGTGAAATACATTTCGAGAGGGAGACTCGAGAGTTGCAGCTGCTGCCTTCAAAAAGACAAGACAGGGCCAAGGTCACAGCTGTGACATCTCTTTATGATCACTCATCACGATTTAGTTACTGTAGATCTATACCCTCGGCCCCAGGGCTCTTAAAATTGTTCGATTGTTTTTTTTTTTTTTTTTTTTTTTTTTAGGCATTGTCATTTCCATTTCACTTCATATACTGTTACTGTACATTAGTAGAAGAAGACCAGTCCAATCTATTGTATCTTGACACTTTTGACTTTCTTTGCACAAAATATTTCTGGATGTATTTTATGGTAATGCCTATAAACACCCTTAGGCTAAAAACCTTTTTTTATTCTTTGAGGAGTCAATCAATGAGTTCCCTTGATATTCTAATTTTGAGGAGCAGTTTCTCTGCCCGGGGTTACAGCTAATCAATCAGAACTCAGAACATAATGTGCAATATCTTCTGGGGGGGGGGGGGGGGGGGGGGAAATAAGTGAAACATTTTCTTTTCTCTAGAGAACTTGTGTTTTTTATGAAATAGAAAAGATAAACACCCCATTCAAACAATGGCAGGGAAAAATAGAAAACTCAAAGTGTGCTGGCTGTGTCACTAATATTGGCACACTGTCCTGTAAATCAGTATGGGAACTTACAAATGAGAATTTCTTATTCTAAATTGTCGGTGACTTTAACGTCTCGACTTTTATGTCAAACATCCAAAGACCTGAAGGCTAACCTGGAAAAGTCTGGGATCATGGTTTTAACTTGTACCATATGCCGTACAGTGCGTCATGGGCAAAGGCCATGGAAGACACCAATCTTGAGGCAAGCATATAAAAAGGAACAACTACGGTTTGCCAAGGAGTATCTGGACAGATCACAATCCTACAGGGAAATGGTTACTGGACAGAAGAAACAAAAATAGACCTTTCTGGCAGTGTATGCAAAAAATGAAGGGTACCAATACTGATGAGCTGGACCTCCATATCGCCACACAATAAGTCAGGTATATGAAAGCATGGATCTGCCAATGTGAATTTTTTTTTTTTTTTTAACCGGCAAAACCATTTAAGGAACCTTTTTCAAATTTGGTTCATAGACTTTCCTGAAAAATTGTTATGCACATTGTTTTTTTTGGGGGGAGGGGTGTGCCGTTGCAACTGGAGTGATATAAAGTCAATGTCCATGCTCGTGTCTATTAAGAGCCAGCACATTTAAGTTTTCCAGACAAAATTCTAAACATAAAAAAGGGAAGAAATAAATATAGTGCCTTTACAATAAATAAAAAATACAAAAAATATATATAATTTATAACTGAATAAAATTGAATTCACTTTGACCTTCACTGCTAGCTTCTATGCAAAAGCAGCAGAGTGCATGAGCCGTTGCCACAACATTGTACGTTTGAGTACCAAGATAACTTGTTACATTGCTCTTTGCTACCCCTGGGAAATTGTAAATTCAGAGGACAGCTTGGGGACACACGTTGACTCGATGTATTTTAATTGCTCCTCTGATTCACAATGACAGGTGACTGCCATAAATGACAATGTACATTGTGTTTGATCGGAAGAAAAGAATCACACCACATAATATACACACACACATTCTGGTATTTTCAAATATGAGAGCTCATTTGTCAGAGCAACTAATGGAGAAAAATGGCAACCAGGAAGTGAAATCCACACTGAACATTTGCACCATCAGCTGCTTTCCGTTTCAGGACCATCTTTGCATCTTTAAATGCTTGAATTTGATAACCTTTGTAATAAAACAAAAATGCTGTCAGTCTTAGCCTGTATCCAAACTTTAGCACTTGTTGCCTTCCACCCAAGGTCTCATACCCAGCTGTCACCAGTACTTCTAAGTTTGAGTTTTATAATGAGCACATAAAAGAAGGTGTGAAGCACCTTGTCTCACTTGAGTATGAAACACGAACCCATGAAGCTATTAATAGTATTTGTTCTTTACAATTGTGAAATGTGGCTTTCAAGGGGGTGTTGAATTCAGGTGGAGGCTCACTGGACTTGATCTTTATTTTGTCTTGTCTTTTCCTTCCCCCTTGCTTAGTCCACGGACCTCGGTGTGGACTCAAGATATCTGTCGAGGAAATGCAGACCAGGAGAAGCAAACATATGGTTAAGGTAATTCAATTAAAAGATCATTTTGCTAGGATGATAATGTGGAATATTTGATGTTATTTTGACCAAATTTGTTATTTCAAGTCCGTATCTCTTCCTTTCAGCACTCTTGAGAAGACGATGATCCAAACAGATAAAGATACTCACCATTGATCTAAAGGTGAGTATTTTTAGTTTTTATAGCTTTTATTCAGAAAACTAAACAGAAATCAACTCATTAGTGATTTCACACCTAGCAACTAATCAAGTTAGCAAGTGCCCTCTGCTGATTGAATTTTGCAACATCAACTGAATTTTCATTAAATGTTCAGAGATTAAATGTTTTACACCAGAAAAATATCGTTAAATGTTTGGCATCAAAATATGGTGTATAATGATATTTGTTAAAGATGTGTTCTCGTGCAACTTTGTATTATTCATACCTGGGCGTGAATTGGGGGGGAAAAACAGGCAAAAGATCTTTTAGTTTTGTATCTTAATTCAATAGTTTTCATCAATACATTGCAGATATGTATTTTTAAATATTCAGGTTTTCAAAAACATTTTCATGTATTTCCTTTAAGGCTATGGTATATTAATACTGTATTTTAATGAAACCTCAAGGTGGCACTCTTGGAATAAAAGTAGGGTAAATGTTTACTGGATATAATGTTCAGATTTGATTTGATTATTTCAGCAAGTACATAAATCAATATTCCAATTTTACATTATGTTGTACATGAAAATGGAGGCAGATTGATGTATAGACCAACACAAAATGGCAAAATATTAAGTTGAGAGAAATGATACATGGTTTTAATTAAATCTCTCATTAAAATATTTTGTGAAATGACTTCACCAGTGTAATTAAATGCTCATAGTCAACACTTAAATTCCATCCAAGCAGTTAGCTGAACAATCCAAATTATTCCTTGCTTACGTAGTATATGGTGGCATCACTACAATTTTCATTTTTATTTAACTTTTATTCAACCAAGTAGGTCAGTTAAACATGATATCCATTAATTGTAAACTCTGTAAATAAAAAAACAACAAGATATTTTAGATGCACACTCCAATTTATTCTACTGACCAAAAACATGCTTATGGAGACAATTACATAACATTTAAAACATCAGAAACAAAACGGCAGAAGATCCATCATGCGGTTGGGGTCACTCTCGATCAAAAGCTTTCTGTAAAAACAAAGAGACAAGAATGCTTCATAAATGAGTGCGGTGCAAGTTTAAATATCTGCTAACTAATAATTTGATCAATATAATATACTCGTACAGCTTTGAAATCAAACGTGCAAAATCAAAAAGATGGGTCGCTTAGAGTATGACTTAAATCTACTAACCTTTGACCCAGCGTCCCGACTCTTGGCACGTAACTTGTTGACTTGAGACTCGGCGATGTCAGCTCTCTCCTCAGCTTCATCAAGCTCATGTTGAATCTTACGGAACTTGGTGAGGTTGATGTTGGCTTGTTCCTCCTAGAAAATATGACAAGATTATACTCATAATTGTGTTTCTTTTGTTTAAATTGTCTTTAAATTTTGTTAAAACTGACTTTGTTGTACTTACTGCATCCTCAGTTGTTCTCTTGTAGGCTTTGATCTTAAGTTGAAGTTTATCCACCAGATCTTGAAGGCGTACTAAATTTTTTTTGTCTTCTTCTGTCTGTTTAGAAACAGTATTTTTATTCATATTCAGATTTATTTACTTGACAACTTTCAAAATGTTTGGTTAGTTACCTGGTATGTAAGTTCTTTAATGCGTCTTTCATACTTCCTAACACCCTTGACAGCTTCATTAGCCTTTTTCTGTTCAATGTCCACCTCATTTTCAAGTTCCTTTACCTACAAAATGGAATCATCATAAAACCCAATCATCTCTAAATTTCCTGACATTTGAATGAATCCAGATATTGAGGTAATAATTGTGAACAAATTGTGTGGTATACTCACCCGAGTCTCAAGCTTCTGTATTTGCTTTTTCCCTCCCTTCATTGCAATTTGTTCAGCTTCATCCAGTCGGTGCTGAAGGTCTTTGATGGTTTGCTCCATGTTCTTCTTCATACGCTCCAGGTGAGCACTGGTGTCCTGCTCTTTCTTCAGCTCTTCTGCCATCATGGCCGCATCGGTGATGGCCTTCTTGGCCTTCTCCTCAGCATTCCTGCATTCCTGGACGGCATCTTCTACTTCCGTCTGAAGCTGGGAGGTATCTGCTTCCAATTTTTTCTTTTGGTTTATCAGAGCAGTGTTCTAAATCAACAAAAAAATATATAAAAGTAATTATTTAGTCGCGAAAAGAAAGGTGGTAGATTTGTAGATGTCACATGTTGTTCTCACTTGTGAGTGCAGCAGCTGCACCCTTTCGCTAACATCTAGCAACTCTTGCTCAGCAAGTTTGCGACTTCTCTCAGCTTGCTCGAGAGCAGCCCTCAGTTCCTCCAGCTCGGTCTGCATCAGGTTGTTCCGTCTCTCCACAATGGCAATGTTCTCTTTAAGATCATCATTGGCACGAAGAGACTCATCAAGTTGGAGTTGGGAATCCTTAAAAATGGAAACCCAAATGTTAAGGTGTGTTTTTGAAGGGGAGTCAGGAGGGCTTTTTCTTCGGTCAGTTCAAACCTTCAGATGCGCATGAACAGATTTGAGTTGCTTCTGAGCTTCGGCTGCCTGCCGGTTGGCTTGACTTAGTTGGATCTCCATTTCATTGAGGTCTCCCTCCATCTTCTTCTTCAAACGAAGGGCCTCGTTCCTGCTTCGGGTCTCAGCCTCAAGGGCGCTCTGAAGGTTGTCCACGACCCTCTGTTGGTTTCTCTTTGCTTGCTCCAGCTCTTCATCTTTCTCAGCCAGCTTGCGCTCAATTTCAGCCTTCACTTGAGTGAATTCAAGCTGGACCCTGAGAATTTTTCCTTCCTCATGCTCCAATGTGGCCTATAAAGATCAAATATTGTGGTGTTGTTGGACCTGCTTAATCTATTCATGATGCATTTGAAAAAAAAAAAAAATTACACAGCCTACCTCTGCTTCTTCCAGAGCAGTTTGGATGTCAGACTTCTCCTGTTCCAACTGCTTTCGAATCTTCTCAAGCTCATGGATGCTCTTTCCACCCTCACTGATTTGTTCAGTGAGGTCAGATATTTCCTCTTTGCATTGAAAAGAAATAAACTGTACATGAATATTTTCTGAAAATATTTAAAACAATTTGAGGTACAGAATTTGTGTTAACTGACCTTGCAAATTCTTATTTTCTCTCTTCAGAGTCTCTAGGTTCTCGAGGGATTCTTCGTAGGAGTTTTTGAGTTTGAAAAGCTCTGTGCTCAGAGATCTTGCATCCTTTTGAGAACTTTCTAACTCTGTTTGAGACTCTTCGTACTTCTGTTTCCACTCTGCCAAGACCTGATAGATCAGGTTTTAGTTATGTGTTTATTCAAGGCATGCAAATATCATCTTTTTGAGATTTTAGTCATGTTAAAATGCTTATTAAAATTAGCATTTTATTCTTGTTAAAATTCCTCTGATAGCACATCTTGCTTTGGTACCTTGTCGAAGTTTCTTTGCTTCTTGTCCAGAGCAGCAGCAGCAGCATTTGATCTCTCCACATCCACCATGAGGTCTTCAATCTCATTTTGCAGTCGGTGTTTTGTTTTCTCCAGAGAGGAACATTTGGCATTCACTGCTTCTACAGCTTCCTCGGCATCCTGCAGACGCTGGGCCAGCTTCTTCCTGTATTATGATGATTTATTTTTATTTTGCTACGAAACTTGTTGTTAACATATATTTTTTCTTACTTAGCCTCCTCCAGTTCTTCAGTTTTCTGGATGGCATCAGTTTCATACTTGGTCCTCCACTGAGCCACCTCAGAGTTGGCCTTGGACATGCCACGCTGCAATTCGGCCTTGGCCTCTTGTTCTTCCTCATACTGCTCTCTGAGCAGGTCGCAGTCGTGGCGAGAAGACTGCACAGCATGGGCTAATGCGTTCTTGGCCTAAAATGAAATACGTACAGTTGGCTGTGCTTCACGTAATGTATATTATTATTCTCATCACAGAGCGACCTTGACTTCCTCTTCCAGTTGCCTTTTAAGGTCTTCAATTTGTTGAGTGTAGGACTGCTTTCCTCTCGAGAGTTGTGACACCAAGGAATCCTTCTCCTCAAGTTGCCTTGCAAGTTCACCTAATTTTCACAGAGCAATGATTCGTGTTTTTGTCAGTACATTTGATTATAATAGAAAATACCATTTTCAGTTTGAAGTTTGGCTTTGTGCATGGTGAAGTCATTGATGGTACGCTGTCCTTCTTCTGCTTTTGATTTATATTCACTCATCTGGTCTTCCAGAGACCTGCACATTTTCTCCAAATGACTCTGAGAACAACAGATTACAGAAAAAGGAATTGAAATAGGTGATTCAAAGTGAGCAAAACAACAATGGCTAACCTGTCATATTAATTACAGTACCTTAGACTTGACAATGTGTTCCATATTGGAGACGACATCATCCAATTCCAGTCTGAGTTCGCTCTTCTCCTTCTCCAGTTTCTGCTTGACTCTCTGTAGGTTGTCAATCTGCTCCCCCAAGTCAGCCACACTGTCAGCTTGTTTCTTTCTCAGGGTGGCCGCAGTAGCTTCGTGCTGCAGCGTGGCCTCTTCCAGGTCTCGGCGGAGTTTCTGGAACTCAGCCTCCCTCTTCTTGTTCATCTCAATCTGGGCAGATGTTGCTCCACCGGCCTCCTCTAGCCTCTCACTGATTTCCTCCAGCTCTCTGGCCAAGTCTGCCCTCTGCTTTTCCACCTTGGCTCGAGCAGCTCGCTCTGCCTCGAGCTCTTCCTCCAGCTCTTCTATGCGGGCCTATATGCGTGTGAAGTCAAGTGCCAAACCGGATGTTTAAGCTCAAGACCCAAAATATGATTGAGTTGTTCAGCAGACAACATATTTTAATTAATACAACAACAAATATTGATCAAAAGGCCAATTGTACCTGCAACTCCTTCAATTTTTTCTGGAGCTGTGAACTCATGGCTTGCTCATCCTCTATTTTGCTGAGAAATTGATTAATTTCGAAATCTTTCCTGTGAGTGGACATAAACATATTTCCGTCACAATATTTAAAACATAATTGTGTGTGTGTTTTTTTTTAAACCTGGAACCTCTTACTTTTTCAGCCTCTCTTCAAGTTGTTGCTTGTCATTTTCTAGGTCCATAAGACTCTCTTGAGTTAATTTTAAGTCCCCTTCAAGCTTTCGCTTTGCCCTTTCAAGGTCCATTCGCACTTTTTTCTCTTGCTCCAGGGATCCTTCTAGCTGTTGGCAAGTATTCACAATTAATTTGATTAGTTAGCACTGATTATTGAATTACATTTCATGTTGAATCTCACATCATCCACTTGCTGCTCTAGTTTCGACTTGGCCTTGGTAAGAGTGTTGACTTTGTCTTCTTCACTCTGAAGGTCATCCAGTGTTTGTTGATGAGCTTCTTGTAAGGCTTTCTTCTCTTTGGTCAGCTTGGCGATGATTTCATCCAAAGCAGCCATTTCCTCAGTCAGGTTCTTCACCTGTTCATAGAAATATATTTTTAGTTGATTCATGATAGTCTTCCGGACATGGACCGTCGAGGTTGTACCTTGTTTTCAGTGGCATGTTTCTCCTTCTCCACTTTAGCAAGGGTTAATTCTAAGTCATCAATGTCCTTCTTGAGCTCAGAGGACTCATCTTCCAATTTTCGCTTCTTGGATGTTAGATCGGCATTCATCTCCTCCTCATCTTCTAGTCTTTCTAATAATTCTTTAATTTTTGCCTCCAGCTGAATCTTGCTCTTAATCAGCCCCTCACATCTTTCTTCAGCATCACAAAGATTATCTTGCTCCTTTTACAAAAGACACAAAATTGATTAGTTTGAACACTTTGCACATGAATTCTAAATCTGTTATTTTGATGATAGATTTTGAACATACAGCTTGAACTTGTATCTGTAGGTCATTTTTCTCTTGGAGAAGTGAGACCATTTTCTCTTCCAGTTCTTTTTTCCGTGCTTCTGATTTTGCAAAAGCCTCTTTTAATTTGGTAAATTCTTCCTTCATGTTGGCCATTTCCTTCTCAGTCTCTGCTGACTTCAGAAGGGGTTTGATCTTAAAGAACATCTTCATCCAGGGCCAATTTTTGACCCCCATGAAGGCACGGATGTTCCATTGGATAACAAGTAGTGCATCCCTGTGACAATGATTTATTACAATATGGCAGACAGAGCAATCAAAGTGGTTTTGTTCTGAATCACTCATCTATACCCACGCAGATGGAAACTTTGTCAGACCTGAATAGCACATACCTGCGTTCAACAATTTTCTGGAATTCAATTCTCGCCAGAACACCACGTGACCTTGCCTGGATTCGGGTAATTATCAGAGCTAATCGATCATCTCGCATCTCTTCAAGCAAACCAAGGAGCCCTGCTTTGAAGAACACCTAATAAAAACAAAACATAAAAACATCTGCAGTTTTATTACGTGTATGCCATGAGTAAACTTTAATTTTACCTTGGTGTGCCCCAGTTTGTACTGGTTATGATCGATGTCCAAAGAGCCTAACAATTTCTCAGCTGCTTTCTTGTTATCAATGAACTGTCCCTCTGGGATAGAACTTGGATTTAGGATGCGGTACCTTAAAAGAAATGGAGTCTAAGTTAAAATGATATATTTTGCGTGAATGTGTCTGCAAAGAGTATTACATTTATGAGAACGGATGAAGCCATTATGTAGACTCTTTATTTTGCTATTAACAATACCTCTGTTTGAAATCTCCATAGAGGATCCTGTTGGGGAAGCCCTTCCTGCAGATTCGGATGCCTTCCAGCACACCGTTACAACGCAGCTGGTGCATCACCAGAGGGTTCTCCATGGCTCCAGGAGTCTTGGTCTCATTGGGGATGATGCAACGTACAAAGTGCGGGTGAGTGGACCTCAGGTTGGTCATCAGCTTGTTCAGATTCTCCTATGAGTTCAGAAAACATATTGTCATCAATTGTTCATAGAATTTAAATACTGCAGAAGGTAGATTGTAAGATTATCTTACCCTATGTAAGGCAGATACTGTTTGAAAGGATGAACCTTTCTTCTTGGTACCTTTACCCTTAGTGGCAGGTTCTTGAGGGGAATAAGATATGATGGTGTTATTGATCATTTTATTTGAGATAAAATGATCTAATCCATTGACTGATCGAACAACAAGCAACAAGTTTATAAAATACAAACCTGAGTCCGATCCTGCATAATTTGCAAAGAGGAAAGCCAGCATCTTAACGGTTGATTTCTGGTAAAGGCCAACAACAGTTTCATTTAGAGGATCCTTGTTCTTCACCAGCCAGTTGTTGATATTGTAATCAACAGTGCCAGCATAGTGCATCAGGGCAAAATGGGCCTCTGGTTTCCCTTTGACTATTCTGGGTTTCTGGAAGTTGCTGGATTTCCCTAGGTGGTTGTCGTAGAGCTTAGCTTTAAAGGTTGCATCGCTGGCTTTAGGGAACATGCACTCCTCTTCAAGGATGGACATGATACCCATGGGCTGAGGAGATCATTACATTTTAGATTTCAATGTCTGATCAGTTATAGCTTCTCAGAAAAGTGTCTCTCACCTTTTCAATCAGGTCAATACAGGCCTGCAAATCCATACCAAAATCTATAAAGGTCCATTCAATGCCTTCTTTTTTGTATTCTTCTTGCTCCAGCACAAACATGTGATGGTTGAAAAACTGTTGCAGTTTTTCATTGGTGAAGTTGATGCAAAGCTGCTCGAAGGTGTTGAACTGAAATAGAAAGCGAATAAAAATGTAACCGAATGTCATCTTTGTACAAAACAATTCAAGACAAAGCTCACATCAAAGATCTCAAATCCAGCAATATCCAGAACTCCAATGAAGTACTGGCGAGGCTGCTTGGTGTCGAGCGATTGGTTAATCCTCATCACCATCCACAGAAACATTTTTTCATACACTGACTTTGACAGTGCACCAACAGCATAGTACACCTAAAAGTAAAGTAAGAATTTATCTTGAAAGTAAGATTTAAAAAAGCAAAACATGACAAAAAACACTTTACCTGGGCGACATTTTGTCCCTTAGTGACCCACTCGTTTCCTACTTTAACTCTTGGATGACAGAGACCTTTGATGAGGTCAGCAGAATTCAGGCCCATTAGATAAGCAACTTTGTCAGCATCTGGGTCAGAGAATTTAATGGTCATCAATAAAGCAGCCACTGCCTCACAATGCTGATCAAAGATTTTTTTTTTCTAATACGCTCACCTTCAGTGCCATCAGCCTCTGCCTGCTCTTCTCGTTGCTTCTGTTTAAACTTCATGTTACCATAATGCATAATGGCACCTGTTAGCTTATAAATACTATTCTTCTCTTCTTGGGTGAAGCCCAGCACATCAAATGCATCCTGGTGAGCAGAGAAGAAAAGGGCTGTGATTTTTTTTCTGCTTATTTGGTCTCATACTGTGAATTTAAAAATTCAGCCCACATCAGTGGCCATGAGTTCCTCAGCATCATTGATGGAAGCGACAGTTGTCTCTCCTTGGGAGATGAATGCATAGTCGTAGGGGTTGTTGGTGATGAGCAACATTTCTAAAATGATATCGCACAGAAACCATCATATTTATTACAGTGCTCCTATAATAATGTCAAACTGTTTTATTCTCTGTAATTTGTTACTGACCCAGAAGTTCAGGTTTCACCTGAGACAAGATCTGGTAGAAAATATGGTAGTCTCTTTCAGCTTTGAGTTGGTAGGTCACACGAGACTTTTCCAAAAGGTCTAATAGTAATAATAATAATTGAGTGTTATTGTGATACAGTAATTTGTTGTTGTAAATTGTTCCACTCACAAGTTTCGATATCAGCAGAGGCCAGCTTTCCTCGGTTGTCAAAATGAATTCGGATGAATTTACCCTACATCGAAAAGAACCATTAAGTCTCTTGTTTTGAGAAATGACATTGCACAACCACTCACAAATCTGGACGAGTTGTCATTTCGAATGGTCTTGGCATTTCCAAAAGCTTCCAGAGCCGGGTTTGCCTGGATGATTTGATCCTCCAGGGTACCCTAAGTTATCAGATAAGACGAGTACCTTGGTATCCATAAATCAAGTCAGACATTGTTTCATAACTATATATAGTTAAGTTTTTAGTTAATTAAAAAAAGAACATGTCACACTAACCTTCTTCTCAGCAGCTGCATCTTTCTTTCCACTTGGAGCCGCGGCAATGCTGGCAAAGTATTGTATTACTCTCTTGGTGTTGACAGTCTTTCCAGCACCGGATTCTCCACTGAGTTCAATCGTGACATCATCAGTTAAAAAAAAAAAAAAACTTTTTAACTAGTGCTTAAGAAATGCATTTTCTGTGACTTACGTGATAAGAATGGACTGGTTTTCCCTGTCTGTAAATCAAAAAGCTTCCTTTCATTCATGGCTTTTACATTAGTGCTTGAAATGTAGATTTTGTACCTGCCAGCATGTACTGGTAGGCGTTGTCAGAGATGGAGAAGATGTGAGGAGGAGCTTCACTCCTCTTCTTTCCTCTGTAGGCAACAACCACTTCTTGGTTGTAGACTGGCAGCGCCTTGTAGGGGTTGACAGTCACACAGAACAGCCCGGAGTAGGTCTAACAAAAAAAAAAAAAAAACCTTTTAAATTGCGTAACATCAAGAAAAACAGGAAAATGAATATCATCATCTTACATAGATCATCCATGCCGCGTAACGCTCTTTGAGGTTAAACAGCACAGCGGGCTCGTGGAGAAACGTGAACATGGCCATGTCTTCAATTTTATCAAACTTTGGCGGGTTCTGAGGATGTACGTCAATTTCCTTCACTGTCACAGTCTGGAGACAGATAAGTGTCAATTCAGATGTAATACCAAAACCTGTGATACTTTCTGAGCAAAATGACTTTACAGGAAATACCTTTCCAAACTCGGTCTCAACAGTGACCTTGTCGCCATCTCGACTCTTAATAGATGCCTTGACGAACTCAACCTCCGGGTCAGGAACAAAACATTCCTTCTTCATGTCAAATAGACGAGTCTGAGCCTCCAAGCGCTCCTTGTCTGACTTTCTCAAATAAGGAGCAGCTGACCCAAACTCTCTCATAGCAGCGTCGCCCATTTTAACCTATTTAACATTAATATGGGTATAAATAATACAATATGTATAGATATAATGTTTAATTCAACAAATATATACAAACTGTCATGATAATCAGAATTTGTCAATTTAAAAGTAATCACACACCATGCCTTAAGAAGTGAGATTCAAATCAAATAAATACAACACACATGCCTAAAAGTTTCAATTACTTATTTGATTGCTCAACTTTACATAGTATCAATAATATTTCATGTAAAATATATGTTAAAAAAGATAAATCACCCTTACCTTAGGTGCTTTGCTTGAAGACAGGAATTGTGTTTAATATAACAACCTAATGAACAAAACCAACCAACTAATGTTATGAAGAGCACAGTAATATGTGAAAAATATTAGTACTAGTTAAGATTCTTCGCTTACCTGTTGGCTAAGTGAAGCGAGGAGGCATGTACTGTACTTTACAGCTGTCACCCCTGCGCTAATAAAGGTTGTTTGTCTGCCAAATATGGGGTACAATTTTGGAGAAAGGTTGCACAATATAAAAAGCTTTCTCTTAATTGGGCGGGATGCTCTGCTGCTATTCGTTGCTTTCACTGGGGAGGGAGAGAGGTGAGGTGGCAATCATAGACCGGCTTGACATCATTTACTGCATTAACAGAACACAAATATATTCATAGGTGACTACCATGCATCCTACGTGGCACCATCAAGACTATGATACTCTACGTAGGTGTGGCATAAAATTATTAAACAACACAATCTGGGTTTACTTATTTATACAAGTCAAGTCAAGTTTATTTGTATAGCCCTAAATCACAAGCAGTCTCAAAGGGCTTCACATAGACAAAAATTGACAATTATTCTCAAAGCATCCCCTGATCTTAAGCTCCCAAAAGGGCAAGGAAAAACTAAAAAAAAAAAACTGCCAGGGGAAAATGAGATATGTACGGTATGTTTAATCCAATAACGCAGCAAAACTATAACAAAGCTCAAGACAGCCATCTTTAATTCTGTTAAAAATCTAGTCAAAAACTGAATTAGCCCAATTTATGCATCAGACAAGCGCTGGTAAATCAGATACATTGATTGATTTAATGCTTAATTAAATTAATTCATTTTTGTTTGAGGTGTTTGCCATTTTAATTTATCTTTTTTTTTATTTTTTATTATTGAATCCAAGACCTTCCAGGAAATGAGATTCCAAACATTCAGCTGGAGTCGCCTCATCCAAAACGTTTACTGAAAGGTCAGTCACGAAGGTGACACACTTGTGAGACTGAATTGTTGCAGCTGTCGTTGAGTGAGGCCTAAGGTCATGGAGTGACTTCACTCGCACAACTGCTGATCCCTGAGAGGTGTACACCCTTTATCTCATTCTGTCGTCATAGCATTGTTCTTTTTCCTTTGGCCTTGAGGACAAAGTTAACCGTGTGAAATTCTTGTCTGGATTGTTTGTCCCTGATTGAGAAACAACAGCTGCCAGCTTTCGTGATGGATGAGGGTTAACAGGTGCTCAGAGAATACATCTCATCTTGAAATTTTATTATTAATTTTTGAAATAAGAATAAACTTAATACAATATCAAGAAATTAAATTATTTTTATTTTTAAACTAAATTAATTCTTATCACACCAGTATTTAGTTATACAAAGCACTAACTCATTTAAGTGCAAATTTTTATTATTAGTTAGATACACCTTAGTCAATCCCTGGTTTTCTCCTTCACTTTTAAAATTTGTCAGTGCACAGCATAATATCTGGTTGAATTTGTTTTTTTCCTTTGTGGCCTCATTCTTAGCTGTCTAACAAATCTTCGCGGCTGATATCTCACCTTCAAACCTCGATTCCCTTCCTACGGCTGTGTGTGCACAGATTTAGACTCCCCCATGAAAGTCATATGTAGAAGACGCTTAAAGGTAACAACAGTACAAATCTAAGCAGGAAGGGAGAAGCTCTTGAATAGCTGTGTGCATTTTATGTTAAGATTTTAGAAGCAATAGTTCTCCAAAATTATTCTGAACATTTTGTGCAGACTGGACTCGGCAAGATTAGGATCAACAAGCAGTGGGAGACAAGTCTGATCGCCAACTTTATCTGATCTCTGCCAGGAATGGAACTTCTGCACTACTCCGCACGGTAGAGTAACAGTAACATATTTTGCTTTTTTTCAAGAACTGTACAGTATTTGCATGCAGTGTTCTTTAGATATTTTTTTAACATGAATATTCTTCATGTCAACTTAATTATCATATTATCTTAGTTTATGTACTTATTTCACCAAATGTAGCCACAAATGGTTTTCTCCAAAACATTCTACAAGACTATAAATTGCACAAATACCTCAAGATGCACCTATTTTTTAAATGTATACATTTTCTGGTCATTTTGTAGAAGTTAATTAAAAACAAGCAGCAAATTAAGCAGCAAGCTTGCGTGGCCTGAATTACTTGCACCTTTGCCGTTCTCTGCAAATACTGTAATGAAATCAACGCCTTGAGGTGCAGTGCATTTCCACCACGCAATTAAATCTTATTGCTTGACTGATAGAAACATTCAAAATACAGCAGTCTTAGAGGGAATAATATTTAAGACTGTATAAAAACAACAAATAGATTGAGTGTGCAGATCTATTTCGAATAATTTGACCCCTTGCGGCTAAATTAGAGCTAAAAAAAATAATGCATGAAAGTGTCTCAATAACAGTCCTTCAGTATAAGTTGCTCTGCACCTGTCCAACATCATTAGATTGTCTCTTCTCGTACTAGTCAAAGTTGTGAGCACAATTCTTGATTCATGATATTGAATGAAAAGGTCTTTCTGACTTATACTTTATGCCTCCAGGTGCTTGTTGCTTTGCCTTAAAATAAAAAAAGATTTAAAAAAAAGCAATGAACATACATTTTATGGCACATTTGCTTTATTCTACAGATATTTTAGAGACTGTTAACTACAGATGAACCCAAAATTCTTGCATGGTTGTCTGTGGGTTTCACTCCTCATCTAGTCCTTTCTGTAATGAAGAATAGACAAAGTAAGACAATTTAGTGACAGATAACAACACTCAATAATAAAGAATGTTTCAAAGCCCTGTAAAATAAAGAATTCTCTTAAGAACAGGGGTGACATAAGGAGGAGAAAAATTATGTCCATGGGGCCCGTGGTTGACAGCGGCCCAAGAAAACCCTTCCATCCATTTTAACGTTTGTCCTCATTCGGGTCATGGGTGAGCTGCAACCTTTCCCATCTAACTTTGAGCGAGAGGCCCAGATTGTTTGCCAGCCAATCACAGGGCATTACAAACCGTTCGCACTCCTATTTATAGTGTCTTCAGGTAACCTAACGTTTGGGTTTTTAGAATGGATAGAAAGCTAGCGTACCCTCAACCCTTGGAAATCTGGAATGCCAAAAATAGAATGTACCGTATTTTCCGCATTATGGCGCACTTAAAAACCTCCAATTTTCCCAAAAGCCGACAGTGCGCCTTATAATCTGGTGCGCCTTATACATGGACCAATATTGAGCCACTACAGCAGGCGTGTCCAAATATATGGATTTCTATATGGACAAAGTTTTAAAATGGGCCGTTCATTGAAGGTGCGCCTTATAATCCGGTGCGCCTTATAGTGCGGAAAATACGGTAAGTAAAACCAGGATGGTTTAGACTAAAACATACTTTTAGTTTCCTCCGAAATATCTGATTCAATAAATAAACTCCTCAGTTGTCTGATTACATTAAAGACCATCGAGAAATATGAGTTGCAATTTTATGAAGACAGACATCCATTACTTTTTGCCTAGCAACATAGAAGCATCCTTTACCTTGGCGCCAACATCACGGCTTTTAGCACGCAACTTGTTGACCTGAGATTCAGCAATGTCTGCTCTCTCTTCAGCTTCATCAAGCTCGTGCTGCAGTTTACGGAACTTGCTCAAATGAGTATTGGCTTGTTCTTCCTACAGGAATCCATGCAGAAAAGCATACAACACAAAATTATTTACAATATGTGTTGTTGATTCAGTATGATGTCATTTAATTGTTGGCCAACATTTTGAAAACAACTTACAGCCTCCTCAGCAGATCTTTTGTATGCTTTGACCTTCAGTTGGAGTTTATCAACCAGATCCTGGAGGCGCACAACATTCTTGCGATCTTCCTCTGTCTGGAATTATGAGAACTAGGTAAGACACTCAAGTTCTCTCAATTTCTTTCATTTTAACTTTGTATGAAAATTAACATTGAAAGATGTGTGAGGCATCATGATGGATATCGATGATGGAATATATTTCAGTATTTAAGAAACTGACTGTACAAAGAGGCTTACATGCTATTTGAATTCATAATATTTCTGCCACCTGGAAAAAAAAGAGAAATCCCACCTGATAGGTGAGTTCCTTGATGCGCCTCTCATACTTGCGCATTCCCTTGATTGCTTCGCTGCTCTTCTTTTGCTCAGACTCCACCTCGTTCTCAAGCTCCTTCACCTGAAAGCAAAAATGTATTTTTAGCACTATAACAGGGAACTTGGTACGTTAGGATTAATCGCCTCTTTGTGATCACTTTTGGCTGAACTCTCGTGGTTCGAGGAATTCTTACCCTGGCCTCGAGCTTCTGCACCTGCTTCCTCCCCCCCTTCATTGCAATTTGTTCAGCTTCGTCCAAACGATGTTGCAAGTCTTTGATGGTTTGCTCCATGTTCTTCTTCATACGCTCCAGGTGAGCACTGGTGTCCTGCTCTTTCTTCAGCTCTTCTGCCATCATGGCCGCATCGGTGATGGCCTTCTTGGCCTTCTCCTCAGCGTTCCTGCATTCCTGAACTGCTTCTTCTACTTCATTCTGAAGCTGCGATGCATCATTTTCAAGTTTCTTCTTCTGGTTAATCAGACCGGTGTTCTGTAGAATTGTTTGGAAAGTAAATAAGTGCTGTTGCAGAAAGCCATCTGTTAACCATTTTGCGGAAACCATAAAAGTCTCTCACCTGTGAGTGCAGCAGCTGCACCCTTTCACTAACATCCAGCAACTCTTGCTCAGCAAGTTTGCGACTTCTCTCCGTTTGCTCGAGAGCAGCCCTCAGTTCTTCCAGCTCAGCTTGAATGAGATTATTACGTCTCTCCACAATAGCAATGTTCTCTTTGAGATCATCGTTGGCACGGACAGACTCATCCAGCTGAAGTTGGCAATCCTTCATGGGACAACATCAGTCATAATTAGTAGTCTGTCGAATATTTTGTGAAAATGTGTTGCGCCATGATTACCTTCAGATGTGAATGAACAGATTTGAGTTGCTTCTGAGCCTCAGCTGCCTGCCTGTTGGCTTGACTTAACTGAATCTCCATCTCATTCAGGTCTCCCTCCATCTTCTTCTTCAAACGAAGGGCCTCGTTTCTGCTTCGGCACTCCGCTTCTAGAGAACTCTGCAGAGTTTCGATAGTCCTCTGCATGTTCCTCTTGCACTGCTCCATCTCCTCATCTTTCTCAGCTAGTTTCCGTTCAATTTCAGCTTTGATCTGACTGAACTCAAGCTGGGCTCTTAGAATCTTACCCTCCTCATGCTCCAAGGAAGCCTGGCAGACACAAGAATCCACCGAAGTAATTCACGATTGACATTAATACGGTAATGTGTTGTTCTCGGGTAAAATTTCCTAACCTCTGCCTCCTCAAGAGCGGACTGGATCTCACTCTTCTCCTGGTCCAATTGCTTTCTTATTTTCTCTAGCTCATGAATATTCTTTCCACTCTCACCGAGTTGCTCAGTGAGATCAGAAATCTCCTCTGTAGAACATCAAGCACCATTAGGGATAAATATCTCCTGTAAACAAAACCCAAGTAGAGCATACCCTGTAAGTTTTTGTTTTCTCTTTTCATGGTCTCCAGATGATCCAGAGACTCTTCATAGGAGTTCTTCAGCTTGAAGAGCTCAGTGCTGAGAGCTCTGGCTTCCTTCTGGGAGCCCTCCAATTCACATTGAGATTCCTCATACTTTTGTTTCCATTCAGACAAGACCTACCAGGAAAGAAAAAAGCCACATTGAGGAGACATTTTAATGAACATACTGCTTCATTCTCGTATTTTAAAATACTGTATTTGTGGTGTTCAAGTTTCTCCTGAATCCCAGGTCCTTTTTTCTGTGTAAAACTATCCAGACTTCAAGTTCAGAGTTCATGTTTTCATTTACTGTTAATGAACTGTATGGTTAATTAAAATGATGATTGATTACTTTATGGTTATTTCCCTTCCTCATCAAATTATATCCATCAATTCATGGGTCTCTGAGTTCGTTAACTCTCGATTTTAATTTATCGAACTGCCATGAAGACAGACTTATTCAATTTTGTGGTCTGCAATTACTAATGTTGCCTCCGTATGAACACTTCACCTTGTCGAAGTTCCTTTGCTTCTTGTCCAGAGCAGCAGCAGCAGCATTTGATCTCTCCACATCCACCATGAGGTCTTCAATCTCATTCTGCAGTCTGTGTTTTGTTTTCTCCAGAGAGGAACATTTGGCATTCACTGCTTCTACAGCTTCCTCTGCATCCTGCAGACGCTGAGCCAGCTTCTTCCTTTAGAAATCATTTAAACATTATAAAAGTTACTGCTTCCATTGTTAAAATTGTTCCTTCAAAACTATTTGATTAATGGCTGCTCATTTATCCAACAAATAAACTTTTTGTTCGTCTTACATTTTAGCTGGAACATAACACAAACAAAAAGCTGATCTGCTAGACACAGTGAAGTCATGGTGAAATGATGAGAGTCACGTTTTAGTCAAGGTGGATCAAACGCTTACTTAGCCTCCTCCAGTTCTTCAGTCCTCTGGATGGCATCAGTTTCATACTTGGTCCTCCACTGAGCCACCTCAGCATTGCTCTTGGACATACCACGCTGCAATTCAGCTTTGGCCTCTTGTTCTTCCTCATACTGCTCTCTGAGCAGGTCACAGTCATGGCGAGAAGATTGCACAGCATGGGCTAAAGCGTTCTTGGCCTGTCAGAAAAATATTTTATAAATATATGGAAAACATTTATGAAACTACAAATCTTCATCTTACTTTGGTTTCCTCTTCCAATTGTCGTTTGAGGTCTTCAATTTGTTGTGTGTAGGACATTTTTCCTCTGGTGAGTTGAGATACCAGAGACTCTTTCTCCTCAAGTTGTCTGGAGAACTCGCCTAGCATTATGGCCACATGTTTCATTAATGTCTGAACATAGTGGTGAAGAACAGTTTTAAATTAAAACCAAAAGAACACAATGACATACCATTTTCAGTTTGAAGCTTTGCTTTCTGCATGTTGAAGTCATTGATGCAACGTTGGGCTTCTTCAAATTTGGTCTTGTATTCATTCATCTGATCTTCTACCGTTCTGCATGTCTTCTCAAGAGTTATCTGCAATTGCAATTTTTATTCAGTACTGTATCACCTTAAACTTGATTCAATAGAAACTTAAGAAAAATGTTCAGCTAACTTTTGTTTTGACAATGTGTTCCATATTGGAGACGACATCATCCAATTCCAGTCTGAGTTCGCTCTTCTCTTTCTCCAATTTCTGCTTGACTCTCTGCAGGTTGTCAATCTGCTCCCCCAAGTCGGCCACGCTGTCAGCTTGTTTCTTTCTCAGAGTGGCCGCAGTGGCTTCATGCTGCAGTGTGGCCTCTTCCAGGTCTCGACGAAGTTTCTGGAACTCAGCCTCCCTCTTCTTGTTCATCTCAATCTGGGCAGATGTTGCTCCACCAGCCTCCTCTAGTCTCTCACTGATCTCCTCCAGCTCTCTGGCCAAGTCTGCTCTCTGCTTCTCCACCTTGGCTCGAGCAGCTCGCTCTGCCTCAAGCTCTTCTTCCAGCTCCTCAATGCGGGCCTGATCAGACATCATCGTTTAGTAGTTTTAGAAAACTTCAAATTTCAAACCATTACCTAAACCATTTGTTACCTGAAGCTCTTTCAGTTTCTTTTGAAGCTGAATGCCAACTGCCTGCTCATCCTCTATTCTATTAGTGAGCTGGTTGACTTCAAAGTCCTTCCTGCAATGAAATATTTCTCATTAAATAGTATAGGAAACTAAAGTTTCATTTGTACCTTGGCTATATATTCCTTGAAATAATAATTGTAATGGTATTTACTTTTTGAGATGCTCTTCCAGTTGCTGCTTGTCATTCTCCAGATCCATGAGGCTTTCCTGGGTCAACTTTAAGTCTCCCTCCAGTTTCCTCTTTGCTCTCTCAAGATCCATTCGAATCTTCCTCTCTTGTTCAAGGCTTCCTTCAAGCTATTAAAAAATGCATCCAAAAACTTTTAGCTACAAGGTAGCAGTAACATGCCTTTCAAATAAATCATACTCAAGCACATACATCATCAACTTGCTGTTCAAGTTTTGACTTGGCCTTGGTCAGAGTGTTGACTTTGTCTTCCTCACTCTGAAGGTCATCCAATGTTTGCTGATGAGCTTCTTGCAAGGCTTTCTTCTCTTTGGTCAACTTGGCAATGACTTCATCCAAAGCTGCCATTTCTTCCACCAGGTTTTTCACCTGGAAATCATCGTGATAATTCATCATTAAGTTATTGTCATTTCTATTTCTAATCTTTCTTGTCGGACATAATCAAGCGGTTTTCATACCTTGTTCTCAGTGGCGTGCTTCTCTTTCTCCACTTTAGCCAGAGTTAACTCCAAGTCATCAATGTCTTTCTTCAGCTCGGAACACTCATCTTCTAACTTCCTCTTCTTTGCTGTTAATTCAGCGTTCATCTCCTCCTCATCCTCCAGTCTTTCAGACAACTCTTTGGCCTTTGCCTCCGTCTGGATTTTGTTTTTGATCAACCCTTCACATCTTTCTTCAGCATCGGCAAGATTATCTTGCTCCTAATTTAGAAACACAATGTCATATATTTTTATATAACTGATTATTTCTTAAAAGGTGAATGACGATATTAAACTTACAGCCTGGACTTGGAGCTGCAGGTCATTTTTTTCTTGGAGAAGAGAGACCATTTTTTCCTCCAGTTCCTTCCTGCGAGATTCTGACTTTGCATAAGCTTCTTTCAATTTCAGGAATTCTTCCTTCATGTTGGCCATTTCTTTTTCTGCCTCAGCCGATCTCAAAAGAGGTTTGATCTTGAAGAATAGTTTCATCCAAGGCCAATTCTTGACCCCCATAAAGGCACGAATGTTCCACTGGATTACCAATAATGCATCCCTGTCAAAGATCATCCATTGTTTTAACTTTTTGTTCAAACACAACAAACATTTGCACAAATATTAAAACAATCTGTCATTGTTTAAAAAATGCATTCTGTAGCCCTAACCTCCTCTCAACAATCTTTTGGTATTCCATTCTGGCCAGGAGACCTCTTGACCTAGACTGGATTCCGGTAATGATGAGAGATAAACGATCATCCCTCATCTCCTCGAGTTGCCCAAGGAGACCAGCCTTGAAGAACACCTTTTGAAAAATGTAATTCAATGTTACTATCTACTATCTCTTTGGATCCACTTGGAAATGAAATAATACTTCTTAATTTTTGGAAATATATTTGTATGAGTTGTTAGGTTTAATGGTCCCGTATTAACTAACTTTTATTACAAATGTTAGGAAAGAATCAGAATGTTCATTTTTATTATGCTAAAACAAAACAATAATTCTACAATCACATTTTGTATTTTTAATGCTTTAACTCAAATATTAGATAAATGCTACGTTGAACAGTTACATTATTTTGACGCATTTGGATTATGTGCACAGATTGAATATTCCAAAAATACTTTGGAACTCCTTTATAACTTGCCTTTGTGTGTCCAAACTTGTATTGATTGTGGTCAATATCCAAAGACCCAAGAAGTTTTTCTGCACCCTTCTTACTGTCTATAAATTGACCCTCAGGGATAGCAGCAGGATTCAAGATCCGATATCTTAAAAACACATGGATCAAATATTTACAAATGATAATCCCTGTGAATTTCCAATGTTGGCGGGGATAAAAGTTATCTGGTGCTACCTCTGTTTGAAATCTCCATAGAGGATCCTGTTGGGGAAGCCCTTCCTGCAGATTCGGATGCCTTCCAGCACACCGTTACAACGCAGCTGGTGCATCACCAGAGGGTTCTCCATGGCTCCAGGAGTCTTGGTCTCATTGGGGATGATACAGCGTACAAAGTGGGGGTGAGTAGACCTCAGGTTGGTCATCAGCTTGTTCAGATTCTCCTGTGAAGGTAGTGACACAATGTTTGCAACTAACCTGGGTGATAACTGTGATCAATTTTTCATTGAAAATCAAGTTTCTTGTACGTATACTGACCCTATGCAAGGCCGACACGGTCTGAAAAGATGAACCCTTCTTCTTGCTTCCTTTGGCTTTTCCACCATCTGTTAGTTAATGAGGGCCAACTTTAAATATCCTTTTTAGCGACACAAGCAAGAATAGGTGGATTGAGTTCATTTTTTACCTGCGGCTGAATCTGATCCAGCATAATTCGCAAAGAGTAAGGCCAATAATTTGAGATTCGATTTCTGGAAAAGTCCAACAACAGTCTCATTTAGAGGATCCTTGTTCTTCACCAGCCAGTTGTTGATATTGTAATCAACAGTGCCAGCATAGTGCATCAGAGCAAAGTGGGCCTCGGGTTTCCCTTTGACTATTCTGGGTTTCTGGAAGTTGCCGGATTTCCCTAGGTGGTTGTCGTAGAGCTTAGCTTTAAAGGTTGCATCGCTGGCTTTGGGGAACATGCACTCCTCTTCAAGGATGGACATGATACCCATGGGCTGAGGAGAACATTACATTTTAGATTTCAAGTTATGTCTGATCAATTATAGCCTCTCAGAAAAGTGTCTCTCACCTTTTCAATCAGGTCAATACAGGCCTGCAAGTCCATTCCAAAATCTATGAAAGTCCATTCAATGCCTTCTTTTTTGTATTCTTCTTGCTCCAGCACGAACATGTGATGGTTGAAAAACTGTTGCAGTTTTTCATTGGTAAAGTTGATGCAAAGCTGCTCGAATGTGTTGAACTGAAATAGAAAGCGAATAAAAATGTAACCAAATGGCATCTTTGTACAAAACAATATAAGACAAAGCTCACATCAAAGATCTCAAATCCAGCAATATCCAGAACGCCAATGAAGTACTGGCGAGGTTGCTTGGTGTCCAGAGATTGATTAATACGGATCACCATCCACAGAAACATCTTCTCATACACTGACTTGGCCAGTGCACCAACAGCATAGTAGACCTAGTAGAAAAAAAAAAAAAAAGTAATGAGTCCACTTATGGTGTGTGATCGTAATCAATGATAATTCTGTGCTACAAAACATTTCCACCACTTTTTTAATATTTACCTGCTTATCACTTTGCCCCTTGGTGACCCACTCATTTCCTACTTTAACTCTTGGATGACAGAGACCTTTGATGAGGTCAGCAGAGTTTAAGCCCATCAGGTAAGCAACTTTGTCAGCATCTGAAGAAATTGAGTATGAAAAATCTGAATCTATTTTTTTTTTAATCTTAATTAATCTGTTTTTGAAATCCAGACAGTCCATTTTACCTTCTGTGCCATCAGCCTCCGCTTGCTCCTCACGCTGCTTGTTCTTGAATTTCATGTTACCATAGTGCATGATGGCACCCGTAAGTTTGTAAATGCCATTCTTCTCCTCTTGGGTGAAGCCCAGCACATCAAAGGCATCCTGAGATTAATATCCAAATTATTTTGATTACCTGTCTTGATATGATTTTTTTTTTCTCTGCACTACCTAAAATAGTAATACTGGAAAATGTAACAAGCAGTATGTTTGATTTTCTCACATCAGTGGCCACAAGCTCATCAGCATCATTGATGGAGGCAACAGTTGTTTCTCCTTGGGAGATGAATGCATAGTCGTAGGGGTTGTTGGTGATAAGCATCATTTCTACAAGAGTGGGAAAAAATTTTTACTTTTTGAATCATGTACAGCAAAACAAGCCTTAGTCAGCTGTTTTTATTTACCCAAAAGCTCAGGTTTTTTCTGTGAGAGAATCTGATAGAAGATGTGGTAGTCTCTTTCAGCCTTAAGCTGAAAGGTGACACGGGACTTCTCCAACAGATCTATAGACGCATATTGAAAACATAGGTATGACAATAAATAAATACATGCATACATACATACATACATACCGTATTTTCCGCATTATAAGGCACACTGGATTTTAAGGCGCACCTTCAATGAATGGCCCATTTTAAAATTTTGTCCATATATAAGGCGCACCGGATTATAAGGCGCACTCTCGGCTTTTGAGACAATTTGAGGTTTTTAGGTGCGCCTTATAGTGCAAATACGGTACGTACATACATACATATACATACTAGCTGTTGCTATAATCGATTATATGTATAAGTGTTACCAACATGTCTCAATATCAGCCGATGCAAGCTTTCCACTGGCAGCAAAGTGAATTCGAATGAATTTACCCTGGTTAAAAAAAAAAAAAAATGGTGTTTAAGTACAACACTTAGAGGACAAATATTTTTTTTTATTACTTTTTGTATAAGTGAAACTTACAAATCTGGAAGAGTTGTCATTTCTAATGGTCTTGGCATTTCCAAAGGCCTCTAAAGCAGGGTTAGCTTGAATGATTTGATCCTCTAAGGTACCCTGAAAACACAGTAACCTTATGGAATGCAATACTCAAGAAAAAATTATAGATTTACAATTTTGCAAAATTAGGATAGACACCTTTTTCTCAGAGCCTGTGTCTTTCTTCCCACTGCCAGCTGCAATGCTGGCAAAATACTGGATGACTCTCTTGGTGTTGACAGTCTTCCCCGCACCAGATTCTCCACTGTGGAAAAAGCATGTGAAATTACACTGACATTTAATCAACAATGTCTTAAATGATGGCATTATAGATTAAATTCAGGCCTCATTCTGCTAATAAAACCTTACAAAAACCAACCAAGAACTAAAATCCAACTTACGTGATGAGAATAGACTGATTTTCTCTGTCTGGAAAGGACAAACAAGAGGGATTTCAAAACTACGTAAACAATCTCCATAAATTGTATCCATCATATTGATATGAGTCTATAAAAATCTTTAATTACCAGTTAACATGTACTGGTAAGCGTTGTCAGAGATGGAGAAGATGTGAGGAGGAGCTTCACTCCTCTTCTTCCCTCTGTAGGCAACAACCACCTCTTGGTTGTAGACTGGCAGCCACTTGTAAGGGTTGACAGTGACACAAAACAGCCCAGAGTAGGTCTGGCAAAGACAGAAAAAAAAGTCAGGGGATGCTCTGCTATCACTGGCACTTGAAGCTGACATCGTTCACATAGTTTTCAAAGCTCTTAACTCACATAGATCATCCATGCTGCGTAACGCTCTTTGAGGTTAAACAGCACAGCGGGCTCGTGAAGAAAAGTGAACATGGCCATGTCTTCAATTTTATCAAACTTTGGCGGATTCTGAGGGTGCACGTCAACATCCTTCACAGTCACAGTCTGAAGACAAAGAAAATTCAATGATTTTCAATACTATAATCAACTAAACCATCATTACAAGGCCATCAGTGTTCTTTTTGTATTTTGTCGTAACAACAGCTTGCAGACATTGATTTGCAACTTAGTGTTTGCCCGTCATTAAGGCAAGCCACTCCTTCTTTGGAGGCAATTAGTTGGACAGTGGTAATCCGTATATAGTACATATACTATAAAAGATGATTTGACAGACATAGATTAATATTATTTATGTGCAGCTTGGAATGGGACGATCATCTGCCTCCTGTCTTTTCTTGTTTAGTGTCTCACTAAATAGGTAGCTTTCTTCACCTCTGAGATTTTGGGTCCTGCCAGTATGACTGACCTTCCCCTTTGCAGTTTGAGCGGTGACTTTGTCCCCCTCGCGGCTAGTGATGGAAGCCTTCACGAACTCCTCCTCAGGGTCAGGAACAAAACATTCTTTCTTCATGTCAAATACACGAGTCTGAGCCTCCAGACGCTCCTTGTCTGATTTCCTCAGGTAGGGGGCCGCTGCCCCAAACTCTCTCATGGCGGCGTCACCCATTTTTAAGCTTGCTTAATACAAACGGAAAGCAAAAATAGAGTTAAGCATTGTAATTTCTGGTTAGAAGAAATGTTGGATTTAGATTAATACTTACTTTTTTAATCCTTATAGAGAAGACTGAGGTGCTACGGCCCTGGATGGAAAAATAGAGCGACTTAGAGTGACTTATAATAAATATGACAGTCAAACGGTGAAGCCTTACCTTGTGATAGAATGGTGACCTACTGTGGGTTCCACAATCAGTTCCCTTTATAAAGGAAGCCCCTCCGCCATATATGGAGGATGCTTGTTAGGCCCAAGAATGCTATTGTGTCCGAGTTGGGTTGGTCAGTTTGAGGGTAAATGAAGGGCGGGGTTATTGAATGGCAGAGAGCAATATAGAAATCAGCGGGTCAGAGTCTTATCAGTGTTGGGGTCTCCTGACGAGGCCATATTAGGAGCTCATTGTAGGCTGGTGATTAATCATAGGTATCCTTAAGCAGCCAGGGAAACACGACTCGATCCATAAATAGACACGAGGAGGAATTCTTTTGTCATCGTCCCAACACGCAATTGTTGGCTGGGGGAACAATGGATGTTGGGTAGAAGACCAGCATCCTCAAGACTTATTATGAATGTAGCAGTATTAAATTGTTTTCATCTGGGAATAATTGGACTAAAATTATTTGCATAATCCCTTATTTTTTTGTATATCTGCATCCTTTCATACAAACATAAACCACAGAAAGTAGCTCAGTAGAACTCCAAAAAACGTTATGCTATGAAGGGGTCTCAGTTACTCAGGGGGCTTAAGTGGTGTCTGTAATGTAATGTGATGAGTTATCATAGGAGGGCCACTGTTGCAGTATAAACAGCATGAGATGGTAAGTGGGGGAGTTCTAAATAAAGAACGTTGGTTTGTGAGATTATCCAGGCGACGAGTGTGAGGCAACACAGACTAAAATCTTCAGTCGGAGACATGGCTGAGATTCACTGAAAGGCTGTAATGATGACAAATAACAGTGGGCTGTGCCAGTATGACAGACTCCACTGTAATGCCAAGGTCACAATAGAGTAGCCATCGACCATTAAAAAGCTGGTCCCGAACAGCCCTGTTGACGTGGCTTTGTGTCTTTGAGGACAAAGATAACAGTGTGAAATGCCTTCTTAAAACCTTGCACTGATTGAGGAGAACAGCCACAGAGGCTTTGCTTGCATCAAGGATAACAACAGCACATGTTGGCCACACACACACACCCAGCCTGTTTCACATAAATACACTGAGTGACAGGTAGACGGCATTCCTCCTTACATTTTTGTACTCCAGATTAGATGCCAGCCTCTTGAGAAAAAAACTATGAGAGCATCTTTCAGCAAACTCCCCTCATTTATTTTGTCTCGATTTTTTTTTTCTTGGTCTTGGTTAATTTGATTTTTATGTACTTGACTGTGTTTAGAGACAGGTTACATTGTTTTTAACTAAAATGGCTTGGCTGTTCTATTACATAGCAGCATTTGGAAACATTAAAAAGCAAATTTATGAGAATCAATCAGAGGGGCTGTGAAGTTAAAAAAATGGAACTGAAGTGTTGTTTTTTGTTCCCCCTCTGTCACCGAGTGAATATGAATGTCCGTGAATATCGACCAGCACAAAATCAGATGGGATACTCCAAAGGATTACAGAAATTGGATGAAAAAAAAAAAAATGCAAAGAAGTAAAACTCCGACAATTTATCTCACCAACCTGCATCATAGATGTGTACTATAACAGGAACTGGACAGACAGTCCTAAGCACCAACAATCACAGTCCCTTCAAAGGTTAAGAGATAAAAAGAAGGTCAACAACTGCTGACAAGTGCTGAGATTATTTCCGTTCAAATAAGTGAGCGGACCTCTTACTGACAGCTGGTCAGTCTTTGGTGTTCTTCACTTGGGCGAAGACTCAGACGTTCTAAAACTTAATGCTGTTAGTCCTTAACACATATTGTTTTCCTTGTTATGTCAACGTGTAAATTTATTTTCATTAGCTCTTAGAGACATGATAGCCACTTTGAGGATCCAAGGACATGTTTTGTAATGAGATACTAAAGGCTCCCAGAATTTCACACCAAGAGTGTCTGGGGCCTCAATTTCCTGCCTCCTCTATCAAATGATTATTCCGTCTCCAGCAGAAATTAAAATGACAAAGACGTGATGTCACCAAAAAAACGGGGGGAAGAAATCACTCCATACTGACATTTTCGTCTTATCCAAAAATATAGCTATAGCTGTGTATACTGCAAAAATAGATCAACTGTTTAACATGTTGGTAAAAGAGATTTTAAAAACTGATTTCACTTGATCAAAGTAGGATGATTAGGCATACCGGTATTTTAACACACAAATCGATTCACTGAAATCTGCCATCATGGCCATTTGGGGAAACAGGCAGACTTTAGCGGGGATTCACTGAGCAGCTGCTTAGGATTATATGTGCTTTATTGTTGACCTTGAGGCCCTGGCAGATGGGATTTCATTAACTCTATTTTAAGATCAGGAGATTTGTGCTCCCCTTTACTTAAACTCGGGCGTCCCGACATCCAAAACTGAAATGAGTGTTGTCTGTTTCCATTTAGATCTAATAACAACTAATAAGAGCTGAGTTAGACCCTTCTGAACCAAAACCTAATTCCCATATTATTGAAAAAGTGTGTTATTATTTCGGTGTGAGGTGCAAAATGCACAATAACTACATATATACAATGACTAAGTGTCTACATGCTAAAATATAAATTACATTCTGAGTTGCAGAATTTATTATATCAACAAGGATGATGTCATTTTTATTTTTATTTATTGCCTTGTAGCCAAATTGCTTCTGTAAGACACAAAATTTTTATATTACTATACTGTGATTGGTCAAGGATAACTCGTCTATCTAACTCCAAAATATTCACTTTTCACGAGACCCCAAAAACACCATGATTATTTAACTGTTAAGATTGCATGAACAAAGACAGCAAGCCATTTTTAAAAATGTTGAATGATCAATAATCTGTATCTATAACACAGACACGAGTCAACTGACTAATATTTGAAAAAATATGAAATTGACCAAACTGGGTTTTTTAGGTTTTTGTTTTTTTGGGGGGATGGAGTTTTGTTGTTTTAGAAAAGGAGCGGCGATTTTTGAATTTTGCAGGTAGTCAACCCGATTTTTATGGAATATTTTTGTCAATATTCAATTTCATGGCAGGTTGGAGCTATTTAGTTGAAAAACATTTGGTTTAATTTTTTTTTTTCCCAACCTATTTCAACCTATTGACATGTCCAATACTACATATGACTAAACAAATATATCAACAGTAAAACTTAAGTATGGCAAGAAAATGACAACTACAGTAGAGGGGTGGTGCAATGCTTGCTAAGCTTTTATTAGACACTACAAGTAGTGAATTGTGAGGGGGTGTTGAGGGAATCTACATCACACTGCAAGCAAAAGGTTTTGCTGAAGACTCCAAACTTCACTCCTCCTCAAAGCCTTTCTGTTGCAGATTTGGGGAACAAAAAAACAGCTATTAAATCTTCGGATTAGTATTGCTTTAGTTTAGTACCGCTAAGCAATATACGGTATTGAACAATCGACTACAATGAGGTGCTCAAATAGCGTGTTTATAGTAATGACTCAATTTCAAAGCAGGATAGAAATTAAATGCAGCATGTGTAAAGGTCGGGTAGTGTATCAGCTGCAGGGTGCATCATGCACCAACCTTGGGGCCGGCATCACGGCTCTTGGCACGTAGCTTGTTGACCTGAGACTCAGCAATGTCAGCACGCTCTTCAGCCTCGTCCAATTCATGCTGCAGCTTCCGGAGCTTTCCCAGATGAACATTAGCCTGCTCCTCCTGTTTTAAATATAGGAAAATAGATGTTTACGGGCTGATGGTAGGGGAACAAATGTATTCACACATACAGCCTCCTCAGTAGCTCTCTTGTAGGCTTTGACTTTCATTTGCAGCTTGTCTACCAAATCTTGGAGACGAGCAATGTTTTTGCGGTCTTCCTCAGTCTGTCAAAATCAGAGCAAAGTTTAGGTCAATTAGAAAGAGTGTGTCCCTGTGGTAAAGAGAAAGAGCCTTGATCATCAAACCTGATAAGTGAGTTCCTTGATGCGTCGTTCATATTTACGCACACCCTTCACAGCTTCACTGCTCTTCTTCTGTTCCATTTCCACCTCACTCTCCAGCTCTTTAACCTAATCAAGGACAACCTTCTTTAAAAAAAAATAATTTGGCCATATGAAAGCAAGTTGTGGCATAAGTCCACAAAGCCAAGACAAGCTCTCTTTTTCTGATTTGCAACTACCGTATTAGGATTGGAGGCACTGTAAGTTATGAATGCTACCTTGTGGGGAACAGCAGTATTACAACTAATGGCTGCTCAGCTATAGTCAACATGTTTATTTATAAAAATTAATCTAAGACTATTCTAATCCCGCCAGTTGCCCATCCTTGCAAATGAAATATAGATACACAATCAATGAACAAAGCAAACCTAAGTGACACAAATCAGAAATGGTCCTACACTTACCCGAGCCTCCAGTTTCTGCATTTGTTTCTTCCCTCCCTTCATTGCAATTTGTTCAGCTTCATCCAAACGGTGCTGCAGGTCTTTGATGGTTTGCTCCATGTTTTTCTTCATACGCTCCAGGTGAGCACTGGTGTCCTGCTCTTTCTTCAGCTCTTCTGCCATCATGGCCGCATCAGTGATGGCCTTCTTGGCCTTCTCCTCAGCATTCCTGCACTCCTGGAGGGCATCTTCTACTTCTGTCTGAAGCTGGGAGGTATCTGCTTCCAATTTTTTCTTTTGGTTTATCAGGGAAGTATTCTAACTCAACAAAAAAGATTCAAGTGATTATTTAGTAGCAAACAGAAAGATGGGAGATTGGTAGATGTCATGTGTTTCTCTCACTTGTGAATGCAGCAGCTGCACCCTTTCACTAACATCTAGCAACTCTTGCTCAGCAAGTTTGCGACTTCTCTCAGTTTGTTCGAGAGCAGCCCTCAGTTCTTCCAGCTCAGTTTGAATGAGATTGTTACGCCTCTCCACAATAGCAATGTTCTCTTTAAGATCATCATTGGCTCGGACAGAGTCATCCAGCTGAAGTTGGCAATCCTTCATATGATAACATCCACCATATTTATTTTAGCAACCTAAACCATGTCCATGAGGTATTTTTACTAGTTTACCTTCAGATGCGCATGAACAGATTTGAGTTGTTTCTGAGCCTCAGCTGCCTGCCTGTTGGCTTGACTGAGTTGAATCTCCATTTCATTGAGGTCTCCCTCCATCTTCTTCTTCAAACGAAGGGCTTCGTTCCTGCTACGACACTCTGCTTCTAGAGAACTCTGCAGGGTGTCGATGGTCCTCTGCAGGTTCCTCTTGCACTGTTCCATCTCCTCTTCTTTCTCAGATATTTTGCGTTCCATATCTGCCTTGATCTGGTTGAACTCAAGTTGGACTCTCAAAATCTTGCCCTCCTCATGCTCCAAGGAGGCCTATGATGGATGCCAAATTGTTGAATCGGAAATGGTTGTAAAAAAAAAAAAAAAACACAAAGAAACTAAAGTTTAAATGAGCTTGTACCTCGGCTTCCTCAAGACCAGACTGAATTTCACCCTTTTCCTGCTCCAGCTGTTTACGAGCTTTCTCCAACTCATGAAGAGCCTTCCCTCCCTCACTAAGTTGCTCAGTGAGGTCAGAAATCTCCTCTATTGGAAGGGATTTGTTTACAATGAATTGGTTATTTAAGAAATAATTGATATATCATCTGCGTAGGAAAGTTTCCCTACCCTGTAAATTCTTGTTCTCTCTCTTGACAGTTTCGAGTTGATCAATGGACTCTTCGTAGGAATTCTTTAATTTAAAGAGCTCAGTGCTCAAACTGCGGGCATCTTTTTGGGCACCCTCCAGTTCACACTGAGATTCCTCATACTTCTGTTTCCACTCAGACAGAACCTGAGAATTAAGAAGTAAAGCAAAGATTGTAATTTATACATGTTGCAAGAAAAATATTTGAACTATTGGAATTCCATGGATTTCTGGATAAATGGGTTAAAGAATGTGATTTGATCTTCGCAGTTTAAACGAGCTGTTTGTCTATTTTTGTGACTTAGAGGATATTTTGTGACCTTATGGAGAAGTAGAAATTCTATGGAATTCTAAAGGGTTCGCATACTTTTCCTTGGAACGGTTTATAGGTCCTAATTGAGCAGAATAAAAAAAGATAGTGGAATGATGTAAAAATGATATATGTACTGACCTTGTCAAAGTTTCTCTGCTTCTTGTCCAGAGCAGCAGCAGCCGCGTTTGACCTCTCAACATCCACCATGAGATCTTCAATTTCATTCTGCAGTCTATGTTTGGTCTTTTCCAGAGAGGAACATTTTGCATTGACTGCTTCCACAGCTTCCTCTGCATCCTGCAGACGCTGAGCTAGCTTCTTCCTGCATTTTAATCCATGGTCCTTAGTTTACTGTGACACTCTCTGTGTCACTGTTGGATATACAGTTGTGGCGTTAACTCACTTAGCCTCCTCCAGTTCTTCAGTCCTCTGGATGGCATCAGTTTCATACTTGGTCCTCCATTGAGCTACCTCAGCATTGCTTTTGGACATACCACGCTGCAATTCAGCCTTGGCCTCTTGTTCTTCCTCATACTGCTCTCTGAGCAGGTCGCAGTCGTGGCGAGAAGACTGCACAGCATGAGCTAATGCGTTCTTGGCCTAAAATGAATAGAAATTGGTTCTTTGCAGACACACAGTGACATCATTTAAGTGTTCCGCAGTATTTTCATACCTTTATTTCTTCCTCTAATTGTCGTTTCAGATCATCCAGTTGCTGGTTATAGGAATTCTTCCCTCTTGTCAGCTGAGAAATGAGAGATTCTTTCTCCTCTAGCTGTCTGCAATACTCATCTAGAAAGGTATGCATTTCTTGATTCTGGATTCCAAAATGTTCATATCTATATCGCTAATTTTTCTTTCTGTATGGTTCTACTGACCGTTCTCAGCTTGGAGCTTTGCTTTCTGTGTGCTAAAGTCATTTAGGGATCTTTGATGTTCTTCACATTTATTCCTGTATTCATTCATTTGATCCTCCAAAGTTCGGTTAGTCTTCTCCAAATAAACCTATGAGAAGAAAAGGTCACGATCGTTTGTCACCATTCATTTTGTGAACAAAAAAAAAAAAAACAGGTGACAAAAATGCTTTTACTAACCTTCAGATTCAGGTTAACAGTCTGCTGACAAAATTCTTATCCATGTTTATGTTAATGTTGCTTCTGGTAATGTCAAACATGACTTACTTTAGACTTGACAATGTGTTCCATATTGGAGACGACATCATCCAATTCCAGTCTGAGTTCGCTCTTCTCCTTCTCCAGTTTCTGCTTGACTCTCTGCAGGTTGTCAATCTGCTCCCCCAAGTCAGCCACACTGTCAGCTTGTTTCTTTCTCAGAGTGGCCGCAGTAGCTTCATGCTGCAGCGTGGCCTCTTCCAGGTCTCGGCGAAGCTTCTGGAATTCAGCCTCTCTCTTCTTGTTCATCTCAATCTGGGCAGATGTTGCTCCACCGGCCTCCTCTAGCCTCTCACTGATTTCCTCCAGCTCTCTTGCCAAGTCTGCCCTCTGCTTCTCCACCTTTGCTCGAGCAGCTCGCTCTGCCTCGAGCTCTTCCTCCAGCTCCTCGACGCGTGCCTGTTGGTTAAAACAGTGAAATATTAAATAATAATTTTCAATACCTTTCATGACTGGTTGCGCAATTTTTACCTGAAGCTCTTTCAATTTTTTCTGTAGCTGCATTATTATGGATTGCTCGTCTTCAATTTTCCCAGTCAGCTGACTAATTTCAAAGTCTTTCCTGAAATATAAATAAAGAAGGATTATTAAGGCTTCTTAATCAGTATATTGGTCAGGCAATGGTTCAATGGAATTCTACTTTTTCAAACGTTCATCAAGCTGCTGTTTATCATTTTCTAGGTCCATAAGAGTTTCTTGGGTCAACTTTAAATCTCCCTCAAGCTTCCTCTTTGCTCTCTCAAGGTCCATTCGAACCTTCTTTTCTTGTTCCAGAGACCCTTCGAGCTTAAGGAAATCACAAAAAGAACAGATGTTGATATCTGGCAGTATATTAGCAATTATTAATAATTAATCATTTGAAATCCATACATCATCCACTTGCTGCTCGAGTTTTGACTTGGCTTTGGTCAGAGTGTTGACTTTATCTTCTTCACTCTGAAGGTCATCCAACGTTTGCTGATGAGCTTCTTGTAAGGCTTTCTTCTCCTTGGTCAGTTTCGCAATGATTTCCTCCAAAGCTGCCATTTCTTCAGTCAGGTTCTTCACCTATTCATAGAAATATATTTTTAGCTGATACGTGATTGTCTTCAGGACGTGGACTATCTGGATTGTACCTTGTTTTCAGTGGCATGTTTCTCCTTCTCCACTTTAGCAAGGGTTAATTCTAAGTCATCAATGTCCTTTTTCAGCTCGGAACACTCATCCTCCAGCTTCCTCTTCTTTGCTGTTAACTCAGCATTCATCTCCTCCTCATCTTCCAGTCGTTCGGTTAACTCTTTGGCTTTTGCTTCCATCTGGATTTTGTTTTTAATCAGACCCTCACACCTTTCCTCAGCATCACAAAGATTATCTTGTTCCTGCAAAATGATAATTGTTAATAAAAACAACCTTCATGTATGGTTAATATATATACTGTACTAACTGCTTGAACTTGAAGCTGCAGATCATTCTTCTCTTGGAGAAGGGAAACCATTTTCTCCTCTAATTCTTTTCTTCGTGCTTCAGACTTTGCATAAGCTTCTTTCAACTTCAGGAATTCTTCCTTCATGTTGGCCATTTCCTTTTCTGCTTCAGCAGATCTTAAAAGAGGTTTGATCTTGAAGAACAGCTTCATCCAAGGCCAATTCTTGACTCCCATGAATGAACGGATATTCCACTGGATCACTAGTAGAGCATCTCTGGGGTTTTTTAAGCACAAGTATCGGCTATGTTAATATCATATGTAATAAAACACTATTATTACTCTAGTTTGTGCCGGTTTTAAAAGCAAATACCTGCGCTCCACCATCTTCTGGTACTCAATACGGGACAAAAGACCACGAGATCTCGCTTGAATGCCAGTGATGATTTTGGAGAGACGCTCATCTCTCATTTCCTCAAGTAGACCCAAGAGTCCAGCTTTAAAGAACACCTGTCAATGTCATAATGCACATACATGAATTTCATTTCTTTCTGATGTATAGGAATAATATTCAATGATCCGGAAGAACCAAGATTCTCACCTTAGTGTGACCAAACTTATATTGATTGTGATCAATATCCAGTGACGCAAGGAGCTTTTCAGCTCCCTTTCTGCTGTCAATGAACTGTCCCTCAGGAATGGCAGCAGGATTCAAAATGCGATACCTATCAAATCAAATTAGGTCCATTTGAGCCATTGTTGTAATATAAATATGTGTGTGTATCATATGTATAATACCTCTGTTTGAAATCTCCATAGAGGATCCTGTTGGGGAAGCCCTTCCTGCAGATTCGGATGCCTTCCAGCACACCGTTACAGCGCAGCTGGTGCATCACCAGAGGGTTCTCCATGGCTCCAGGAGTCTTGGTCTCATTGGGGATGATGCAACGTACAAAGTGGGGGTGAGTAGACCTCAGGTTGGTCATCAGCTTGTTCAGGTTCTCCTAATAATGTGGAGGGATTCATCATGGGTTATATAGCAACCAATACTTTTCATTGTTAAAGATTGAGGAAATCCGGAAAAATACCCTATGAAGGGCAGAAACAGTCTGGAAAGATGAGCCCTTTCTCTTCTTTTCCTTCTTGGCTTCACCACCTTCAGCCATAGCTGCTCAGGGCAGATTAAGACGTTATAATAATGTTTTAATTTGATAAAATCACAAATGGAATTGCTGGTACCTGAATCTGATCCAGCATAATTAGCAAAGAGTATCCCCAATAATTTGAGGTTAGATTTCTGGTAAAGCCCAACAACAGTCTCATTTAGAGGATCCTTGTTCTTCACCAGCCAGTTGTTGATATTGTAATCAACAGTGCCAGCATAGTGCATCAGGGCAAAATGGGCCTCTGGTTTCCCTTTGACTATTCTGGGTTTCTGGAAGTTGCTGGATTTCCCTAGGTGGTTGTCGTAGAGCTTAGCTTTAAAGGTTGCATCGCTGGCTTTGGGGAACATGCACTCCTCTTCAAGGATGGACATGATACCCATGGGCTGAGGAGAACGTTACATTTTAGATTTCAATGTTATGGCTGCTCAATCATAGCCTCTCAGAAAAGTGTCTCTCACCTTTTCAATCAGGTCAATACAGGCCTGCAAGTCCATTCCAAAATCTATGAAAGTCCATTCAATGCCTTCCTTTTTGTATTCTTCTTGCTCCAGCACAAACATGTGATGGTTGAAAAACTGTTGCAGTTTTTCATTGGTGAAGTTGATGCAAAGCTGCTCGAAGGTGTTGAACTGAAATAGAAAACGAATAATAATGTAACTGAATGTCATCTTTGTACAAAACAATACAAGACAAAGCTCACATCAAAGATCTCAAATCCAGCAATATCCAGAACTCCAATGAAGTACTGGCGAGGTTGCTTGGTCTCCAGTGACTGGTTGATTCTGACTACCATCCACAGGAACATCTTCTCATAAACAGCCTTGGATAGCGCTCCAACAGCATAATACACCTTCAAGACAGCAACCGAGCAAAACATTATGATAACTTGCACAATCTAATTATTAGATCTCTATATATCTTTTTCTTCAAAAGACAAAAAACAAGTTGAATTCCTAGATTTCTTACCTGGGCGACATTTTGTCCCTTGGTGACCCACTCATTTCCTACTTTAACTCTTGGATGACAAAGACCTTTGATAAGGTCAGCGGAGTTCAGGCCCATTAGATAAGCTGATTTGTCAGCATCTGAAGACAAAACTCAAATTAAGTCAAACTTGTGTAAGATTGATCTGCCTTGACAAAGGTTTGCTCTGACCTTCAGTGCCATCAGCCTCTGCCTGTTCCTCACGCTGCTTCTGCTTAAACTTCATGTTACCATAGTGCATGATGGCACCTGTCAGCTTGTACACAGAGTTCTTTTCCTCTTGTGTGAAGCCCAACACATCAAATGCATTCTGTCAAAGAGAATACAGCATACCTATTGTAATGATAGATCATTTATAAGATGTTAGATTGAGACATAAGTACCGTATTTTCCGCACTATAAGGCGCACCTAAAAACCGCCTTATAATCCGGTGTGCCTTATATATGGACCAATATGGATTCGTGGATGAGGACTAACTTATTAAAGTAAGCTTTACGTGTTTATTTTGTGTGTTGTGTGATATTAACGTTTAAGCAACGTTGAGTTATTGATATATTGTTATTGTTTTCACTATTTCGAGTGTTACTATATTGTGATTGCATTAACGTTTGAGCAACGTTGACTTATTTATTCTATGCGCTTTATAATCCGGTGCGCCTTATATATGAACAAAGTTTTAAAATGGGCCATTCATTGAAGGTGCGCCTTATAATCAGGTGCGCCTTATAGTGCGGAAAATACGGCAATAACATCCGAAATAAAATAAAAGCCTGACATCTGTTGCCATCAGTTCATCTGCATCGTCAATAGAGGCCACTTGTGTTTCCCCCTGAGAAATGAAGGCGTAGTCATAAGGATTGTTTGTGATCAGCAGCATTTCTGAATGGGGTGTGAGACAAGGGCACAGGAGTAAGACAGTTGTAAAGCAGAGTGCATGAAACACAACAATTGGCCTTATAGTGTTTCACTCAAAACTGACCCAGAAGTTCTGGCTTTTTGTTGGACAGAATCTGGTAAAAGATGTGGTAATCACGCTCAGCCTTAAGTTGGAAGGTGACTCGAGATTTTTCCAGAAGGTCTAAAAGGATGTAAAGGGGATAATGATGCATTTGGTCAAATGGTCGTTATTAAAGAGAGAATTATGTACAGTGTTTTTCTTACATGTTTCAATATCAGCAGAAGCCAATTTTCCTCTGGTATCAAAATGAATTCGGATGAATTTACCCTGATTCATGGAGTTGGTATACATGATGACATATTTAGTATTTAATAGAATTGCTATGTATTGTTACAATAAAAAAAAATAAATAAATAAAAAAGACAACTTACAAATCTGGAGGAGTTGTCATTCCTAATGGTTTTGGCATTTCCAAAAGCTTCCAGAGCAGGGTTAGCCTGGATGATTTGATCCTCCAGCGTCCCCTGTTGGAAAAGAGTATTAGGGTATGCTGATTGCATATAAAAAGTTTGACTTAGCAAAATGTGTGTACCTTGTCTTTGACAGTGGAATCTTTTTTAACACCTCCAGCCGCAATACTTGCAAAATACTGGATGACTCGCTTTGTGTTGACAGTCTTTCCTGCACCGGATTCTCCACTGTAATTAGAAAGTGTGCTGTCAGTATACCATACGTACTACATAGCTCTGAAACTCACCATTCATATTATTGGGAACACATGCACGATCTTATGAGATGAAACACATGCTAATAATGTTTTATATTGAGTGTGGTGTTCACAGAGGAAGAGAAGTAAAAAACAATTTTTATACATTTAATTATTGTATAGTACAACTATATTGTTACATGAATAGCTCTATCAGAGTGTCAGTCAAAACTGAGCATTTTAATTGCAGTTTTGGTACAGCTTAATAATTGGGTCAAAATTATAAAAATAATGTTGAGGTCAACATATATGAAGTAAATACTTACGTGATTAAAATTGACTGATTTTCACGATCTGCAAAACAGGTTTTTAAAAGTTGTTAGTAATAACATTTGGCTAAAATATTGGACAAAAGATTTGGAGACAGTTGGTACCTGCCAGCATGTACTGGTAGGCGTTGTCAGAGATGGAGAAAATGTGAGGAGGAGCTTCGCTCCGTTTCTTTCCCCTGTAGGCAACAACCACCTCTCGGTCGTAGACTGGCAGCCACTTGTAGGGGTTGACAGTCACACAGAACAGCCCGGAGTAGGTCTAAGAAAAAAAAGGAATCTTCTAAGTTGCGTGATATCAAGAAATGACAGGAAAATGAAGATGATTATCTTACATAGATCATCCATGCCGCGTAACGCTCTTTGAGGTTAAACAGCACAGCAGGCTCGTGGAGGAAGGTCAACATCGCCATGTCTTCTATCTTGTCAAATTTTGGAGGATTCTGTTGCAGAATCTCTGAGCTTTTGACGGTCACCGTCTAAGGAACATGAATGTCAAATGTGTACAATGTTTTTTTGTTTGTTTATTTATTTATTTTAAATCAAGCTTCTACTTTTAAGAGTAAAAATAGCATTTTTTTAGATTGGCTCAGATCATTTTCTAACTGCTGCTCTGAACTTTATCTATCAAGTGTAACTTTAATTTGTCTTTATTTTTAGGCCACTGAAGAAGCATACTGGGAACCACACAGGTCAAACGTCCAAGCATGCTGGGTAATTAATGTACGTGGAGTTTTAAATATTCACCTTCTCACCAAACCATATTTTGTTCTTCTTTTTGTCAATGTAGGCAAAATTCTATTTGAGTAGCCATTAAGCTCACTAACCTTTCCCTTTTCCGTCTGCACAGTGACATTGTCCCCATCTCGACTTGTGACGGAAGCCTTTACAAACTCTTCCACCGCATCAGGGACGAAACATTCCTTTTTTATGTCGAAGGTGCGAGTGGAAGCCTCCATCCGCTCCTTGTCTGACTTCCGCAAGTACGGGGCTGCTGCCCCGTACACAGACATCTCTGCATCCCCCATAGCTTCACTGTAAATGGAGAGAATAAGGACATCACAGATGGCAATTTTTTTCCCTTTCACACACAATTTAATGATTTATGTTAATTACAAATTTAAAAAATATCAAACAGCAATCATTTTCATTATTTGTAATCATTGTGAGATTTCATTATTTGTAATTAGAATTAATAATGGAGTCAAACCATTTAGATTCAGTGTTTAATTTACCAATGCGTCCAACTCAGAGAAAGTCAGAAGTCTTGAGAATAAAAACAAAGGACTTCAGCTACAAAGAAAGCAAAGAGAATAGTTAGTTTTTTTGTGTACATTTCTAAATTCCTTGTTAGTTTCACTTTTATTTAAGCTCATGTTCTAAGAAAAACTTTTTTCTGATCATTAGCAATAGTGTTGTATGGTAAAAAAAAAAATTGAGCAAACTTACAAGATCCAGGTGAGGAGGACACAGCTGTGCAACCTGCAGGGATCAAATTTATAAACCCTGATAACCCTGCCTAAATTGGCCACCACCCTAACTTACACACACACACACACACACACACACAAAAACAGCTCTCCATCACTTGTGACATGACTACAGCTTTCATCATGTTTGGCTGACCCCTCACGCTCAAATAATGTGACTTTTTGGGAACGGCGCCAGGAACTTTCTCCGGCATAACTCATCTATGAGTCATCCAAAGCACACACTCTCTCTCCCCACTATCTTTGTTTTGACCACGTTTGTCAATCAACTCTTCAGGGAAATAATTTTTTCCAAGTGAGGCTAAAACAGAATGGAAATTTCTATGATGACGCCTGTGAGAACGGATACACACTGTGCGTGCATAAATAGTGTATTGAGTAAATTATCTTCCAACAAAATTACCAATACACACACACAATAAACACAATAAATAATTTCACTGCCACGTCCCTCACTTCCTGCTTGTGGATGCTTCCGTTTGAATTGAGGCCACTGAAGAACATCACATTGCTTTTTTTATTGTGTTTCTTGCATGAAATAAAATTTGCTGAAATTACATTGGATGTGAGAGTAAATGTTGACACCAGAAATCCTCCATGGTATGCTTATGTGTTACTTCTTCAGTGCTTTCCAAAGCGAGTGTTGTGTTGTCATGTGTTAATTGACTTGCTAATCACCTCGCTCTGACAGCACTATGACAGATTTGAGAGGTCGGCCCAAATCAGTAATGGCATCATGTCCTTTTATTATACACAAAGTGCAGGCGTTCCTTTCTTGTTACTGCTGCTGATCTTCTGTCGTCAACTGTAATCCCCCTCACGCTGATGAAATAAATATAACTCATGGATATACTTGAAAGGAATGAATCCTGAATGATGCACATTTTAATATGTTTACCAACTTGGTCATTTGTATGATTTCACTTGTCTGTGTCTCTATACAAAGTCATCAAGTTATAATATCCTTCGATGTATCTTTTGATGTTTTATTAGTTGTATAAAAAGTTGGTTCAGGGTTTCAAACTAGGGTTAGTGTGTCTTCAACCAGTAGGTGTCAGTAATGCCCATTGAAGCTGGTGCCACCTCGCCGTAAAACAAAACGAAGAACAAACTGACGTAACTTCCTGTTCACGAACGAGTCGTGAATTGCATTTCCCGTTCACTACGAGTGAACGAATCAGTGAGTGAGTGGTTCGCATTTCCAGTTCATCGCGAGAACGTATCAGTGAGGGAACGAATCTTGACTTTCCCGTTGACGAACGAGTCCATGGGTGATCTGCCTTCCTTCCCGTGCATCAACGGATCAGTCAGTGAAGGTGTTGCGTCTCCCTCCTGGCGTGAACTATGTAAGCCAGAATGTAGATTTACGATTTGCCAAGGAAAGAAAGAACCACTCACTGAAACACCACTTCTTTTATGCACGTTTTCTCCAAGCTAACGGCTAACTTACACTGAGTGCCCAAAGTCCCAATGATCGTGAGCAGCAGGGGGGGCCCCATTTCAACCCCTTACACTGAGTGCCAAGCAGGGAAGAAATGGGTACCATTGTTATAGTCACTGGTATGACTCGGCAGGGGTTTGAACCCACAACCTCCCAATCTCAGGGCGGACACTCTCCTCTTAGGCCACTGAGCTGGTAAACACTTGTATCGTGGTATAACACTTACAGTCGTTTTTAAATAACGTGTATACCTATATACGCCTAAATATTGTTATCCAAAATATCTACTGCAATTTCACATTAGATTGCCGGTTTGAAATTTGCTTTTAATATTAATTATAAATATTAATGCATTGACCTAATTTTCACATGGTCCTTTACATTTTGCATGACAGCTGTCAAGTGCCACGTTCGGGCTCTTCTTGTGTAAGTTTTCCATAGGCTTCCATAGGGTAGTGGGTAGTGCTCTGGGCTTTCATCCCAGCGACCCGGGTTCAAATCTCAGTGGGACCAAAATTTTTTTCACTGATCTAGTTGCTTGTGAGCTGCTCCATAAAACCATACATGTTCAGTGCAGTGAGAGCAAGGCTTCCATAGGGTAGTGGTTAGTGCTCTGGGCTTTCACCCCAGCGACATGGGTTTCGAATCTCAGTGGGACCAAAAATTTTTTCACTGATCTAGTCTTCTTGTGAGCTGCTCCATAAAACCATACATGTTCCATGTACTGACAGCAAGGCTTCCATAGGGTAGTGGTTAGTGCTCTGGGCTTTCACCCCAGCGACCCGGGTTCGAATCTCAGTGGGACCAAAAAATTTTTCACTGATCTAGTCTTCTTGTGAGCTGCTCCATAAAACCATACATGTTCCATGTACTGACAGCAAGGCTTCCATAGGGTAGTGGTTAGTGCTCTGGGCTTTCACCCCAGCGACCCGGGTTCGAATCTCAGTGGGACCAAAAAATTTTTCACTGATCTAGTCTTCTTGTGAGCTGCTCCATAAAACCATACATGTTCCATGTACTGACAGCAAGGCTTCCATAGGGTAGTGGTTAGTGCTCTGGGCTTTCACCCCAGCGACCCGGGTTCGAATCTCAGTGGGACCAAAAAATTTTTCACTGATCTAGTCTTCTTGTGAGCTGCTCCATAAAACCATACATGTTCCATGTACTGACAGCAAGGCTTCCATAGGGTAGTGGTTAGTGCTCTGGGCTTTCACCCCAGCGACCCGGGTTCGAATCTCAGTGGGACCAAAAAATTTTTCACTGATCTAGTCGCTTGTGAGCTGCTCCATAAAACCATACATGTTCCATGTACTGACAGCAAGGCTTCCATAGTGTAGTGGTTAGTGCTCTGGGCTTTCACCCCAGCGACCCGGGTTCGAATCTCAGTGGGACCAAAAAAATTGCAACACAGTTGCTAGTGTAACCATATAACGATACACTTCGAGCTAGGGTTAGGGTTAGAGTTAGTGCGAGGGTCGGGGTTAGAGGTGGGGTTAGAGGTGGGGTTAGAGTTAGAGTTAGAGGTAGGGTTAGGGTTAGGGTTAGAGGTAGGGTTAGAGGTAGGGTTAGGGTTAGAGGTAGGGGTAGGGTTAGAGGTAGGGTTAGAGGTAGGGTTAGGGTTAGGGTTAGAGGTAGGGTTAGGGTTAGGGTTAGGGTTAGAGGTAGGGTTAGGGTTAGGGTTAGAGGTAGGGTTAGGGTTAGAGGTAGGGTTAGAGGTAGGGTTAGAGGTAGGGTTAGAGTTAGGGTTAGGGTTAGAGGTAGGGTTAGAGGTAGGGTTAGGGTTAGGGTTAGAGTTAGGGTTAGGGTTAGGGTTAGAGGTAGGGGTAGGGTTAGAGGTAGGGTTAGAGGTAGGGTTAGAGGTAGGGTTAGGGTTAGGGTTAGAGGTAGGGTTAGGGGTAGGGTTAGAGGTAGGGTTAGAGGTAGGGTTAGAGGTAGGGTTAGAGGTAGGGTTAGGGTTAGGGTTAGAGGTAGGGTTAGGGTTAGAGGTAGGGTTAGGGTTAGGGTTAGGGTTAGAGGTAGGGTTAGGGTTAGGGTTAGAGGTAGGGTTAGGGTTAGGGTTAGAGGTAGGGTTAGGGGTAGGGTTAGGGGTAGGGTTAGAGGTAGGGTTAGGGTTAGAGGTAGGGTTAGAGGTAGGGTTAGGGTTAGGGTTAGGGTTAGAGGTAGGGTTAGGGTTAGGGTTAGGGTTAGAGGTAGGGTAGGGTAAGTAGTTTAACTACCGTGTATGGTAGTTTTTTTTTTTTTTTTTTTTTTTAAACGGTAGTTTAACTACCATGTATGGTAGTTTAACTACCGTGTATGGTAGTTTTTTTTTTTTCTTTCCCGGAAAAAAAAAAAAAAAAAAAAAAACGGTAGTTTAACTACCATGTATGGTAGTTTAACTACCGTGTATGGTAGTTTTTTTTTTTTTTCCCCCAAAAAAAAAAAAAAAAAAACCGGTAGTTTAACTACCATGTATGGTAGTTTAACTACCGTGTATTTTTTTTTTTTTTTTTTTTTTTCAAAAAAAAAAAAAAAAAAAAAAAAAAAAAAAAAAAAAAAAAAAAAAAAAAAAACGGTAGTTTAACTACCATGTATGGTAGTTTAACTACCGTGTATGGTAGTTTTTTTTTTTTTTTTCCCAAAAAAAAAAAAAAAAAACGGTAGTTTAACTACCATGTATGGTAGTTTAACTACCGTGTATGGTAGTTTTTTTTTTTTTTTTTGGGGGGAAAAAAATACACGGTAGTTAAACTACCATACATGGTAGTTAAACTACCGTTTTTTTTGGGGGGAAAAAAAAAAAAAAAAAAAAACTACCATACACGGTAGTTAAACTACCATACATGGTAGTTAAACTACCGTTTTTTTTTTTTTTTTTTGGAAAAAAAAAAAAATACACGGTAGTTAAACTACCATACATGGTAGTTAAACTACCGTTTTTTTTTTTTTTTTTTTTTTTTTTTTTGGGAAAAAAAAAACAAAACAAAAAAAAAAAAAACTACCATACACGGTAGTTAAACTACCATACATGGTAGTTAAACTACCGTTTTTTTTTTTTTTTTTTTTTGGGGGGGGAAAAAAAAAAAAAACTACCATACACGGTAGTTAAACTACCATACACGGTAGTTAAACTACCGTTAAAAAAAAAAAAAAAAAAAAAAAAAAAAAAAAAACTACCATACACAGTAGTTCAACTACTTACCCTACCCTACCTCTAACCCTAACCCTAACCCTAACCCTACCTCTAACCCTAACCCTAACCCTACCTCTAACCCTACCTCTAACCCTAACCCTACCTCTAACCCTAACCCTAACCCTACCCCTAACCCTACCCCTAACCCTACCTCTAACCCTACCTCTAACCCTAACCCTACCTCTAACCCTAACCCTAACCCTACCTCTAACCCTAACCCTAACCCTACCTCTAACCCTAACCCTAACCCTACCTCTAACCCTAACCCTACCTCTAACCCTACCCCTAACCCTACCTCTAACCCTAACCCTAACCCTAACCCTACCTCTAACCCTAACCCTACCTCTAACCCTACCTCTACCTCTAACCCTACCTCTAACCCTACCCCTAACCCTACCCCTACCTCTAACCCTAACCCTACCTCTAACCCTAACCCTAACCCTACCTCCAACCCTAACCCTAACCCTAACCCTAACCCTACCTCCAACCCTACCTCTAACCCTACCTCTAACCCTAACCCTAACCCTACCTCTAACCCTAACCCTACCTCTAACCCTACCTCTAACCCTACCTCTAACCCTAACCCTACCTCTAACCCTAACCCTACCTCTAACCCTAACCCTAACCCTACCTCTAACCCTAACCCTACCTCTAACCCTAACCCTACCTCTAACCCTAACCCTAACCCTACCTCTAACCCTACCTCTAACCCTAACCCTAACCCTACCTCTAACCCTACCTCTAACCCTACCTCTAACCCTAACCCCCTACCTCTAACCCTAACCCCCTACCTCTAACCCTACCTCTACCTCTAACCCTACCTCTACCTCTAACCCTACCTCTACCTCTAACCCTAACCCTACCCCTAACCCTACCTCTAACCCTAACCCTACCTCTAACCCTACCTCTAACCCTAACCCTACCTCTAACCCTGACCCTAACCCCATCTCTAACCCTAACCCTAACCCCACCTCTAGCCCTAACCCCACCTCTAACTCTAACTCTAACCCCACCTCTAACCCCGACCCTCGCACTAACTCTAACCCTAGTTCTAACCCTAACCCTAGCTCGAAGGAAGTGTATCGTTATATGGTTACACTAGCAACTGTGTTGCAATTTTTTTGGTCCCACTGAGATTCGAACCCGGGTCGCTGGGGTGAAAGCCCAGAGCACTAACCACTACCCTATGGAAGCCTTGCTGTCAGTACATGGAACATGTATGGTTTTATGGAGCAGCTCACAAGCGACTAGATCAGTGAAAAATTTTTTGGTCCCACTGAGATTCGAACCCGGGTCGCTGGGGTGAAAGCCCAGAGGACTAACCACTACCCTATGGAAGCCTTGCTGTCAGTACATGGAACATGTATGGTTTTATGGAGCAGCTCACAAGAAGACTAGATCAGTGAAAAATTTTTTGGTCCCACTGAGATTCGAACCCGGGTCGCTGGAGTTAAAGCCCAGAGGACTAACCACTACCCTATGGAAGCCTTGCTCTCAGTGCATGGAACATGTATGGTTTTATGGAGCAGCTCACAAGAAGACTAGATCAGTGAAAAAATTTTTGGTCCCACTGAGATTCGAACCTGGGTCGCTGGGGTGAAAGCCCAGAGCACTAACCACTACCCTATGGAAGCCTTGCTGTCAGTACATGGAACATGTATGGTTTTATGGAGCAGCTCACAAGAAGACTAGATCAGTGAAAAATTTTTTGGTCCCACTGAGATTCGAACCCGGGTCGCTGGGGTGAAAGCCCAGAGCACTAACCACTACCCTATGGAAGCCTTGCTGTCAGTACATGGAACATGTATGGTTTTATGGAGCAGCTCACAAGAAGACTAGATCAGTGAAAAAATTTTTGGTCCCACTGAGATTCGAACCTGGGTCGCTGGGGTGAAAGCCCAGAGCACTAACCACTACCCTATGGAAGCCTTGCTGTCAGTACATGGAACATGTATGGTTTTATGGAGCAGCTCACAAGAAGACTAGATCAGTGAAAAATTTTTTGGTCCCACTGAGATTCGAACCCGGGTCGCTGGAGTTAAAGCCCAGAGGACTAACCACTACCCTATGGAAGCCTTGCTCTCAGTGCATGGAACATGTATGGTTTTATGGAGCAGCTCACAAGAAGACTAGATCAGTGAAAAAATTTTTGGTCCCACTGAGATTCGAACCCGGGTCGCTGGAGTTAAAGCCCAGAGGACTAACCACTACCCTATGGAAGCCTTGCTCTCAGTGCATGGAACATGTATGGTTTTATGGAGCAGCTCACAAGAAGACTAGATCAGTGAAAAAATTTTTGGTCCCACTGAGATTCGAACCTGGGTCGCTGGGGTGAAAGCCCAGAGCACTAACCACTACCCTATGGAAGCCTTGCTGTCAGTACATGGAACATGTATGGTTTTATGGAGCAGCTCACAAGAAGACTAGATCAGTGAAAAATTTTTTGGTCCCACTGAGATTCGAACCCGGGTCGCTGGAGTTAAAGCCCAGAGGACTAACCACTACCCTATGGAAGCCTTGCTCTCAGTGCATGGAACATGTATGGTTTTATGGAGCAGCTCACAAGAAGACTATATCAGTGAAAAATTTTTGGGTCCCACTGAGATTCGAAACCCATGTCGCTGGGGTGAAAGCCCAGAGCACTAACCACTACCCTATGGAAGCCTTGCTCTCACTGCCCTGAACATGTATGGTTTTATGGAGCAGCTCACAAGCAACTAGATCAGTGAAAAAATTTTTGGTCCCACTGAGATTCGAACCCGGGTCGCTGGGATGAAAGCCCAGAGCACTACCCACTACCCTATGGAAGCCTATGGAAAACTTACACAAGAAGAGCCCTAACGTGGCACTTGACAGCTGTCATGCAAAATGTAAACAAGGACCATGTGAAAATTAGGTCAATGCATTAATATTTATAATTAATATTAAAAGCAAATTTCAAACCGGCAATCTAATGTGAAATTGCAGTAGATATATTGGATAACAATATTTAGGCATACATGTTATTTAAAAACGACTATAAGTGTTATACTACGATACAAGTGTTTACCAGCTCAGTGGCCTAAGAGGAGAGTGTCCGCCCTGAGATTGGGAGGTTGTGGGTTCAAACCCCTGCCGAGTCATACCAGTGACTATAACAATGGTACCCATTTCTTCCCTGCTTGGCACTCAGTGTAAGGGGTTGAAATGGGGCCCCCCCTGCTGCTCACGATCATTGGGACTTTGGGCACTCAGTGTAAGTTAGCCGTTAGCTTGGAGAAAACGTGCATAAAAGAAGTGGTGTTTCAGTGAGTGGTTCTTTCTTTCCTTGGCAAATCGTAAATCTACATTCTGGCTTATATAGTTCACGCCAGGAGGGAGACGCAACACCTTCACTGACTGATCCGTTGATGCACGGGAAGGAAGGCAGATCACCCATGGACTCGTTCGTCAACGGGAAAGTCAAGATTCGTTCCCTCACTGATACGTTCTCGCGATGAACTGGAAATGCGAATCACTGATTTGTTCGTTTGTGACCGTGAAATGCAATTCACAACTCGTTCGTGAACAGGAAATAACGTTATTTTGTTCTTCGTTTTTTTTTTTTACGGCGAGGTGGCACTAGCTTCAATGGGCATTACCGACACCTACTGGTTGAAGTCATATGAACTGAAAAGTTTCGTTCATTTATTATTGAGTTTAGGAGAATTTAATCAAGTTTTCATTGCAGCAATTTGGCTCGAGAACAGGTCATTTCAATTCCTATTGTTTTCTATGTGCAAATGGATGAAAAGGGCAATCAACAAACACCCAGAAACCAATTGTTCAAACTTTGATGTTCCTCTATGCACAGGTCTTCTCTGACCTTGACATTGAGGACTCACTCCAAACAAAACAGCTGTTTATTTCTTGAGCATTTGCACACACAGTGCAGCACATGTGACTGATATTTATAAACCTTTGATATCATTCCTGACCACGGTTCTGCAACATAGACACGGTACAGACACTCATTGTGTATACTGGAGAGAATTCGCTTATCAATGGCATTTACACCTGATAGCAGCAGGGCAGATATGAAGTAATTCCTCGAGTAGTTGAGCCAAACCATGAAGAGACAGTCATGGGCAGTGCAAAACAACAGCTGACATCTTGTTATATACACACACGGGTGCATGGGTGGCGTGCAATGAGCCTCATGACTGCATGGTGTGGCACTACTCCTCTGGAGAAGATCTAAAAATATGAACCCAAATATAGAAGTAAATATATATATATATTCCCAATTTAAGATTATGTAAATACAAAGAGAACATGTTTATGAACGATAAATGAGAAGTCAAATGTAAAACTTGTATTAATTACGTACTGTATATTAATGTATAATTGTATTCTACAACAGACTATTTTTTAATGGTACTCTTTGTGCCAGTTAAATTTATCTTTATCCATCCATGCTGGGTTTTTGTACACTCAACTGTCAATTACAGGTCTAACATTGGAGACTTCAATAAACATTCATTTTGGGACTGTGGGAGAAAGCTGGACTACTCCAAAAAGAGCTCACTCATGCAAAAACAAGGTGTGAGATGACCCATTCAAAGGCAACAGTGCCAACTACCACTCATCATCATCCACGCCCACCATCCACATCCACTTTCACTCCATTGTTGTTACGGCATGCAAATCTCTCACTGATATCATGAAATATGCCATTGTGTTATCATACTTGGAGGGTCATTTAAGTGGCCATGTGGGCAGTCAATTGCCTAACAGTTGATATCACTGAAAAAAGGTTAGTATCAAAGATATGTACCGTAATTTCCGGACTATAAGCCGCACCGGACTATAAGCCGCACCAGCTAAAATTCAGGGATATTTTAGTTTTTTTCTTACATAAGCCGCACCGGACTATAAGCCGCACGTGCACATGAGTTTTTTACAAAGAAAGACAGTACACAGAAAGCCGTACAAATCCATAAATACGCCGCACCGCCATTTAAGCCTCAGGGTTCAAAGTAACCTTCTGAATAAAATGCATTAAAAGTTCACATTCATTACAACTTGTTTTTGGCGAGCAAAATGTCAGAAGAATTGAATTTAAATGCTGATTGATTGGGTTTTAATACAATGCAGATGGTCCAAACAGCGCCACTGCTTTGTGTAATCGCTGAGTCACATGGCAGAGTAAGAGAAAGGGTTTAGAGCCCTTTGACGCAGGTTACCTAGCGTGCATTCCTACTAAAGCTCATAATAGTCACAAGCAACACAGCCAGAATAAGCAGCAACCATTGTAGTGTTTCAAAATAGTATTTTTGTTGTTTTTTTCTTCAAGATACCGCACAACAGTGGTCCACAGCCTTTTTACGAGTGTATAAAAGTGATCAAGTCATCACAAAAATCACGAAAAAAATCTTATATAAGCCGCACCTGACTATAAGCCGCAGGGTTCCAAATTTTGGAAAAAAGTCGCGGCTTATAGTCCGGAAATTACGGTAAATGCTAATTTCCTTAAAGTCCTTGTAAATCATACAGTTGAGCAAAAAAAAAAGAAAAGTTGAGCAAAACAAAATGTTATAATATTCGTCTCACTTTGCCCACCCACCCACAAGGAGAAGCAGATGGACTGTCGCAGCTGTCGAGCTTCAGCGTGGTTGTCGGTGCAAAGGTTAGTGCTATTATTACACGCGTACATGCACACACAGTTGATTTTAATAATACAACATTTGTATATGTTTAATTTTTTCTTCTTATGCTTGTACGTCAGATGAGATATACCCTACAATCAGGTTATTTTGACCTTTCTGTGATTTTCAAACACTATGACATTCCCTCTTCTAAATTATTATATTCATATTATTGTAGGGAATCTTCGACTATAAACTGTGAAGTTTGAGTTCTGTGCAGTATCTGCGACAGCCGTTACGGAGCAACTGACTCACTGGAAATTATTGTATGAAGTCAACAGACAGCAGTTCAAACTGTTCTCAGACACTCGATACTGCTGCGAGTCAGACCTTCTCACCGGCACTTGAGAATTTCCCGGCTGGATTTAACTTCACGCACATATTTGGAGCCGCAAACAGGTGGCTCGTTCAACTTCCTGCACAGTGGCAACCGACTGCACGGCAGCTTCGAATCTGAACGATCAGGGCTCGGTCTTCAGCCAATTAGGATTGTATCTCAACTATTTTTACTAGTATTTTGTTTCTTACATCAAGTGAATAGCTTGGATTCAAATCTCGCGTGACTTGGTGCATGCTGAACAGGACTGTGAAGAATTTGATTCAAGACCATAACAGGCAATTCCTTCTGTCTTAGTTATTTGTAAGTAGAGATGATCCTGAACACAGTTCTGGTGTTCCTGACGGACCTGGTCGCCCACTTGCTGGGAAACAATTTGTTCCGTCGACACTTCCATCTTGTGTTGTCTGCCACGGTGATGTTTGGCCCAGTGCTGAGTTTCTGGGTGTCCCAGCACAGCATCTTCGCCAAGAGAAGCCACTTCCTTTACAGGTGAGGCTGCTTCCTGTCTTCTTTGGTGTGATGCTTAGGGTGAGAAGGATGCTGTGACTTTACTTTACTTATTTTTCCAGGATGTTTTTGCGATCTGGTTGGGGATGGACGTGCATCTTCGTCGGCTCTTTTGTCTTCCTTCTGTCCTTCTCCTCTCGTCGTTCTCTCTCACTGTCACTCCGTCATCTGTCTCGACTTGGAGTGGCCGGTGGACTGTGGTTCGTCTTCTGCAAACTTCTCGGCGTTCTTGAAAATGCTACAGGAAGCTGCTATGAGACCCTTCCGGGTAGCCCGGAGAATGACAGTCAGTCTCTCTTGGTGTTGCGAGAAGGTGAAAGCAAGACAGAATGCCTCAAAGCTGGAATGCTATGGAGAGGATATGAAGTTTCAGAGGATGTTTTCCTCCTGTGTCTCTGCTGCCTGCTGCTTGCTGAAGAAACAGCAGTGTTTGGACCTTACCTAAACCGAGGGGGATTCTCTGATGCTCCACTTAGGATCCTCTTCCTGTTCTGTGTTCTCCTGCTCAGCCTTTGGCTCTTCCTGCTCCTCTGTCTCCTCGCCTACTTCCCCCAGTTTCCCACTCAGCTATTAGGAGGGGCCCTCGGTTGTTTGAGTTGGAGGGGATTGTATCAAGGGTGGTACCGTCAGGTTCCCTGCTGGTACTGCCCTGGGAGACCTGGACTTGGACTTCTGAAAAACCAAGACTGAAGAGGAACAATCTGAGTAATTGCACAAGTGTAAGCCTGGGTGAAAGGTCATCATGTCTCAGAGGTCTATTGGCACTTCACTTGATTGGTGATTGTTACACAGATGGACAAAAACCCAGTTCGCCTGTCCGTCCATTTTGTTTTTAGCGCTCGTCCCACGTCCTCAAAATCGGCATCCGTTAGTAACAGACAGAGGGGCCATTTCGTCACCGAGACGGAATGCAATGTCAAAACGAGATGCAAAATTTAACAGCACTTCAAATGCCCCCATTCCTTTTATATCATAAGAGTGTCAAGTGTGAATTAATATAAAACCTAAGCAAAGTATGTCAAGGGGTTGTTGAATGTGTAAAATGTTTGAAATAAATCCCAGTTTGTCCACTTTGCATCAATAGTTGATGTGTCCTGACTTGTTACGACCGAGCATTTTGTAGAGCATATCAAAATACAATTTGAGACGAAAAAAAAAGTGGTGTGCCTCAGATGTATTTAAATGTTCACAATCCAACTTTTTTAATGGTCCCAAACCAGTGTTTGTGACGCTAGTTTAACTCTCTTAGCTTTTGTAAAAATGAAAAAAACAATAGCTAATATTTGCTCATCATCTTTTCATACATCTCATTTACACGCAACCGAGTTTAAGTGCTAATTTGGTGAGGGTAATAATATATTTGGGTCTAATTTTACATTGATTACCTTGCAATTTATTTTACCATCTCCATCCAAAATGACCAGGCCTGGAGACCCTTTTGAAAGTGTTTTATTGCTCAAACAGTTTCAGAAAAGATATACCTATATGTACAAAATTGTCATTCCAATCAACATTTAGAGATGCTGCTGTGACATCCATTATTAGAAACAGGAAGGTTGCATTCACACAACAAACATGTTTGGTTTAAAAATCGCTCCAGCTTTCATAAAACATCCCCTAGATCAGGGGTCACCAGGTCGCCCGCAGGACTGCTCTAAAATAGCGGCACTTGTCAGTGAGCTGCATCTATTTATTTTACAGTCAAACCTCGGTTTTCGAAAGTCCTGGTTCTCGAACAAAGGTTGGTGACCCCTGCCCTAGATTTAACCATTATCTAAAAGTTCCTTCATGAAAGCCTGAAAGAATAATCCTATGTATACATGAATTATGTACCATCCAGGAGTGACTATCTAAGGCTCAATGGGATCATTACGCATTTTCTACAATGACCATCGACATGAATCAATGCAACTTTTGTTGTACTTCGGTGTTTGATGAGCACTGCTACAACAAATGTGAAGATCAGACAGGGTTCCCAAACTACCCACGCACACTGTGGCGTGAGGGGTAACGTCACTCCTTATAGTGAGACTCTGAATCTTACCAACATGGTAAACAATAAAATCAAAGTAGACTCGTACTGTTGATGGTGACACTTTGGAGCTGTGTCTATGGAGTTGACAGATGAAAACACAAACAAAGGGGAAACCAGGACTAATTGACTTTCAAACAAGTAAGGGTATAGCAGAATCAAAGGAGTCCAGTGGCTCCCAGTGACTATCCATCAAGGCATCAAAGAACTCCTCACTGCGTTGCATAAAATCTGCGTTCCACTGGTCAACGTCACATTCTTGGAATGGCACTGTAAAACACCAAATAATAAGCACCATAGCAGAGTGAAATGATACTAGAGGCACTTTCTGTGAATACCAAATGTTAGATTTTTTTTTTTTTTCCCTGCCGGGGCTACAAAGGGACTAGACCGATAAATAGGAGGCACTGAGAAAATAATTTATGCATTTTCAGAATTCAAAACAGATGGCCTAATTTATCCTCAAAATAGACCGGCTCACAACTTTGCTCTGATGTGCTTTGGAGATCCGTCAATTGAAGTCAAATTAGAAGGATGGCACACATCCGACAGCCAACAAAGACTCTTCCACGCATAGGCACGCGCTCTACGGCAGGCAAAACCTCCGAAGGTCAAGCATGTTAAGAAAGCTTTGGGAAGAAGACAAGGAAACATAACTGATGTGATTCTTGATCTTTGGAGTATTTTGAAAAGAGTAAAAAAGCTCATGTCTCCTTTAAAGAGTTGCGGACTACAATCATTTGCATGCCTCAGGGGTTCGTCTGAAAGGGCCAACTGATACATTGCACAAAGTGAGAGATGAAAGTGTCTGGGTTACCTTCTGGATTATCCTCACCATCTCCGGTCTCTTCTTGACTCTGCTGAGGACCAATGAACATAGAAAATATGATTTTGTAAAGTCATGAACAGCATTATTGGTAAGTCAAAGAACGTGATTTTAGCGGCTCTATTCCACAAATGCAATATTACTCATACTGCCATGTTTCCGTCTACTGGGGGTGCATAGACTATATTATCGTTTAAAAAAAATGGACTTGCCCTTTAACTTTTGTGTGCTGTATATTTAATTTGACCCATTATACTTTCCTACTAAAGTTTAATGTTGGTCGTAATGATGATACTGGGAAGAGCCAAGTAGTTTATGAGGTGGTACTTTGTGTAAAAAGTTGGAGAACCACTGCAGAGACCGTATTTCTGTAACCGAAAACTATGCAAATACTTTGATGGTGTCAAACAGTCATTTAAGCAGCAGGATCACAAAACCTCACATACCTGGACATCTCCTGTCACATCAGAAGATGGGGGTGGCAAACCCGTGGGAGGTGGTGGTACCATGTGGCTGGGTGGTGGGTATCCGTAGGGGCCATAGTTGTAGGTGTAGCCACTGTTGTAGCCGCTATCGTATGCCGTATTATTATAGCCAGTGTTGTAGCTGCCATTGTTGTAGTTGTTGTACTGATCGTAGCTGCCCCATTGAGAGTAGTAGCTTTGACCCCCGCCATTGGTGTTTCCAAAGTAATTGGTTGGCGGCTGGCTGTAGTTAGTCTGATAATTCTGACTTGAGCCCACCCAGGTGGTTGTCTTCTGGCTATAGAACAAACAGTTAAAAAAGAATGTTAATTTTAAAGAAAGAATTCTAAATCATTGGTGTAAAAGAGGGGTACGGTGAACACGCATATGAAACTGATGGGGTTCGGTACCGCCAATAATGTTAAGAACCACTGCCCTAGATAATACCCCTTTCTAAAGGTTAAAGGCCATGTGTTTCGATATAATAGTGTTTACACACAGTGGAGTCCTTTGATGAATGTGATGGAGTATTGGGGTACATGAGTATTTACATGTCAAATGATGATTAGCTTACCTCTTTGCCACCGCAAGGCTGAGTCGGAGTGCCTTCCCTGCAAGCACAACGCCCTGGCATTCCTCGATTGCCTTCTTCTGTTCATTTTCATCTCCAAACTTGACAAAGCCATAACCTCTGCAAGCAAACAACAGTCAGGACTCCTCTCAATGCCCCTGGACATTTAATACTTTTTAATTGAAAAGCAGCTAATATTGAGAACAGTATATAGATGGGTATTATTATAGTAGAACTGAAACCTGTGGTTTTACTTTTAACATGAAGTAGCATCACTTCAATTGTGAGTTGCTCTTGCTTAGCCTATATGGGGAAAACAATAGTTTTAGCATAAGACAAGAAAACATTTCTTCAGGCTTCTAGTGAAAATGTCATCAAGGTCCCTTGTGTTGTTATCCAGAAGCTACTAAACAGAAACATAAAATATTGTAAATCACTATGAAAGCTTTGCAATTACACTGACCTACTGTGTAAAATCAGTCTACACCAGTGATTCTCAAAGTGGAGTAAGCGTACCAGTTCTTTCTGGTGGGTGGTATGCTAAATCATTTTCAAATGCAATCCAACACCATGGTGCTACTTGCAAAATATGTGCAAAATATTTTTGGGTGGTACTTGTAAAAGGTTTTGAGAACCACTGGTCTATACCACATCCAAGTACAGATTTCATTGAAATGGAGTTGCAGTTGGGTCCTACTGCGAGTTGACATACTTGGAGTAGCCATATTGGTCTGTGACGACTTTGGCTCCCTTGCAGGAGGGAAAGTCCTTAAAGACATGGTGGAGCTGGTCATCATCCACCTCAGAGGATAAATCTCCAACAAACACTGAGAACTCAGGCCTTGGGGAAGTAGAAGAAAAGACAGATCATGCATTCTTATATATTGACATCCATTGCAAGTGGTCAGATTTCTCAAACTTACCCTGCCTCCTGTCGTTTCCCATAGGTGGCAAAGTTTAGCTTAAACTTCCGAGGCTGCAAATGGGAAAAGAGAATACACACTAAGCAAACCAGAATCGCTCAAAAATCCTGTAGTATAGCACTGATATTGCTGGGAATAAAGAGAGATGTTATTATGGTTATTTGTGTTTACATACCTCCTCCACCTAGACCAGCCTTTAGCCCATTCCTCTGTTAGTTGCTACCAGAGACTCTATTCACCAGCTTCAAACAAAGTTCATTCATGTACAAGCAGCCTCTTAGCAGCAGGTCGAGGGCAGTGGAACTCAGAAGCATGGCCCAGCTCACAGGGCCAACAGTAATTTGGTAGCAGTACTTTCATGCGCCACTAGACACTACGTTTTTTCATATACCATGTGATTCACGGTTCTATCAAATATACTCACTACATTGTGAACATATGTCAACACAGAAAAATGCATACATGTGTTATATTTGCCAGTAGAAAAGGAAAAATTCCCCTACTGTACTACAGGGTCCAAACTGAAATCAAATCTTTTTACAAAGCAAAACCACAATACAGGGACTTTTCTACTAGGGGTACAACTAACAATTATTTTAATAATCAATTAATCTGCAAATTAATCCACAAATCAGATTTGACAATGGAGTACAGTAATCCTAATAATATACAGATTACCACTGCGGAAAAGAGGAAAGTCAGTAGTATTCACACGTACAATGGAGAAATGATGACGTTCAGCAATTATTAAAGAAAAGAAATGTAAACAACTTGCAATGAGGGCATACCGGGTTTGAGCCAGGAACCAGTTTTCCATTTAGTCTTTGAACACAGCGGTCGACACTTGCTTCGTCTGCCATCTCCACAAAGCAGTAACCCGCAGAACCACTAAACAACACAACACAAACATTAGAGAAAGGTGGAAAAATGTCATATGTTGAGACAATATGGACCTCTAGACTAGATTTCAGCAAAGCTCTAGGGAGAAACCTGCTACAGCAAAGCCACAGGCCACTGACGTATGTACTGTTATGTGTTTGGGGCCCTCTGGTGGGATGTGACAGAGTCACAGCTTAAGTGCAACTCATTTCACTTTTAAATTAAGAATATGTGCATAAATATTTGTTTGGATGTATTTTATCAGATATTTTCTTATGTAACTCTCTAACACATTTTCACAGAATCATAGTGATGTAAAACAAAAATCTTACGATGCAAATCGTGCATATTACCTTACAGGGAGGGTGCTATTAAATATATATATATATATATTTTTTTAGGAATATAGCTTTAGTTTTGTTTTGATAGACACTTGTGGTATTGATTTTAACGTTGGTCATGATGGTAATACTTGGTGAGTATTTTGGTAGGTGAAATATGTGGTTAAGAACCACTGCCATAAGAAACACTGTAACACGAATCTTTGAATATAGCCTACCCGGTTAACTTGTGAGTGATTATTTTTACTCCAAGCGGTGATTCCCCCATTGCAGTGAAGGCCTGCTTGACGAAGCTCTCGTCCATGTACGGGTCCAACTATAGAAATGGGTGATAAAAAAACAACAACTGTATGCTACATCAATTGCAGTAAGAAATCCTTACGTCATGCAAACAACAATTTTAGTTAACATAAAACATATGTAAATTTTGAATCGGTGTAGCAAATGGTTCGAGCTACGCATCGAGTTGAAGTGATTAAGTGTTTATTGTGATTAATTTAATTTAAGTAATTGGTCTCATACACAGAAAAAGCAATTACAATTTAACAAGACTGTAATGTTAGCCGGTGTCATGTTCGGAACTCGCTAAATTTAAAACTAGGCTAATGCTATAAACTGAAAAGACTTCAAGCATACATCACCCATCCAGAGACTCGTTTGTCTGTTAAACATCTTGTTAAACGAAGTGTGGAGAAGTTGACGTCCAAAAGCTTGATTTAGAACTCGATCGAGGGTTTATTTTCTGCTAAAGGCTCCTTCGGTGTTTTCGGTCTCGTCCTTTCTCTTCTTCGTCGTCTTCTTCTTCGCCTTCTTTTTCTTCTAATCGACTTCTATATAAATACTGCCACCCGTAGTATTGGAGCGGAACAGCACCAACTACTGTTTTTAATGATTGTTTTGACAAAATCGACATTTTCAAAACACTTAACGCAGAGGGCTAAACACATGCCACAGAGGTCAAAATGGCACATTCTGTTTGCAAAAGGCAATACCTATGCCAAAATATAAAAGATATGGAACAAAAGCAAATTTTGCCTTCAAAAAAATCAAACTTTGACTCAAGTGTATGAGCACCTCTTGCAAAAAAAAAAAAAAAAAAAAAACATTTGGGACTGTGGTTGACAAATAAAATATCTACACAGAGGATACATGGAAATAAAAAATAAAAAATCCATTACTGTGCGAGAAATTAGGAGGAAAAAAAGTATTTTACAGTGAAGAATCCATGCTTGCCAAGAATAACACAGGTCTGAAGACTGATTGCTATATCCCAGTTTCTTCAAACAAGTCAAAGCAATCAATAAAAACTGTAATAAGATTGATGGGCTACACACCTACCGCTGAGGAAAGTAGATCATGTTAGGAAACCAAGCCATGTTTGTCACAGCAGGGGGCTTGGATGAGGTGCTCAGGTGACACAAAGAGCTATGGTTTAGATGTCACTGTTTAGAATTAAATTTGACATACAAAGCTCCTGTCAGGTCTAAGTACATTCAGACATTAAATCACACGCTGGAACGAAGAGGAGAAGACAACCAGAACAGGTTTACTCGCGAGGAGAACGATCGAGAAAGGAACCTCAGTTACAATCTCCATCAATTCTGAGTCCTTACTCCACGTGCCCCTCTTTTGAATGTTTTGGTTGCCCTGGTTACAGAGGTGTTGCTACACTAAAGGGAGGGGAGATTGTGGCTGGAGCAACGCTGATTAGCTAAGGAATGTAGTTTGGTGTGAATTAGTACTTCATTGTCGGCCCGTGACCTCCGCAGAGTCTGTCCTCTTTCCTCAACCAGCTGTCTTCCCCCAGGGACAGGGATTAAAAGACATCCCTGTCACTGAAGAGGAAGAACCTAGTTCAAAGGAAAGTCATAAACTCGTAAAGATGAGGCCTACAGGTCTGGCACGCCAAGGCTTCACGTAAATTATTCCAACAGCTCCTTTAAAAAAAAAAGTGAGTGTGAGAGAAAGGGAGGAGCCCTCAGGTTGGATTGGTAGAGAGGGTCATTGGTGACGTTTAGGTCAATGAGAGAAGCAGTGGGAATTAAAATACATTTGCAAATGAGGATGGCCCTCCAGCTCTATATGACAACATATAAGGAGCAGTTTGCCTCTCCTGGGAAAGTGGAACGAATCCAACTTCAACCAACTTCTGCCCACAGAAGAAACAACCCACACCCTCAACCGGTAAGAGGCTGAGCAGTAGAAATGTTTAAACCCAATGAATCAGCTAACAAATACAGTAATGAAAGTATAATGATGTGTGTATCTTTGATGTATTTATTAGAAACTATCAATTGAAAAATAACTTTTACACACAGTGAAGTAATTATTGCTTCTAATTTGTCTAAGGTCGAAATATTGAATTTCCATATACCGTAATTTCCGGACTATAAGCCGCACCGGACTATAAGACGCACCAGCTAAAATTCAGGGATATTTTAGTTTTTTTCTTACATAAGCCGCACCGGACTATAAGCCAAAATAGTATTTTTTTTTTCTTCAAGATACTGCACAACAGTGGTCCACAGCCTTTTTACGAGTGTATAAAAGTGATCAAGTCATCACAAAAATCACGAAAAAAATCTTATATAAGCCGCACCTGACTATAAGCCGCAGGGTTCAAAATTTTGGAAAAAAGCTGCAGTTTATAGTCCGGAAATTACGGTAGTTCAATGAGTGTTTTTGCAATGGGCTAAAATTCTAGTCTCTGTATAATTGGATATTTATTGCTCCTTTATTTATGCTGTTGCCTTGGCAGGACTTTCTTTTCCCCCGGCTTTTTAAAAAGCAGAACAAACAGTCACACAAACCATTTACACCTTTACCCCCTGTGGCGGCTGGCTGTCAACCATTCCCCCCTGTAACACGACTGTCATTCTATAGCCCAGTAAGAACTTGTCCTGTCAGCCCTGACAAGATTGTGGGCTCAAGCAAAACACAGCACATGCAAGCCATAAACCCATCTGCAGTTCAAGAGCTGCCCTCTATTGCCCGGCAGCCGAAACTATCATATACCGCTGCCAACTGTGTCCAGCTGAAGAAAATATCAAGGTAATTTTTTTTATTTATTATTATCTCAAACTATGGTTTTGATGGTGATCCAGATATTACATTCGACACACAAAAACAAACAAACTTAGTTTGTGCATCCAAACTAAAATTGATCAAGCTATTAATCACTATTTTTTTATTGGTTTATCAACAGTGGGTGCGCCAGCTGTTTCCATGTGGTGAAGCCCTACCAAGCCGGTCACTATGTAATACACCCGCAGTTTCTATCTGAATGCCGCCATTAGGACGATCTTCAGGAAATACTTGATGAGTGGAGCATCCTAAGAAATATTTTACCACTTTTTTTCCATGCAATAACAGTACACAGTGTCGTTGGCTGCACAACAGAACATTTAACTTTGTTGCTAAATATGCAGTTAAAAATTGCACTTTACACTTATGTCCAAATACTGTCTAATTTTTACTTTTAAAAATATCAATTTAATATGAGACCATGTCAATGATTGTGTCTATTTCAAAAAGCAAATTTTCCTGTTATATAATGGACAATAATCACATATTAAATTAAAACAAACTATAAACTGCATAGAAATGTTTTCATCTTCTTAACTTTTGTATTCAGCTTTTAATATGTGTGGTATTTTCACCTTCAGTGTTCTGTTTGACTGTGTAATTGGTGATCAATGTGGAAATAAAGTGAAATGTTGAATGGTATTTCAGATTAAATTAATGTAAAGGTTAGTGTATATTGCTTCTCCTGAGCTGCTTTAAATAAACTCCAGATCAGAAGAATGAATACATGTGTACACTGAACAAGAGTGTAAAGACACCCCATTTCAAAGTTGTAATTTTGTTTAAATTTTATTTCTATGCCTCAGTGCAAGGTAATGATAACAAATTCAAACGTAAAAAAAAAGATTTCAACCATCATCTGTAAGAAATTGTGACATTCATCGATGCAATTTTCCCATGAAGATCTACAAAAGCAGATGTGGACTTGTCGAGAATATTCTTTTCCATCTTCTTCTCGTATGCATCTATGAGCAAAGCAAAGTCTAGTTAGCAACACAGGATATATGATTAGTCAACAAGAGGTTCCAGAGAAAGCCAACAGTTATTAATATGCAATTAATCAATATCAGAACATGATCTGAATGATGTTTCGCCCATGAGAACGATACAAGGTGACTTGTACCACACGTGCTATAACATGTATTTTTATAGTGACAGAATATTTGGCCGTGATCTCTTGTCGGTTTCTAAAATCGTCCTACACGTGATATAGTCGCAAACATTATTATGATGCTCCTTGTAAATTCTGTAAAATGTCAAACACACACCTTCCACCAAGGTGATACTGGCAGTCATAGAAAAATGTTCAGCCAATGAAGTTCATGACAACGAGATGCAGAACAGTGTGGGCAAACAGAAAGTCAGCAAAGGCTCTCTCTGGTGAGATGGACAAGAAGTCTCCCTTGTTGTGAGGGTTGATCTGGATACGAAGACACACTTGAGAGACATAAGCCATACACAGAATTAATGAGTTGTGTTGCATATTCTCTGCAAATAGTTTAAGAACATTATTTCTGCATAATTTGCAAGGTACCAACAAACCAAGGGGCGGACCTAGCTTTTCATTGCCGTAAAAAATGGCGACTATCGGTAAACTGGGTTAAGTTTGATTTAAAAAAAAATGCCTTTCAATGCTGGATAAACTATTAAATGAAAACTTACCTGCGAGAATGAAAGAGCCAACGCATGAGATGAAGCCAGAAAGAAAACTGTTGAAGGGGAATGTTCCAACGAGCAGACAGTAAAGAAACTGCAGCGCTCCCGTTAGCATGATGTACAACAAATATGCATCCACCACTTTCAATTTATTGGGCGTCGTCGAGGTATATTCTTCAAGAAACCGAGAAATAACTGATAAAACTGAAGCCGACATTGTTGCGTTTCAATTATTTGGTCAAGTGCGCTCGTCAATAGCAGTGCAAATGATACAATTACGCTACGTGTCGGTAAAACACGGAAATGGTCATAGTGCAACAGTAAATATAATCCGGTCAAAACATTTAGTAGGAACCAAAGTACAACAATCAACGGCAGGATGCATTTGCTGGGTCGCGCCACAAAGATTGCGTCACAATGGAGTACTAATGTGTCACTCTGACACTTTTTAACAAAACTGTATTTTAACAACCCTCTTCTGACAAAATGACATTCAAAATAACAATTCCACACATCTTGAATGAGTTGTTAATCTGTTGCAGATTGTGGCATTACGGGATGAAGGTTTGTGGCGAGAAACGCCTCCATGATTTTAAAAGTGACCGTAGCGTGAGGCATCTTTATGTTTCTCAATCTTTGTCTTAGGTCAGCTGACCCAGGAATGCACAAGTTACCAAACATTGTAATAGGTAGCTCGAGACAGTGACAGAAAGACGCATACACAAATAACTACAATAACTTTACTTCATATTGTATGCAGTCACCAGGATACATCTATGAATGGATCCTACTCCTACGGCACCGGGAGCATTGCAAAACGATTGCGAGACAGAGTAAGAAATGTCACTGCTGTACTAGTTGATTACGTCACAGACTGACCGGAGGAAAGACGCGTGCGTATGTTTGTGTTTGTGCGTGAGAGGGAGAGAGACTAAAGATGTTGATTAAAATGTGGGAAACTGGTTAATCATTTAGTATTGGCCCTAATTTGACAGTGTTTTAAAATTTATTTTATGCAGTTTGTAATCATTAGCATTATACTGTTTTTCAGAATGTTCTCAAAGAAGAATTAAGTAAAAACATTTCGGGGGTGAGGGCATTTAAATACCTTATTTTTTTAAATAAATAAAATGCATATCTGTACTAACCACAACCTTTGAAAGACCTCATACCAAGATAAGCTTATAGAGCAGATAGCTGTGCTCAGGTTGGAGGCCATGGGAGGTATACGTGTACTGATAATGAAAGAAGAAATATGGTATTGTTTTGCAATATTTGAGCTCCCAGACAGTGTAAACATATATATAATACTAGGAAAAGGAAAAATGTACTGAACAGCATGCATATCATGTCCACTGATAATCATTTGCACCAAGAGGTACTTACTAGTTAAACTGTTTTTTACTGACAGCATGGGGATTTGCCCTCATGTGATTTGTAGTGTAATGTTTGGACCTGCCCAAGTATTGAAGCAAAACATACTGTATACTGTAATGCTTTATTTATTTGTGTTTGCTTTGTATTTATTTATCAGGTCGAGTTCCATTTGGAGCTGGTGGCCTTCGTGGCGTCCAACATCCATGTCTCTATTGAAGGCTACAGAGAGCAAGATTCTTAGTTGTATGGTCACACACCCCCCGACACATCATACCAATATTTAGTTTCTTCTCATACAGTATAAAAGTTTGAGCATCTCATTAAACCTGCAGAAAGACGGAGAGATAAATATGGAAAATGTATAGTTGTTGGAGAGAAACTAGTCTGCTGACTGCCATGCCATTGTGAAAGCAGATTGTAGTTGGTACATCTCATGTAGTATTAAATTGCAGTAGACTGTACTGATGATTAACCTAGGCAAGTGTATCTCACAGCTTTCTTGACACCCTTCATAGATTTTTTTTTCTGCTTGCAGGTATTCAAAATAATCTATGGGCCAGGTTTGTAACCCTCCCAACTCAAGATCGAATATGGACTCTGACCCTTACCAACAAAGTGGTTCCAAAGCCTGTAGAGCAAGGTAGTACCTCTGCCTATCCTTTTTTTCCCCATTGTTTGTCGGACTGCAACAGGCAGCATTCTGGTTTATTTATAGCAAATTAACAATTTTTTAAATTATTGAAAATTGTGATGATTAATATGCACCTGCACATGTCTTAGATTCCAAAATGCCGCTGGTGATGGTCCATGGCTTTGGAGGAGGGGTAGGCCTATGGATTCGGAATCTGGATGCACTGTGCCGGTCACGTCCTGTTTATGCCTTCGACCTCCTTGGCTTTGGCAGGAGCTCCAGGCCGTCTTTCCCTTCTGATGCTTCCAAAGCAGAGGAGCAATTTGTCAACTCCATAGAGCAGTGGAGGCAATCTCTTGGTGTGGAGAACATGATTCTGTTGGGCCACAGCTTGGGCGGGTACCTGGCTACATCCTATGCCATCCAATACCCTTCAAGGTAATTATAAAAGTTTTAGTATTGGGGTGGATCATATAGATTGGGAGGGATTTCCTTTTTTTCTTAATAACTCTGCCTGGAGCCCTCTGAGCTGGACTTTTCAAATAATCTTACAAATGCACTAGCAATAAGTTCTGTGTTCTCTTCCAGAGTGTCTCATCTTATCCTGGTTGATCCATGGGGTTTCCCTGAGAGACCGCAGATCCAGAGACAGGAGAACCAAAGTCAGGCCACAGAATTGGTCAAAAGACCATCCCCACCTAACTGGGTGAAAGCGATTTTTTCCGTAGTTTCCCTCTTTAATCCTCTGGCTGTCATCAGAGCAGCAGGTCCATGGGGTGAGACATAATCCCTAAGTATTCAAATTCTTTGTGGCATGTAACCCATCCTCTTACCTCACAGAGTGTTGTTTATTCAGGTCCAGGATTGGTGAACCGATTTCGTCCTGATTTCAAAAGAAAATTTGAAGATCTGTTTGATGATGACACCATGACACAGTATATCTACCACTGTAACGCACAGCCGCCGAGGTATGTCGACACACTGTTGCGTACAGTATGAGATCCAATATTCAATTTCTGGTCCTCATGCACACCCCCAATGTGCACCCCTCATTATTTTCAAAAGACTATTTCTTAATTTTTTTCACTTTTCTGTTCTCAGTGGCGAGGTGGGTTTCCGGGCCATGGCTGAGTCTTTGGGTTGGGCAAAGAGACCTATGCTGCAGCGAGTCCATCTGTTACCCAGCTCCATGCCGCTTACCATGCTTTATGGCGCCCAATCGTGGGTTGATAGTTCCTCTGGGGACAAAGTGGTCCAGGTTAGGAGTCCTGCTCACACCAAAGTGCTGGTAAGTGCAGCAATTATCAAATTATCAACCGTATATTGGCTGTCCTGATTCAAATTAGTGTCACTTGACTCTAATTTATGTAACACTATTTATTGGGGAAACTTATGTTGCTTATAATGATAATCTTTGTTTCTGTTCGTCCATCAATCCATTTATAATATTGAAATTTGTTATACTCCGTAGCTGATAAATGATGCCTCTCACCACGTTTATGCCGACCAACCGGAGAAGTTCAACGAAGTGGTCGAAAATATATGCAACTCTGTTAACTGAATAGAGCTTGTGTGTAGTAATATTGTATGTGTACTGTGTACTGTATGCTGTAAATATAAAGCCAAGTTCAGAGGGTTTCTGTATCTTATATGAGTAGGAATGTTGTTTTGTCCTGTCCTGTCCTGTCCTTGATTTCATCATAATATATAAAAAGTCTGTTTCTATAGTAATGTCTTTTTATCTATTACCATCATCTTCGCTATTGAAATCTAAACATATTTTGGTTCTCAGTGTGAATGAATAAGCAACCAATTATTTGTTTTTCATTTGCTAGATTTAAGCAGCATTTGACTTGGGTGGTTTATTACGGCTATGTTTGGCATTTCAACTATGTAAAAAGCATACATTTATTTTTCTTTTTTTTTTTTCTTTTGATCGCTTGTTTGATTTCACTCATGACTGTATTTTCTACCTTGAAAACAATAAATGGTTTTAGTCCTTTGAGGTACTGTATGTGCGAAGAATATTCATGACAAACCAACAAGGGTTTATGCATAATCCACAATCATAATATAGACTAAGAACTTTATTTTTGTGAATAATCTAGTAAATTTGTGCAAAATTCACTTGCTTGTATGCTTTTGTGTCATGTATTGCCGTCTAAATTATTTAACCCACACCAGCTATGAGAAATTTAAAATTATTAATGATTGATTTGATACCAGAACGTGTTTCCAGTGACCCACTTGAGAATTTAGGCAATTTCATCTTCTACCACTAGGTGACAGTGGCATGTTTCCTTTTTGTAAGAATGAAAGGACCAGTGATTCGGGGAGGAAAATAATCACGTCGCCTTATATGGACTATGCATACTTGTATAACAACAACCGTAATTAAATACTTTACAGATTGAGATGTCACAAATTTCTGCTGTCTATTAATTTGATACAGGTTGAAGTGCAATATCTGGAGAACATTGAATATTGCTTACACAATGTTCAATGTTCTCAACAGAACATGTGAACGTTGTGTACACAGTGATGGATGATCTTATCTGAAAACTTTGCTGTATGGAGAGTGAAAGAATTCAATTCAGCGTTTTGGTATAGTTTTATCATCATCTTAGGGGATACAAAAAATAAATAGTAAATTGGTACTGAATCAGTTTCCTTCACATTTTATAGTGATTTCTGTGAGGTTAAATATACTGTAATAATAAAAAAAATTAAATGTAGGTCAGTGTTTACCATTCTCATAGGGCTACCTGATGAGTCCACTTATCATCGTGATACAGTAGTGAGCTTACTTCATTATTTGCGTGCACATGAGCATAAATAGCCTATATTAGTGAAAATAGCAAAGATATGATGGATGGAACAGTACAGTCTAATATTCACGGGAATGAACATTATCTTGTAGCATTGCACAGGTGTCTTTTAGAAAAAAAGCACAAGAGTAAACTGCCACTCAGGCCTTTCCTGTACTGAGATAATTAATGAAAATTAAAAAACTGGGAAATCACAATTCATCCAAACCTTCCATGCTACATTCATTAAATCCATTATGAATTCCACTTTGTTCAATAACACTTTTCACATACTAAAACTAAAAGATTCGGTATAAAAGAATTGTGAAATAAAAATGTTTGTTCAGTAAGGTTTTTTTCAGTGCTTCAATAATTATTTGAAAAATTAGGAACCTTCATAACAAAAATCCTCGTGCTGTGTGCTGTCAACACTTAATTAACACTGTGTGGTGTTTTTAAAGCAAAATATATTTCTGCTAAATGCTGTTGCTGCAGAGCACTACATATTTTAAGCTTCATATTGACTTCATATTTTATAGGTGTCAGTGACGAATATGACAATATATGATGGTGCCGGGTGCTTCTCACTGTTCAAGAACAACGATGTCAGCCACTCCATGCACTTGTGTCAGTTGTTTGCAGTCCAGAGATGCCACCAGTTTCCTGGGCCCGGGTTGAGTCGGGATGAAGTGTTCTGTCAATGTCACGGTGGAGTGACCACCGACGTCACTGAGATAGAAGAATGAGAAGTTAATCATCAAGTAAAATAATCAATAACAGGAAGTACAGTTTGCACAAGATAAGGAGTCCTACCCTACAAACACTTCGTGGCCTTTCTGCAGGCCCAGTCCTTCCACTCTAAAGATCACGCCCATCAGCATTCTCGGCAGCGGGTTAGTGAATGTGATCTTGGCTGCCATTTCCTTACCAACCACAGCTTTCCCCAAAGGCTGCCGATCATAAATTCAGAATTTATATGAATTAATGCAAACATATCTGATTTGATACTAAAGTTAAGAAAAACTCACCGTGACGATGAGATCAGGTGTAAGGAGCCTGAAGGTGGTCTGGTTGGCTAACACTTGCTTGGTTTCATTGACTCTTCCCGACAATGTCAGCATCAGTGCTGCCTGATCCACCAGTTGGTTCTGGTATTGTTGATAAGGCAAAATCCACTCAATCTTTTTTTCTGTGTATAGACAGAGGAATAACTTAGAACATTCTCACATTAATCTAACCCTTGAAGCCGCAGTCATGCATCCTTCAGAATTCTTTATTGCCCATGAAGTTACCACTGCCGAGAAATGAACAACCAGTCATCTTCTAAAACAGCATATTTGAACAGGCACGTCCTTTTTCACATTCACAAACTCTTGGCGATGAGTGCTTTCCAAGCATTGGTGTGACATTCTTTCTGTGGATGCTAAGCTCTTTTCTAGTTGAAAAATTGATTTACTGCACTAAAATACCTTCACTGTGTCGTTCATCAGGTACGCTTGCACAATAAACGAAGAACTGCATAAACTGTACAAAGTACCTCTCCAAGCTTTACTACTGTAAATAAATATCACTAGGCTCTTAAAATAATGATTTAAGTCATACTTTGAAAAAAAATCCATCCGTTCACCCGCCCATCTGTCCATCCATTGAGCCCTTGAGAGTCAATTTCTGTGAAAACTGACCTTCGTTGGGCAAAAGCTCCACTGGCAACTGCTCTTTCTTGATGGTGCCCTTCACAACACCAGTGTAGTACATGACAGCCACGTGACTGTGCAGCGTAGTTTTACGAGGCTCAGAACTCAGATTCTTCACCACGATGCTCAGATGAGCGTCAGTCCCCATCCTGGGCCCTTCTCCCTCCATTTTGACTTCAATGCTGACGTCCTCTGCCATGGGTGAGGAGTAGACGTATGGCTTGCTGCCAAAACGACTCGCGGTCTCTACGGCAATACGCTCCTCCTCTGAACCTGGAGAAACGGGAAGAGAATGGGAGGAGATATTGATCTTGAACAATCAAATTTAATGGTGACATGTAGTAGTCGCCACAGAACACCACTCTATGAGCACGAATAGAAAACTCGTACCTTCCTGATGTTTATACAAATGAGTGATGTCATGTCGCTCATCAGATCCAACAGCTTTTGTGCTGATACAGTGGCCAACAGCCTTCTTCTCACTCTGGATCTGGCTGAATGTACCATCGAGATTCCTTTGCCAGTAGATCTTGTCACTGTTGACCTAATAAAGGAGTAACATTCCAAACATCAGTAAACAGGGTTGACTTGCCTTTTATGGAGATGATGGTGACTATGGAAAGTTTGAACATAATGAAGACTAGCCCACCTCTGCAAAGACAAAAGGTGTGTCATGTTTGAGGTAGACCTGGCCAGAACGGATGGCGGTGACAGAGGCGGGGCCACAGCGGAAGGTACCCTGACTTGTCTCCTGGGGTGTGGAGTCAACAGCTTGCCAGCCCCCATGACCATGGGGCAAGTCTGGTCTGGCCATCCAGCAATCATTCCATACATGGAAATTCCTAAACACAGGGATTGATTCTGATCAACTGTTAATCACAGGGTGACTGTTTTAAACATTGCAATTGAATTTTTATTATTTTCCTAGACTCGCACAGTTGGACGAGGAATGTCGAGCACCATTGTGTGACGGACTGCTTCTATTGAGAGCTGAACATTTTCATTAACTTTAATTGAAGGACCGTCTACGGCACAGGTGTCAAACTCAAGGCCCGGGGGCCAGATACGGCCCACATCGTTTTATGTGGCCTGCAAAGACAAGTTGTGCATCAAATTCATGTGTCATTACTAGAATTGGAAATTGTCTTCACTTTTAATATCTTGTTTTAAAAATATTTGACCAGTTTTTACTCGTCTAATTTGAAAACGAGTTATTTGTCAGTTTGTTTAGTAGCTTTTACTGTATATAATATGAGGTGCTCATACATTTATTTGGGTTGAGAGTCATAATGGCCGTCCGAAAGAAGCTATGACGACAATGCGGCCCGCGAAAAAAATTAGTTTGACACCCCTGGACTCTCCGGCCTGCCTCAAGTTCAAGGTGACTATTTCTCAGTATATCTAAATATAGCCGACTCTGGTATAGAGCAGGCCATTTTGATGTCCCAGGTCATGTCACATACCTCTTTCCATAACTTACCAGACAGAATCACGATTGAGGTAGTCGATTGGGTCCATATTCTCATCAAAATATACATCTGTTGTGAGGGACACATCAGTGTCATGAGCAGACTGGAAGTTGGTCACGCTGCGAGCAGGTATGCCAAGACAACGAAGTACTGTATACATAGATGGAAAAAAAAAACTGTGATGTAGTTGTTAGAGAGCTGAAGGGCTGATTTCATATTTCAATTATGAGTCAATTTTTCTGAACACATAAATATTTCTACCAAGGGGACATTTGCATGATAGTACTACACTTTGCTGGTGGAATGAAAGTGACTCATGTTGCTGTATGAGGGACCAAAGTAGAAGGTATGAGAGGAATGTCAGTGTAAACATTTGGGGGTGTAAATGAGTTATGGCTATCAGTGCTTGGGTCAGCTGGCTATCATGTGCATGCACACGCACGTGGTGCAGCCTAACAAGGCCTGGCAGAGAGAACACTGTGATTGTGGAAATTTTTAAAGTTGACTTCACATGGAAATGTTTCTGGACTGTGACCAAAATCTACAGCAAAAGAGAATTGCATCTTTGTAACCCAACTTGGGAGACAGAAAATCTGGCACTGCTAAGGTGAGTCCTGTCATCATGAAATATGTCTTCACACTTTCCTCCCTTGTTTGCTCACCCACTCACCTGATGTTGTGACTCCAGAGAAGACCCAACATTGTCCATATGACACAGGAATTCCATTGGAAGAGTGGTATTTTTTCAGAATCTCCACACTGCTGCTCCACGCGGCAGGAGACACTCCATCAGAGTAGTTCCCAGACCAATTTCCAATTAGAACTCCATAATCGTCTTGTGCATTTATCTACAAAAAAATCATATACCCAAAACAAAACAATTTTTAGGAAATTTTCTGTATAAAAGTATGTTTATGAGTAAAGTCACTTACCATGGCTGATATGACCCTGACAACATTAACAGGATCCCCTCGACCAGATGGTGGCATGTCACTCTTCTCCAGAACAAATAGACATGCTTCCAAGATTCCCTCATGAAACTGCAGTCAAGAGACATATAGAATCATTTTGTCATTTTTTTAATAAAAAAAAAAAGCCAACAGAATTATGCCATCTTTAACACAGATGACAGTATTGATAATGCCAGAGTGAAAAGCGCAATCAATGTCTGTTTTTAAATCTGCAATTGTGTAACATTGCCTTGGAAAACGCAGTGCTGTGTCTTTACAAATTCTTTACAAACCCAAAAATTGTTCTGTAGAGCATGCTGAAGATAATTCATTTGAACCAATAAGCTAACCTGCTCTATATATATAATAATAAAAGGTATAGTTTCATTTTTAGGAGTTCAAAAATAACAAACAAACCAAGAAACAAATTGTGGGCCAATGACAAAACAAAAGTAAGATGGTACACAACAGACAGAATATTTGTATTTTCAAAGCATTTGGACATTTTGAAATACAGAAAGAGGAAAATACTGCAGTGATCAGGCTGTTGTGTTGTCCAGAAAGTTCCTACCTGACCAAAGTTCCATGTGCGAGCTCCAATTTGCTTCTCAGTTCCATAATAAATTCTTCCAGTGTCATTCAACACATACTCCTTCCTCTCCTCTTCATTATCCAAGAATACTGGGTCCTCTGAAAAAGACTACCATTTAAAACACTTGAAATACTTCCTTGAGATTATTATTATTATTATTATTATTATTATTATTATTATTATTATTATTATTATTATTATTATAATTATTATTATTATTATTATTATTACTGTAGTAGTGGTAGTAGTATAGTTGTTGTTTCTCATTCACATTAGTTTCAGTTTAAGATTTAAAAATTTTTGCTTGCTCCCTTTCAGTGAAAGAGGCCCTGCAAGCCTGGTCTATTCACCTCTTAAGTTACAACATCCCTCAAGAATGTGATTTTTTTTCACGAAAAATTAGGGTTTCAATAGAGCCAGGAAATGGTTCCCAAACATGGGCCCCAATTCTGCTGGGGCAGAGTTGGGTGTTTTTATCCCATCTCTTGTATCTCTTATTGTTGCTACAATGGGTGGGAAACATAACGCGACAAAGATAGACAAGCATGACCAAAAAAAAAAAAAAAAAAGTGGAAGGAAGAGGCTTCTAGTCATGAGGGACAGCGAAGAGAAAGAGGGGAAGTTGTGTGATTGGGGAAGGGGGGGTTGAAGAGGTCGTGGGGTGGAGTAAAACTCTTGACTTCTGGCAGGAGAACTGTATTTTTAAAATTTTAAGTCAGAACAGAGACAGAGAGGATGAAGATGAGGGCAGGGCTCTGAGGTGAAAGTTTGTGAGAAGTTCAGGTCAGCAGATGTGGCAAAACTATGCGGAGGAGGCTTAAAGAGAAAATAAAGTTTAGTAGGGGAGAGGACAAGTTAGCACCAAACTGTGTGCACTTGTATGATGGGCGGACAAGACTTTCACCATCTTACCTGCACACCAGGGGTTGAAGAGCATGATGATGTTCTTGCTGGAGGTGTAAATATTTGGGTTTTCATTTTTCAGGGTGCTGGTTGTGACTGTCAGACCATAAAGACCAATCACAGCATTGGCAGTAGAGCTGACAGACAACGTAAACTTGTTGTTATTTTGCTCTTCAATCTTAGCGCCCCATTGTTTATTATCCAAGGTATCAACCAATGGGATGATGATGTGGGTCCCTTTGGACACAAGTGGTAGTGGACCTACAAAAAAGATCATATATCAGGTTAAAACAGATTAGACAAATTCCTACAAAATGTGCTGCAGTTTTTCAGATTTTCACCAATTATGCATAGAAAAAAAATGCTAATCTATCCTATTATATTTTATTTATTTCTTCCTCAGCAAGATTGGAAATGGCGGCCGTTTCCAATGGTAACAAATAGCAGTAGTGCTAAATGAATTAAAAAAATAATGCATTTGAAGTAGAGTTTTGTGCAGTTTTGGAGACAAGTTTAATTTATGATTTTAATCCAAGGTACTTATCTGAACTGAAAGTACATTTACAAAAATGCATGCAGTTTCTGGCTTTCCACAAATTACCAAAATACAATATTTTCACAACAACATAGTATCTGTTTAGCAAGAATTATATTTGATTGATGTGTGAAAAGTATTACATTTCACTGAACCTTCACCTTTGGTACGCAAGACTTAAAAATAAAACCTATCCCTTTTCATTACTGTCCAAAATTAGAATTGCCCTACGTGGCATTATGACATTTTCTGCCAGCTAATATTGAAACTGAAATGAGAAAACAGTAGTTGTCCAAGTAACTAACTCCCTTGTTTTCTTCCAAACTGTTTACTTAGTGGTACTCGGTTGGACTGGATTCTGCTGGATTTGGTTACGTGAGGATCGAGCTTATCAAGAATCCATTGTTCTCTATCTGATTCCTGACAAGACCTCACCTCCCTTCCTCGCCCATCGCAGAACATTACTGTGAAAAAAATCCATTTAAAAAAAGTCTGCTTTATTCTTATTGCTTCATCTTTGACTGAAAATCTTTACTTCTGTTTGAACCAGATAATGGGTTAGAAATCTATAAAATGACAAAGTACTTTGTCAAGGCATTGAAAGCTGTGCAAATGAGGATTTGTTTAAGATTACATAGATGGGATGGGTGTGATTTTTCAAATGTTTCTGTTGTGATGCAATGGTCACCATTCCAAAGAGTGTCGTCATGGCTATTTATTTCAAATACAGTCTCAGCACACTGCCTCCTCTTTGCTTTAGTAGGCTTGACATGAAATGACATATTAAAATGTAACCGTTAGATATCTTTATCATGGTCATGATTAATCCCTCTTAATTTTGTGAAGCTCCAACTCATAGCTTCAGAAGCGCTAAGAATAAAATTGGATTAAAATGAGGATTTTAATCGTACAATACCACATAGCTTCCCAAGTACCATTTGAGTCAAGTCAAGTCAAGTCAAGTCAAGTCAAGTTTATTTGTATAGCCCTAAATCACAAACAGTCTCAAAGGGCTTCACATAGCCAAAAATTGACAATTATTCTCAAAGCATCCCCTGATGCTTGACCCTTTATGACCACCATACACATTTAATTTTTGTTGTTCTTGTCTCATACATACCTGTTCTCAGTTCTAGATGCAGCTTGTCAGTGTCAGCACGAAAGGGCCTGTTGAGCTCTAGTTCTATTTGGAACGTCTGTCCTCTGCGGATGATCAGCTTTTCTGAGTTGTACAGATCGGTGTGATGCTCCTGTCTGTTTTTTCCTGTTCTGGAGCTCAGCAGATCCACAGAGCACACAGACAACTTCATAACTGTGAAAGAAGGGTGGAAAAAGAAATGAAATGTTTGAGTACATCATTACAATTTTCACTGACCTCAAAAATTAATCTACCTTCGCTGACCTCAAAAGTTAATGGACATTACCTTCCATTTCGTTGGAGTCTCCATTTTCTGGCTTTGGTCCATCAAGTCCTGGAATCGGCGTGGGAGGGTTGACCAGTTCTACTTTATCCGTGATATCATAGGTGGTGATATTCTGGCATTTACAGCAGCATGGGCACATTTTCCGAAACCAGCGGCGACAAGCACTGTCTTCTGTTTTTTTTTCCCCTTCCTTGTGAATGGACAACTCCACCTTGGTGGGTGGGGCTGCACCCGGAAAGCGCCCCATATCAGATGTGCTTCTTACTGTCAGCCTCTCACCTGGCATCCTTCAAAGGACATGACATTCATTTATTTCAGTCAAGACAGAAATATTAAGTCACTGACTAACTATTAGAACCTATAGAACCAAAGAAATGGAATGTGAGATCATAAATATTGTAGGCTACCCATTGTGACTGAAACAAAATCATGTGTATGTTTAATAAATTAGAAACAACTAAATAGCACATTATTTTGAATTAGAAAATCATACTTCACATTTTCAGTGCCTGAGAGGAAAAACAACTCAATTATTGCTTTGTGCCATCGTGTTGAAGTTGACATTATACTCTCAAATGAACATATGAATAGGCGCTCTTTCCTTCCCTTTATTTTTTTCATCACAAATCAATATCTCCTTCGCGTCCACAAACGTTGCATTCATGTACACATCATATGGGCATTTATCACAATGTCACATTCCCAGCACTGTGTGGAGAACCAAGAGACAAAGCAGAATTTGGCCATTTAAGCTTTGCCTTTTGTTCTCAGCTTTAAATCGGGGTGAGAAATTTCAAAGTGGGAAAAAAAGAAGCACCATCATCATCATCATCATCGGTTTAAAGTCCGTTTTCCAGGCGCCGCTGGGTTGGACTGGGTTCTTGATATGGCTTTCTTCCACCGGGAACGGTCCATGGCCATCTCGTGGTTGATGCCGAGTGCCTTCATGTCGGCTGACACGGTCGTCTGCCAGGTCTTTTTAGGTCGGCCACTGGGTCTTGTTCCCTCTACGTTATACGACACAACTTTCTTCACCCAGTCGTTCTCGTCCTTCCTCACTAAATGTCCGTACCATCGCAGTCTGCCTCTCCTCACCACATCCACTATGGCCTCCACTCCCATCTTCTTTCTCAGCTCTGCACTGGTTTTTTTCTCCCTCATTGACACACCACACATCCATCTGATCATCCTCATTTCTGCTCTGTTTAGTTTTTCTTCGTGTTCTGTTTTCAGGGCCCATGCCTCAATTCCGCAAGTGAGTGTTTACTTTTGTTTTAGTAAACACTCACAGTGTGTTTACTAAAACATAAGCAGAAGGGAAAGATGTCATTTCCTTTTATGTGTTTTCTCACATCTTAATGTTCCTTCGCCTAATTCTGAAAGTTATATTGACCATGATACACAGCAAAAAAATCCAAGATTAGTAAAAATGTTAAAGCACCCGTGGAGTCTGTTAGCGCTGGTAAAACACCCAGTAATGAGCAGAAATAGCACACAAGCACCTTTTATGTAAGCAATTGAGTGGTTGCTTTATGCCATCATTATTCTAGTTTTTACTACGATTGAATTTTCACTAAACAAGTGACTGCACATCTTTGTAGTTATTCTGCGATTCAAACTTTAAAATCTACCATTAAAGCTACCATAGTTTACAACTATCACTGTTGCAAGGAAACAATCCGAATTCCTATTTAAAAAAGAAAACTGTCACTTTGCAGTCCTCACAAGTTTTATCTTAATTTCAACTGGGCAATATTAAAGGAAAACGTACATTTCCAGTTTACATCATATTGCGTACGGTACCTCAAACGTCCCTTGAAAATCATAGACATTTATTTTAACGCTGAAATTCTTTTGATTTTGGGAAGAAAATTCAGCACAGTCATTAAAACTTGATAAAAAAATAAATAAAAGTACTGTGCATAAAATATCACAAAATGTTCAGTGCTTTGAGTGGTGCTATAATTGTACAAACACTATTATGGAAGGAATGGAGAAAAAGAAAACTACTTTTTTACACTTTTGGGTGACCTGAGAGAAAGTTCACAATGTACTGTTATTTGTTAAATATTAACATGTGACTTCAGTTTGGAGGAAAGTCAATTATGGTGAAGTGATGTAATCCAGTTAAAAGGGCACAGAACAGCTGAGCATAACGTAGGGTGTCGTTTCTGAAATCACAGCCACCCTTAAAGATGTGTTTAAGTTTAAAAGTTTTGCTGCTTGGTGTGTGGCTGCTCTCCCTCACATTCTGTGTGCGGACGTGTGTGTAATCTAATTTTCAACAGTGACTTCCTGAGTTCACCCCTCTGTTTCCAAATCCAGTAAATATTTGCAATAAACATCCAAAATCATTGTGATGGAGACAATAGGGTTTGTCAACTGCATGAACAATATTTCAATTTGCCCTCTATCCATTACTACTGCAATCACCTATGACCTTGCAGCCTTCCTTGCTTGTCAGCTATTTTTGGCTAAATATAACAATGCAGTTGTTTGTTTATGTGTGCTCTGTGATTGGCTAGCAACCAGTTCAGGGTGTTCCCCGCCTACTGATTGGAGTCTGCCGGGATAGACTCCAGTACGCCCACGACCCTAACAACCTAATGATAATTATAAGCAATTGCAAAATTGTGCCTCTCAGGCCAATAGTTGGATATGTGCTCCGAGTAAACCCATGCAGGCATGGGGAGAACGTGCAAACTCCACACAGGGAGAGCTAGAGGTGGAATCAAACCCATGCCCTCTGTCCTGTGAGGCATACGTGCTAACCAGTCTTTCACCGTGCCACCTCATTTTTGTTAGCATGTATACCGTATTTTCCGCACTATAAGGCGCACCGGATTATAAGGCGCACCTTCAGTGAATGGCCCATTTTAAAACTTTGTCCATATATAAGGCGCACCGGATTATAAGGTGCACCTTCAATGAATGGCCCATTTTAAAACATTGTCCATATATAAGATATATACATTTGGCCCGCGGGCCGGACTTTGGACACGTCTGCTGTAGTGGCTCAATAATGGTCTATATATAAGGCGCACCTGATTATAAGGTGCACTGTTGGCTTTTGAGCAAATTGGAGGTTTTTAGGTCCGCCTTATAGTGCGGAAAATACGGTACTTGAAATTATATACGTTATAACTTGAAAAAGTACTGATAAAAATGTTTATCAGTATTTATACATTCGTGGAGGGATGACACAAGCAGTGACAAGTATATTTTACAACTCGTCAGCTGTCCGTCTGAGTAATTTGGGGGAATTGCATGCATTGCTCAAGTGCATGTAATAGGTGTTACATTAAACATATAATGATATAAAACTTGTGAGGCCCCAAATGATGGATTTAGATTTAGAACCATCTACCCTGATCCCTGAAGCATAAAATCCGATTAACTAGCTTGAAATTAATTTCCACATCTTTTTTTCCTGCCGATCACTATAATGGAAGTCACATGTTCCTTTATGCTGCCTGCATACTCCCACTCCATCTTCTTTTCTCAGCGAGTTTATGTTGGCATGGCACCACAACTGGAACGCCAACTGGCTCCTGAGATAAGCGCCTAAAACTCAGGTTCTGTTTTGTTGTCCCGAAACAGCATCATCTACACACAGGGCTTGTTCGTGTTTTGTTCTTTTTGTTCATCTGACAGAAATAAAACATAGATAAATAAATATAAAACTACAAGGAGAGTCACAACATGAAGTTATGAATCGTGCATAATTAAGCAAAACAGATGTCATGTGCAGCCTGGTAGCCATCATACAACAAGTCCGCTAGCCCAAAGATGAAACTTAACTAAAATCATCTGACAAAGCGTACCTAACACTAAAAATGTCATCTGATTTTTGCAGAACATGAAGGCTTCTTGTTTGTCAACTAACAACTGAGGAGAGCTAATTTTGCTTGTGCTCACAAAAGCTTCACTCTATTTTCTTTTAAATCTACAACAGGATGACTGCTGCAATTTGCCTGAACCTTGTGCAAAAGTTGTAAAACTGTCCATTTCTTTCAGTGCCATTTCTCAAAGGAACCCCGCTGTAAACTAAAGGTCAAAAGGCTTCCCTTTCTTTTGTGGGAAAGGAAACCGTTATTTACAATTCTCATCTAGCCATGAACAAGATCAGTGAAGGAAAAAAGAAAGTCTTACTTTGTCTGTGTAAGGATTAGTGGTGAAGAGTCTGCTTCTTTTCCTCTCAAGAACCTTTTGGAAACTTTTCTCTCTACTATCACTTGCTCAGACAACCGAATATGACAGTGCAGGAATGTACTGCATGGGGCTTTAAGTGTTCACACACCCACTCTAACACACACTCCGCCCCAGTGGCCCACAATGTGCGACTAAAGTTTCTCCCACTCCTCCCAAGATGTCTTTTTTCACCACTCAGCGCTATTTGGGTGTGTATTGTAAAAAACGGGACGTGGTCTGTGTGTAATTTGAGTGAGAGAGAGAGAAGGTGTGTCATTAACATTGGATATAAAAATACTAAAATGGAGGCCTTAAGTAAAAATATCATTAACCAAAAGAAAATCTTGGCGGGATTCTCGAGGAATTCCCCAACTGTGTGTGTGTGTGTGTGCGTGCATGCGTGTGTGTGTGTGCCATATAACAGTAAAACAGGATTAATCTTCCCTTTCACATTCTCACTTACCCTCGTTTGAGAAATAAAATAACATTTGCTGAGCAGAGGTTTCACAAGGTTAAGGTGAGTTTTTTAAAAATGAAAAAAATATCCATTTAAGAAAAAAATGCTGCTTACCAATGCATTGTTTAAAAAAGGCGTTGTCAAACAGCTACTATATGTGTGGTATTGCATCATTGATAATGATGTCAAAGGTCATTCATAAGTGAATAATTTTCTTTTGAGAAATTGCTGGGAGCAATAAAACAGACTCTTTTTATTCATTAGTATAGTTGATAGGATTACAGAGGATGTAATGAAAATTAACATCCCCGCCTATAAAATGTTTGTCTTTAGAAATAAAACACTAAGCAATTTGAAAGTTGAACAGAAAAACTGCTACAACTAAAAAAATAAAAACACATCTTAACTATTATGTAAGCATAAGGATCCCCCCAAGAACATGCACTACACATAAGTCAAGTTTATTCAATAGAAATTACTCAAAAACACATTTACCACTCAACATGCTATATACCAAACAATTTAAATTAAAAAACAGAAGCGCTTCATAATGGGATTAGTTCTATTATGCATTTTCTCATGATAACAAGTCAGCATTTCTCTAATGAAATTGAAGCCTTGTTACAATATTAAAAAAAAAAAAAAAAGAAAAAACAGAGCCTGTAGAGTTTTACGGATCCAGCAGAACAAACAGCGGTGTGATGAATGGCAGGGTCAACATTCACAGCTTCTGGCGAGCAGAGTACGTGAGCAGAAACATAAAAATGGTGAATTGAGCTCCCTGAGCATCTGAGGGTAACAGAGGGGAACAAAAGTTCTGGCTGGCACTGTTGGGGAAACCATGTCGTGAAGTAATTCAAATAAAATCCATAGAAATAAACGCTGGGTAAATCAGACTGTCCTTGATGTTAAGTTATCACAGTGTATTGGCACTCATCAAAAAATAACCACACTCCTTTGAACACACTAAATTGAATTTCAGTTTCTTTGTGCTTCCGCTTCAAAAAGAAATAAAGGGAAAAAAAATCTCTGTGATTGCAACATCATGGTAGTTTGCCATGAAGAGGTCACATACTTTTGAATCCGTCACTCCCATTACTGGCAGATGAATGTTAACTTGCTATGGGTGATGATTCACTTGATTCATAACAGAGTGACATCACGTCAGTGTGATTTCACTGGTGTGAGGAAACGTGCCTGTGTGCATTTAACTCTACGAATCGTGCCTGTTTGCAGTGTTCATTCGGTTTTCAGTGTGTGGCTGATTCATGCGGATAGTTGCTATGGAGATGAAAACAAACAGACAAATGCATATTCTTTTATCTTCCTGTCTGCTCCTGAGTGATTCAAGGAAATATGTTCTCATGAAAAACTAGAAGAGCATTCAGTACTAGGATTTCATTTTTTTAGGATTTTCAAGGATTTTTAAGAATAGTATTTCACCAAAAGAAAACAACGACGGGCAGAAAAATAAATAAATAATTGCACAAAAAAAGATATTTGCTGAATTTAAACATGTACAACATGATTTAAATGTGATAAACATATATATATATATATATATATATATATATATATATATATATATATATATATATATATATATATATATATATATATATTTTGAAAGGAGAAGAGAAAGCAGGTTTACAGCATTTTAATCACTATGTGTACATTATCTAATTAAAATCTTCATTTTTAGTTTGTGTAGGTTTACTGTTTAAGCATATTTTAAAAAAAAGGTCAGAACAAAAACATCAGAGCTTTTAATAAAGGTGTTACAATGGGGAAAAATAATTTCCATCTTTAATACGTAGTATAGAAAAGAATAGATGTATGATAGCTTTGGGATTAGCACAAAAACAAGGCATCTGTTTTTTTTGTTTCATCACGAGCGTGTAACAACTCAGCAGTGCCATTTGGAAACAGAATGGAAATTCTCACATTGCTTGTTCTTATTTGAAAAGTGTCATCGTCTTATCACCACTGACGCAATCCCATACCAAAACACAGACTGTATCCAGGGATATGTCATTTTTCACAGGAACTATAATGATGATGTCAATCAGTGCCCGTCGGGGTGTTCCTTATTTACTTTTGTTTTTTGTTCCTATTCATCAACTTAAATGTACCCATATATAAACTCTAAACATATTTCAGCATATTTGAAACCTCATACAAAGCATATATTTAGAAGAACAGCTTCATATAATAAAAAAAATCGTTTTTGGAATGGCTCAATGCACTGATGTGAACCATCTTGAATCTTGCAAATAACCACAACAAATGATTCCTAGTGTGCATAACATAACATTTAGAATTTAACCATGTTAAAAACAGTGCATGAAATAGCTTATTTTATCATCTGTTTGGCATGTAAGTGGTTAAGACATGCAAACACAGTGTTTGTCACAATGCATGTAAAGAACAAGCTGCTTAAAATATATAAAATGAAATAAATTGTGCTATTTTCTGGAATGTCTGCTGTACGCTCACTTGCTCCTTTTTGCTCCTCTTATTTATTTATTTGTTGTGTTATTTATTCATTATTTATTCAGCACGCTGTTGTTTACTTGTTTACTTGATTGTCTGTTGTGGGCCATGTCTTGTCACCGTGGGATAGGGGGGAACGAAATTTCGGTTTCTTTGTGTGTCTTTGGCATGTGGAGAAATTGACAATAAAGCTGACTTTGAAATTCCCGATGGCCATCATGCCACTGGCCTAAGCTGTTATTGTTTGAAAAATGCCAATTGATGAATGAACCTCAATTCAAGTTCAATTGTTGTGCTGTCAATTCACCATAATGGCGGCTTTCTAATAAGATATGAGGTTTCATTATTAGTATTGAAATCTCATCTCAAAACAATAATTTTGTTTGTAGCAGCACCTATGATTCAGGTCCTAAAGGGTTAAAGATGCAGACATTTTCTTTTCTCATAACACTTGCCGAGTACTGGTAGTTCGTTCCTCTTCGTTGCCCTGAGCAAAATATTACGTGTGCTCTGCAAGATGAGCAACTCATTCTCCTAAAATATATATCACTCCTAATGGAGAGAGAAAACAGTATACTGTGTTGTGATGATTGATTTTCTGAATATATAATTCATATGTATTTCATTTTACTTGAAAACTACACTACACATGTTGAATTCTTGCAAATCGCAGCCTCTTAAAAGAAAGCATAACGTGAGGAATAACAATTCCAAAGATGATTGAATGAATAATTAAGTGAAAAGATGAAATATCAATAATAAATAAATTAGAATCTAAATTAAATAGGTGAGTCTAGAGCCTCCCGCAAAATATCAGCAGTCTCTGTGGTCCAAATGCCCTCTGGCCAGAATGGCTGAATGCCGTATCTCCACAATTTATTTATTTTTTTCTAGCTTTGGGAGCAATTAAAAAGCCGGTGCCAGAGGATTTCAGGGCCCATGAGGGTTAATACGATAAAAGCGTATCAGATAGATATGATGGAATATTATGAAAGAACCCTTAAACTGATTCTGAAGAATGTGGAGTGCCAATGCAGTGATCTTAAAACGAGTATAATGTACTCCCGCTCATTTGTCAGCACATGAGGTGCTGAGTGTTAGAGTAGTTGTTCACTCTGTTTTTTATTTTTGGAAGATCAGAGAGCAGGGTATTGCAATATTCTAAACGACATAAGATAAAAGCATGCATAAGAACCTCTGTGTTACCTTGAGAGACTCTGGATGAAGTTGTTTTAAAGTGTGGGACAAAATGGATCAAGTATTGAATCCATAATATCATTCAAGTCACATCATTCAAAAATCACAGATGACAAATGGAATCTGCAAAAAAACATGAAACAAAAATTAGCCTAATTAGCTTCCTAATTGCACTAAATGATCAAGCTTTGTGATTCAGATTCATAATACTTTAGTTTGAATGATGCAACATCCCAATTAAAAGTGAAAAAGTTGGAAATGTGTTTAATTTGCATCATCACCCCCCACAGCAATATATTTGGACTTCACATATTGGAATTTTTTTTTATTTCCTGGTTGAATTTCATAACATGGCCGAGTAGTGATGTAAGTGAACAGATATATAATGGCCTAATTAGTATAACTTGCTTACTGATAGACAAAGTTAAAACCAACATCACTCCACAGCCAAGCCGCTTGGGGCTGCTGCTCTGCATGATTTCATATAACTGTTCTAATTAGTGCTTTTCACGCATAATTTCCTGGCTGTTAAATCAATTATGGAGCTCTCAAATCAACAATAGCCACCTTCAGGTACTCTGAGCCTCAGACCTTGTCGCTGCAGACCATATGTACACACCTCAAATGTGACGGTGACAAAACAGAGCAATATTATCTTCTGAATGGAAGAGCTGCATGGAAAAAAAAACATGGTATAAATCTGTTTTGATTACTGCAGGATTATTTCATTTTCCCTTCCCATCGAGCCACAATGAAAGAGACAGGACCAAGGCCAGTCTGTTTATCTGGATCATATAAATCCATTGCATCCATGACAACCAGGGCTTTGGTGGACATAAATTGACATCGAATTACAGGGAGAAAGTATATCCTGCACGCTAGTTTTCGAGGATATACTTTCAGTGCTCACTTGTTTACCGTATACTGTAGTAAAGTCTGTGCAATGGTGTTGCTGGGCTTCTAGTATTTATTTATTTGTGTTTTTTTTCAGTCTCTCTGTAGTCAGTGTCACTGCCAGTGCCTGCTGATGTGTTGTCAAACTTATACAATCCCTGCAAGCAGTGCCCTTTGAAAAAAGACAGCAGAATTAAAATGTCAGTCAAAATCTTTCTGCGGTCCAACCATCAGGGATTTGCCACAACGTGAGATTTCACTTGGACTCTTCAATCTTATTAACTGTGCAAACAACATTTTGCTTAATAGATTCAAAACACAAGTCTGGGTATTTAAGTATAAGCCATATTAAATAATTCTACACACTATTATTTTCAAGTCACTTTAAAGAGGCACGATTATTATAGTTCATAAGGAGAGTTGGTGCTTATATTGTATTATATATATATATATATATATATATATATATATATATATATATATATATATATTCAATATATATATATATATATATATATATATATATATATATATATATATATATATATATATATATATATATATATATATATATATATATATATATATATATATAAGACAGTACAAGAGCAATCCCAGAAATAGTGAGGCAGGAGAAAAGAGAAAGACAGCAACCCACTATATTCTTTAAAAGTTATTTTAATATTTAGAAATTGCAGAGCACTGACCTGTTCACACTACAATAAATTGGTTGTTACAAATGAATGCCAATGTGCCATCACTTTCAATTATACACGATGAAAATGTGTTCTTACAAAAAAATACATTAATTGGTAAAATGACATTTACAACAAGGACCACAAAAAACTAAGTTTTAATTTCTGCTATTATATTTACACAAAACATACTGACAACACAATGTTTGAGCAATGCAGTTGTTTCACAGTTTCCCAGTCCATTCTGTGAATATAGTTAAATACCAACTATGTCATATATGTATCTCCATGTTGATCTTTTTAAAGGGTCAATTCAGTTATCGAATGTCGGAATTTGTAATAGTTTGACCCATCCATTGTCACATAACTAAATACCGTAATTTCCGAACTATAAGCCGCGACTTTTTTCCAAAATTTTGAACCCTGCGGCTTATAGTCAGGTGCGGTGGTTAATACAGTTCAGAGGTGCGGGATTGGATTCCAGCTCTGGACTTCCCGTGTGGAGCTTGCGTGTTTTTCTTGTGCCTGCGAGTCTCTTTCGGGTATTCCGGTTTCCTCCCACATTTCATAGACATGCGTGATAGGTTAATTGGACATTCTAAATTGTCCTTAGGTGTGATTGGGAATGCTTGTTTGTCAGTGTGTGCCCTGGGATTGGTTGCCAACCAGTTCAGGGTGTACCGCCTGAAGTCAAATGGGGTAGGCTCCAGAATATACGGTTCAGTATATATCAGATATGTAATGTTCTATTTTTTGCTTTTCCCTAAAAATCTGCATGATTTGATGCTTTCCATCACTGTACACATCATTGCAAATTGGTCTCATTTAGTGGCTTTGATAAATCAACACATTATTTTGTCCACTTAACAGTGGATTTCATAAGCAAGCTGCGATCCAAAAAGTAGACTCTGACTGAGGAAGACCTCCTCTGGATCTGTGCTTAATGGCCCCTCGCCGCCATCGCCTGGATTCCTCCTAACCTCCATTCCTCCTGATCTGGACAGGGTCTGAATAACTTGATGATCCAGCAGAGCTTCTTTCATGCTCTTTTGTTGGACATACTCTCCCATCATGGGACACCTCACCGAGGCAGACCCAACTGGCTTTGCACGGTTTAGCACGTACATCTCATGGCCATGGTCATCACTGTACTCCTCCAGCTGTGCAAAAGTGGTTGGTCCATCAGAGTAATCATTTACATAGATAATGCTCTCTTCTTTGCTGGTACAGTAGGATCCCACTTCTTCTTTATGGTATTGCTGATGACGGGTATAGATCATAACCAAGAGAAGAATAGCAGTAAGTGCTAGTAAGGAGATACCAACAGCGATGGCGGTCTGTGTGGCCGGGCCAAGAGCACTAAAGTCCATGCTGTCTTGCTCATAAAGTGGCTCCTGGCTAACATCCACAACCTTTGGTTGGTAGAAGGAATTTGATGAGGATGAAACCGATGCGTGTGTGTTCAATTGAGGCCAGAATTGGGACGGATATGAAGATGAAGACATATTGACCGCTAGGTGAAATGTAACCCTTGCCACACCACCAGGATTCCATGCCTCGCACTCATAGCGACCAGCATGTGCTACGGTCACATTGCTGAGGAAGAGCATGCCGCTGCCCATATCTGGGTCGAAGCTGTCCCTCTCACCGCCCTCTTCCGTCCCACGCACAAGCCCTTTCAGTCCTCCAGTTTTCATCCCTCCGCTGCTGGGCAGCGCCGTCACCACTCCTCCAACGCCAGGTCGGAATAGTTCACCATTGGGCCCCAGCTCTTGAACCAAACCTCGCGGGGACAACTGGGCCTTGCCGTTGGAAGATTTCTTCCAAGTTACCTGAGGCTGGGGATATCCTGAAGCTTGACATGAGACTCTGAGGCTCTCCCCGAGTCTTACAGTTAGATGACTCGGTTCAAGTTGTACGACAGGGGGAATGCATACCAGGCTGTTTGGAGCTACCTCCCCCAGGCTGAGGTGGGAAAGGCGAGGTGGCTCCGAGCACATTAATCGACGCTGCTCGGCTGTGCTTAACAGCCGCTGTCCGTCCTCACTGATCCATGTCCTTAGCCAGCCGAGAGCACAATCACAGCGCCATGGGTTTTCTACAGAATGAAAACGGACAAGATGTGACGAAATTAAATTTCATCGTAACCCCTTACGCCATCGAACTGAAATGTAAGTCAGTTTATTCAGTTCTTCAAAGATCATATGAAGGCACCTTTGAACCTGATAATCATTTATGTATTTTTACCAAGGAGTTGCTTTTCTATATGGACCACAGAAAAACATTTTAGAAAAGCCAGAAATTACTCACCTACACAAAAGTATGAAAATGCTGCCAAGTTTTTATAACAGTAACAGTTTGAGGCTGAAACAGATTAATTGTTTTTCCGAGGGAAAATCTAAGAGGTGATAAGAAGGGATAAACAAAGCTTCCATTAGGGAGACTATGCAAACTACAGATGCCTTTAGGATAAATGTTGACAGGGGCAAGTTTAGACTGTCAAGGAGAACATTGTTTTATCTTAGTATTACGTCATGTTATTATGAAGAAATGCTTTGTGCTTTGGATTAAACTGCAGCAATGGCGGCACCCGTAATAAACTCATTGCAGGGTGGCCATTGTTTCCAAGCTGGCAATTGTTTTTTGGCATATCTAAATCATCCCAGTTGCCTCTGACTATTCCTCCTTTCATGGATTATGTAAATCAGATTTTGATTATACAAAATCTCACGAGTGTGAAGCGCAACAGAAACACTATGAAGCAGTAATGTTAATTTTGCAGATGCTTTCGGAAATTATTTGCGATGGGTAATTTAATGACTAACAATGCGCTCTTTCTTCAAACCTGTGACTCGGAGCACTTGCAGGCTGACAAGTGGCTGGAGTGTTGAGGCTCCCAAGGTATGGAGGTGATTTTGGCTGAGATCCAGTAGAGCCAGGGACGACAACCCAGACAGAGCTTTGTCTGCCAGTAGCTCTATGCTGTTTTTCTGCAAGTGGAGTTCCTGTAGGCGCTACAAGGACAGTGCAGAAAATGACAAATGTGAATAGAAGAAACAAAAACAACAACCGTCAACAAATCTTCTCGGGCAACGAAAAATGGAACATCATGTCCCCACAAACTCACCAGCAAACCCCTGAAGGTGTTGTCCTGGACTCGAGTGATCTGGTTGTCTGCAAGGTAGAGGATCCGAACATGCTCCAGACCTTGGAACATCTCAGGGGTAATGAGATGGATGAGGTTTCCATTGAGAGCGAGCTCAAGTAACTGACCCTGACTGAGAAACGCTCCCGGCTCCAGAGCTGAAATGCTGTTATTTTGGAGGTACAGGTAATGGAGCCTGCCTAGTCGGGTCAGATCCTGAAGACGAATATGCACAATAGCATTGTCCTGGAGGAACAATGTCTGTGGGGTAGATAGGGGAAATTAATTACAATTAATAAATAGAGGGAAAGACCCAGACGCATTATTAAATATTCAAAGAAATCTAAGTTACTCTGCACCACTTTTGACTTACCGTAATTTTCGGACTATAAGCCGCACCGGACTATAAGACGCACCAGCTAAAACTCGTGATTCCGGGTTCAAAATTTGCGAAAAAAGTCGTGGCTTAGTCCGAAATTTACGGTATTTGAAATTATTTTATTTATATATGCAAACTTTATTCTACATAAATCTAAGAAATATGTGAATAGTCCTTTCTGGTTTGATGTGATCGTCAACAAACAGCATTCAATCTTTAAAAGTTATTAATTATTTTAAATTGCTCATTACTAATAGCTAATTTTCAACAGCAAAATCAGGTGTCAGCTATTTTGCCCAAGCATGGACACTTGGTTTGCGTTTGTTCAAGATCGTAAATGGTCTCGAAAACGCTCTCCACACATTCATCAACAGTTTTGACAGTCATCAACAGATTATCTTGTCGCAAAGAAATTTTGAACATGTTCAGAAATTGCAATCGTTTTCAACCTTGACAAAATACCAACACTCGCGGCTCAGTGCGATTCGGGTAGACTACAACAAGAGAGACTTTGACACAAAGGTTAATGGAAGGAATTATTTCAGACATGGTTTTAGCAATATTAATGAGCTGCCTTAATGCTGGGGGCCTGAACCCATTAATGTGAACACGGGCTGATATTAAACATCTTGTTGACAGATGAGCAGAGGGTCACTTTCTCTGCTGATTGCCTCTCTCTCAGGCTTAAGTCGAAGATGGTCACGGCAAAACGATCGACCACAATCGTTTAACTCAAATACATTAAAATGAATCACAGAGATGTCAACAGATGGGAAATCACTGGCATGTTAATAGAGGTTCACTGTAGACTGAACTTGTCCAACTGACCTCAGTGAAAGAGGGGATGCCCTGTGGGATTTCTTTGATTCCAAAAGAGCCACACTCCACCGTCAGGCTGTAGCAGCGGCAACCGGAGGGACATCCCAGAGAAGGTTGTGAAACTGAAGCCAGGATGATCAGGATGTGCGTGGACAGCCGCAAGACGACCATGGTGGATGAACAACTGAGGAACTAACATTGAGAAAAGAGAAGCATAAATTGGCTTGATATTTCTTCTGTAAAAATGACTTTATTTAAATGCAGCGAGACAAATATGAACACATCTGCATAAATATTGCCTGCACACTGATGACATGCGACTCGAGTGCACACTTTAATGAAATCCTGTGAAAGAGTCTAAACCAATTTACCCTTGTACATCTTAAATACAGTTTGCAAACCATGGGATTCACCACTTTAAATTCAGTGCAATTCACCAGGCAGTATAATGAGCAATTTTGACACTTTTGTATGTCATCTTTAATAGATTGTATATTTATTCATGTACTGTTGTGGTCGGGGTCCCTGATTTTCCAGTGGTTAGGATGCGTGGCCTGGGTTCGATTACCGGTCAGGGAACCATATGCACCCATGTCAGTGTCCCCCCTGTGCCGGTCCCAAGTCCGGAAAAATGCAGAGGGTTCCGGCGTAAAAACTGTGCCAAACACTTCTCATGCGAATCATCTGGACAAAAACGGGTGCTTCGCTGTGGCGACCCCTTTCAGGGAAAAGCCGAAAGGACCCACCACTGTTGTGGTCGAGGGATGTGCATAAAATGGCCAAAGAGGACTAATAAAAAACTAGATTGGGAGAACTGTTCCACATGTCTAAGAAAAGGCCAAAAGCTACGATAGTGACCTTATTAAAGGCGAGATGAAAAACTTTGCAAATACCTCTCTGTCTCTTTAGTGCATGCAATTTTTTATGGTAGCATTGAGACATAGAAATAAACATATTAATTTTTCACTATATATATATCACCGGGACGAATATCACCAAGGGCAATCACTGTGCCTCTTGCATGCTCCGTTTATAGAAAAATGAAAAGAGCTGCTTTGATTGGCTGCGAATCAAGTCGGCTGTGCTCACGCCCACAACAGCACCAAATGCCCTTTTTTCTTTAGTGTGCCCACACTGTGCCCACTTGCACAGGTCCACAAAAATACCACAGCTTAGTTTAGTTTGTGCCTACAAAGACCTTGCTTCACACTGTCCACAAAAGTAGAGCCTCAAGACTCATCATATTCATACTCATTAAAATGACATTAAGCATGTCTTATTTGTAGTTGGGTAATAATCCAGAGGAGCAATGCAATATTGTAGCCCATATTTCAGTCTGACAACACTGCACTATTAAGAGAGTGAGCAATGAACTGTATGCTAATATGTCATGTTATATTTAGAGACCATTTATGAGGATAGCCTGGATTGAGTACTCCATTGTGGTCTAATATCAATAGTTCAGTCATCAGAGACAGTAAAGAACAAAAGCAGCCAAGAGCTCTTGGCATATGAAAAGAACGTATCGTAATTGTTGGAAAGACAAAGGACAAAAATTGAATTTTAAATATGGCCTTGGACTGCCATTTAATTTTTTCAACATTTTGCTCTGAGAGAAAGAGCGATTTTAATTGCTTTGATTCACAATGAAAATGTCACAGGGCGATCAGAGAGCAAAGAAACTTTCGCCCCAGGCTGAGAATAGACACGGAAAAGGATGTATTTTGCCCGATAGATGTTATTAGGAACAAAAAAAACATGACGGGGAGAAGTAAATACAGCTACCACGTTGTCAGGAGAAAAACATTTGAATCTCCATTGAAACATCTTTCACTTTGTGGAGTATGCACGTTTTAGAAACTAAATTGCGAGTGCATACCGCCTCTCACCAGTCAGCTGGGACAGCCTTCAGTTATCCATGCCCCTAATGAGGACATGTGGAATAGAAATTGTATGAATGCATGGCTAGACATCAATGCCAACGACATCCTGCCAGGCAGAGCTTTTGGATTTAATTCCGCTAGTTTTTTCACTCTTTATATTCTCAGAAAATAAATAGATAACAAAAGTCAAAAAAGAATGTTCAGTGACTTGCCTTTCTAAATCAGCAGTCCTTGACTCAAGTTTTTTTTTTTTTTTTGCTCATCTGTTCTACAATTGTTTTGACTTTTTTTTTTTGTTATGCTGATGTTGGGATTTCACTGGTGAGAGGTCAATTTGTTCATTTCAATTCCAGTAATCCTCTGCGGTACAGGCGTAATCTGCACAATCAGATGCTTGTTAGCTAAGCCGCTCTCAGCACTGTTGATGTTTTCTCAGAGAGGTCTCTGTTGTTTGCTTTGAAAAATGAGGTCAACTGTATCTCCCAGCCGACAGTGTGAAAATTTAAAAGGAGGATTTGAGCTTAATGCTGTGTACTTAGATCTGCATGTTTAAAAGCAACCACTAGAGCCAGTCTCAAATGCTGAAAAAAAAAAAATCGAATCAAAACAGCAAACCAACAAAGGACATCCATTTATTTTATGTACATGCATCCTGAAGGAATGGGTTCGAAATACAAAAAGTCCTGCCTAGCTACAAAAAAAATTGAATGAAGTACGCAGATAGCGCGCTCCCTAAATTATGGACCAAAAATCCAACAATCCCAACGAGCAAAACAAGATTTTGTATTGGACTACTGAAAAACTTTGACCTCCTATTTGTCATCACATCTTTTTACAATAATTCTTCTGTCGTGGCATTTTTAATCAGTATCACAAATAACCCCCAAAAGAGACTAATTAAACACACTTGCATTACCAAACTGAAGTTTTTGATTTATGTTCTTACATGATGAGGCATTCCATCTTCAGATTCAAATGTTCTTTAAATTTGACAAATGATTGTACTTCTTGTTTTCAAATTATGCATTCAATAATGACATGCTGTGAACATGCAGGAAATTGAAGCAAAAAGTGTGAGAAGTAGGAAAGATGTTGACGTTTCAAAGTGCAGCTGACAGCCACAGCGCTTAGGGCAGAAGCTAAGTTCACGTATTGCTGCTGGTCAGCCTCATCTGTTGTTATGGTAACTCCGACGATAAAGGGAGAGTGTGTCTTGCAGAATCAAACGACCGAGCGCATTCTCTGTGAGCTTAGGCAAAAAGCTGCATAGAAATACGAGCTGTCATTCCACAAAATTACTCACAGGAACCTCAAGTCTCTGATGACCGGAAGACAAATTACAAATTCTGAAAGTCTCCATCATTTCTCCATTCCTCATTTCTGACCTCTTTCTTTTCTCATTGCTTGTCCTTGTGGCCTGACTGACAGGTCCTAAATCATTTGTCTCACTGCGTCCTTTTGTCCACAAACACACGAAGGTCAAGGTAAGCTGGGACGACACTCTAGCCCAAACCAATAATAAAATAAAATAAAAACTCCCACTTTGAGTGATAGTCTCCACCATAAACACAATAAAAACATCAACCATGTGAATGCCCATCAACATGCAGCACACATCCAAGGCAGCCTGTTACAGTTTGACTGACAGATCAGATAACACCTACACCCACACACATACACCCACACACGCTGTTTATGCACTTGCACGCCACTAACAGCCAACATTATTCTTCAACACAAATCAGATCCAAAAGCAATGGCTAAAGACACACACATTGGTAGGTCAATGGTCAAGAAAGCCCTGCTCAGTTAACAGCCCACCATTGATTTCTTTTCTTTTCACACTCCCACTCTGACAAGCTTGTTGCAGACATTGATTTGAAATTGCCCCTGTATATCACTATATGTGATAGTGAGAGATAAATGAGTGTTTATTTAAATACAAAACATATCCGGTGCTAATGCTTAAATCAGTGTAAAATCCCATTGACATGCTAATGAGAAATAGCATCAATGTCAAGGAGTGGTATTCATTCAAAAAACAAATATTCATACTCACACACACAAGCACACGCACGTTGTCATGACAACCCGTCAACCAGTGACAGAGATGGGTGTTTTTTTTTTTTTTTTGGGGGGGGGGGAGACAGTTTACAACCTTATCTGGCTGACAAGAATGATAGTATGCAGCAATTTATAGTTATTGACACTCACTCACAGTTGCAGGACAGGAAGAAAACAGCAAATTGAATGGGTACACTGTAGCAGAAAATCTCAGTTACAGGATGTAGTCCAAGACCAAAGTATGAAAAAACATTTATTTACTTGTACATTTACACGATGTACACAAATAAATAAAATAGTGCAAGTAGTATGGTAAAGTAAAAGCGCATCCTTGTTGTGTCCCCTGAGGAAGAAAAAAATGTCCTTGTGATTCAGTGTTTGCATGGACAAAAGCTTTTTTTTCCCCTGAGTCTGACTGGCAGATGAAATGACCTTCACTGTCCTTACAGAAGGGATCATCAGCAAAGTAAGTTTAGAAAAGTTAATAACCTTCATAAATCCCCACAGTTCAGATGAATGTAGCAAAATGTATGTAAAATCTTATATTTTATGCTTTACAAAAAAAAAACTATTGTTGGTACTGTTGCTTGGAGACTAGCTTGAACGAGGGAAGAGATATAATTTTCCATGATTTAAGTTGTTTTATTTCCCACGCATAGTAGGGTGCTTTATTTGCACCAAACAAATACCAAAAAACAATTTCTTCTACATCTGAAAGGTAATTCCACAAAATCTGTTATTTCGTACAACCCCAGTCAGGCGGCACTGTTGCTTGAAAAATGATTATCCCAAGATGGCGGACACCTTAACATATGATCCGGCCAATCATTGGTGTATATGTCTATGTTTTCACCGTATGTTTCTAAGGAGATAAATGGTAAAATGTCAATTATTCCACTCGGCAGCCATGTTTTCCGCAAAACCAAATCTTAACACTGTTTGCCTCTTTTCAGAATTGATTTTTTTCACATAGACTGACATTAATTTTAAATAATACATATCCCTTGTTTGAAATGTAACCATCATGACCTCCTGCTCTTTCTGACACCAATATTTCTGTTTAAATGTCAATGTCCCAAACATTCTCCCACATTCAAACACTGTTTCAAGTGTAAATGTCAAGGATGATTGACACAATCAATTAAAGCAATTTTCATATGTCGCTTTGTAGAATTTCAACAGTATATTTATATATTCTTCTCACTTCACTTTTGTCATTGGAGTTGCGCACGGCTGTGTCTGTCCCATTGTGTGCCCGTTCTTTTCTGAGCAGCAGCATTTCTCACTGTAATTGATGGATAGCATCTGACAAGTTGGAAGATAGATGAAGGGAAGTTACATCATCCCCCTTTGTGAAGCACAAATATCCCTTTCATTTTCTATTTCGTTTAAGGCATTCACACCTAACAATTAACATTTAACTGATTCTGTTCAAGATCAAGCATTATTATGCAGTTTCATCTGGCTGAATCTAAACTGTAAATATGTTTTATTTTATGGGCTCTCCCTTTCACAGCACAGTCGTTACTCAAAGAGAAATCTGAAGTGTGTGCAAATTGTGTCCGAAAATGAAATTGAAAACTATAATAATTTTATTGCATGATGCAGCATTTCAGTTAATAGCGACGCTTGATGACTAATTGTACTTTCATGGTAACATGACAGCAACTGCCAGACATATGTTAAATAATATTGTCAACCAGCCAATGGTGAAAAGTATCAGTCTTCCTCATGTCGTTCTTATTGGAGATGAGCTTTTCATTCCTAAGTCTTCAGGGATTCGGTTTGCCATACACAACATCTGACATTTATTTCAGTCATCATTGTCTGGCAGAGCCCCATGAAAAATCTAAACATCTGCAGGCATAAGGATTCAACTTGTCTGCTATACAAATCTGTTCATGAGACACCACCACCAATTCCTCCACCCCTTTGCCATCTCTGAGTTACAACAAACAAGAGTCCTATCCCAGGGACTGCTGTTTTGCCCCATGTCCATGTTTCGAATAGCAATTAAGCAGAGTCATATGCATACCCTCTGTGACAGTGGCCAAGTAGGAGCTGCACTTAATGCTGAGAATGAGAAAATATGACCTTCGAGGCAGAGCATTTGCTTTCCCTTGTGGGTTCTGAATTGCAATTTGGTTCCTTCTGCATTTAGCTTGTCATAGCTTTTTAATCCTGTCACATACACTGCATTGTGCAGAAAACTAAGTTTCTGTACTATTACTGCCCCATTTGTAAGACATTGTTGTCTTTAAAGCAAGCCACCAGGCACAAATGGATTTGTGCTAAATGGATGAAAAAAGTTGTTGTATTAGTTTGCTTGTATTGTTTTTCTCATTTTCTTAAGAGTAACAGAATTCTAATAAACTTGCAATTAGATCAAATCAAAAGGCTTTTTCTGTACATCAACAAAAATGTTCACTATACTATATACCCAAGTATTGGGCATAAAGGTAACAGTTTGGAACTCTTCAGGGTTTGAGAAGGTTGGTGTTTTTGCAAACTGAACTAATTTAATAGGAAAGGTAGAAGAGTCAAAGTGGCATGTACTCCTAAAGGTATTCTTGTCTAACTAGTTATTATAATCAATAATTCATCATTATTTGTTTCATTCGTTTTTGTCACTTTTCTACTACTCATGTGATAGTTGTCACATATACAATAATAATAATAATAATAATAATAATAATAATAATAATAATAATAATAATAATAATAATAAAAGAAGAAGAAACACGCATAGGCTACATATATTATGAATATAAAGGCGCAAAAAATATGCACTTTATAGTAAATCCTCAACGATCATATTACGTGTCCACTGCAAGTTTTTTTTTTTTTTTTTTTTTTTAAATCGCACTGTCGCACTTGACTATGCATCCTGCTACCATACAATTGCAACCTACCAATTCTCCGCGTGCAGGGGTCCTCGCTCTGGACACTTAAACGGCGAAAAAGGCATCAGACATTCTAAAGAAAGAAAGAAATCCGTGCATAAAGCACTGTTATGATGGCCGAGTTGGCGAATGTATTCCACACAGTGCGAATTGGTCCATAGGAATTGGACGCAGGGAGTAAGAAGCGCCAATGCCGGACGTCAGTGCTGGTGATGGTCGATTGACTCTTTTTAGCTCCCCTCCTCCTTTCCCCCCCTCTCTTATCTCGCCCACTGTGTGATATTATCTTCCAGCGATAACGAACATAACTAATGCTTTTGTGTTGACTTAAATGTTCTATCTCTCAGTGAGAAAAAGAGGCGAGCGTTATTACTATTATTTTCTCATTCATTTTAAAGCACAGATTTATGATCCACTCAGCCTGGAGCGTTACTCCCCGGTTGAATTTAAAACAGTGGATAATCGACGCAAGGAGCTGAGGAAGCGTGCAGACATCCTGCAGTTGGCGCTGTTTTTATTTCTTTCAATTGCGTTTTATAAGTGAAATGCATTGTATTATTTGGAGAAAAATTGTGTACCCCCCAAATATAGGGCAAATCAAATGTGCCGCTTGCAGTATTAAATGCAACAATGGATACACTATTACATACACACATGTTTTCTTTTTTACTGCAGTCTTTTGAAGAAAAAAAAAAACTAAATTTTAGATATTTCCAACTCGGGCACAAACTTTATATATATATATATATATATATATATATATATATATATATATATATATATATATATATATATATATATATATATATATATATATATATATATATATATATATATATATATATATATATATATATATATATATATATATATAAGAACAATTTATCTCAACCAGTGCAGTCTCAGTGTAATTTACAGCCAACCATATTGCTCAATCATAATGCTTTAAGCTGTTGGCTGACTATGGGCAAAAATAACATTTTAGAGCATATTTCAACGCCCGTGGTACAGATTACCCGGGATATGCAAAATTTAACTGCTTGGCTAAATTGATGGGACTGCAGTCCAGAACTCTGTTCCTCACAAACTCAACCTTTGAGCGCAGCAAGATGCAGCTAAACCCTCTATCATGCTCCTAATATAGTAATTTAAATGGATTTTTCCGTGAATGTTGCGTTTCAAAGAAATACATTTTCCTCTAGTCAAACTCTTAAGACAGTAATGTGCCCTTCAATCATTTTTCCATTAGTTCACATGGCCATCAATGCTCCATTGAGAGACGGTCCCTACTGCACAGTCATGAGCTGCATAATCATTATGCGGTAGTTTTAACCATATTCAGCCCGTCCTTTTGATCAAAATAACAATTTTAGAAAGAACATGCTAATTACGCATCAGTTGAAATAATCCTATAGTTAATGTGTTTCAAGGCATTGAATCGATCGGAGCTAGATTGTTCTGGCAACCAAAACAGTTTAGTTGGGATAGATTCAACGCCCTGACAATGAAATTACTTTTGATAAATGAGAACATTCATAAGCATTGATCAAAATATCACAGATATTATTCAGAGGCTGCTTTGGCTCATTGTAAATGGCGGCGGTCAATTAAAGAACAGTGACGGGTTCTCAATTACATTCCAACAGAATGCTCAGGCTCGAAAGGTTTCGCTAGCTTGAACCTAAAATGTATGCTCATATCTGTTACAGCTTCTCCAAATGGTTTGGAATTTTGCCATCAAACCATTTGCGAGGAATTAATTAACCCATTATATTGTTAGCGCTACTGTAAAGTGGCACTGCTATGAATAACCACATTTCCATTCATTGTGGTCTTTACTGTACATAAATATATATATTTTTTTAGCAGCTGGTTTGATGCTTTGTCTGAAAAGCTTTCCTTGCCTGAGGCGTTCCAGCTGGTTTCGAATTTTGTCTTGTGAAGTTAAGCATGACACGGTGTGTGAGTTCAAACTTGATGTTAATGAGCCCCTCCTACCCCCTGGAGTTTGTTTTGACCCACATCAGTATAATTAACATCAAATGTCTATAAGACAGTCCTTTCTGTTCACTGTCTGACTTCACAGAAGCAGCATCCATTAGTATTCTCGTATTATATGCAGAGGAAGTCTCGTCAACATTTTATTTGCACATATTGGTCCATAAACACGGCTAACAAGTTTGTGTTTTCCATTGGTTATATAAGTTGAATCGCTTTGCTGTTAGAAAGGGACAGCTAAAAAGTCTTTATTGCCTATTTTAAAACTTCAAATCTGCAGGGAGAGTGGTGCATTGCATCTAGTTGCTAAGCTGACGAGCTGAGTGCACTTAAAGTAGTTCCATTCCTTTGTGGCCATTCTTAGAGAACAAAGGTACTCAGGTAAATGTGCGTTTAGATGAGTGTGTATGTGTGGTTGAATCTACAATACCTCTGAAATGGAATACAATTTTGTTATAAAATTGTTGGGAAGGAAGGAAAATGAGTACCTTGACAAAGACGTCGAGGAGGGATGGTTTTATTTCCCCCAAGATTTTGCTGGCTCTTCTCCCTCATCGCCTCAGTCTCCTCATGTCCTCGATGGGATTTGTGGTGGGATGAACTGGCATGTAAACAGAGGAGCAAAGATCTATTAAATTGTAAATACACAAATGAGATAATCTCTTAAACGCCGAGCCATATTTACTTCCGTGACTAAACACTGTATTGTTGCGCATGATTGTCATTTCACGTACACATTCCATTCAAAGTCACAGTTGATTTTGTAACATAAAAGATTACACAAAAATATCTGAAATAACAAAATTCAATTGGGGCATCATATCCTGCAGGGTGAATGGAGCCTTTTGATTAGTTTAATTGTTGGATGTTGTTAGTTATCTTAGATTACAGGTGTCAAACTCAAGGCCCGGGGGCCAGATACGGCCGGCCACATCATTTTATGTGGCCCGCGAAAACAAATTGTGCATCAAATTCGTGTGTCATGACTAGGATTGCAAATTGTCTTCACTTTTAATATATATGCGTATATATATTTTTTAAATATTTGACCAGTTTTTACTCGTCTGATTGGAAAACGAGTTATTTGTCCGTTTGTTTTGTAGCTTTTACTGTATATAATGAGGTGCTCATTCATTTATTTGTGTTGATAGTCATAATGGCTCTCCGAAAGAAGCTATGACTACAATGCGGCCCGCGAAAAAAATGAGTGACACCCCTGCCTTAGATGTTTCCAGACTGCACATCCCACATCACCTTCATAAAGCCATACGACCTGGGATTACACTCCCACAATTCATCATTCTCTGCCCTCATCCATAAGTGTCATGCTCCAGGATTCACCTTCTCATTAGCTTACAGTGGTGCACCAACAACTGATTCGTGTTTTGTTGACCCCTCATTTCTGACGTTCTCTAGGTTGGCAGGTATCATTATATATACACCGTCTCTCTGCTGTCAAATACAATAGTTTGAATGATTTACAAAACAGCAGCCAAAACGATACAATTTGATAGCTTGAAGTATTTTCAGACAGACGGCGTGAGGAATAAAAACTAAACCAAACTGCCAGCAAGGTGCTATGATTTATGTGTAAATTATCTATTGTGTGAAACATTGGAGTACAATTTCAATATAAATGCAGATCGGGGAGGGGGGGGGGGCAAAATAGCCTAGAAATTGTTTTTTATGTTTGCGCTGTGATCTGCATGGATTTAGGTGATAATAAAAAATCATATAAACAGTACACATAAATAGTGTGAAGTCACAGTTACTTTAAAAGATCACTTTGAGCAAACCATCATAGAAATATTTCCCCATGCAAGTGGATGGATGTGTTGATGCTCACACACACAGTGACAGCTGTCAGTGATTTGTACTAACAACAAAAAAAAGGGGATTATATTTGTCTGCAGAATCATTTCCAGGGAGGTTGCTTGGACTGACTGCACTAGGTGATTTGATGCCCAATCAAATCAATGGAAAAAGCACAACCACCAAACATTACATCACAGAAATCTGAATAATAGCTTAGGGAACAATTGATTCTCAGAATGGTGGATCAAAATCTAGTGAACAGTCATTTGCAAAGCAAAACAAGGGAGACAGAGGCCTGTGTTATTTTTAGATTGTTGTAATTTACCCCCCGTGCCACTCGAGGGATCCTTGTGCGCAATAGGGTCATTATTGTTTGGAGTGTTCATTTGGAAGTTCCGGATGTGAGGAGGGCAAACGTTTTGGTGTTTGCTGAAGATTGGAGCGGCACCGGCCACAGAGGAAATCCGAACGGACACCAGCGTCATCGCACTAGGAAAGACTCATCAATAGTTTTCTTTTTTGAATGGCCATTATTTTTTGGTGTACACACTAAAGGGTTGAGTAATGTAATGTGACCCCAAATTACTTTCTTATTATTCACGTTTATTTATCTTGAAAATAGATGTTGTCTCCAATATTTTATTGTTTTTGCTTTTAACTACACTAGTCGCACTGGAAACTAATTTGAATATACCGTATTTTTCGGACTATAAGTCGCTCCGGAGTATAAGTCGCACCAGCCATAAAATGCACAATAAAGTGAAAAAAAAACCATATATAAATCGCACCAGAGTATAAGTCGCACTTTTGGGGCAAATCTATTTGTGAGAATCCAACACCAAGAACAGACATGAACCAGCAACAACAGGCAAAACGATACGGTATGCTAACGTGACATATACAGAAACGAGGAGCTGAGAACGGGCCTAACGTAACATTCAGAGTTATTCAAATAACTGTTACATAAATAACACGTTTATCAAACCATCGGTGTCACTCCAATTCATGAAGCTAAGCAAAGTTACAAGCTACAACACAGCTATAAGCTACGCTACAAGCTACGCTACAAGCTATGCCGAAAGCTGCAAGCTACAAGCCACAAAGTTACAGAACAGAAAACAACATCATGCCTGGAGATAGACACAAAGGTCGATCTTGGAAACGAGGAACCTCCTCACGACCAGCATTGACAATTCTATCTGTGAACATCGAAGGGTTCACCTCTGCAAAACGAACAATCTTAGCCGCCCTGCACAGCACCGGAGTTTTTGAATTTTGAAAATTTGTGAAAAAATTCACACATAAGTCGCTCCTGAGTATAAGGGTTAGGGTTAGGGTTATAAATGCCACCAAACTTCTCAGAAGGTAATGAGAAACATGAAATGGGAGATGGTAAATGGACCTTTTATTAGTCTGCTTGTGTGATTTGATGCTCTCCATTTAGACAGAAATAGTGCTGGCACAATCACACGCACACATACACATCAATACACACGTAGAAACACACAAACAAATAAGACGCAAACAAGCAGGACAAAGGTGTTTGTCTCTTCCTGGATATCCCCTGATGGCTTTTCATTTGTGATTTCTCAGGAAGTCCATTACTATTGCAGACGGGCATCGTAGTCCTGCACCACAATCAATACTCTTCCATTAAGGTGATGAACGGTCCGTTTCCCCATCCTTCTTGAGTCAAGACAAATTCTCAGGACCTACTGATCCAAATCCGTCATTGCGGATATGACAGCCTATTAAGCCAGAAGGCTGCCTGCAAGCTGAAGAGAGAGGGTGAGGGAGCCATACATCAGCCCGACATGAATTGCAAATTCACAGAAATTGCAAATTCTTTGCTCGGGTAATCTCTAACTCCTGCTCGCATGAAATCTAATATTGAGTGTAACCAAATGTAAAGACTATCATTTAATTACTACTTTGTCTAAGGTGAATACATACTTAAGGAATACTCATTAAAATGTGATTTTACTCAAGTCAGTTTGTTTCGAAAGTCTCTAAGATGATTGTATTTCTAATGATACATTGGGTAAACTGAAAGGCTACCTGTGAAAAACAACAATTAACTTAAACTTATGGTTGGTTAGTTAGTGCCATGTTTAAATTGGGTTGCTTTCTCCAGAAGACTGAAAAACAAAACGTTTTTGACAGAACATGGAACAAATGCTTTAAATCAATATTTGATTTGTAAAGCAATAAAATGTGCCCTGGGGCTTTTGTACTCTGTCTGCTATGCTCATGTCAGACTGACTTATAGTGGTTAATATAAACCACAGACAGTGTGGCATGTTATTGCGTTGTATTACATTCAGCACCATCCTGTTTAACCCCCCCACACACACATTTATTATATTAAAATATGATTTATGAGCGCATATAGCAAAGTTAAAATTAAGTTATTTGCGACACAAAATACAGTACAATCTAGCTCAACAACCCAAGTCATTATGGAAAATGCAAGTTTATTTTGTAATGTACTGTAATTTCCGGACTATAAGCCGCTACGTATAGCCACAAAGCTAGCAGTTGTGGTTTAATAGTTGGAATGATACAACAAAACCTGCTTGGCTTGGAGTATACAGCCAACAAACAGGTTGATTTATGATAGTCTGACATCAGGATAAAAGATTGCACAGCTAGCGCACGACCAGTGTCTCGCAATCTGAATCACATAAAATGATGTGGCGTGCCGTATCTGGCCCCCGGGCCTTGAGTTTGACACCTGTGGTTTAGACTATATGCTACACTGATCTCAAGGCTCTCAAAATTGCTTTCTGTCAGTAAATGTGAATCCAGTCAACCAAATGTCCTTCGGCCACGCACACGCACACACACTTTCTGCAGTGAGCACTTTCCATCACAGAGACGCATAAATGAACAGTAACAAGATTATTGTGAAGTTTGATGATAATTAACAATGGGGGTGTGTACTTCTGTTTATTCAAGCATCTTCCCTGGCGGCACAAAGATGGATGGCCAATGAAATGGCCTTGAACAAGAAGCTTAATGTGATATCTCCAGTGCTGGTGGCTAAGTGGTGAGTGTTTGTGTGGTTGATGTTTCGTTCGACACAATTGACCTTTTCACCATTACGTCACATTTACATCTAGGTGGCAAAAACTTATAAGGCGCACCGGACTATAAGGCACACCTTCAATGAATGGCCCATTTTAAAACGTTGTCCTTATATAAGGCGCACCGGACTATAAGGCGCACCATTAATGCATCATGTCAGAGTTTTAATCCGAATCAAATCATTCTCCATTTTATCTTTTTTATTTCAACTTCAGACGCAACAAATTACTTTATAATCACAAAATAATGATCCATAGTCATTTTGATTCATGATACATAGTCTTCAGCGGACCACTTATGATTGATTTCATGACACAATGCTTCGGGCCAGTTTAAATATACTAGGAATTTGGTCCATATATAAAGCACACCGGACTATAAGGCGCACTGTCGGCTTTTGAGAAAATTTTAGGTTTTTAGGTGCGCCTTATAGTCTGGAAAATACGGTAAATGAATAAATTGCTTCGAAGAGAGACAGAACGTCACCCGTAATTTTCAATTCAACAGGTGAGTGACAATAACATTATTGATCTTTAAAATAAATTTTATTTTTGAATGTAATTTAACAGTTTTACAATATACAGCTGACAAGACAAGACTGTATTTGGACCCTAAACATTGAAGAAGAAGAAGAACAGATACAGTTAGAGATATGATACAAGGTACCAAAAGAACTGTGCTCTTTTCACCTTTGTATTTCCTCTCAAGTTCTACCATGTGACATTTTGCTCATGGTAACAACATAGAAGTTCACAAACTACACTTTGACCATTTCTTTTAGTAGGACCACAGGAATGTTTTTTTCCCAACTTGGAAATGTGCATTCATAACAAAGCACACATCCTCTGGTTGCTTGCAAAAAAATGTCTATTTAAAGTAATATTAGACGAAATAAACATTGGATCAGTGGCAAATTCAAGAGAAAATGTTTAAGATTTTGCAACTGTTTGAACCCCAATGTGTTTGTTCATATTTTTACATTAAAAGTTAGTGCAGCGTGGAAGCATAGTATTATAGATACCCCATGCAGAATATACCACAGACTGTAAAATGAAAAATGGGTCCTGAAATCTGTGGAATCATTCTTCATCAATCAAATAAAACTGTTAAAATTACTAGGAGTATAATTATTATTATTTGGTGTTTGTTTTGTTCAGGTTTTAACATGTTGAATGTTTAGGATTAATGTGAATTAGTGGCCACTGCCTCTATTAAGATTAAACCACATGTGACAAACACACAAAGAAACAAACAAACATAGAAACAAACACACACAAAAAACAAAGTTATGTTGCTGCCACCACTGTCCATACCCGAGCTCACTCACTGTACAAACTGACCTTTTTATCTGTAGTTCAAGTTTCAATCCATAGCTTTTTGTTTGGCAATACTCGTATAATATCAGCTGGCTATATCTTGTGTTTTCTGAGTATATAGTTTTCAAATAAAACAATAACAAAAAAAAAACAATAAAATAAGTAGATTTTTTCCGTTTAGTACAAAATTGTTTTAAAAGATGGGCTCTATATAATTATCCATAAAAGAGTCAAGATTAGAGATACATTGACATTAACACTACGTCTGCTCTACATGCAGACTCAGCAGTAAAGCTAATTCACTACATGCACTACACAGTACACATGACATCGACATTAAACAACTAGAAATGGCAAATCTAAAGGAAACAACCTCATACTCACCCACCTCACACTAAAGACCACCCCGCCCCCCCCAACACACACGCAAGCACTCACACACACAATCATTTATATAATTTGTACATTTCTTTACAAAGGTCAAACAAGTTGTGGGTCACCAGAGATAGAGAGGGCATTCATAGAAATAATATGAAAACATGTTTTTACTTCTAATAGCAGTGACACAGAAATAATTTGAACTATGGTTGACCCGAATAAACACTGGAAAAAATATAACATAATTTGATGAACACATTTCCTCCAAAAAAATGATTCATCCATTTTCAATGATTCAATTAAAATATTCACCAAACAAAATACATAATGTAGTCTAAGAATTTAAATAAAGACATCTCTCTCTTTCGAAATAATAATTAGCCTGGTGGTTTCAATTAAGCAGCGTCTATTTTGTGAAAACCTATTTAAAAACCGCACTAGGAGGAAAAAAAAAAAATCTGTGCTTGTTTTGTCCCCACATATCTTGCCAGTCCATCTGTGCTTTCACTGCTGTGCGTTTCAACTTAGGCCCATCTTGTGGATAAAATAAGCTACTGCACTGTTTCATCTATAATGTACAAACAAGTCCATTTATTTTAGGAGGAAAAATGTTTTCATTAGCAAATGATTAAAAGCAGCAAAATAGAGCCAACCTTATGTGGCCAAATAAGTGTGCTGAAATCCTTAGGCATGATGACTACTTTGTACTTATTGGCTCGGGACACGAGTTTACGTGTTCAATGTCCATGAATAAACAAATTAAACTGTTACACTATTTTATTCCTCAAATCTTTTTAGTGTGCAATATACTATATACTGTGTTGTATAATATACATATTCATTCTCTACGTGCAGCATTGTGGCTCTGCAAAATGCCAAACACGCAAATCAGCACATGTACTTTCAGGTGTTCAATAAAAACAGTTACGAAAATAAAGAAAAAACACGTGTAACAAAATTACTGGTATTGTAGTTTTGTGCTGAATTGTGCTATGTCAAACCTCACACTTTCTTTTGAAAACATCACCATCCATTATTCTCTCTTACAAGTTCCCAAAATAAGTTGTAACTGATGACTATTTAAGATTCAACTTTTTATTTTTTGTAAATGAAAAAAAAAAAAGGTCTTACTAATGATTGACACTTACAATAGTGAGATGACCAAATGATAACTGTAGTACAAAACTATATAACTACATTTCACATTTTTGATAAAAAAAAAAAAAAAGTTGGTGCTGTTCTGGAAACAAGCAGCCATTTTTTTTTGCTTGAAAGATCACATCACAGCCTCAGAACACACCAAATGAGGTGGACTGCTACAACCACACAAAATAAGACAAGATATAAACCAGTGACTGGTTAACTCCTCTGCTCAATATTCTTTCTCCCTCATGCACATTCCAAAATTGCATTTTAGAGAAAAAGGATTGCTGGAAGACTAACAAAGAATTGTAACTTCTTAATACTTCTAATACTGCTCACAGTCACATCCAACAGGTATGCGTGTGTGTGTGTGTGTGTGTGTGTGTGTGTGTGTGTGTGTGTGTGTGTGTATACGTGTGTTGTCTGATATGACACATTATATAATACCATATTTTTCATCATCAATACAAGGTTTTCCCAGGCAAAGCACAAAGTTGAAATGAAACCTGAGAATGGACCTAATATTTCTGTACGGGGAATTATTGTGTGTTATAATCCAAGCAACATCTTTTCAATGACGATATTGGAAGCTTCTGTTTGTGCTCAGTGTACTGTTGTCATGAAAAGAAGCATCCTAAATAAGGAGAATAACAGCAAGGACTAGTTTTTCAAATCAACTTTGTGTAAAGTATTATAATATGCATATAATTAATGCCCCAGTGTAAATTAGTGGTTTTAATTGTGTGCTTTCTCGCTGACGAAACCTGAATCAGCAGGTCCATAATAAGATGACAGGCGTGTGCTTCTGTGCTGCTGCAAGCCCAACAGAGCAATTCTTACAATCTACTATACCTTCAACTGCATGAACATTGCATAAACATGTTTTTACAAACAATTGTAAGGAAAAACAAACTGGTATATTAAATTATGTGCAACACATTTACAAACCGCGCACGCACATAAACTACGTCGTTTGGACAGTGACCCAATTTATTCTTGTGCCTTGTTTTTTTTGTTGTTTCTTAAAGATACAACACAGGTAACTAGCAGAGGTTAGGATGGATATAATAAGCCTTTACAATATGTAAAGGTCTCCAGTAAAAAGGGATCTTCCCCACAGAGGACTGTGGGAAAGTGTGGTGCGCGTAGTGGAGAAGGAAGGAGAGGGGACAAGGGGAAGATGGTGTCAGCAGTGGGTGACAAAGTGGGATGCCATCTATGCACTCGGGTTCGGGTTGTTGTGTGTGTTGGTGGAGCCGTTGCTTCCCTGGATGGTGAGGCTGATGTCATCCTTCCTCTCGTTCTCCTCCTCCTGCAGCTCCTCCTTCAGATCATCCTTCTCCTTGAAAGGACGAGCCTCCGCTCTATCTTCAGAGGCTGTAGGGGCATAGCGGCCTGTGCGATGCTCTCGCAGGGCTGGGCCCCACTTTGCATGTGCCTTGCACGCGTGCTTCAACCGCTGTGCAAAATAAGAGAGGATGGATGGTTTCGAAGCGGATGCAATTAGTAAATGCAATCCAAAGCCATGTCTAATCTGAAAAAATATGGTTTCAGTGACATCTGGTGGCATTTTGGTGCATAGCAACTGAAAGGAAACCTTCACTCAGTCGACGACATCTTGAAGCTTTTAGGCAATGAGCTCTGCTACACACATTTACATCAGAATGGGAGTTGACGTTCCGCGTGAGGGACCACGATAAAAATAAACCAGCAGGTCTAAATTGTGGTATATGGAGTATAATGTGATTTTGACGCGTGTTACCTCTCTAAAGGTGGCTCCTGGGGACCTTGAGATCTTGTAGAAGGCATAGATGGGTATGCAGATCACGGAGGAAAGCGCCATTAAGAAGCCAATAGCCAGAGACCAACCGGGATATATGTAGTCATTATAGGTGATAGGCTTGTACTGGATCACTGTGAAGATCAGGATGAACTGGGAGGACAAAATGGAAGCAATTGAATACCTGAGTGCTGCAGAAAAATGTAACCAATATAGCTCATTTAATAGTCATTAGTGTCCAGTAGTGCAGTTAGATTTTTTTTTTAATTATTTTTCAGATCTTAGCTTCTGTGTGATGTCATGTAAACGTAATCTGTCCTGTGCAAGTATCTGATTGCCATACCAAATGAGCTGACTGCTTTCAAACTAGCAATAACATTTGACACCTCCATGGTAATGTAAGATTTTCTAATCTGAAAAATGCATTTTCAGACCATAGGTGCAAAATGTTCCATAAAACAAAAGGCCCAGTTACTACCTCGAAATAATAACTCGAAAATGCTCAACCGCGTGGAAGATCATTCAGGAACAAGGAAGAGTACCCACATCCGTCACTATAAACTCTTCAAAAGCTCAGCCATGTGCTTAATTGACCTTACAATGCTTTTGTAAGAATCACTTCATTTCAGTGAAATTGTAAAAGCACAAACCATGCAATTGGTTTAATTCAAGTGCTGACTGCAATTATGAGCAAAAATGGTCAGTTGCAGTGCAGGCCTTGGAGAGCAGTTCTTACTCTGAGATGGAGATGGAAACATGCCTAGAATCTGACCAGTAATCCACAACATTGAATTCATTGCTTGGTTCAGAAGCTTAGTGGACAAATACTGAGCTGCACTCATCCATTTCCTAGTCATAAATATTTTCAACGTGAGGTTGAAATTGTAAACAAAGCCCAACATATTAGCTGGAAATGTAGGTCATATTCCTAAAATGCGCTAGCAGTATGCAGACTTTGATTTGTTTGTGTGGGTACACTTACTGAGATAATGACTGGGGAGATGAACCTCCAACAGACTTTGAAGAAGAGTGGGGGTGGGAAGCCCAACATCATCTCAACATCTTTAAAGTAGTTTTGGTGACCTGGAGGAAAGAAAAAAAAAAAGGTCAAAAATTAATATCATTTGAGCTACATTCAAATGACAAAATTAGAGCAACCATGTTGAGGAATTTAACCTTTAAATGGTAGCTACAAAATAATCTGTGGGGTGAAAGAAATGTCAAAAGTTGAACCAGCAACCTTCATAATTATACATCTATCTTCATTTTTAATCCAATCATAATGTCCAGAGACTTTATATTGATGGTAATAGAAATCATTTCTTTTCTTAATAGCTGAGATAAGAAAAGGGCCAACCATTAACAAAGATTAAAAAACTAGGCCCCAATGTTAATCCTACTCAAATTACAGTCTTTAAAAAATAATTCAGTCCCATCCCACATGAACAATGACAATTTTAAGAATACTTCCAAAAAAATTCTCCTTACCGTAAACATACATGACGCAGACACACATAATGCAGGAGATGATAACTAGAGAGAAACTAGCAGCGTAGTTATCCATAAGTAGCAACCAGTAGATTCCTGCCTGTAAGCATAAACATAACAAGTGATTCAGAACATTTCCAGTCGGTACAAGAAAAGCATGGCTGTATGAATCGTAGGTATGCATTGGGTTCTCACAGTGATAAACAAAACAAAAAATTCAGGCATAGTGTTTTGGCCTTACCTGAGTTGTCAGTGGAACTCCCAGAAGGAATCCAGCAACAGCCACACCCAGCGTAACTACAGTTTTATTCCTGATGATCCAGTCGGTGCCAATCTCATCAACAATGGCTGTCACCAGCGTTTCCAACAAACAGAACTAAAATGAAAAATGAGTAACGAATCAAACATCAAAATGTCTGCAATTGTACAAACAGTGTACTGCATTTTTTTTTTCATGGCACATAATGGAAAAAAATTACGTAGGCTTGCTTTCAAGGCTTACCTGAGTCCCCAGTCCCAGGAGGATTAACATGAAGAAGAAAAGAAGCGACCAAAGTGGAGAAATGGGGAGCAGAGTGAGGGCTTCTGGGTAAGCCACAAAGGCCAGTCCTGGGCCATGGTCAGCTACCTCTGACACAGGCACGTTAAGGTGGTGTGCCATAAAACCCAGGATTGAAAAAATAACAAAGCCAGCATAGACACTGGTTGCACAGTTGGTTATGCTGATGATGATGCTGTCTCTGTATATAGAAAAACAGGTTGGAAGGAAATTAACCGTCTGCTAAGGCATAAGTTATTGCACACAAACCTAGAATACCTTGCTTTATTCTTTGGGGCACAGAAAATTCCATTCCACACAATGCTCCCCTGATATCCACAGAGGGTATAAAAACTTGACACACCTCTGTTTTATGATGTTGAAAAAATAGATTAAGAAAAATGAAGTTGCAGCAGTGGGGAAACTTCAATTGGGATGACGGCCTCAGAAGTAGATTAGGCTAGAGTGCAGCATTTTTGCGCAGATAGCTTCAAGTCAGTTCAGACCGTTCCGCCTCTTTTCTCTCTCCCTGATGCACTCGTTCTACTAGAAAGTGCGGGTGAGTAAATTACTGTAAATTCAATCTGCCTTCGTTTTGCCTACTCAACATTTTAGGACTATCTTGCTTCGCAGACCTTTGCAAATAAAAAGTCACTGCTCTGTTAAACTCAACCCCTTACAATCATAATCTGGAATAGGATATTGACTCACGCAAGGCAGAAACACTTGCTAATGCGACAACACATCAAGATACGCTTGATTTGCACACCAATATCAGCAAAAATGTGACTTTTATGACATTTTATTCTATCAGTTTATCAAATATGTTTTCTACAACATTGGGCATTTGTTTAGCATCACTTGCACAATCTAATCAACTCAAGTTTTATCAATGATTCTGTCTAATCAATAGATGACTGTACAGATGCATTTCATAATAATTGTTCTTTTTTTTATTAATGGTAGTTCAAAGCACCTGAAACAATTGTTGTGGAACTTGTTGTAAGAAGCCATGGTAATCAGACCACCCCAAGCACATCCCAGGGAGTAGAAAATCTGTGATGCAGCATCTCCCCACACCTAGAAAAACAACAATCCATTGATAGAAGTAAATAAAAATAGGTTGTGTATGTGGGCTCTTTGATTTTCACACTGAGTTTTACCATTTTATTATTTTGAACAAGAAAGAGGAACGTATTTCACTTTTTTAGTCCCAAATTTGAAATGTCTTACGGGCTTCTCTGAGGAGCCAGAAAAGTATCAAGCAAAACATTGAACAACTAAAACTATTGTTTCCATTCAAGTCAAGTCAAGTCAAGTCAAGTCAAGTCAAGTCAAGTCAAGTCAAGTCAAGTCAAGTCAAGTCAAGTCAAGTTTATTTGTATAGCCCTAAATCACAAACAGTCTCAAAGGGCTTCACATGGCCAAAATTGACAATTATTCTCAAAGCATCCCCTGATCTTAAGCTCCCAAAAGGGCAAGGAAAAACTCAAAAAAACCCTGCCAGGGGAAAATGAGAAACCTTGAGAAGGGACCACAGATGGAAGGATCCCCCTTTGAGGATCACCAAAAATAGTATTCAAAAATACTAAATAATAATAATAAAGAATATACCTTTGCATCCAGGACCTTTTGCCACTGAGGAGTCAAGTAATACATGATGCCATCAATGGCTCCATCCAGGGTAATCCCACGGATAAACAAGATGGTCAAAACAACATATGGGAATGTGGCTGTAAAGTACACCACCTGTAAATGAATACATGACTTCAGTAAAACAACAAATCCACAAAAAGGTCATTTACTTGCTTGGCCTATTTTCATCAGTTACAACTTTGACCTCTTAGGTTAACCATACCCACAAATGTTTGACTGACCTTTCCAGAGGATTTGACGCCCCTGATGAGGCAGAGGAAGACGACTACCCAGGACACAGCCAGGCAGCCCAGGATGGGAAGTCGCACTTCTCCAAAGGTTCCAATGCCATCAGAGATGTCCAACACATAGTGTCTGAAATAAACACAAGGGCCTTTTTACAAGCATGTCCAAAATCCCTCTTTTTTATTCCCTCTTTTTTTTTGCTGTCTGAACTAAACCTTGATCGATTTTTGCACCGAGGATATTGTCAAGCAGCAGCACCCAAAATTTGCATAGTGGCCAAAACACTTTCTCCCCCCAAAAATATACTTAAAAAACGTAAAAAAAAGTACGTACTATGTAGCATATTCCGATCGATGGGGAATGTCCTGCTTATCAATCATGAGGCAGTTCAAAATTGATGAAAAGGTATTACATTTCCAGGAATTGAGTCCGAATATTTGATGTTTGTTGTATATTCGAACTGACAGGTGTGAACTGACCTTGTCCAACAGGTGCCTCTTGGACCTTGAACGCAACGAACCCATGTTCAAATAATGGAATTGCACAACTGATCCTCCAACTGCATACATTCATATACGCGCGTGTGTGTGTGTGTGTGCGTGTGTGTATGGGTGGTCAAGATGGTCACAATGTACCCAAAGTTCACCTGTGACTTACTTCCAGTATTCTTCACTGGGGCTGGTTCTTTTGGTGCGGTTCACTATCTCACTGACCCCTTCCACCATACTGCGAGTAGCATTAGCCACGCTGGCGTTGCCATGGGGCACCACGCCGCTGCAGTCGGGCGTATTCCAGGGGTTGTTGCAGTATGTCCATGGCAATAAGTTTGTCATGGATGTGAAAAAGTAGTAGAAGGCAATGCAAATAACCACATTGTAATAGATCCCAATATAGGTCGACACCACCATCATGCCGTAGCCCACACCTGCAGGGAAGCAGATGAAGTAGATCAGGGGTGTCAAACTCATTTTTTTCACGGGCCGCATTGTAGTCATAGCTTCTGTCGGAGGGCCATGGTGACTGTCAACCCAAATAAATGTATGAGCACCTCATATTATATACAGTAAAAGCTACAAAATAAACTGACAAATAACTCATTTTCAAATCAGACTCCTAATACGGGCCATAATTACCATGATAAAAATGGATCATCACTTTGGTGACTCAAACTATGTATCAGATTAAAAAAAATTTAAAAACTGAATTCATGTTGAACAATGTGCACTTTGAATTGCTTTTGTGCTTTTCACTTGGGACTTAAACGATTGCGCTTGTTATGTTTGAAGTGGAATACTACGTCAACATAACTTTGGACTTTGCCACACGATGCTGCTTTGACCCATCATCATTACTTACTTTCCATGAATCCTATTTTTGACTAACTTCCACAAACCATGGAAGGTTGTTTAAAAACAGACAAAAACAGATTTCCAGGAGTTCGTTTCAATCACCTGTATCATGAAATTTAGAGGGATAACATGGGCCTCTCATTCAAATACACAAACCTTTGAACATTGGACTAATCTTCCAGACTCCCAGACACCCTTGGCTGGCAAACTGCCCGAAGGACAATTCAAGGAAGAAGAGTGGAATGCCACAGAAGACCAACATGATAAAATATGGGAGCATGAAGGCACCTGGAGGAGGACACGGGACAGTCAGGATTTAGTCAACACATGCTTGTAAAGGAAAGAAGTCATATGAGGTCATATGAGGCAGCAGGTACATAAATTGTAAAACATGCTCTGTACCCATTAGCCCTTGGACTTGAAGATCACATCCTTTTACAGAGGTTAGAGTATGTCATTGGTATCAAGTAACCCATCCTAAATTGGTTTGATCACTTTCAGTTTGAAAATAACGGGAATTAAGACCTAGTGCATTTAAACATAGTCATCATGATTGAAAATCGTAGATAAGGACTAATGCTCCAGTGAATTTAAAAAATAGGCGTCATGTCAAAAAAATATTGCTAAATGGACGTGCATGCATGACTTACATTTGAATGACAAGTTCCTAGTTCAATTTCAATCAATTATATGGACGTAAACAGAAATTGTACATCACACCTGATATCAGCACAGATGTTCAAAACAAAAATGTAAAAAAATGGTCTCCAAGCATTCCTCTTTATCAGATTCACCCTGGTCGGTGAAACATTTATTATTCACCATTGGATGCAACGGTTATTTGTGATGTAATGCTTACCTCCTCCATTTCTGTAGCAGAGGTAGGGAAACCTCCAAACATTTCCCAGGCCCACAGCATAGCCAACACTCGTAAGGACAAACTCAATTTGGTTCCCCCAGTTCCCTCTCCGGGAGTTTTCATCCCTTTTCACCGGCTCACCTGGAACTGCTCCATTCTGCAAAAAAAAGACACATTGAAGGTTAGCTCATATGGCAGCCAGTTGTACAAAAAAAAATTTTTGTACTGTAAAACAAATTCATTTTCATTTGCAGGATTAGCATGAGGTGAATGCACTGGAGCAGACAGGATCTAAAGTGAAACCCTTACCGCCTTAAGAGGAGCCCATAAGCATTTGGTCTTGTCGTCCCAATTTCAAGCTTCTTCTGCCCTTTCCTCCCTCCCTCCTTCTATCATTCCATCTGTTGACATCAGATGGTCGCACTCTCTCACTCCTGACCTGTTCTGTAACCTCAGCTACACTGCCGTGAAAACGTATTTGCCGCGTCCTGATTTCTAATTTCTTTGGCATATTTACCACAATTACATCACGAGTCAAAATAAAAATTGTAAATGATGATTTTATGTATTAAGGTGAAATACATATCCATGTATATATGGCACTATGTAAAAGGAAAAAAAGGATCTCTGACCTGATAATGACTTATGCCACACAAATAAAATCAAGTATTTGCGATAACCATTTTCTCATTGAACTACTGATGACTCATCAGGAGCAAATGGGACACTGGCATGGTGATCAAAACCAGATTCTTCAGATTGGGAAGATAAATTAAATCATTCCATCCATTTCCTAAACTGCTTATCCTGTTCAGCGTCGTAGGGAATTGGATTTGGATCTGATTTAAGCAGGAAACCAGATTACACCCTGGTTAGTCGCCAAAGTAACACAAGTGACATAAAAACAGACAACTATTCACACCTTCACTAAACTAAATTAATGTGACCTGCACGAATGTACACCACAACGCTTGCTAAATAAAATCCTAGATATTAGCAATTAGGTGAGACTTGATTAGTAGGCCAACACGATATTGTCAAGTGGCGCTGAAGATCAACTGAGAAGCAAAATGAAAGAAGGAGACAATCAGCTGGACAGCAAAATAGCAACAAAAAGTAAACAGCGGGAGTTTTTGTGGAGTCTTTTGAAACTGGCTGTGCTTGTATTTGTCAGAAAACTAAAACAAAGAGCCAGCATCCCGTGATCTTCGAACAGGTGGCACACACAGGGAGCAGAGCAAATAAGCGTTGGTGAGGATATTGCTCAAAATTAAAGCGGTCACAGCAGAGTGAATGTGCTCTTGCAGCGGTTCACATATTTCCCTGACCCAAGTGTAAAGTTGATTTTGGGAAGAGAGAAAATACCAGAGACAGACTCTGTACACAGCTGTGTGTGTTTCTTGATGCAAGCGATGCATATTGTACGTCTGATTTGGTTATCAGCAACCAGGTGTGTACCTTCGGACGATATACACACATGGACAAAATAATGTGTTACCTGAGGCCAACGTTTCGGATGAACTCAGCAAAGGTTATTGGAAAGTTTACAGAGTCTTATTGCTTTGGTTTCCCTCCATTGACGAGATTAAAAAAAGATCATTAAAGGATACAGAGAATAGGTGGCATTATAATGTGTAGCATTTAATTATATTTAAGATAACTATGTATTTAAAACAAATACCGTATTTTCCGCACTATAAGGCGCACCGGATTATAAGGCGCATAGAATAAATAACTTAAGGTTGCTCAAACGTTAATGCAATCACAATATAGTAACACTTGAAATAGTGAAAACAATAACAATATATCAATAACTCAACGTTGCTCAAACGCTAATATCACACAACACACAAAATAAACAAGTAAAGCTTACTTTAATAAGTTAGTCCTCATCCACGAATCCATATTGGTCCATATATAAGGCGCACCGGACTATAAAGCGCAGTCGGCTTTTGAGAAAATTTGAGGTTTTTAGGTGCGCCTTATAGTGCGGAAAATATGGTAATATGTTGAATGTTATGAATTGAAGGTATGTTCAAATGTTTATAATTTGAAATCTATCAATGTTAAAAGAAAGTGATGATTTACTCCAGGGGTAAATCAGATTTACTTCACTTTTTATCTGGACCCATCGGCAGACCACAAACTTTTAGTTTCTCATGACATGTTCTCTTACTTAAGTGACCCTGATGTCTCGAGCCAGGTGTTGTGGCCCATGGTGTTGGCTCCTGTGAGCTGTGTCAGACAACAGTCACTGACTCAATTTCTGTCACATGTTTTTTGGGACCATCTGGGCTTTATGTAAGACCACACATGGCCTTGCCTTTTTCACCCCCCACTTTTAGCGACTTTGCTCTATTTTCAAGGTCGCTTTTGAGTTACTATTTACTTTTTTGAAGCACATGTACCGTACATCTGTCACTTTGGTGTCCCGGCTTTCAACACTGAAAGAGTTATATCGGTATTCATGTTTACCCACAAGTCTACTTTAAAACGGGCATGATGATCTGACAAAAAAGTGCCCAAAAGATGCCATTTTGGGAATCCTGTATCTCAAACAATCCTGCATTTATATAATACACATTGTAAAACTAAGTACAATGTTCCCACACTATATTGCGGTTCGCCTTTCATGTTCTCGCTAATTACTGGATTATTAGGCGTCAACGTATCATTTAATTATTTATTTATTTTACAATTTAAAGTGTAAACAAGTGTTAAGAAGGAAGGGAAGTATTTAGGGGTGTTTGTAACATAAATCCTTCAGAAAAATTTTTTTGTTCCCCTCATCCTGTCCTCCGGCACATGATCGTCCTGCTCCATTCCGCACGTGACAACACGTATTATTTTGCAATTAATGAGCACGCCTCACTTATTCAAAGCGGCACCCGTAATCCTCCCTCGACCTATGCGGAATTTAGTAAACATGTCCGTTTGCAATGACTGAATTCACTCAACCATCATGGGACAAAAAGCCCACCGGATCCCCCAAAAAGAGACTTTTCAAAGCTCTCTTTATGAATGAGCTGTGAGGTGAGAGTAATAGGCCTAAAGACAGTGTATACTGTGGCTTCTCAGTCTGCTACCATTGGGACCACATACCAAAAGATTCCGTCTGACAGAGACTGAATCAATCCCCCTTGCACGGCTGAATAATAGCTATAAATGAACAAGGTGTCAGGCACGGAAGTTTGGAAAATGATGTCCATAGTGAGTTATTCATCTAGAAATTGAAGACCCAACAACATATATTATTTCCGTTTCTTTGCATTGCTGTAACAATGAAAAATGTTTGCTATTTAATTTATTCACTGCCAACCCAGTTAATAGATTTGACATATGGGACTGAACGACTCATAGATCATGGTTAAACCGGGGGCAAAACAGAGGGGAAAACATTACATACATGTTTCTTGTCGTGGGATTATAAACTTTCAATGGCCTTACACATGGGAGGCTGTGGGCAATGTTTCCCAGCATGCATTGCGTTTTACGGTATTTTATTCATTGAAATGTGAGTACTATAATTTTCTGAACATGTTTATTGAGTCTGCTGTTTATGTTGATGTATGAGTAAGATAATGAAGGGAAAATTGAGCCTTCTATATTATTAAGTGTAGGACAAAAATTTACAACTTGCATGAAATTTTTGGCTGGGAACAATTACTTGGCTCCCATGTCAACTAGGAACAAAATGTTGATAGTTATGTCAAATAAAATTATTTTTTTTGCTGTGGCCCGCTACATTGTTTTGAATTACCGTCAGGTCAATGTTGCCACCACCACTGACCCTGATTGCTGACATACATAATGTGCCTGTAGAGGAACACACAATTAGAAGACACAAAAGGATGATCAACAGCAATCTCAAATACTTGGTGGAGATAGTAGCAGTGATTATTTATTCAGGATTTTTTTCTGATCTTTCATTCCATTTTCTTACACTTTTTGGGATATCCGCTTTGTCATTCAGGTAACTTACCTTGACATGATGTTCCATGATGAGGAGCTTGCAATCAGTTTCTAACAGTCCAAATAATGTATGACTGGCCAACTTCACTTACTTTCTAATACTAATAGGACTGAACACAACTGCTGAAGTTCTTAAATACCTCCCCTTGGGGAGGGGGGTTGGGGACTAGTTATGTCTATGTCTCTCTGTCTCCGAAGAGAGAAACGTGGTTGTGAAAGGGGTGTGGCTAAGAAGCAAAAGGAATGGGGGTTGAGGTTACGGTTGTGAGGGGGGCGATCATTTAATGTTCAAGATAATTACATACAGGATTTTTTTTTTTTGGACTTGGACAACATGAGTTTCATGTAAATGTGTTATTTTAATGAAATATAATTTGATCAATGATTGAAAATCACCTAATTTTACTGATATTGATAGTTTTCAAACGCTAATAATTGTTCTTAAAAAAAATCGAAAGCATTTAACAAATTTTGATGCCAACATGCATGTCTTTACCTTTATGCATCACAAATAAAGTTTGAAACATGGTTTTTCTCCTATGAGTAAATATGACCTTTCCATTAAAACTAACGCAAATGCATCTTCAGAGTTCTTTGGCCCATCTTTTTCACTCAAGCTACGCTATCTTCATGCACAGCCCAAGTCTAATTGCACGCATGGGTGGAGGTTTTTTTCTTTTGGTATTTTTGCAGAAGGGCGCAGTTAGAAATGGGCGTTTGTGCCATTGTGAGAGTGAACACAGCTAAATTCACTCTTATATTCGTAATGAGGATCTCCACTTACAGATGATGTAAAATTGGCCTCTGCCAACTGACAACCAACCCCACATATGCACACACACACGCACACACACACATACACACACACACCACACACTAGCTGTGCTACAATCAGGTGGGTCCTTTAAAGAATAATATTATTATTATAATATATTAATGATAGTATAATAATGGATTTAAAGATTTAATCTGTAAAATGATTCAAAGTGTTTGATGCACGTTGCTGTTCTATTTTTGAATGAAATATGATGACATCGACCAAATAGCAACGGAGGGCTGAACCTGCCTGCCTGTGCCTTGCTCAAATTTAACAAAATCACATTACACAACCTGCGCTTGGTCTAAAGTCAAATCTACTTTCTATCACCCAATTGTAACGTGCGCTGGAGATCCGTAATAAAAAAAAAAAAAATTCTGGTTCTGATGGAATGTCCAAAACGGTGCAGCAAGGTCTGTCAAATTCTTTTGTCTTCCCCAATACACAAGGCGTGTATTTTAGTAACCCATCACTATTTCTTCTGTCATTAACTATTTCCTTCACTATGAATAACAAATAATTAATTCATCAAAAAAGGCTTTTAGCTTGATGTTTCAGCATGGGAAATAATCAGCAATCTATGTGTGTTCCATGCAAAGATGCAAAATAGACAATCACACACACACATTCATCCAACAGATACACTTATCTGCAGCTATCCCTTATTGTAGAAGGACAACAATTTATCACAGCGTTGAGGATAATCTCTAAATCTAATCCTGTTTCTTTAACAGAGACGTGTGTCAACATGAGATTGAGCAAATAAGGAATAAAATGAGATGGCTCATGAGAGCTGTTTGAGAAAAAGAATGATCAGCAAAAACTAGAAAATAGAAACATTTAAGACTGACAGAAACAATCAGACCGCTACAACAATGCGTATCCCGTTCTGCAACATTCCCCTCCCTCTTGCTTGTTCACTCGTTTGCTTCACAAGTTTACTTATGCGTAGGCCTTCATTGGGTATGGCTGTCAAGTGATGCGCGAGACTGGCCCGCGGAGTTGTTGGCCCTCGCAAGCTGTTCACCTGCATCCCCCTCCACACCCACAACACACACACATGCACATGCAAACACACATAGCTTTCCTCTTATCATGCATGCGGTGCCCCATTATACGAGTAGTGAAGCTGAAATGTAATTGAAAATGTGCTTTATGGCTTGCTTTGCCAAGTAATTAATTTACAAAGATTAAAAGCTACTTGTTTCCAGTCTATAAATATGCTAAATTTCTGTGTTTTTCTTTTGCTCTTTGAGACTTATTCAGACAAAACTTTAAATTCAAACTTGCGTTTGTGGGATATATACACAATCAGAATGAGAGATGGATGCACAGGCAGAGGGAGGATGGACGGATGAGCAAAATTATTGTGGGAAATAAAACACTTGATGTTACAGGAACCATTAAACCAGGCCTTTGATAATTTAGCCTCCCTTCAATTCCTTTAAAATCAGGGCAAGAAAGGCACAGACAGTGTTTGCAAAAGCCAGAAAAAATTGACTGGGTTCGACAGGAGATTGGCATACGCAAAGTATCTTTATAAACTACAAGAAATCTATGAACTCTTAACTAGGTACCACATGTGATCAAATTTAACAGGAAATCAGTTCTGCTGTTCAAAGGTAGAACATTTTAAAATAGAAAATAATCAATATGACCATTCATGCACAGCTAAATGTATTGTAAATATGCTGGAGGTGCTGTGAACCCGGAACTTAACTTGAAGATCAGACAGAAGGTTAAAGCCACCATCGGAAAATGACGGACATTTCCAGCTCTACTTCAAAGTCAAGTCAAAGTCAAAGTCTCCTTTATTGTCAATTCCTCCGCATGTCAAGACACACAAAGAGATCGAAATTACGTTTCTCACTATCCCAGGGTGACAAGACAGAGTTCACAACGCACATACAAGTAAACAACACAGGAAAAATAACACAAGAAGTCAACATCAATGAACAATAAGCGTGATAGCACGCTAGCCGCTCCCGATACGTAAACAGTCGTAAATAGAAAGTAGTAATAGTAAGAAGTAAACCATGACTAAGTGCAGCTAACTTCAGTTGATAGACTGAAGGTTGCATAACTGATGTATCTACATGAGAATTAATTTAGGGCAGGCAAGTTTGCTGTAGAAAATGAAAAAGATTTCGATTGAGCAACTTTGAATGTCGACATGGCTACAAGATTTTTTATAAGCCAGAGTTTACTTTGTTTCTGTTGGCTCTTGATTTTGAAAAGGTTAATTTCTCAAGGTCCATTTAAAAAAAATGGGAAAATCAATAGAATATTACCCTGAAGTAACTATAATTGTTTCCTTGTAAAGAATAAAAACAGAAGTTGGTAAAACCTTTTTAACGAGCAAAGGCGCCGGTAGAAGATGAGTGCATACAATTTGAAACCTCCCAACCAGGGACAGCTCCAGGATTTGTTTTCTCTCCTTAGGCTAACGGGGGGCTTGACTGATACATAGGGGGGGCTTAGAAAATCTTAAATAAATATATTTTAGAATATCAAATAAAATGCTGGCGGTTCTTAACAGGGCTGGAGGCCCGCCGAGTGCAGCGCCACATCTCTGCCTCCAACCCACACTTTTAAATGATTCATATACAATTTGGAAGAACAAGTAGTTGTTGCACATGTGCAAGTATGGCATGGGATCTACCTTCAGAGCATAGCATTTAAATTTGAGAATCTGGTATCACATGAATTATCGCTAAACCCTTGATGAACTGCAGGATGACGGGCGAAAAATGCCCATGTGTGTTCGTATGGTCGACATATATGCAGCCCAATTGTAGGCACACCAAAATGGATGAATCCCTTGAAAAATAAATGTACTTTTCAACACAACAAGCCTCATTATCTTCTTGGCACGTCAATGCGTAAAGCAGAAAATCTGCTTATGTACAAACCAATAATTTAGGTCAGTCTGCTAAAGATATTCCCTTTTTTTCTTTTTCAAATTGGCTATGATCATGCGTGTCGCTAAAAATATCAAAAATCATTGAATACAAATAAATGTGCAGCGAGTATAATAACACAATAAAAATAAATGTGTCATTTCCAGAGGGACTTAAATAATACATTAAATAAACTAAATGAATAAAAAATTAACTTCATCTTATATGACTGGAAGTCAAAAGTAATAACTGAACAATTGACTCTGCTACTGTTCTTCAGTTCTAATGACCTCATCCGTTATTTTATTCCAGGGAGAGCACGTCAGAACTGATCAAAATTGCTCACTTAAATTAAATTCCAGTCCGTCTGAAGTACTAATTATTTCAATTAGTAGTCGAGCATGTCAAGAAATCAGACAAACTTAGACAGTTGTCCCAACACCTTAAGTTCAGTCAACCACTGAGAGGAAAGACATAAATACTGCAGTATTAACTGATGAAGGAATTTGAATCATGTTTACAGTCAGCAGGGTAGCTAGATAAATTGCATGTCGATTTTTGGAGGCAAATTACTTTAATGAACCGATGACTTTTCAATGACTGAGGCGGCTATTCACATATTTCAAGTTCCAAACAGATTTTAATTTCCAATTCTAAACAATGCTCACAATCGCAAATTGCACAGGACCGATCGGAGAAATAAATTATAATACTGATATTCCTAATCTTTTAATCAATGAAATTGGTTCGTGAAGGACTTTCCTATTTGAGAACCTGTGTATAATAACTTAATCTCTTAAACTTCCATATTGCTTCTCCTGACAAGAGAAATCCTGAAATGAATGAGTCAATATTATTTAAACATTTGAAATATTCGGAAAACAAGAATCAGATAATTTTCTAGGTATTGAGCAGGTATAGTGCTTTGAGCCCATCTGATTTTCTCAAACTATAATTGGTAGGCATGTGCACCTAGTGGGACTGCACTTAGGTTTGATATGAGACGAATGCAAACGGAGAAATGAAAAAGACAAGAGCAATGTTCGGACGGCCCTGTTTGACATGACTGGGGCCAGAAAGAGCCTGACCCACTCTCCACGGGAGTTCTATAGCAGTCATGCCAATAATTACTGGCCACTGTGGATGCCACACTTCTCTCTCCCGATGAATACAATGAGACATGTAATATCCCGTTTAAAACGTGTTGAGTCACTGGATTTTAGTATTTCAACCTTTTGTCTACTTTGAGCATCAGTGAGCTATTTGAATTGTTTGCGCATTTTCAGTAAATGCGGAATGACAGTTGATACTGTCTGGTGGTGCTTCAATATAAACATTCTTTAATTAATTAATAAAAAATAAATAAACTATGTGAGGCTGGTACGGGTGCCCCAAAGCGTGTGTGCAAGTGTGAGTATTCGCCCACAGATCTTTGGCAAGCTGACTCGGTCGACAGTAGCGATCGGAAACAGGAGACAAGCACTTGGCTCAAAGTGTCACAAGACAGCATGGTGAGGTCCCCACACACGCACACACTTTTTGTTTTAACCGGCATAGCATAAATAACCTGTTTATCTTTAGCAGAGCAGACAATTTAATTGTTTCAAAGTCTTTCAAAGTCAGCTAAAGAAAAAAAAAGGCCGTCTGTGCCAACGTGTTTGATTATAGCGGCTTGCGGCTGGGGTGGGCACTTGGGGGCATAAATATCTTCCTTTTCTGGACCCTTCTACTTTTCTACTCTGTCACTCTCATTCACACACACACGGTGGTACGGCCCACTTCCTTACCAGTCCCATCTCTCACAGTGCAAGCCCGGACTTCCCACTGCAATTACTTATAAAAACTTTTCAGGGCCGCCACACGTGGTCAGGTTTTTAAAGAGCTGCGTCCCCCTCCTTACGTGGTGCGGGGGGTATTGAGTCGTCACAGACCCCCTGAATGATCACCGAAAAATAAGGCGGCGTAGACAATAGCTCGTCTTGATGAATTCAATTCTTTCAGGAGCCTGTACCGTTGTCCAGGCAGCTCCGGGAAAAAACAATCGTTTCTTTGATAGTCTAAGAAACGCGCTCAACTTGGTTGCTCCTATAAACTGCCTCTAACCACTTTCAAATTAGGATCTAGACACCTCCGAGCGGAACTGTGCTTTGTAGAAGTTAAACCTCTCATGCTCTATCCCAGTGCCGAGAGTAAAAATGACCTAAGTAGGAATAAGTTAAAACGAAAAGAATGAAACATCTGGAACTGACCTGATCTGCAGTGGAAGCAGCAATGGTGTTCGATTCAGACATGATGTGATGCTGTGATCCAGTGGTGCTACTCAGCTGGACCCTGTAGGTTCCGTCATTCACACCTTGCCTTTCAGGTCCTCCGCAAATGAGAGGGCAGAAAACACAGTATTTGCTCCCTTTTGCTCTGCCTTGATTAATGCTGAATTACTTTCACCTCATTTCATCGGATGGAGCTCAGCTTCCTCTCCGCCTCTCTCACTCATTCGGCATGGTAGCCCACTCTCTCACCCTATCCGCCCCCCATCCCCCTCCCTCCTTCTGTGATCCCAGTTCTCCCTCCCCTCGCCCTCTTAGTTTTTACTCACCCCACTCTCTCTCTCTCTCTCGTTCGCTCATTGATTTACTTTCTCTTTTTTGACCCCTTTTTTCAGTTGTATTTCACCGTTTCAGGAATATGCACCCGCCCTCCGCTCTGCCACATCCACCTCCTGCTTTTTTCCTTCCTCCGCCCTCCTTGCGCAAAAAAAGACACAGGAAACATCCACAGTCTTTCTCCGCTACTTCCACAATGAATGGCCTGTTGTCACTCCAGCACCTTGGCAGAATACATAAGCAGGAGGGGAGGAAGGATGGAGGAATCGGTGTGGTTTGTGTGTTGTGTTGAACTTGTACACTGATTGGCAGAATAAAGTTGGGTCTAGAGCACATATGGGCTGCAGCCAAGCACTTTTTTTTTCCTCTCAGCAGATTAAAGTTAAGAAACAAAAAAGTGACGTCAGACGCGTCTGCCCCCCTTCAAGCTCTTTCTCTCTGTTTCTCTTATTTCTTCCACTTGTTTTCAGAGGCAGCTGCTGCAACTCTGAAGACCACCAACAACCTCTCTTTCAGTGGCACTTGACTCTTCCAAATCCTCGTCTGTCTCTACAACCTGACATTGCCAATGCCCCCCCCCCCGCCCCACCACCAGATACCCCCGCACACCAAACACACACATACAGCCTCCGTCGTACCATACTGAGAGCAGAGCCCTCCTACTTGGTCTGTTTTGTCTCACGTATTGTGCTATTTTGTTACCGTATGGCTAATGTCAGCTTTCAAACAGAGGAAGGCAAATGCAAAAAAAAAAAGTTGGCAAAATTCATTTGCAATTCCGGTGTGAACAAATGCATGAGCTAGGATGCGAAACAAGAAGATGTCTTCCAAATTATCCAGTGACATAGCCCAAGTGATGTCAAACGTTAGCAAGTCACTGGCAAGTGCTTTTGAGGTGTTTAGAAGCACTGGACAATGGTGATTGCAGTTTGAAACCATGGCAGGCTATTCATTCGTGTCCAATTTTTAAAGTCAGGTCAATAAATATTGGGAGATTATCACAAACCTTTTGTTTTTTTCCATTTTCTAGAAATCTCTTGCAAAAGGTTGCTGAGATCCCTCAACATTCACCAATTTCAAGATATCGTTCAAAATTCATCTCACCTATCATCAAGTTGACCTTCTTTTTAATTATTTTTATTTTATTGCTTTCTAAAAAGCATTGTTTAATTATCCAATGAAGCATCATATGAAAAATGCCATCGTCAAAACGTGAAAAACAGAAACATGGCCTAAGCGATAATATTTTTCATATTATAGTGAGTGAATGTTTAGCCAAGCTTTCGTAAACAAACCAAGAGTTAGTCAAAACTTGAGAAACAAAAACATGGCTTACGCTATTAGTTATCACATTCCACTAAGTGAATGTTTAGCCAAACTTTCATAAACAAACCCATGAAAAATACGATGAAAAAGGTATCGTATTAACTGTACTTATTAACAACAGTTTCGTACTGGATGTTCTTTAACACTTGACTGAACACAATAAAAACAAAGATGATGAAAGTACAGGTGACTGTTTTTAAAGGGAAAGTTGGAAGTAGCGTTTAAGAATCAAATGAAAACAATGTATGAATCTGATGATTGTCTTGCAAAAAAATCTCAAAATACAACTAGTGGAGTACATACTTTCAAAACATTTAGTCACTGTTTGTAAAAGGGTAGGACAAAACTACGGAACCATAAATTCTGAACGATAGGGTAGTCTACCACACTGGATGATTTGGTGTCATCTATTAAATATATATCTACTTTTCTACTAAAAACTCAAACTTCAATGAGGCCAACTTGTAGCGACACTGATTATATCTTCCTCAATCTGTATATATGTCCCTTAAAGCAATTAGGCTAATATCACTTCACCTCTCATTTGCCAAGCATGCCTGTGATGAGACCGCTATGTATGACAAAGGACCTTAAGTGAACGAAGCATCCGAACGACTGTTCTCCTTTCAAGAGCGGCTCGCATGATAAAATGGGAAGACAGGAGGGCAGTAGAGTCGACAGAATGACACAAGTGAAGGCAGGCTAGCGTTAGAGATGGCTAGAGTCGTAAGGACACAAATTTGCAGGGTTGAGGTTCAGAACAGGACACGCACTGACAGAGCCATTGAGGGGAATGATAGAACTCAAAAGGCTAGGTCAGCATTGTTGAACATAACAAAAGGGACACAATATGTTAAAGTGACACTGGAAACTGACTGAAAATCTGCATTTCTTGTTTCTGTATGCCAAGCTTCCAGACAACGAAGGGCAGGGGAGGTATAAGAAATCCCGTTCAATGTTGTGAGGATTTAAAAAGAAGCAAATGAGAACATGGAGACTTTGATTTTGGATTCATGTGGAGGATGCTGGGTTCAACTGACATGGTTGCCCACGTAAAAGAGGCATCAAGGGAAAGATGAGATGAAAAAAGTGAACAGGCAGACATTTCCAACGCTTGGTTTAACCTGAAGTTTCCATGATAATTTTTCTACCCATTCCCCGACCCCCACTGCTTTGGCTGGGAGGGCCCCAGCTGTTGGGTCTGTATAAATAGCGTGAGGCTTCGGCCTCGGACCCCCAGGGAGAGCGGGGCTCATCGGAGGGAAAGCAGGGGAACAAATCAGCCTGGAAAAAGCACACGACACACACATTTTGACAAACATATGGGACCATTGCTAGGAATGAAAGCAAGGTACATGTGACTGAAGTTGGACACACGTGGCTGAAGTCACTGTCGCGCTCGTAATGTGCCAAAGGAAGGCAAGGGCAAAAAAGCCATCGTATCTGTCTCGCACTCTTCGACTATGGGGGAAAAATGAATTTGTTTCTCTGTGTAATGATTAAAAGTAGAATATATTAAATATATCCCTCCATCCATCTTCTGAACCGATTATCCTCAAGTGGATTGCAAATCTCCTGGAACCTACCCAGTCTTTGGGTGGTACTGGTCACAACCCAATTGCAGGGGTACATAGACAACAAACATTCGTACTCACATGGTTATTGACGTGTTTGAAGTGGTCACTCATACTACCATGCATGTTTTTGGAATGTGGGAGGAAACCGGAGTACCCGGAGGAAAGCCATGCAGACACAGGGAGAACATGCAAACTCTACACAGGAAGGCCGGAGCCAGGATTGAACCCTGCACCTCAGAACTGTGAGGCGGACATGCTAACCAGTGATCCACCATTACTTATACGATTGTTCGATTCATAAAATAAAAGGTGATTAATCAATTAATTTTGACACCTACGTATGAAATATATTAAAGTACATTTCTACTGAAAGAGAGATAAAGTGTGTGGCGGGCAAAATGTTCTTAAGACTTATTGCTGCAGTGCAACACACAAAGCTAAAACTTGCAATAAATGTAGCAACAGAACTGTGGTGAAACATTAGAAAAGAAAAACATAAATATAAATTTCTCGAGGGCTTTAAAGGTTATCGAGATTAGAACAAGCAGGTACCAGGCGAGTGACAAAAAAAAAGCAAAACTCCGAAGACCCCCTGTGATAACATGAAAATACACATTGGACTTAGTTTACCTTTGCCTGAAAGTGGGTTACCAGGGCCCTCTAGAGAGCCTGGCAGCAGCAACATGGGTGCACCTTCCCATGGGCTCGCTACCTGTCAGAGGAGCTAGGGAGTCAGGTGCAGTGGGACCTGGGTTGGTAGTCTTGTTATTTCAATCATGAGCTGCCCCTAAGCATGTGGAATGTAACTTTCCTGGCAGAGAAACCGAGCTGGTGTGTGCAGTCTAGAGGTTCTGGCAAGTACTTGGGCCCTCCTACATGGCTCTAGAACCAGTCCTCTTGAGAGGTTTATTCTACTACCCGGTGAGTGGTGTCTGCACACAGGTGTGTGGATACATAAAGGCTCCCGGCCGGCTGGGTGTCACAACGTTAGGGTTTACCCAAGTGAAAGAAAATGTAGCATCCCTTCGCCTTCCGGTAACTTAATGGTTCCTTACTGTTGTCAGTGCCTATGTGCAAAGAAAATACCAAACCATTTCTGAATCTTTGATGGGGTTGCTAAAGACCACTCCTTCGTTCTGCTTTAGGGACTTGAATTCTCACATGGACAAAGACAATACAACCTGGAATGGCAAAACTGGTATTGTAAGTGGTTTGAATTTAAGGACCCCGACATCATCTTGACATACGGGTGTGATGTCCTTGGACAAGACATCAATACTTTGAACTGCTCCCGGAGAGTTTAATTAGCCCACTAGAAGGAAATCTTAGATATTTGTTTTCCTTATCTGATTAAAATACCCAAGGCAGAAAGGAACTGTCTTTACCCTCACAGTTACCTCTGACCCTGACGGCAGCTTGTGTTTGCTTTCCGTCCTTACTGGTCAATCAGGTGGGTGAGATCAGATACACAAATCACGTTGGACTTTTCAACCCCCAAATGACCGCACAGCACTTTCTCTCTTCATTCACATCTGTTTGTTTCGCCCTAGAGGCAGTCAACACAGTTGTTGAGCACTGCTGTTAACTGAACTGGCTGACAACTCAATATGTCTGTTGCATAATCACAAATTGGAAGGAAGATATAGCAACTGTCGAATTATACCTGCAGTGAGTGTACACTAAACACATGCAGTACACTTGCTAAATATACACTATATCTTATTTTTATTTCTGTATTGGTATGCAAAAAAACTATGTTTTATATCCTGCGACAGATTCTAGCGATACAGTTTATTAAGTTGTGATTTTAATTTGTCCAACGTAGCTTGTGGAATAGTCACAAAAATGTGTTGGAATCTGAAAAAAGGCTTGTGTGTGTTGTCGTGCACTTGATGTGGGTATTTTATCTGTCCGTGTGCATTGTGACCCTGGGGAGGTTTAAAGCTGTGGGTTTCGCTATTTCTTTTCTTTTTCCTTCCACTTCACAGCCTACAGCACACATTAGCCACGGTGCCCCTGGGATACACTGCATGCCCGTGCACACACATACACTAAACATACACACAAAAGTGCACGAGAATTGTGCAATTACAGCCTTATAAAAAATCATCTGGAAAAAGAGGGCAGCCGTGAGTCATTTTGATAAAAATGTGGCCTCTGACCAAATGACTTTGTGTTTAACTCCACCAACCCGCGTATTTAGTCAGGCTCAGGTGTCCTTATTATAAGCAAGGCACATAATTTCCCCTGGAAAACGGCTCACCGCTCCACTGTGAGTAGGATTACTTTCTTTACAACTATAGTAAAATGTGGACACCAATGTGTGATGCTCATGGCAATACACTTTTATATTGTGAAAAGATTTTATTATTATTATTAAGGTGCCAGCTGAAATTGAGGGTCAACTCAGTTAAACTCACGTAGCCAACATAGGATAATTTACCGGTAGAGTCTGCAATTAAATGTATTTTGCAATCAAACACAAGCATAAGGTGAAGTATAAGGACATGCAATCAGCCAAAATTTCATATTTAGTTGTTAGCATTTTCATGCCCTTTTTTCCTGGGCGATAAAAAAATGACATCAGGGTCTTTCAAGCCAGGTGTGCTATATCTTTCGTCTATATTTCAGTTCTGCAGAAAATGAAAAAAAAAACTTCCGTTTAATCCTCTTTCTCCCCTACTCACACATCTCTATACATCTAAAGAGGCAAAAAGTAACCAGTGAGTAACAAAAGAAAAAAACGTGACATCTACCCATCCCATAAAGGCTTGTGCCAGTGCACCATCTGCTCATCTGTTCAGTGGAAGTGGTGGCTTCCAGAGCAGTCAAAGACACCAGTGTAGGAAGATTGACGGTGTGCGTGTCCCTTCGAAACAGGAATTAAGTTTGGGCCAACAGAAAAACGGCAGAACTCTACTAGCCAAGCAGGAAGCGAGTGCCTTGTGTGTTAACAAGATTTACAGTGATGGGTCTATCCACCAACCATTTGTAACAGTATAAATTAATCCAGCCAGGGTGGAATAAGGTACTACCGAGAACAGGACTATCTAACTACTACCAAATAAAAGTAAATTAATCAGGTAAATTATTTTTTTATGTAACAAATGCAGTAAATATACAATATGTGAAAATGCAAATGAGAAAGGGGAAACAGAGAGAAGAGTGGAAAATAAGACAATCAATGCCGTGCCAGTTGGTGACAGGAGGGCAGGCACACACACACACACACACACACAACAGTCAGACACGCTGAACTTTGATAAGGCATTTACTTAGGGAAATTCAATGATTAACTTATTTACCCCCATGCACACACACACAAACAATAAAAAATACTTAAAAGTAAACTTATTTTTTTATGTCTCAATTATCTTCATCTCAACATATCAGATGGATTAGCAGCAAGGAGGACACATTATGTTGACTATATTTCTAACCCCTGCCTAATGGCAGGTACTCAACTCTGGTGTAGACAAAAAATTACCTAAATTAGAATTATTAGGACAAAAGTATTGGTACAGAGGGGGCTTTTCTTGTACAGATGCAGTTTCATTACAAAAATCTATATATATTTTATTGATCATCTTTCATTATTTGTTGTATTATTTTATAGCTTTTTGTGATTGAGTTCATAACTGCTGTTTTTAAGTTTATCTTTGCTGAGAGGATTCAGCTCAGTTAATTCTAATCATTTGTGTTTATGAACTGATTTAATTACAGTTATCACCTGTGGAAATATGTGGAAATTACTCTCGCGTCGATTTCTAGAAGGTTACTGGATTCTCAGGACTTTATAACTATGCCAGAGATTGTGGTTCAATCGTCCGCTCCCACTCTCAAAAGGCTCTGAAAGCAGAAACCTTATCTTCGGGTCTCCAAGTA